>NC_133833.1:3706666-4324444 GCF_047830755.1 Zonotrichia albicollis
TAATGAGGTGGGACCACTTGATAGCGTGGTGTGCTATATATTCCTGCTCCTCCCTGCAATCTTCCTCTCCCGCACAGAGAGCAGGCAGGCTGCACTGGAGGGGTGTCCCTGGCTGCCATGAAGGTGACAGGACTTTTGGTGAGGGCAGCTCTTGCCCTTTGCTGCTGCTTGGGTGAGTATTCACTGGGGTACTGCAAAGATCGATCTGGCAGAGTCAGAGTTGAGTTTTCATTTCAGTAAAAGCCTTTGGGTCTTGCAACATGGAGGAGAGCCTTGTTCCATGAAGAAATAACCTTCCTGAGAGAGCACAGCAGGGAAATTAGGTTTCAAGATTGAAGTTTCAGCAAACTCCGTACAGCTGTTATCTTCTTGGTTTGTAGGAGCAGTTCTAGTGCAGGGTAGGGACTTGCACGTGGCAGCCCTGTGTATACAGGCAAAATAAAACTGTAAAAATGGCATTATTACCCATGTGAGCAATATAGATGCAAACTTTAACCTCTAGGTTGAAAAGTAAACTCCCATTGCACTGGGAGTTTACTGTGCTACTCCTGGTAACTGAGAATGATGTATTTGGAGATGGACAGTGCTGGTGGCGATAATTGTCTTGAACATGCACGTCCAAACTTTTGAAAGTCAAACATAAAAGTCTCTTAGGAGAGATTAAAATCCAAGAGTATAGACTGTATCACTTACCTGTAACATTTTAGGGGTGGATAAATATATGTGCTCTCACAAGGTTTATCTCCCCTCAGAAATACAACAAAACTGTATTTAGTAACTTTTAATACATCCTATGGCCGTTTACTGGAATATTGTAAAACTCCATGTTTTCCTAAAGAAAATAAGTGAGTGTTAACTAATCACTGAATTAACTTGTTTCATGAAAATATTTACATATGTGTTCTCTGCATATTAATTTTGTGTTTTTCTTCTGTCTCCATTTTTTTATTTCAGGTACTGCCTTTGGAGTTCAGGTGAGCTACACATCTATTTGTTATGTTCTGTTCAGGCTTCTGGTAGAGTAGAAGCAGTATGTAGCTACCCAGTGAGCACAGGGGTTAAATCTAATGAAATCTTTGCAGTTAAAATAATATTTCCCAGTGCATGGTTGAACAACATTTCCAATTTCACGAGAAAGTAAAAGATCCCCATTTTTTGCAATATTTTCGGTTCATTAAATAAAATGAAAAAACAAGAAGTAATTGTACACTCTTATTATATTAACTCTTAGACATAATTTAGTTACTCCCAGCCAAAGGCAGTAGCTTGCCTCCTTGTGAGGAAAACTGTCTTAGGATGACACGCTCGAAAACATCAAACACCGTGACTCTGATAATTGCTTCCATACAGCAAGGCGCAAAGATTTCCTTGCATAAATGTCTCTACCTATATCACAGAGAGAAAACCAGCAGGGCCTGAGCTGTGGATTTGTCTGCAGGTTCCTCCCACGCAGCTAGGAGCCTCCCAGAACTCTCTGGAGTGCAGCACGATCTGGAAGGATCCGCTGCAGAGCCGAGGGGCTCCCAATTACCACTGCCTTCATTAGGCACTGTCTCACCCACAGCCAGCCTGCCTCCCTGGACCCCGGCAGAAGTGCATAATCAGAAATTTCTGTTGGGAAGATTCCCTCCTCCTGATTGCCTGAGCAGATTCCCAATAATGGCTCTAATTTGCCTCCCAGCAGTAGCTGCAGGCGTGGTGGTGGTGGGAGGATGCTGGGGGGTTTCATTACAAAATCGGGGCTGATTCTGAGCTGCTTCCACAGATTGACTGCAGCCGGTACTCTGGTGGCATTACCAAGGATGGGAGGTCCGGGGTGGCTTGCCCAAGGGACTTCCGTCCAGTGTGTGGCACCGATGGCACCACGTACGGCAACGAGTGTGGGATCTGCCTCTACAACGCGTGAGTCTGGCTGGGAACCCCACAGGGGCAGGGGTGGCAGCTTTGTACCCCAGGGATGAGGAGCTTGTGCCTTGGTGACAACAGCACCAGCCTTGAGGTGATGCTGTTCCTTGATCCCTGACACAGCTCTGCTTCCTTCCAGGGAGAACAGCGCCAGCGTGGAGAAGGAGCACGATGGAGAATGCGACCCAAAACCTGTTGTGGTAAGACAAAGTCTGTAATGGGGACAACTCAAACACCATGCAGATGTGGGACAGGATGTGCACAGCTGGTCTGCACAGCCCAATATAAAATCTGGTGATAACTAAAGCTGAGAGGGTTTTTATAAGTTATCTGATACCATCTCTGTTATTTTCTACTTCAGACTTCAAACCTGTCTAATTGGGAATAAAATGAAAGTAATGCATTGGCTGAAGGTTGGATCTCACCACCTGGATACCTCCAGTAGGATCCTATGAAGGACCTCACAAAACCGAAATCACAGTCCTTCTTAATATCCCATTTGTTTTTGCTTTTATTGGGAGAAAATTCCCACAGAATTTCTGGTTTCTACTTTTGATAGTGAAATTGGTTTGATGCTGGATTTGTCCCCAAAGGCTGAGGGAGAGTGAGAAGACTATGTAAGAGTGTTATATTTCATATCAAAAAAGTGTTTTGTTTTTTTCTCTCTCTATTCCTGCTATTTTTACAGGTTGACTGCAATAATTACCGTAGAGCTGTGGTAGATGATCACGTCCTGGTAGCGTGCCCAAGGATAATGAAACCAGTCTGTGGCTCAGACAGCTTCACTTATGACAATGAGTGTGGGATCTGTGCCTACAATGCGTAAGTTGTGTGCATGGAATGTTCTTCTGGATAATCAGCAGGTTGAGGCTCTCAGAAGCACCTCTGTAAAATACCAGTTTCAGGCAGGTGTCTCTGTAGGTCTCCTTGTTTCTGGCTTCACATGATTCTTCAGCCAACTTGAGTTTTCTTCCCCATTTCTTTGTCTGTGCTCATTAAGGGAATCACAAAAAGTTGCAGAGCAGAGACATGAACAGATCAAAGTGTTGCTTGTAACACCTAATTATTCCTAACACTTAATTCGCATGGGAGAGGGGAATATCTGTACTGTTAGCAGCTGCCATCTGCAGGGCACATTCAGAGAATTCAGGCAGTTGTAATGTCCCACAGGGAGGGTGGGACCCTGCTTTGCTGTCCCAGTGCCTGCAGGGTCATGGGGAAAGTTAGTCTCAATGCTCCCTAACCAAAGCTTTTCTTCCTTTCAGAGAACATAACACCAATGTTACCAAAATGTATGAAGGACCCTGCAAGGAATCTGTTGCTGTAAGTGCAATATAAGTCAAAAATCCATCTCTTAGGGCTGCTGATAAAATCCTGAGGACCTCACAGATTTTGCTAGGAAGCTGAAAGAGATCTGTAGGACAAAGTGTACAGTCCATTATTTGCTTTTCTGCATGGTGGGGCTGGATTTGGCATCCTCTCTGCTCCAGAGAGAAGGTCACCCCATGCTTACCACACCAAACTGAGGAAAGAGGAAGGAGATGGATATGAGATGAGGAGCTGACTTGTTGTCCCCAAGAGGAGGTGGAGGGACAGGAGATTTCTCTTGCCAACATGCTGTGCAGGTTGGCAATTTTCTCTCTGGAGACCACAAGTGTTTCCACCCTCAGCAGCAGGGATTCAAAACTCCCATGCTGGTTGTATTCACAGATGTAGTGAGACTCATAAGAGCCCTAACCATAAATATTTATAGAGCATAGATTATTGTGTCTTTGTCTGAGGCCAACAGGCTGATGCCTCAGAAGGAGAAGCTTCTGTATTTCAGCACTAAAATTCTGGGATGTAGGAAGTCCATTCTCCAACAGGTAGATAACTATTCTTTCCTATCCTTTCAAATCCTGTACTGAACTACAGGGAATCTGATGTGAGAAGTAATGACAGTTGGAAAAGTGTGGAGAAAACCAACACAAACTGAAACAGTATTATTCAGATATCCAGCTGTTGAAAAATGTTTCTTACTAAAATCAAGATTTTTTTTTTTTTTTAATGAGACAAGACCAAAAGTTTAGCACATGTTCTTGTGCCTGAAGGATCTCTTCTCCAAGACAGTCCTTTTTCTTGACTCCTGGAGAACTAGGATAATATTCAGAAGTGTAATTTCTGATTGGAAGTTTAGCTTCAGTGTAACAGGCCTTTGTTCTGTTACAGAAACAGTTGAGGCTGAAATACAGAACAAAAAGTTTTTGAACCAAATTTCTTGCATAGAAAGGGCTCCTCCAGAGCGATCTGTCCTTATTTTGCCAGGTTGACTGCAGCAGGTACCGAACACAAACCACCAAAGATGGAAAAACCCTGGTACTCTGTCCGAGGGACCTGAACCCAGTTTGTGGCACAGATGGCACCACCTACGACAACGAGTGCGCGATCTGCGCCCTCAACGCGTGAGTGCCCTGCCCTGAGTGCTCCTCTGGGTGCCCAGCACTGCTGGGCAGCCTTGAGACCTGTCCTGCTGCATTTCTGATCCTGCCTATTTCTTCAAGTCTCTTAGAAATGTGATGGTTTTGGGTTTGCCTTGAGTTTCTTTCTGGTGCCTTCTGTGTGCTCACAAAGAGTCATAAGGCATCTCCTTGGATGAGTCTGTGGGCTGGGCAGAGGAAGGAACAATTCAGAATATTGCTTTAAATTGCACATTGTAAGAAGGTGAGATGGGCTTGGTAATGAGTGAATTAGCTATTCTGAACACTTTTTAAAAGTCTGAACCCACAGTTTGCTTCATTTTGCTCATGACTTTGACCAAGAGGTTAAGTATTTATTTTGTTTCCCTCTTCCAGGGAGAAAAGGACCCATGTTGGCAAAAGGCACGGTGGACAATGCAGAGAGAAGACTGATGAGGTAAATGTTCAATATAAGGCTTACTCCTCTTAGCTGCATCAACTGAAGGGCTCCCTGTGGTGACATCTACTCTGAAATTGAGCTGGCCTGAGGTCTGGCTTTCTCCACCTGTCTATAAAGTCTTGTCAGCTCCTTGTGTTGAGGATGCTGACAAATCCCACCTATCCTGAGGCAGGTGTCCTCTGGGCCCTCCTTGCCCAGCAGCTGTGGCAGGTGGGCTGGATGAGAGCTATGCACAGAGTCCTCATGATGAATTCACACCTACAGCAGCCTTTGGGGTGGGGACATACTCTGACATGTGGAGCAGACCTGAAGTTTTGATTGGAATGTATCAACTGCTGTGTAGGTCATGCTAACACACAAATGTGGAAGTCATTCAGTTTGGGCTTTGATCTTCGTTTGATGATGCCCTTCAAATGCAAAGTCCAATTTCTTTCACTGCACAATTAAAAAGGGGGCGATGTTTTAATTTTTTTTTGTCTTTTCTGACATATCTTCTCGTTGGGACTGACCAAGGTGCTTAAGCCAGGGATTTGGCACTTTGCACACAGTGCTGTGCAGTTCCCCCGTGTGAGAGGGTTCAGGCAGAGCTGACTCAGCCTGGTTTAGTAAGAACTGAGTTGTGGCACTGGTGCTGTTAGAGACACGGCAGGAGATCATGATGGATGTTTTTTTTTAAACTGGAGAACAAGGTCTTCCTCACCTTTGATGCTGCTGCTTTTTTGCAGCTTGACTGCAGCAAATTCCCAGCCAGAAAGGTGAAGGGTGGCAAAGACCTGGTGAGGTGCCCCAGGATCCTGCTCCCGGTGTGTGGCACAGACGGGTTCACTTATGACAACGACTGCAGCATCTGCGCCCACAACGTGTGAGTATTGCACACAGGACTCTCTTCTGGAGTGGCAAGCCAGGGTTAGTGCTCCAGATGGCTTTTCTTTGGTGCTAACGTATCTGTGCTCCTCTGAAGCCCTTGTCACCTGGATTTTGTTCCCTGATGCTCTTTTTGCTCCTTGGGGGAGTGTGAGTGAGCCAGCTCTCAACCTGAGCACTCTGTGAGGGCTGGGATATTTAGGCAGGAGAAAAAGTGGAACTGAGGTATTTGGGCAGAAGAAAGAGTGAATGGAGCTGTTATATATCACATAATGAGGAGACCTGACTGGTCTGTTACCACTTAGAATTTCATTTTCTAATGATGGGGAGAAGCTGGTTCATCAGGCAGTCAGGTGCCTCCTTTATCATAAATATTGCTTATGGTTTTGGTTTGTTTTCTGTGGCACCTGGGTGTCCCAGGGCTCAGGTGGTGAGTGTGCTGACCCCAACCTCTCCCTTTCAGACAATATGGAACTGATGTTAAGAAAAGCCACGATGGAAGGTGCAAGGAGGAAAGCACTCCTGTAAGTGTTCTTTTAGCTGTTAAATAAGCACCATTCAGTCTCTCTGCAGTCTCCAGAAGACCCTGGCTGGGCTCAGTGCACCCATGGATGGTGCACAGGGCTCATGCTGTTGCTGTGCTTCTCCTCAGCTGCTCACAGCTGCCAGTGTGCTGTACAGGAGGGAAAGAGAGGATGAGAACAGGCTGGGACTTCAGAAACAAAATGTCCCAGTACTGCCAATCTCTGAACAGAAATCATCAGAGGCAGCCCAAGAACCATGCAGCCCATTTTAGCACAGTAGGAGAAGGGGCAGAGAGCTGTGTTAGATGTCTGTGTATTTATTCAGTGCTAGGATTTCCATTGCACTAGACAGGCAGGTTAAAAAAATTCTTGTACTCTGGTCAGCCAGGACAAATCTGCTCTCAGGTATGTGTACAGAAATAGCTTTATTATCCTGCACAGTAACAATATGTGCTGATAATATCTCAACACATTTATTCTGCTTATGCAGAGCAGCTCTGAAGAACCAAAAATAATTTCATGCATCCTGAGGGAGTGCAATATATTTTCTGTAGAAAAGGCATGTTAAAATGTGGTCTTTGCTTTAATTTGTTCTTGGACCACATGGGAAATAGGGATAATAAGAGACAGTGCATTGGGGAGACTGTGAAAAATGACAGTGAAGTGTCAGTGATGCTTAGCTAATGTAGAGTGATTTCCAATAGGTGTTTGTCTATTGATCTTCAAATATTTAACCATTAGATTTTATATATTGTAAATATTTTTGAAACAGAAGTTGGTGAAACACTTCTTGCTGCTCTTGGAAATGCTGTAACAAAATCTTGGATATAGTAAACTGTGTCAAGCTGCACTCAATGTCAAACACTTTAAATCAGGTTTCTCAGGCTGAGTTAGGGTATGTTTAGTTTAGAAATCAGGACAAAAATCTTCAGTGAAAGTCTGGTCAGTAATTGGAACAGGCTGACCAGAGAATTGGTAGAATTCCTTGGACTTGTTCAAAGGGCATGTGAATGTGGAATCTGGACATATGGTGAACATGGGGTTCTGGATTAATGGTTGAGCTTGATGATTTTAGAGGTCTTTTTCCAATCTTTATGATTTTATAAATGCTGGATTTAAAACTTGTGTATGTTCTGCTCTAGCAGAATAATCTCTTTTACCAGCTGTTCCCTCTGCTAGCAGAAAACACAGAACTACAATTACATAGTTATTTCTAATGCAAGTCTAAACTTTAAAAACCCTCTGATTTTCCCCTGACAAAAACCTCTAAAATCAAGAAGATCAGAGTGGGCAGACTGTTGCCCTGTTCTTCTAAGTTCTTCTAAGCCTTCTGAGGTTTACATTTTTCTAATGCAGTTTCTCACATGCTTTTCATGTAAATAATGATTGTTTTGTGTTCTTTTCTGGAGGAAGAGAGAACTGATAGACTTTTAGCTTGACCAGTGTGGTTGGAGAGGTGGCAATTTCATCCTCCAATCCATGGTCACTTGTGAAGTTCTAAAAATATCGGAGTTCAGAAATAAACTGCCCCTTTTTACATTCGACATCTCAGCGTGTGCACGTCATTCATTAGGTGTTGTACTGTGAAAGGCAGACTGCAGAGGGGACTCTGACCCCAAAAGTGACCATGGTTGCTGTTTTACCTGCCCAGGTTGACTGCAGCACGTACCTGAGAGGGGCCAAATCCGGAGAGGCCATGGGAGCCTGTCCCTTCATCCTGCGCGAGATCTGCGGCACCGACGGCGTCACCTACAGCAACGACTGCGCCCTGTGTGCCCACAACATGTGAGCCCCGCAGGCCGCCCCCGAGAGCCGCGCTGGGCTCTTCGCTGAGCATTCTCAACTCTGCTTTCTCTTGCAGCGAATACGGAACCGAGGTTGCCAAGAAGCACGACGGAAGGTGCATAGAGGAACCTCCCCAGGTAAGTGACACCTGAAGGAAAGGAAGAGTTTGAGCAGGTGCCAACTGCACAACCTGAGCAAATGCTGGGTGGTTTGGGGGGTGTAGCCTCCACTTGTGCTGCCCTTCCTTCTGTGGGTGAATATCACCCTCCCATGAGCAGGAACATTGTGCACTTCCTGCACACTGTCAGGGAAAGAAAGAGGAGAGGACAAGTGAGGGTTGAGTTATGAGACAGGGAGATGATAAATGATTAAAGACTTTACACAGAGAATCCTTTTCCCACAGCACTCAGTCATAGCTGCTGCAGGAACTTGGCAGAATGTTTTGGCAATATGGGCAGGGGATGCAGAGGGCCCAGGGAACCCAAACCCAGTGCTCTCTCAATGCTTGTGTTTTACAAAAGCATGTTTTGCAAAGATTAGAAAATTGCCTGTGTTTTGAATGCTGATACCTAAGGTATCAGGGGATTCAAACCCACCTCTGGTTTTTGGTTTGGTGTAGGTTGTTTTTTTGGTTTTTTTTTTGGTAAATGCAATGTAATCTAATATATACTAACATGAATCATGTAAAAATACCAGATTAGCTATATTTGGCCAGCTCTAAACCATTTACTCTCACTAGGGAATAGAAGAACAAAGCCACCTCATTAGCATGTGTTTGAAAGAGTCAACATCCCGAGTCAGATATTTCATTTCTATACAAACAAACTATGAAATGTCATTCCTTTGTTTCCCGAGTACGCTCTGTGCTCAGGCCGGTTGAGATACATAAATCAGGAATGAGGAGTTCACACTGGAGAAACTGGGAGTGCTAAAACACAAGGCCAGCTCCTCAGCTGACGTAAATCAGCTTCCACTGCTGTCAGTCCTGCTGGCAGCTCTCAACACTGGGAGCCATCCCATTGCAACAAAAGACCTGTCAGCACATCTCCCTCCATTCTTGTGGGCCTTGAAAAACACCTTGGTCACATCCAGCCCCCTTGCAGGAAGTGCATAAATCGTGCCATTTTGATTTACAGATTATTTCTGAGCTGCCTTTTGTAATATCCTGGTGGGTTCAGTAAGGTATAGGGGCATAGTGATGAATGCAGGGCTCAATGAATAATGTCTACCTTCCAGCCTTGATTCAGTCTTCTCCAGGGAAGGCTGTGAAAGGAAATTGCTGGTTTTCCATGAAGAACGAGTTAATATATAACCACAATTTGTCATCTGGCAGAGGCATAATCAGGGGGGATGTGTTGGGGGCTCCCTTGCACAGAGCAGAGCCATGGCAGAGCCTTTGCTGTCCTTGTTTTCCCCAGCTGAACTGCAGCCGGTTCCGCAGGACCACGATGGAGGATGGCAGGGAGCTGATGGCCTGCACCATGATCTACGACCCTGTGTGTGGCACTGATGGTGTCACCTACGCCAGCGAGTGCACCCTGTGTGCCCACAACCTGTGAGTGCTCCTCTTCCTCCCTGTGTGCCCACAGCCTGTGAGTGCTCCTCTTCCTCCCTGTGTGCCCACAGCCTCCTCTTCCTCCCTGTTTGGCTCTGTGGGAGCTGGGTGATCTGCAAGGGCTCTCTCTGAAACCTTGTGCTGAAGGGATTCTGTCTGTCTGTCCCTGTTTTCCTGCTTGCCTTGCTCAGTGTTTGATATGGGTGTTCAGCCCCACAGAGGGGTGCACCAAGGGGGGACAGCGTCTGGTCTGTGAGGGCAGGTTTTTGTTAGTGCTGGGCTGGGTGGTCTGGAAATGTCTGTGACTCCATGGGAGTGAGGTTTGTTCTTGCTGTCTGGCTGTAACAGACAGAAGCTGTGGGAAGGCTGTGGTTAATAACAATCTCTCCTTCCTCCAGGGAGCATCGGACCAACCTTGGCAAGAGAAAGAACGGGCCCTGTGAAGAGGATACTACAAGGGTGAGTGGGAAAGGATGGGAATGAAGAATGAAATTCAGTGTCTGTTACACTCCTGGGGGACTGTCTTCTGCTCTGGGCTACAAATCAGGAGGTGGTGCTGTGCACACCTGAGGAGATCCCTTGGGAATTTCACACTACTCATAAAACAGCCAACATCCATCGCACTGCTCTGCAATAAAACAGCAAGAGATGTGGCAGTGAGCAGAAACAGTACAAGATCACGTCTGCCATCAGGAGGACTCTTGGAGTTGGTTATGATGATGTTACAGCTGGTTTCATTTCTCACTGGGGTGTCATTCCTTCTGCTGGGGGGGTCACAGTTTGCTCTCAGGCACAGGGACTCAATCCCTACCTTCTGTGTGCAGGCCCTTTGCAAGGACTTCAAAGAAGTCTCTGGTGTGTGCACCATGGAATTCATGCCCCACTGTGGCTCTGATGGCAAAACCTACAGCAACAAATGTGCTTTCTGCAACGCCTACCTGTACGTATAGGAGTGAAACCTTTCCTTTCCTGATTGATTCCTGCACCTGTGTGAATGCAGGGCTGTCTCATCATGCCTTTTGTCTAACTGCTTGGGGCATATACTGGACATTCACAGGTTTTTTGCATTGTAAGGGAAATGAGAAGGGCCCATTTCTGTGATCTGTACATGGCCTCCTGTTTGTTAACTTTAAAAGTATTTTATTGATTTTCAGCGGCACTCAAACTGTTCCACAAGCTCACAAGGCTGTGTGGAAATCACTTCACCAAACCGACTGGATTGTACCAAATGAATGAAACCATTCATCTTTCCTTAAATGAGGATAACGAAAGGGAATATTTGGGCTTTTAAGGCTGTTCTTTATCTTCAGTCAACCCTAAGCCAATGCTTGGGCCAGTGAAATGAGGAAAGGGGCATCAGCCATGTCTAATTCTTCTCTCTCCTTTTCTCACCAGGGAAAGCAGGAGAACTCTCAACATCATGAGCTTGACTGAATGCTAAGTCTGTGCTGGACTTCAGCCCAGGAAGACAAACTCCCTTCCACATGTCTTCCCATGGGCTGACCTTCCCCATGAAGTAACATCCCTTCAGCCTGCTTTGTTTCCTTAGCTCCTGAAGCACTTGTTCAATAAACTGACTTGGCAATGTTCCTCTGTCTCAATGCCACATCTCTTCCCTTCTGCCTCATCTCTTTCCTGTCATGGTTCTTCAGTTGATGGATGTCTGTTTTTCTATTGATGTTCTCCACTGCCACCCAATGCGGATAGAATTTTCTGGCCGTGTGTCAGAGCCAGCCCTGCTCTGGTGAGGATCTGAGGTCCCCTTGGAGCTCTCAGTCCTTTCCTTACTCCTCAGAGTCTTCTTGTCAGTGTTAATCTTCTCAAGCCATGATATCTCTGTGTGACCTGGGCACAGAGTCCCTCTCTACAGTCAGTGCAAGGAGGCCTTTACCTGCAGAGCAAGGTCCACCTCCTCCATGGGGACATGCCAGGGTTGTAGGTGGTGATTTGCTCTTGAGGAGAGCGCCTTTTGCTTGGGCTAGAAAGGGAAATTGGCTGCCTGGGCAAGAGGTGCCCTGTCCTTGTTCCCACTGCCTGTGGAGCGTGTCCCATGGCAGAGACAGCAGCTGCTGCCAGGAAAGAGGATCCCAGCCTCTCTGCACTGAACTTGTTCACATGGTCGAGGGCAGTTTAAGGATGTACTCTACAGGAGGGGAATCTTGAGCTCCATTCAGGGTCACAGCAGAACTGTCCACTCATGAAATACCTTAATTTATTGATGCAACAGAATATCTCCTGGACAGTTGGGCAGTGATCACCCCTGAGGTGGGGGATAGCCCTGGTGCATCACTGAGCTGCTTTTTAAAGTCATTTGGGAAGGAAAAAGATGCAGAGGTTCACTTGTGACCAGTTTTAACCAAATGTATAACAAGTAATAGGAAAAAAATTCTGCCTGTTTGTAATTTTGCCTACTTTTTTGAGGCCAAGTTTCTCAGGACCTGGTGATATATTCCTTGTCATTGTGGTGGTCTGTATGGGTGGCAGGGAGGCAGGGGGACCTTGGGGCTGCCCTTCGTCTGCTGGCTGTGCCATTGCCTCCACACGAGGTCACCAAAGCTATTGCAAGTCTAATATTTCAGGGATTCTTCTGGACTGCAGTTGGTGCCTCCCTGACTCAATGTCCCATTGTAGTTCACCAGAGAATAACACAATTATTTGGATCGGTTTGGAAAGTCACTCTTTGAATTGTCAGGCTAGAAGAATAGGCTGAAGGCAAATGTTCCTGATTTGGAGGTATTTGGGGTATTGTACCAGGGAATGAGGCCACAGTACCTCTGTGCCATTAGTGTCCATTTTCAGGATGATTTGTAACTAACAATGGCCTATTGTGCTTCTCTTGGGTCCGTGTCCTAAAGCAAACGTTCTTTTGGTTTATATAACCTTTTTGCCATTTTCTGCTCAGGTGTTTTTGCAGAACATGCTGTTTTACTCTTGTTTAAGTGTTACTTGGTTATCCTCAGGGATAAGACCTGGATAAGTTTTTTTTTCTTGTGGACTTTGGCAGCATTTCACTTAGACTGTGCTCTGACCGCTGGCTTTTGCAAGCCTTTGCAGTAAAGCTGTCAAGAGCCAACTCAATGGCATTATCTTGGCACAGCCAAAGCCTCCTCTGTGGGGCTCATTGTCTGGTGACACCAAAGGCAAACAAGAATTCAAGGAGGCACGAAGTTGAGATTAAGTCAGAGCCATCCAAGGAAGCAGCCAAAGGGGTTAGATGACAGAGGTTTCCACACAGAACTCACCAGTAGGTTTCATGTCGAAGTACATAATGGAATAAATCACTGAAACTGGGCCAGGAAATGGGAAAAGCCTGACATTGGAGTTTAAATATCCCCCAGGCTCAGGGGGTGTTTTATGAAGCAATACAACTATAAAAATAGGGCAGCCTTCTCAGGGACAGCGTGGTTTTCTGTGCCTTGGAGTTGTTTTTCAGCTGTTCCATGGTTACTGACTGAGTGTGTGCTACTTAGATGATTTCTTTCTGCTTTGTATTGGAAATGGCCTCAAGTTGCACCAGGGGAGCTTTAGATCAGATGTTAGGAAAAATTTATTCATGGAAAGGGTTGTCAAGCACTGGAAGAGGCCGCTCAGGGATGTAAAAGATGTATAGATGTGGTGCTTCAGGACATGGTTTAGTGGTGGCCTTGGCAATGATAATGGTTGGACTTGATGATCTTAAAGGTCTTTTCCAACCTAAACAATTCTATGATGAGGCAAAGACAAGCACATTCCAGAGAGAACATTAAATTTTTGTGGCTTAGGAGAGAGGTAGAACAATAACAGGTTTCAAGTGCCACTAAGAGACTTGAAAGGTGGTGTCAAGGCACAGTGGACTGAGCTGGGCTCCTGCTTGGGCACAGACAGAAAATGGCTGGATGGGTGGATGTTACTGTGGTGGGAAACAGAAAGGGGTGACAGAACAGTTAAAGTTGGAAGGGAACCCTGGAGGGCATCTGGTCCATCCTCCCCTGTCAAGAAGTCCCCAATGTCCTTATGAGCTCAGTGCTTGCCAACTGCAAACAGCAGCCATGGCTGTGTGGGTGACAGATGCTTTAGTGCTGCTCAGCCTGCTGCTCCAGCCCTGCTCAGGTGCAGGATGCTGCAGAGCATTGGGGCTTTCTAACTCACCTTGAGCTGCCTGAGCAGCTTCAAAATAGTCGGGTTTGTCTCAAAAACCATTCCACAGTCATGCTGGGAAAGCTTGGTTTTTATCCTGGAAAGAGGCACTGAAAGGATCAGCTGCAAGCACAGACTTAGTCTTGCTTTGGTGGGCTTTTAGTTTTGCTCCCTTGCCATGACCAGAAGCAGCCTTATATCCTCATTCAAGGATGAAGTGAAGGAAAAAAATGACTTTGCAGAGCCTGCTGTGGCTGCAGCACGAGGCATCTGAAATGCAGCTGGTGCCACTGCAGAGGCTGCCTGGCAGCCACAGCCCTGGGGATGGGGATGGAGCTGCCAAGGCTGGACCAACTCTGACGTGTCTCACACTGCTGACCATCCAGCCTCAGGATCTGTGACCTGTAAGTGTACCAGAACATATCACAGAGGCCATGTTTTAAAAATATAAATGTCCTCCCTCTTTCCGTGTTTGTCTGACTTATCTTTATAGCGTTATCAGTGTTTTCTGAGTCTACAGTCATTTTTCTTGCAACACAAAGAGGGGGAAGAATGAGGCGAATCATTTAAATTTTGATTGATAAGTGGAATGTAGAAAACAGTACTTAGTCCTTTCATATTGAGCTGGGAATTTTTTTTCACCTTTTATCAGCACTCACACATCTGCCACTTGTAAAAAAAAAAAAGCCCACAACTTTTCCTTGAGTGTGGCTGTACCTAAACTTCCTTCAAACCCGTTATCTAAAAATCTGTGCCTTTCAAAATTATGTCTGCTGATAATTTGCCTTGGTTTAGCTATTTTTTCATGTGCTGCATTTGTTAGTGAGGCGTGTGGATGGGCTCAGACACACTGTCACTCTCTTGAGGGATGCTGGAGAGTGACAAGGCTCATCCCACTGATTTTTAAATATTCATTTCAGAAGAATATTTAAATTATTTTTAAAGCATTTTTATAACCATATGTTCCTCAAAAAAAAAAAAAAAAAAGAAATCCAGAAATAATTATTCAAACTCATTGTATCAATTGCACCATCCTATTTAACTGACAATTGGCAAAGAAAATAGTTTGGGAACTTAAAAAATTTCCTTGGACCTCTCTGTTTAAAAAAATATATAGCCGTGTTATGCACCCATTTCATCCATCAATATGTTCACACTCTGGCATGTTCATTCTCTTGCTGTAATTTAATGTTTGATACAGTTTTATTTGATTCTGTGCCATGCCCTGGGCTCTGGTTTTGTGCTCTCCGCGGATCAGCGAGTAGAGAGGCAAAAAGCAGCAGTGGAAGGAGCCTGTCTCCAGCTGGCAGACATCCACACAGCCCAGGAGGGCTTCCCACATTTTCACCAGCTGAGGTGAGGCCCCATGATTTTAAACTTGACACGAAACTGCAAAGAATGAGTGTTCATACAGAGTGCTGCTTCCTGCCTACTTTTCATGCGTAGAAGTAAAACATTAATTTTGTTCAAGCCCCCTGAAGGACGAGGAATGTTTGGATGAATTGCTGTGAGCTCTTTCTTGCATTCCCTTTCAAGCTGGGCTGCAGCCCGTGCCCCAGGGCGTTGCTGGGGATGGCCAGTCAGGGCCCCCTGACCAAGTGCTGGAGCAGATCTGTGGCACAGATGGTTCCACTTACACCAGTGAATGTGGGATCTGAGCCTATAAAGTGTCATTCTGAAGGAAAGAACATGCTTTCTGAGTGACAGTTCCCTAGCCCCCTGGCCTCTCCCTGTGCTTTTCCAATTTATCCTCCTTTTCTCCATCTCCACTTGCTGTTTGTGCTTGGGGGTAAATCACGAAGATTTAGCTGAGAGAAAAAAAAATAGCTGAAGAAAGTATCTGGAGTGGAAATTCAAATGATGCAGCACATTCAGATGGCAGAGGTTTGTTGACTGATAGGTTTATAATAGTCAGAGACAGTAAAACCACTTCATTGTTGGTGGTTAACTCGGGTGAACTCCCCACCACTTGCATCATTTGGGACTTTTATGTACATTCAGCACTCGTGTCCCTTTGGGAAAAGGGTCATACTGAGTCTCTAATGGCAGCCTTTCAGAGAACATGGGGCACTCAGGGCCTTGGGAGCAGCAGTGAAGGCAAAGGAAGCAGCAGCCTGAACTCCCATTGCTCTTGGTGGCAGCATCCCAACGGTGTCAGCCGGGCGCTGAGCAGGCAGCGCAGGATTGGACGTCAGTGATGCAGATACCTTCTGTTGACATTTTATTTGGCAGTGATTTAACACGAGCTTTCTAATATTGCTGTTCTCCACAGGCTGCATTCCAAAGTGGGAAGGAAAGGAGTGCAAAATGATGCAAAATATGAGACAAGTAGGAGAAATATTTCTTTGCTATAGAAGCATTCGCAAACAGCCTCCACTGTCAGCAGCAGGAAAGTGCAGAATAACATGTTTCAAGACCAGAAAAGGAGGCACACAAAGCCTCTGCAGAGATCAGTGCATTCAGTTCTCCTGAGATAAGAATGTTTTGTCAGATTGCAAATGGGGCAGTGCCCAAACCAGGGGATGTAGGGACCCTATGATCACGTATAATATAGCAGTTGTCAAGCATATATAACTTACTAAGTAAATACCTGGTTATTTTGGGTTACTTTGCTGCTGCAATAGTTCAGAGAGGGTAGAATTCCTGCTGTCTACCTCAGTTTTACTGTAAAATGGTAAAATCCTGTAATTTGGCATCCTGTGCCTTTCTGTCAGCACCAACTGTGCTTCACCCATGTCCAGATGCAAAGAATCAGCCAGTGGTCTCATTAAAGCTCAGCTCTGCAGAATAAATGAAATTGTTGCCCTTTCTTTTGATGTTAATAATGAGGATGTGTTCAGTGGTTATGATGCTAATAGTTCTTCAGCTACAGAAGTTCTTTCCATCCAGTTCAGCCTCTCCCAGCCAAGTGTGGAAGCTATAGCACCATGATATATCCTGCCTCTCAGCCTCTCCTCCCTGCTGTTCCCATCAGGAAGAGCAGTGAATTTCCATTCTAAGCCTGTTGCACCTCTCTCTTGTTGCTCCTTTATTTGCAAGATCATTCTTAAAAAGCAAACCCTCCTTTATCCCATATCCCAGGGGCTCCTGGTTTTATTCCCACACAGGAAAGCAAGCACCTTCACTTGTCTTTTCCAAACATGGTTCCTCATTTGCCTTTTGGCTGGTTTGTTGGCTGATAAGGTGAGACCTGGGGGCATGTTTTTGTTTGGTGCTCTGCTTGCTTCTGTTCTGGCTCACCAATCCTGTGGTTTCACATGGAAAAAGGGTTTGCATGGGGATGTGATCCCCTGATTTTTCCTGGGGCAGAGCGATGTCTGCAGGTGACGGTGGCACTCCTGGTTGCTTCCTCCCACATGGGATTTGTGCAGGGGAACATACCCTTGAGATGTTTATCTAACTTAACCCCCCCTTTACAGCAATTCCTCGGCTACATGTCACTGTCTGTGTACAAACTTCTTCCCCCTGGTTCCCCCAAGTTGGGCAGAGCCTCAGCTCACCCTGATCTGAGCTCACATAAAGCAAATCCCAGACCCAAAGGGCTCAGTTTCAGATTTATGGATGATTGCAGACCTGGTGCTGGTCCAAAAGCCCTGAGTCCAAGGCTTTGGCCATTTACCCAGGGAAATTCTCCCTTGGTTACATACTGCTCCATGCAGAGCTTAGGAAAGTCACTCCTTTTGGGCTCTGATCAAGAGCATGAAAGAAAACTGTAACTCATTTACAGCCAGGCCTGCCCAAATCCCCAAATTGTGTGTTACTTAGCAAAAGGAAGGAGATGTAAACACTGAAGGTTAATTACCCTTTTGTCAAGAACACTTTGTGATCTATAGACATATCTGTCAATCTTACAAAAGAGAACTGAGGGGAGCGAGCACTGCAGGCATGTCCCCATGATAAATTAATGAGACTTGGCAGCTCCCTGTGAAGAGATGATCCCTGTGCTTTGTGAGACAATAACCTGGCTCCCCAGCCAGCCTGGGCACAGATTTTGTGCTGCAGTCACATCCGGGGTGGTTATCCCTCTGTAAACAAACTCTGCAATGCAGCTGTCCAGGGATCGAGCCATCTTCCTTGAGGCCTTCACTCTGCTGCTCAGTGTGCAGCAAGTGCTCATCCCAGCCAGCCCAGTGCTTTTCCCAGCCCTGCCTGCCAGTCAGTTGAATATCTTACTTGTGCCTCTCTCAGCAGTGACACGCCTTGGTGGGTCACAGAGCTGCCTGCCATCCGAGGGACACGGCCACAGTCCCCCTGCTGTGTGCTATTCTGGTGATGGGAGTGCTGCTGCATGACTGGTAGCTTGAAAATGGGTTCAGCTATTCCCCTGGTTTATATAACCTCAAAGCAATTTGCTTTCATAGCTGAACATGCTTATTCATTCTATTTTAACTGTGCATTGAGCTATAAATAATGTCTCATTGCAGATAAGAATCTATTGAATTTTATTATTTGTTTTCGTACCTTGGGAAGATTTTCTCCTGAAGGAGACTTTCCCAGCCCTAGCAGTGAAGCTGCCTGACTGACTGTGTCCTCTGTCAGCCACGAATGGTGTCAGCCCCAGGTCAGCTGCCACTTCCCTGCAGCCACCTCCTCATTGCTCCTGCTTGGGCTGTGGCAAAGATGAGACGAGTGCTCAGTGATGCAGAGCTGAGATCACTGAAGTGTTAGGGAAGCTGATTAAACCAATGATTTCCTGTTCCTCTGATCAGCTGCAGGTTAATACCTCAGTGTTACCTCCAGCCCACCTCCCC
The DNA here is from genome assembly GCF_047830755.1 of Zonotrichia albicollis. NCBI lineage: Eukaryota > Metazoa > Chordata > Aves > Passeriformes > Passerellidae > Zonotrichia > Zonotrichia albicollis. Next base: position 3,725,062 of record NC_133833.1, read on the forward strand.
TGCAGTGCATTCACTTCAAAGAGCAATAACCCGGGTCAGTGTCCAGCCAAATTGTGTGGGTTGCTGCCTCCTTTTTCTGGTGTTCATTGTAGCATTGTCCTGCTTCTCATGAGTTACTCCTGTCTTCTGTAGTGAAGCCCTGACCTGACATCCTCATCATCCAGAAACTTCTCAGAGCCGGAGCACAGCCCGAGCTGGGCAGGTGAGGGATGGAGATGTGTCCTCAGAGCTGCTGTGGCTGCTGAGACCCTCATCTGGTCCAGGCTGCACACAGCAGGGAAGGGGATGATATTTGGGCACCTGATTTTCCCTGGTGCAGGTAACTTTTCTTGAGATTCAAATGCTGCTGCTCTTCTGGAGAAGGGTCGTGGTGGCAAAGTGCTGGGCTCCTGCAGAACTGAGGAGACTTTGAAATCGTTGAGAGCTAATAATGTCTTGAAATGTGGATGGTTTAGTGTGTTATGATGCTAATAGTGGTTTAGATGGTTTATTTTAACAATGATTACAATCCACTTCTTCTGTTGTACATGTTACTGGTCACCCCTGTAAAAACATTCTGGGAGTTCTTTGTAGAGCTGTGACTCTTTAGTAAAGGCTGGAGGAAAATTCTGAGAAGACTCTCCTGAGTAATAGAGAAATATTATGATTTTTTTATTAATAACAGCTATTTATAGGGGAGAAAATTATATAAGTACAACATAAATAAAATAATTCAAGTTGTAAGAGCTCTCCAGAGATCTCTGGCTCAAGCCCTGCTCAAAGCAAGGCCAAAGTCAGAGGCAGGTCAGGGTGCCCAAGGCCTTTCTTTTTCAGTTGGGTTCTCAATAGCCCTGAGGAAGGGCATGCATGGCCTCTCTGCTTTCTGTGCTTGATCGTACTCATGACAAGGAATAATTCCTCACATTCATTCAGAATTTAATCCTTGTGCCATACAGTTTAGAGAAGACTCTGGCTCTGCCTTGTCTCTGACTCCATCAGGGAGCTGCAGACAGCAGTGTGATCCCAGTAGCCATCTATTCCCCAGGATGGAGAAGCCCAGCTCCTTCAGCTTTCCTGGAATGCCCTGTGCCCCTGTCCCTGGCAGCCTGCCTGCCCCTGCTGGACTCGTTCCCGTGTGTCAACATCTGCCCTTGTAGTGGGGCCAAATTCATTCAATTCATTGCATAAGTAACGTGAAACCATGTTAGCCTTCACCTGCAGGGTACAAAGTTCTGCCCATGGTCTTATTAGCTCAGGAAAACATCCACTGGCATTACCTGGATCAAGCTCTATTTAATAAGTTCATAAACACATGGATATGTTTTGATAGAGAGATGTTTTTAATCATATCAGTGACTTTGTTTGCTTTATTGCTCAGTTCAGATGAGGCCTTCAAGCACTGGGTGAGAGGCAGAGCTTCCATTTGTGTTGCATTGGTTTCTCCAGGCATGTGGCTCAGTGCAAACAGTTATTGGCCACTCTGTGGCCAAAAGAAAGCCAGAGATGAAAACTGTAGCCTGAATTGTATTTAGCAGGCATTTTGGAGTGATTAGAGGCATTTTCATGGAAGAGCTGCAACCAATTGGTATTTCCCACCTTTACAGCAATTATTTGTTAATTAAATAATGTGTCAAACCCTGGGAGTGTTTAGAAAAGTGTATTAAATGATTTGCCATTAATTTATCAATGTGTTATTTATGCTGAGGAGTTGCATATCTGCTAAGAAAATTCTTCAACCTCAGTTTTGATTTTTTCAGAGAATAGGAAATCGATACTGGCAAAAAAAAACTGTAATAGGAAACGTAAAACAAGGATTTACATGAGTAAGTCAGAGAGGACGTTGTATAATGGCCAAATTCTGCCCTGGTGGGATTTGGCCATTATACACAGACCTTATGGTGCTCAGGGCCATAACAGGCAGCACCCTGAGCTGTGGCACTGCCTTTGCTTACCTGCAGATTGAAGAATCATTGAATTTTTGGGTTGGAAGAGAGCTTAAAGATAATTTTGATCCAACCCCTCTGCTGTAGGTAGGGGCATTTTCCACTGTCCCAGGGTGCTCCAATCCCTGTCCAGCCTGGCCTTGGACCCTTCCAGGGATGGGGCAGCCCCAGCTGCTCTGGGCACCCTGTGCCAGGACTTCCCACTAAAGAATTTCTCCCTGATACTTAATCTAAACCTTCCCTCCTTCTGCTTAAAGCCTTTCTATTCCCTCTTGTCCTCTCACTCCATGCTCTTGTCCAGAGTCCATCTCCAGCTCTCTTGTAGGATCTCTGCCCTCGTGCAGGCTGCTGCTCACAGAGGATTTTCCTTCAGCCAAATGGTCATTAGCCATATGCTGCATCTGACTTTGAGGATTAGAGGGCCATAATGAAGTGGATTACAGCAGATCAGTGGCAGGATTGCAGACCAAATCCTCTTTCTAACTGTTCTTCCAGGAGCAGCTAAGGCCTGAGAGACCTGTCCTGCAGCAGGAGCTCAGCCAGCTGTGGGGTTTTTCCATGCTGGTACCAGAGGTGGGATAATCTGGAGCTGTAACCCTGGGTGGGGAGGCTGTGGATGCTGAATGGCTGCAGGTTGTGCAAGTGCCTGAACCTGGGGATTTCTGGGTGAAATCCCCCACTTTTGTGGCTTGCCTAGGGGATACCTGTGGGGCTCAGGTGTTGCCCAGTCACCATTTAATTGCTGCAGATTTGAGTCTCCCTGAAGTGTCTGTAGGTGAGAGAGTGAAATAAGGCTGGACATCCAACAGGCATTGTGGTGGTCAGAGAAAATCTGAGTTGCTTGGGGCCAGTGCCAGACCTAGAGCTGAACCCAGGAGTTGAAGTGGAAAATTTTTCAGTGGTGTAAGACTTTGGCAGGAAAATGCTCTCCACTCATCAGGAGAGGTTGGTCTTGCCCAAAGGACAGCACTGTCCAGGGCTGGGGCTGTGAAGGCTGGTGAGGATCGTTTGGAGAGGTCTTGGTTGGATGAGGGAGCTGCAAATTCCATATTTAACCCAGAGGGATGTAACCTCCTCCAACTCTGCACAGGAAAAATCAGCAACTGTGACATGCAGGGAGCAGCTTCAGTAACTCCTGCACAGGAAAAATCAGCAACTGTGACATGCAGGGAGCAGCTTCAGTAACTCCTGCACATGCTCAGGGAAAAGAGTTTGGCTTCCAGAGATGCTGCTCACAAGGCACATCAGGGCAATACATCCTGAAGATGTGCCAAATCTGTCTGAAATATTCATGCATGCTCCCTGTAATTTATAGAAACAATCACAGCAGCATAATTATTTCGATGCTTCTCCCTGTGAAGAATCTCATCTCTTGGACGTGAAAATGTGACCTGCATATCCCCACAGCCATGTTGTGGCCTTCTGGGTGTGCCAGGAGAGGTGATTCCATGCAATATCCAATATATCGAGGTAAGGATCAAAACATACCCTTTAGACTACTGTGGTGGAACAGACAACAACACATTTGTTTGGGGTGAATTTCAATGATTTCAGATGAATTTCATTTGTTTTATGGGTGGTGCCTGGTTCATTAAAGGCAGCACCTGTAAAGCACCATTTGCTCTGCACCTCCCAAAATTCTGAAGTCTACCCTAAGCACAATGCTTAGCTCCAGTGATCCCTCCAAAACCCCAATCCTTGACATTTTGAACCTGTGAAAAGGATGGGCAACAGGTTACAGGCAGAACTCACTTCTGCAAAATTACAGCTACTAAAACAGCTGAGGTGCAGACCTGCTCCTAGGCAGGAGCAATTTGGAGATGACACAAAGGCTGGTGGTGTGAGACAGACAGGGAAATGGGGACAGATTCTATATTTTAATTATCATTTTCTAAAATATCTGCAAGAGGAAAGGACCTACTGTACTTTCAGGTGTAGCTGGTGCAATGTAAATAGGTTCCAAATCCTCAGTGTCTTTTGTTCTTCAGCTGGCTTGGCAGAACACCCTGAATCCGTGTGTTTAACTGGGACTGGGTCTGTAAATAAGTGCTCCCTGTTGCTAAGGTTCAAGTGACATTTTTAGTGGCATTTGACAGATTTTTAACCTGCTTTCAAGTCTTCTACTGAGCTCTTCTATACCCAGGCAGTGAAACTGTCATGAAGCCTTGGCTTTACTCAAACAGATGCTAAAAACCTTTGGATTCATGGGTTGGACACAGTCCTGCCAGGCTTGCCTGACAAAGCTTAACTGGTGCTGCTGATGGCAAAGGCACACCTGAGCTGTGTTTGTACCTAGAGGTGATTATCTGGGAATCTGGGGAGAAAAACCCACTGAAAACCAGAAAGGAAAGCAGAAACTCAGCCTGGCCTGCAGGCAGGGTGATACTGCTTAAGATGTCCCTGATGGGAGATGTTGCTCTACAAGAGACAAATCAGTGGCCTGCTCTTTATTCCCCTCTATCTTGTGCTCCTTGCACTTCCACTAGAATCCCAGAGAGGTTTCTTTTGTCCCAAAGGCTGTTTGTTTTCTTTTGACCACTCAGAACTTGTGATACTTGTCTTGATCTATTAACCAGGTGTCCAGCCAAAATCAATTGCCTGGCAGGCTCAGACCATTACCCGAAAAGTCAAGACCTCCATAAATATTCCCGGCCTCATTGTGCTGGTGACAGATTCTGCAGGTTGTTTTATGTTACAGTTGAACAGTTTAGACATTGCATTTGTATATATTTGCAGGCAGCCCTGCAGGGACCATCTCTGAGCAGAGTGGGAGCAGCAGCCTGCAGACTCCAGCACCTCCAGCATGACCAGGGCAGGAATTTTGGTGCTCCTCTCCTTCGCGCTTTGCTGCGCCCCAGGTGAGTGATTCTCCAGGGTCTGAGTCCTGGCTGCCTTCAAAGGGATAAGGCAGAGGATCCAAAGAGAGGAAATCTCCTTCAGAGGGCTCTGCTGCCTCAGTTGGCATCGTGCAGGTTGCAGGAGTGTATTTCAGGATAGTCCTCAGTGGCTCGCTGCTGTAGCTGGTGGTTTGTCATAAATATAAGTAACAGCAAGTGGAGTTCTGTGCTGGCAACTCGTGCTGTTACACTTTGTACACCGATGTTCTCACACCATTACACTGCTTAGGCTTGTACAATTACAGAAAATGGATGAATACTTGAAATAAGGCCATGAGAAGGGGGGTCAGACCTCTGGTAACTAGTAAGGAAAATATTGTAATGGCACAAGCAAATTCTCTGCAAGGCCCTGGCAAATTTCCTGCAATGCTCTTTCTGCTAATGGAACAGCAAGAGATGAAAACAAGCCAGACTCTGATGTTCTCACTGCATATTCACAACTGATGAAATTACAAAGCCAAAGATATTTTTTTCACACTCACCTTCTTTCAAATGCATATTTCTGTCAACAGATGCTGTATGTATTTGCTTATCCTGTAGGTGACTATTTGCATTTGTCTCTGTTGATTCAGGTGTATTTCCAGATACATAACAGCAGCGCTTTAGGGTCAAAGCGGATATGTAAAAAGATAAGGAAGGAAAAGCTGTTCTGTTTTCAATTAATAAATCTACATGTCTCAGAACAAAAAAAGAACAAAGCTATTCAAAAAGGTGTTTCATCATAGCCAGCAATAAGCAATGCTATTATGCTTATCAACATAGAGGAAAAAAATCATACATCGTTTATTTAGCTCAAAAAACAATCACTAGAAATCATTTGGCTTGGTCCTGCACACAGGAATTTTATATCCATATTTCCAGCTTTAATTGAGGTCTTATCACATTGGCTTTTGTTCATACTTTCTGCCTCTCTTTTCTTTTCCAGATACTGTCTTTGGGATTGAGGTAAGTGGAAGATTTCTTTCTGTCACCTTTCTCAAGTATGTGGCCTGATAAAGGTATAACCAAAGGAATGGGAAAAACGTCCAGCCTGTAAATGCTCAGCTGTTTTTCACCCAAGTGTCACACTCCGGTCACTGTAATCAGATCCTACAGTGTAAAACATGAAATCATACTGCCCTGGGCTGTACATCTATGCTGTATGTTAATAATGTTTTAGTAGTAATGATACAATATTTTTGGATTGATTAATTTTTCAGCAACTTTAGACTGGTCTAAGCTTTAAGCTGTAAATATATTGCTGGTTCTAAATTAAAGCAATAGGCTAGCATCAGAACCTACCTGAGAGCAACCTACTGAAATACTAAAATACTCTGAGCTGATCCAGCTTCCTCACAGGTCTTGGTCTTCTGGAAAAAAACATGATTAGTGTATTAAGAATGAAAAAATAAAACCAGAGGTGCAGTGGAGGGGCCACAAAAACACAAGAACTAGAGACCAATGGAGAGCCTTTATAAAATCATGTCAAGTGAGCGTGAGAGACCAGCACTGGTTTATCCCATCCAAGGGGCTGCATGGTTACAGCTCTTCCCTCCTCCTCCTCCTCTTCTCCTGCTCTGTGGGAACGTCTCTGCAAGATGGAGTCTCCTGAGGGACCCACAGCAGAAGTTTGTGCTGTGGCAGTGAGGACTGGTTGTACCAGCCCAGTGTCCCACACACAATGAGAGTTATGAACATCTCAGGTTTTCTCATCCTGTTGCTGTGATTGCTGTGGCAGGTGGACTGCAGTACCTATCCCAACACCACAAACGAGGAGGGCAAAGAGGTGCTGGTGTGCAGCGAGGCCGTCAGCCCCATCTGCGGCTCCGACGGCGTCACCTACGGCAACGAGTGCCTGCTCTGTGCCTACAACGTGTATGTTCTGCTTGGGGACACTTGGGGACACTTGGGGACAGCGTGGGGACCCCAGGCAGCATGGCTCAGGGCTCCTGGCAGCACCACAGCTCACCAGTCTGTCACACATCACCCGTGTCAATTCCTCCAAAATGAGCTTGGCTATCGCGGCACAGCGCTCAGGCAGAGCTTTAGTCACTGTGTCTTTCTTTTGCTTCTGTAATTTATTCAGGTTTTTTCTTCTCTGTCTCAAGGAGTGGCCAGGTGATGGCTCTGAGAGCACATCTCATCACAGCAAGAGGATAGGGATGCTCTGCTCAGAGCTGCCCAAAATGGCCCTAAAGCTTCCCAGGGTTTTACATTCCTGCCAGCTACTCAGCTGATGAGGGAGGGTGGCTCTACCTTCTCAAATACAGATATAAAAAAAGCCTGACTGAGAAAGTCAGTTTTCCCTTGTATTAATTTTAGCACCTGGAATGTAACAAGACATCTCTGCTGAACTTCCTAACATTTGTCTTTCTCCCCTGCAGAGAATATGGAACCAATGTCAGCAAAGACCATGATGGAGAGTGCAAGGAAGTTGCCCCTGTAAGTAAAACCAAGGGCAAAACAAGGGGTGTCTCCTGCTTCTGAGTGGCCAAAGGTGCTTCTTGAAATAATTCAAACCCTAAACAAGAACACAGATGAGCTGCCACAATCTTGCAGTGGTCACCTCCAAGTGAAGTGTCATCACTGAGACTGACAGAAGAGCTTTTCTCCTGCTGTGGTGCTGTCCTGTGTGGCCAGGCAGACACACCAGATCCCCTTGTGTGCTGCCAGCAAGGCCTTCACCAGGGCTTTGTTTGTTCCCTGACCAGGTGGATTGCAGCAGGTACCCCAACTCAACCAGTGAGGAGGGCAAAGTGGGGCTGATCTGCAGCAAAGACATCAGCCCCGTCTGCGGGACCGACTGGGTCACCTACGACAATGAGTGCCTGCTCTGCGCCCGGAGCCTGTGAGTGCTGAGCACAGGGCCTGGGGCTGCTCTTTTGGACAGCAGGACTTCTAACAAGGCCTCTTCTCTTCCTCCTGACTAAGCCTTGCTGTCCTCTGTCATTAGAAGGAGAGCCATGCCTTTGGTGTAGGCTGAGAAGGGGAGGGCTGGCTGGGGATCTCACACAGGACAGGATGCTGCTCTTAACCAAGTTAAAAGGGTCTGTGTGGCAGATGCTGCCTTGCAGAGGACAGCTCATCCAGGGGTGACAATTGACATTGTCACACAGCCTGTCTCCTCATCCACCATGACCCCTGTCCCTCAGATCTTGCTGTAAACCAGCTCTCTGGCAGGCAGTGACACCGCCTGAGCTGGTCCCTGGAGCCACATGGGCACAACCTCAGCTGGTGTCTCCTGTGTCCCATCCTTGTGCCTGGGGCTGCTCAGCATTGCTGGGTGATGGGGCTCAGCAGGACAGGCTGCTCGCAGGACTCCCTAATGCAGGTCTCTTCCCTTCCCAGGGAGGCTGGAACCAGCATTGGCAAGAAGGCCGACGGTGAATGTAAGAAGGAAATTGTTGCAGTAAGTGATTTGGGTGATCAGGGGCTGGGTTTTGGTGCTGCTGCTGTTGGGAGGCAGTGCCAGTGTCTGCAGCAGCCCCTAGATCCTGCAGAAGTGAAACAGCTGCTGTGCTGCAGAAGGGGAGAAGCTTTGCCTTCTCTACATGCAATAAATGTTATTTGTGTGAAAGCCAGGAAAGGAGCAGGTGACTGCTCAGGAAGGAATGAGTAAAAGAGTAGTAGAAATAATCCATCAGGGCAGAACTGTGAATAGCAACAGAGAATGGCGTTTGGGGTCAGACCAATGCTCCATCTAGCCCCTGGCAACTTGGTGCAGAGCCTAAGCCTAGTGCAGTCACTAAGCCTTGATAGATTTCTCCTCCATGAAATTCCTCAGCCTCTTCCTGCACCCAGACACATTTTTAGCCCTACAATTCTCCTCAGCAAGTGCAGCACCATTGCTCCAGGAAACAGAATCCCACTCTTGCAGTACCCAGCCACCTGCTGATCTTCCAGTTTTAATACTCCAGGAGGGATAGTGGACCTTTATAGAGGATCAGCACTCCATTTCTCCAGACACCAGTGTTTTTCCATTTAATTTCCTGGCCAGCTTGGGAACACAGAGCACGGCACCTTCACCGAGTGAACTGCTGCTGCTTGGAAATGCCATGGCCAGGTTATGATATACATCTCTTCAAACAGGAAATTATGATCTATTTTTATATTATTAAATTCTCCTGGCATGGGAGAAACTGACACCTCAGTTTATATCAGATGTGCAGGGAAGTTAATTACGTTTGGCGAGATTGGTATCACTAGCACTGCAGCTCTAGCTCAGGGTTCAAGCCCTTGTGCTACTGACTCCTCCACATCAGACTCTTTTATTTTTACTTATTTTTTACAGGTTGACTGCAGTGACTACCCCAAACCTGTCTGCTCACTGGACTACATGCCTCTCTGTGGCTCTGACAACACAACATACAACAATAAGTGTATCTTCTGCAACGCAGTCGTGTATGTACAAATATCAGTGATGTCTGTTTTATCAGTTGCCTCCTGTGGGCACAAGTTTGCACAGTTACTGCTTTTTTTGTTTGCTGGATACTGTTGATTAGGGATTTGGGGCAGGAGGGAATGCCAGCCACCGTGTCAAGCGTTCATTTATTTTTTTCATTAGAGCATAAAAAATGCTACGGCTGCTTTGTCAGTGTGAATGGTTTGAAGAGCATTTAACCTAAATGGAATTTTTCTTGCATGCTGCAAAGGAAATGAAATTTCTTTCCTTTTGAAATTCCACTGTAGTTTCCCTACAGATATTTTCAGTCTTAAGAATGGGTTAAATTGTTTCACTCATGTCTTAATAATCAAATAGCAAATGGGAGTCTGCAAGTTCCTTGGCTCTGGGGCAGGATCCCATCTGACACCATCTCTAGGAGCCATCAAAAAGATAGATTATAGCAGGCAGGACTCTGTGTTTAATTCATTCTTTCCTCTCCTTACTTCAGGGACAGCAATGGGACTATCTCTTTGAGCCATTTTGGAAAATGCTGAGTATAGTGCCAAGAGAATTCACCACAGGATCCCCACTGGAAAATCCCAGATAAAGATCTGACCTCAGTCCATCTCACCTTCTGGGGAACTCCGCTCACTCCTGATTTTCTTTCCCAATAAACTAAATCAGCAACATTTCCCTGTCTTCTTTCATGTGTTGTCTCACGAAACATTGCCTTGATTTGTTGGATGATGATACTGGGCAGAATAGGTTTCGTGCTCAAAGCTCTGGGATAGAACAAGAACATAATCTTCCTCCCTCCCTCTCATAAAAGACAAAAAATTAAATACAGATGCTGCAAGCCCAGAGCTGTGTGTCTTTGCACATAATGACAGTAATGTCCCTGCATTAGTGCTCAGACCCTTTAATGTTTGACGTTGCACAGGGCTGAAGGGGTGGCACAGCAGGGTCTCTCCTCAGGTGCTCCTGGTGCATTTTCTCTGTCAGCAAAGCCCGGTCCCACCTTGGTGTCACCGCCCAGAGCTGAGCCCTGGCTCTGCGCTCACCTCAAGTGCTGCTCTCTCAAGGGCACCCTGCTGGCAAACCCATATTGTTCAGACACCTGCATTGTCCCTGTCTATTTGTCCAAGTCCTCCAGCTGACTTATTACCAGATTTTTCTTATCCTGGAGTCGTCCTTTAAAACCTTTCAAGTTTTGAGATTAATGCCTTCCTAGGTGTGGTGCCTACTCCTGCCTACTTGTCTTCTCTCAGTCTTCAATTACACAATGTTCTCTGCCAGCCCAAGGAGTATTTCAGCAGTGTTTCAAAATCCAAGGACAAAGCATCCTTCTGTTTCTTGAGAGTGTGACCTGTCATTGGCGTATTGTGCTTGAAATTTATTTTGCTTTTGTCTTCTGTTTGAGTATTGAATTGGGGTTTGGTTTTTTTTTTTTAATCCACACAAGAGAGTCATAAATAAATTGGGTTTATCCCTTCTAAAATGTAATATCTCCCACATGCATTTCTTCTGGCAGTCAAAGGGAGAGGGGTGCTTGTTATCCTGATGGAGGTTGTCCCAAAAAGCAATGCTTTGGTGGTAAAACAAAGGATTTATGTAGAGATGGGCAGATGGATGAAGCAGTGATTTCCAGATTGGGTTCAGCTTTTCTAGGATCCATGCTAGAGTCCCAAATCACTCTGTCATCATCATACTAAAAGTCTATTACTGCAAAGCTAATGACTTTTAGGGGAAATAACAATTGTAAATTATTTTTTTCCATAGTCCCATAAAAGTTTCTCCATCCCTTGTCATTTTCCAGGATTCATTTCAGCATCTGGGATGCCCTCTTGCTTGCATTCCTGGTCCATTGTTTTCCTGCTTTCACTATAACTTAGTGGTGTTTTACTTGGGAAGCACAAAAATAAAAGGAGAGCCTTTCTGCTATGGAAGCATTTCATTCAACGTTTTTCTCGTGAAAAATCACTGCACAAAAATAAGCAGTGATAGGTGAACACACAGAAAACCTGACAGAACTTTGCACAGTGGCTCTTTTGCCTGCAGGAATTTTCTGTGGTCCTTCAGGAGGAAACTGTCACATATTTCACTTAAAATAAGGACTCAGAGGGTGTATGTCACACATCTAAACTCCTCGTGACTCCCGTTGATGAAGAAACACCACTCTTGGCTTCCAGCACCGCTTGCCTCCACTGATATTACCACTGAGACAAAAGGCTGGAAGTGTTGCCCCAGGATAAGGGTGGATAAGGCAAATATGAACATGCACAAACACACACGCCCCCCCAGAGGTGCAGGCATACATATAAGCGTGGTTGGCACCCGAGGGCACAACCCAGGTGGTGTTTCCTGAGCAAAAGCCAAGCTCTGCTGCTCACAGCTCATCCAGCCACCATGAAGATCACGGGAGCGCTGCTTCTGCTCTCTCTGGCCCTTTTCTGCATCTCAGGTGAGTGGCTGTGCCTTGGAGTAAGCGCTGGCTGTCTTCAAAACCACAGAAAAACATCCTCAGACTGGAAAGAGCTCCGTTCTGCAAGGACTTATTTACTCCTAGAAAGATAGTGTTGAAAAGACTTGACATCAGAGACTATCACTTATGGGGTAATATTTTAGCAACAGAACTGAGTGGGTAAGAACAACTGTGGGAACAGCTCTACTCTCAGTGCTAGTTTATGCATAATGAAAGAAGTGACACGAACGTGGTGCAACCCGGAGACTCAGACAACCAGTACTTAACCTCTGAAATCTTGCAGAAACACAAATAATTCTGCTGAATGAAAGTGAACATTTCTTGCAGTCATCCTGAACCGAGGTGTAGTTTGAGAGCCTGAATTGCTGTAGGAGCTTTATAAATTCACCTCTCACTAAATACTATTCTTATTTTAAAATAATATTGGCAATGCATATAAGATGCCTCTGTGTACTTGTCAGCTTTATGTCCCTCTTTACCTCAATAATTTGCTTTGCTTTGAGTTCATGTCCTGTTCCATCCTTTGAACCATAGAAAATGCCTTTCTCTTCTTTTATTTTACACAGCTTTTTCCATTTTGACTGTAACCCTCATTAAATAAAAATACTACAGAATCAACATACAGTATGGCACAACATTGTGCCTGAAATTCCTTTTGTCTAAGAATAATTTGCTAGCACACAGGGAGTTGGAAGATATGTATTCAGGGCATACATTCTCAGATTTTAACAGAATCTTTGAATTACATTTGTAACATATTTCATTTGTTCTTCTTTTTTTTTTTTTTTTCAGTTGAAGCTACTGGTGTGCTGCAGGTAAGGGACAGATTTTTCTATTCTCCATCCTTTCTTTCCTTAAAGCAGTTTCTGTATAAATCTTTACTAATCACATCATGATGGAGCCTTTCAAAATCCTGAGACACCCAGCTGCCTGAGCAATATTTGCCACAGATATTATCGGGTGAAATTGCCATTTTCATCTGCTGATAGCTTCAACAAGTAGGGCAGCACTCAGCTCATGTCCACGTTGTCGTCAGAGTTACTGCAGCATCGTTTGCAGTGGTTTCCCAGGCTCTGCATGGCTGGAGGCAGCACTCCTCTGCATCCTGCCCCATCCCTGGGCTTTTCCTCAGCATCTGGGCAGCAAAGGGGGCAGCTCAAGGGGTGTGTGGGGCCTCCTGATGCCAATTTTCTCACCCAGCTTTGGTTAAGAGCTCTTTTTTTGTGTTTGTTTGGTTTTTTTTTGTTTTTTTTTTTTTTTTTTTGTGAATACAGGCTGCACCTGTCTACTGCAGGAACCAGAGGACCATCAGGAACATGTGCTCCATGGAGTATGTCCCCCACTGTGGGTCTGATGGTGTCACCTACTCCAACAAATGCATGTTCTGCAATGCCTACCTGTACGTATGGAATAAATCTCTTCACCTACTCAGTGGTGAATTAACTTAGCTTAAACTGGCTAATCAGTCTTGCACACTGGCTGGAGAAGTAGAGTGCTTTTATTTCATTTGTTTTTCTCTCATCATTAGGGGTAATTTTTAATTTTTTTTTTTTTTGAGAGTTTGCTTGGGACTCCTTTGTTTCAGATATAAAGACACAACATTGTGTTCCACGTTTTCCTCTTCCATGATTTGCAAAAGAGCTTTCTCTCAGCAAAGTCTGTTTCTTAAAGACTATTTGGTCTTTTAAATGAAGAACTTTTCTTGTCTTTATATGTCAATAATAAAAGGAAATATGTGGAATGGAGTTCAGAAGTCCCTCTGTGGTGCAGAGGGACAGATCAGCAGTAAAAGCCCAGATGTTCTGTCTCTGAGGTACTGATTTCTTGCTGATTTCTGTCTCTGCAGGAGAAGCCGTGGAGTTCTTGCCTTGAGGTCTCTTGAAGCCTGTTAAGTTCTTGACAGGATTCAGCTGAGAAAGAGCATCCCTCCCTAACAATGTTCCCCAGGGCAGATGACTTCCTAAACCCCTGACCCTTGAAAACCTCCTATCAACCCTGAAACCTCTGACAATAAAAAAAAGACCCAGCATTTATGTTGTCCTTCAGTCTCATTCTGGCTTTACCTAGCAGGTTGCATGATTATACCACTGCAACAACCCTGGGGTGTGGGAATCAATGGGCAAATTACAGGGGAGAGGGAGAAGGGTGTTCTGATCCACAAAAACATCAACCCCAACTGCAAAGGCAATGGGCAGCTTTGGTGGGCATCGGCCTTTATCCAGCTTTCCAGAAGGAAAGCCAGCCTGGGGATGCATCCTGGTGCTCCTGGCTCTTTCCTGCTCTGAGGGGATGTGACAGAGCCTGAGAGGAGCCTGGCTGAGAGGAGCTGCCTCCCTCCCTCCCAGCTGCTGCTGTCAAACGCCTGCAGCCTCCCCCAGCCTCACTCTCTGCAGCACCAAGGGGCCCCGGGCAGACCTAAACATTACCATGATTAGAGACAGCAGCAAGACTTGTAATTGGGGTGTTCTGGCACTGTTCTGCCACACAGAAGGGGTCCTGCTGGCACAATGAGCTGCTCACCCCTGTTTCAGTTCCCAGGGTTATCCCCAGTTTCTTACACCTGCAGGAGAACATGTGAGGAAGGTCACATTCCGAGCTGCCTCCACCTCTCGAGAAGGATTGAAAACCCACCTGTAGCTGAGAGAAAGCCTTTTGCAATGTGCTCTGCTCCCCAGAGCAATGTCACAGGGAGCTTTCTCTGGGCTGCCCACGCTGGTTCATTGCTGAGGGGCACTGCAGAACACCCGTGGGCAGCCAGAGCTAACAGAGCTGCTGTCCAGGGGATGCTGCCAACCGCCGAGCCCATCTGGGCACCTCACCCATCACTTAGTGCTGGTTGAAGGTAATTACCTTGACTGTCGCTTGTGGTGGATCCTTTGAGATTCTCCGGCCTCTGGAAGCCTCGGCTGATGAAAGGAAGGGCTCAGAGTCGTGGTGTTAATTTATTATTCATTAACAGCCAGGCGCTGCCAGTGCCGCGTGCTGCAGAGGCAGCAGCCTCACAGTCAAATAGTTAATGATCTTAAGTGACAATGTGTCACTTCCCAGAGACTGCAGAGAGCAGCTCTCTAAAAGGAGACAATTTATTTCCAAAAGACATGATTCTCTGCAACCATTTAGTGCCAAGTCCCTTCCCGGGGCTGGAATGTCCCTCCTGTCCGTGTGCAGGAAGGCTTTTCAGTGTCAGATGTGATTTCTGGGGACCAGGATAAATTGAGGCTCTGGGAGGTGGTGCTGGGGGTGTGGGGCACATTCAGGCTCCTTCTTCTCCCCCTCTGCAGAGCGTGGGAGTCAGGGTAGGAGAGCAGCAGCTGCAGCAGTTATTTTTTCCTCGGGCAGCAGCAGGGAGGATGAGGATGGCCCTGAGGAGCCGCGATGCCTTGGAGACAGCACAGCTCCCGATCGTGCTGGAGATCCCTGGGATGCTCTGAGGGCCTCTTGCAGGGGCATGTCTGCCAAACAGGAAAATCCAGCAGGCAATTAAGGGCAGTTTCTGTGAGTAGAAATGATAAATCCTCTGGGACTGCTCAGGAGTGACCAGGGGCAGAGCAGGACCCCAATGCAGCTCCTGCCCCAGCAGCTCATCCTGGATGCTCCTTAAGATGGAGAGGAACAGCATTCTCCTTTATGAGCACCTCGTTGGAAATAATTTTTTTTATTGCTTCTCAATAAAATCCTGCCACAACAGCACAAATCCTCTCACCATTACTAATCTAACTCTCCCTCCAGGAAATTCAAGGCAGGAAACATTGTCTGCCTGCCAAGGTATTTTATGGTACAATTCTTTGAGCAGTACCTCAGCACTTTATGTTATTATCTGATGTTTTGGATTCAGGAAATGCCATTCAATTACCCCACAACCTGATTAACACATTGCATGTACTTATTTTGTTCTGCTTTATTTTATATAATTCCTTCTATTTTTGTGCATTGTTTGACTTGTTGCTGGCCAAAATATACCTCAGGCCAGCCTAGACCTTTCTGTTAATGCAGTTTCTCTCTGTGGCTTCTGTCAGGAGAAATGGTTTATTACTGCATTCTTACTTGATGTGGAGAAAAACAAAATTATGTTTGAAAAGTGAATTAATTGAGGGTGTTTTGGGGGGCTGGCTGTGTCAGAGCTATTGCAGCGAGGCAGAGCTGAGATTCACTGAGGGATTGGGATCCTCAGCCTTCTGCTGTTAGCATGCAGCTTCCAGACAGTCAAATAATTCCAGACACCCTTGCCTGTGATATCATCTATGCTTAAAGGCTGGGGATATTCAGGCAGCAATCAGATGGCTGAACTACAAGGAGGAATAATAGGTGAGTGCGGCTTAGAGCAGGGGCTTTGCGGGCTGTAAATTGAATTTCTGCTCTCATAGAAGATGCAGCTCTGCCCCCGTGTGCAGAGGTGCGGGAACAGCAGCTCGGCCGGGATCTCCTGCGGTTGTTCCCCATGCCCGGAGCCGCTCCTGCTCCTGCCCGGGCTGCAGCCGCTTTGTTCTCGCTGTCCGTGACTGCTGCAGAGCACAGGGATGCTGCTGCTGGCATGGCAGCAAATCCTGCGCGCACACACCCACCCTCGTGTTCAATAGCAATAACAATGAAAAAAACCCGTTGTTGCTCTTTGTAGCCCGATGAAGCCTAGGGCAAGTTTTAAACCAAAGCAGGGAGCATCATCAGTGAAAAATCTTTTAGGTTGTGGTAGGCTGTGGACCTACTTGAGATAGGAAGTCTCAAGATCAGAGGAAAAGCTTCCCAGGAGATTATCACTGCTATGGGAAGAAATGCTGCTGGATTAGAAACCCAGAGTTACTGGAAATGTACCTTAATGCAAGAGGACTCCTCACATGATGGCCAACATTGATCCCATTCATGTGGCCATAACCTTCCTGAATGTTTGTCCTCTAGGAGTCTGGAATAGAAGGAAGCATTTTATTTAAGAGTTTTATTTAACCTTCTATATGGATCTCGTGTCTGTAGTAACATAAAAATAATCCCAAAGTCACTTTACTGAGCCCTCCATCATGGTATTTCTGAGCCCCAGAATCACAGGATAGTTTGGGTTGGAAGTGACCTCTGGAGATCCTCCAGTCCAAACCCCCTGCCAAAGCAGGGGCACCTGGAGCAGGTGATGCAGGAGCATGGCCAAGCGGGTTTGGGATGACTCCAGGGAGACTCCACCACCTCCCTGGGCAGCTGCTCCAGTGCTCTGCAGCTCTCAATGGAAAGAATTTTCTCCTCCTGTCAAGGTGGAGCTTGTTGTGTTTTAGTTCATGGGCACTGCTCCTTGTCCTGTCACTGGGCACCACTGAGAACAGTCTGGCACCATCACTCACATCCCAGGGCTTTGGGCAGGTGGGCTCACTTTGCCCTTCCCATTTGCAACAGGTGTAGGACATTTCCCAAGGCTCACCGTTGTGAGCACTGCTGTTTTTCACTGCTCCTAATGCCTGCTTTCAGTCCATCTGCTCTCCTGTGATTAGTGCTGCCCCATTCCCTGTTTCCTGCTGCTCCTTGTGCAATCCCCTGTCACACCTGTCCCAGCAGCTCTCCTGCCCTGCCCTGCAGAGCCAGCCCTTTGTCTCCCATCCCTTCTCCCAGACCCTGTAGCAAGGCTCTCTCCTCGTTTCTCTTTCCCCCCTGCTGCCCTGGGAAGTGGCAGGGGCTGCTGGAGGAGAAGAGAAGAGCTTTTTGGATGGGCACCAAGACCCCCGGGGCAGCACGTGAGGCAGAGCGGATCTCCCAGGGGATCTGGCTAATGAAAGGGCAGGTGCTGGCTCCACATGAGAGCGGTGCCGCTCCCTGGCCAACACCTGCCAGGCACTACAGCTCCTGCTGGCTCCAGCCTGCCAGGAAACGCAGCAGGAGAAGCAGCACAGTTCTGCTAATGGGGATCTCGGATCTGGAGGTGGGTTTGGGGGAGTTTGGGTGGCAGGGCTGAAGAGGAGACACACTCTGCTCCTGGAGCCCCCCCAACCACGGGGCTGGCAAGCAGCACCTCCACTGGTGGCTGGTGCAGGTTCTGAGGAAGCTTTGTTTTCAGACTTTGGCATTCCTGCCCCTGGAGATTAATCAATATTAATGCTTCCGTGACTACGGCTTCCTTTCCAAATGTGCTCACAATCAGTTCAAGGAATCTGAAAGTCAACACGCTCAGGATGCTAAGAATGCGACAGAAACAACTTTCAAAGGAACCCTTCAACTTGTGATATTTGTGAAAGAGATCCAAATAGCATTATTCATTTATTTTTCAGGAAAATGATTTCATTGATATAAACAGGCCAAATCCCACAAGCTCCATTCTCTGACTATGGTTCCCTTACACTTTCAGCTACATTTTTATGATTTATCTGCTCATGCCAAGTGTTGAACATCTCCCAGGATAATAAGAAAACCAATTCTGATTTTCTATTTAAAACTCAGGCTGCCTTTAAGCCACATGTATGAATTAGGCTTCTTCTGAAGCACAAACAAGTTCCATCCGTCACTTCCTTCCGTGACTACCTTAAATCAAAAATTTATTATTTTATGCAATATCCCCTATTTGTTTTTCCATACACTTGCGATAGAGTCGAGCCACTTAGCAGAGCCTAGCACATTATTTATCACTTATCTTCCCTAAAACACGACTCTCAGCTGACACTCTAAATTTAATGCCATATAATTGAGGGAGAAGGGGGAAGCCTAACGGCTCTCCTTCTGTTTGCAGTTACTGGAATTTTTTCTGGAATGCCTTTGGTATTAACAAGCCCATTTCACCTGCACAGAATACCAGTTGCTTGCCATTAATAGGAAACATTATCCCAGTACAGATTTAAGGCTACTTATTCTCATAATTTCTTAATCAGACTTGTGCTCATTGCCAACAGATGAATAACTCTTGCTCCTACACAGAAACGTCTAATAAACTTCTGGGGGTTTTTGTAATGCTTTTATCTCGTGATGACTTTCTGTGGGTGAGAAATCCAGCGTACCAGGAAATTACAGGAGAGAGTGTGGAGGGATTTAAAGATGCTGAGACTTCAGCATCTTTACAGTGCACTGATGCTTGCCAGACCCCAGATATGATGTCAGTAAAATGTCCCATGCTCCTGTCACCCCACTCTGCTGTACCATGAAAGTCTCCCAGAGCCCAGTGCCTGTCTAGCATATGTGATATGGTGAGCACAAGTCAAACACTTCCAACAAATGGGCTCTTTTTTCCCTTCCCCAACTTCCATATTCCATTTCATAACATCCGCTATTGAGACAGTGCTCGTGTTTGGAAAGTACAAATCACTCATTGTACAGCAAGACGCCTTTGTTAAAAAGCTGGGTGTAGCTCACATTTTTGTTTAATTCTTCTGGGCATCTCTCTAACAAACAAGTATTCTTTGGAGCTCAACTCGGTAATCGATACAATTTTCTTAGTTTACAGAGCAAATAATTACTTTCTGGTGATGACTTCACAAGGTCGGGGAGATGCATATAAATACTGGGGAGGGAGAGGGCTGAGAACCATCCACGGACTCTCCGGCAACCGACCCACACGGAACAGCCGCCACCACCGCCGCCAGCATGAAGATGGCCAACTGTGCTGCCCTTCTGGGGCTGGTCCTCCTTGCCTGCTTTTCTGGTAAGTCATTTCTGTCATTTTTGCCACACTCCATGCTGGTCTAGACCTCCTGATCCTTTCCCTGTCTCTGTGCATCCTGAAGGGGAGCGCAGCCTCTTGGGGATGCGATGGTTTGGGAAGACGCGGCCTCTCTTTTCGATGAGCTTCGCCCTTGTGCAGGGAAACACATGGGAGCTGTGCTTTCAGCTTTTGAGCCTTAGTGGGGATTATGGAGCTAAAGAAGGATGAAATTTTAGGTCCTATTTCTCGTTTAGTGAGTCAAAATTTCTGGTTTCACAAATAAGTGATTTTTTTTTAATCTTGGTGTATCACTTTGCATTTACTTGGAGTAGATGAAACATTTGGGAGGATAATCACTTCTTGGTAATGAGAAGGTGTATTTGGCTGATCTGTAGGGAAATTGGCGATTCCAAAGGAATTTTAGTGAAGGACATAATACAATTTTTACATTTTGTAATTTCTATTTTTATTGTAGATCTTGCTGTTGCTCAAAGACGGGTGAGTATTAGATCTTTGTCATTTAGTCTTGATTTCAAAGTCTAGATGAATAATTCATACTCACGCTATATGTCAGGGAATGCTTGAGGGAAAAAAAAAAAGAGAGAATGAATAAGAAAGAAGTGCCCCTAAGTGCACCTCTTTTCCCAACGTAAGAAAACACCTTTTTCAGAGAGAGATAATTTAGCACTTTGATGATTAAAAAGACAGCGATTAATAATGTAGAATGCGAGTCAGCACAGCACAGAGTGCCAGTAGAAAATCTATATGACTATTGAATATCTGCCTAATATCTTCCCTGTCTTGATTCCCCAAGGAATGATCATTTTTGCCCATAATTCTCGCCAAAATTACTTTAAGTCTTAACAGCAGAGAGGTGCTTTCATTATGCTGTAAGATACTCGATATAAACTTTCTTCCACCATGGAGGAGCCATTGAGATTCCTCACAGTAGCCTCCCAGTGCAGCAAAACCAGGATTAGGGCAAGGACACCCTTCTGTCTGTTTGGAGACATGATGAATCCCATTTCCCAGGCCAACTGCGCCTCCTACATGGCGACTGGAAAAACCATGAGCGTCGTCTGTCCCCGCAACTACGACCCCGTGTGCGGCACCAATGGCCGCACCTACCCCAACGAGTGCTCCCTCTGCAAGGACTTCTTGTGAGTAGAAAGTCCCCTGCTCACCCACAGCGCCAGCTCAAGCAGCAGGCAGAAGCCCTTGGGGTTGTGACTAATCGTGGGGTGGGCTGGAATTTTCTTAAGTTTCTGTCTTCCTTAATGCGCGGGATCTTCTGTGTCAAAGCCCCAGAATCTGATTAATTACTGGGGCTTTACGGGTGGAGGGACTTGATGATTGAGATGATAACATGGCATGAAAAGATTAATCCCTGCTTTTCTTCTCCCTCTCTCCCTCTCTCCCTCCAGCCGCAACCGTGCCCTTGACAAGAAACACGATGGAAGATGCGTTAGGGTATGGCCAGAGATTGGTTCCTTCCCCTGCTGGGTGGCAGCCAGGCACAAACCTAGCCCAGGATTCCTTCTGTACTGAACCCACACAATTGCTAGCTCTCAGAAATGGGGTGAAAATGAAGAATTTCAGATTGGCAGGAAATTTAATTTGCATTTTGTTTGGACTGCTAAAATCAGTGAGTTTTAAAAGGCAAAAGATCTTCTGTAAAACAGAGTTTAGAAAGGAAACTTATTGATTTCAAGAGTGTTTCATTTTGTGTTATGAAAACACTTCCCTTTACATTTAGACTCAGAGGCTTGTTGTGGCTAAGAAATTCCCAGAAGAAGTTTGAATTTCAACTAAACTATAATTTTGTAACAGAAAAAACCTGGTTCTATCAGAATGTTTATCACAAAGTTAAGTTAAAGTTAGTATCAATATAGGGAGCTACCATGAAGTGACAAAGAACGTCTATTTTTAGTTTAGAGAGAGAGAGAGTAAAGAAACATTCTGTCTGTGCAATTTCACATAATACAATGACTCCCATTTCAATACACTCAGAGTAATTGCAGGAGCAGAGAGCTGAGTGTAAATTCCATTTTTGAAAGGTGTGAGGTATTTTAGGCAAGGATCCTTCATGGTGGCATTCAGGGGGGAAATCCCCAAGATGACAGGGATGAAGCCCACCTCAGAACAGAGAGTGATGCTGTACCCACAGGCAGGATTTCATAGCCCTTTTCATCTTGCAGCTCTGGGTAGAGGGGGGAATGTCCCTTGCACCACACTCTGTTACGCAGGGCTGCTGCAAAGGGGAGCAGAGATTCAAATGCTGCTCTGGGACTGTTTCAGGTCGACTGTACTGGTTTCCTGAAGCCTGGCAGTGGTTACAACATCCCCTGCACCCTGGAGTACTCCCCCATCTGCGGCACCAATGGCATCACCTACAGGAACAAGTGCCACTTCTGTACTGCTGTGGCGTAAGTGAAGGGCCCAGGGCAGGGCAGGGTTTTTGGATCAGTATTTCTCTTTTTGGTATTTGGAACATAAAGGGGTGGTTTGGCTCATGAAGCAGCTGCACTGTGCTCATTCATTCTCCACTTGCTTTCCCCCCAAAGGAGCGGCCTGGATGTGAACCTGAGGACCTACGGAGAGTGCTACCAGGTAAAGCCAGAAATCTGCACTTTTAACTGCTCTGACATTTTGCAACACTAATTCATGGCTGAATAATAGAAATGCCTCTACTGTCCTGGTGCACTTGGCCTGGAAATAGGACTTTAGGAAAATAGTTATGCCAGGATCAACATGTATGGAGCCTAATCTATGGCTAAGATATTTGAACACCTCTCTGATCTGGGAACAGCAGGAAGAAGGTGCTGAGACCTTCATTTGCTGTGGAACTGGATGAGCAAGAGATGGTGCATCATTGATGCAGCAGCACTATTAGCAGCAGTGATTCCCTGGGTGGGAGAACTCGGTGCACTGGGGCTTGTGACCACCCCCTTTCTGTCCACTTGCCTCTGCTTGCCTGCTGGACCAGAGCAGCCAGTGGGAGAGCCATCCTGGAAATACCAGCATGGTCATTCCTCTACTTATAACAATATTTATTAGATTTTTTTTTCCTCCACCATCTCCCTACTCCAGGCTGTTCCAGGCAAGCACATTCTCCGAGTCTGCAGAATTACTGGAACAACAGAGCCCTGCTCCTGAAAAGTGCTTTCACGCTTTGCCACATCACAAATACTAAACAAACATAGAGCACTTATGTAGGAAAATACAGGCACCAGAAGTTTTAAGCCCTGTTTTTTGTTCCATTAGCAAAATGTCAACATCGACTGCAGCAACTTCCAGCAGAAGGGCGGCAGCATGATCTGCACCTCCGAGTACAACCCCATCTGCGGCTCCGACGGCAGGACCTACTCCAACCAGTGCCACTTCTGCACCGCTGTCTCGTAAGTGCAGAGCTCAGCACGTGCCCAGGGAACCAGAGCAGCTCCCGTGCAGCTGGTGGGAGCCCCAGAGCTCCCGTTAGCTCCCATCCCTACCCCGTGCTCCTCTCCCAGCCCCCTCCAGGCACCACAGATCCTAAGCCTGAGTGAGTCTTCTCCTCCTCCCCTTGCAATTAAAAGCAGATCTCTGCTTGCAGGCTCATAGCTTTGCTGGCTGCCTCCCTGTCAGGGTGATTGAAAGTGTGACCGTAGGAGGTGTCCAAAATTATGGGGTTTGTCCCAAATCTCCTCAGCCTATGAAAGCGTGTAACTTGAGGAATCTGAAAAGAGGCGGAACATTAAGTGAAGTGTTCTATGACTTGGAGAGCACAATGGCTTTTGGGTAATTTGGGCAAAGTTAGGCTATAAAAATGAGATCCATGTCTCTAATTTTGGTCTCCTTCTCTCCCTTCAGACGCAGCCTTGGAGGTCTGTTCTTCAGGCACCAGGGAGCGTGCTAAGTGCTGGAGCTGGACCCTTCAACATGACACTTCCCTCATAAATCCTTCAATCAAACATGCTCTTCCTTGCTCCCTCAACCGTTATGCATCAGTCTCTGCTTTGATTGATCAATAAATTAAATGCAGCCACAATCTTAGCCATGGAGTGGTTTTCGATTTTGGTTTTGTTTTCCAGGCGGGGTAATGGTCTTCAGGCTTTTGGGTACTTTTCTGACAGGCAGGAGAAGTGGTGAAATAAACCACAGTAAAGAGCCAAACACCAGCCCAAGCCCTCAAGACAGAATGTCATTCTGTAGCAAACCATCAGAAAATGCTATAAAACAGCATAACTTTGAATCTAATTTTGAAGCCTTGCAGAGTGTAAATGGATTTGTCTTTGTCACAGCACTGGAACTTGGAGGAACCGTTCCTTTTAGGGGCCTGGTGGGAGTGTGGAAGGGGGTGTGATCAGCTTTATCTGGTCACACCTGGGCAAGGGGCAGGTCTGGTGGTGCCTTATAAAAAGGAGGCTCATGGCAAAGGGAGGAGGTATCTCATAGGGAGGAAAATGAGGAACTGCTGCTTCCTTGAAGGGTGTGTCTATTGAGATTGTGCCCATCAGCAGAAAATTGCAGCAAGCTAGGCAAGGCTGTAATGAGCCTAATGAGAACCTGAGGAGAAATTAGACTGGGCTCAGGCTTTCAGCTTCTTGCAGAAGAGATCTAAAAAGCTGTACTGGTGGTATTTGAGGCAGAGGACCCCTCAGGAAAAGGTCTTGGGTTTTCTAACTCCAGGAAAGAGGGGCAAGATGTGCTAGCCACTCAGATGTGTTTTCTATCTGGGGAAAAAAGATGTGAAGATAACATCTTTGTGGGAGCCTGAAGCGTGCACTGCAGGAAAAATGACATCCATGACTGTTGGTGATGATGTGCCATCTCTTTGGGTGAGTCAAGGAGTTAATATGCAAACAGCACAAGCAAAAAAAGTCCCAAGTGCCATGGCTAACACACTCCCTTCCTCATCCTTTCTCCACCTCCCATTCTCTTGTTATGTAAAAGAACACCTGCTGCTTAGGCTGATATTTAGGACAAAATCTGTGACTTTCAAGACACTTTTTTTGGTCTTGTTTCCTGAAGTAGATAATTTCTTGACCAAGACATTTTTAGGTACTCCCCATCAGAATGTAAGAGGCTTGTCCATCCCTAGAGCCAGCACAGAGAGCAGGAAGAAGAATGGAAATTCTTATTTTCATGGGTTCTTTTGGTGTTACTACAGGTAAGATAAATTACATCATACCTTTGTGCCTGCTCCTAAGAAAAGAGAGAGAAATTGGAGAGTCACAAGAGTCCTCACTAGTTACCTGCTTGAGTGTCTGAGAAAATAGTCAAGGAGCAGTAAAAGTAGCCAGTTTGGATGTGTTTGTTGAATTGTTTTATAATTCCTTGTTGGACAAGAGGTTCACATGCTGGCCACAGAGCAGTGGAGTTCTGGCCATAGCAGGAAATTATCTTCAGTGGCAAGGCCTTATTGTCAGCCTTCTGAGGTAGCTTGTGCCTGAGGAATCAGATAGCTGCTCAGAAGGCTTTGGAAAGGCCCAAAGAAGAGCTGCTCACCTGCAACAAAATGGGGGCAAGTGGTGAATATGTGGCAGTCTCATAAGCCTCTAGATGATTAGAAGATTAAAGGCTTGTAGCATTTAAATCTAAAAATTGGCCAGAACAGGTTGGGACTCAGCTTGACACCAGCAAGACTCTGCACAGCAAGGTCCAGGTGCCCTCCTCCTACCCCTGAGAGGGACAGAATTCCCCCCCTTTGCCACCAAGTCCCTGTTCAGGTGTCACAAAGAAGTGGAAAGGGGCAATAGCAATAACCACCTGGCTGGCAATTCAGCCTTTTCCTCTGCCTGTGTTTGCTGAGGCTGGAGCCAGCCCAGCTGTGCTGCAGCAACCAAAACATTGTTTGGGCAGATAAGGGGCTGAGGCATCGAGGCTGTGGTGACGTCTGAGAGCAGAAAAGGCAAACAAGGAGTGCTGTGAGTGGCAGAACTGAGCGTGGCTGGGAATGGTGCTGCGGCTGACGGGTTTGATAACTAAATTACATGAGAGGCTGCGTCGTGAGATCACCCTTAATAGACAGCCCGGGATTCGCCTGTCAGTCATGGTTTCCCTGCCACTGTGTGGATTTTAAGATGTCTGGCAAGCTGCAAACTGATTTCAGTTTGCATCCCCAGACGTAGGGCACCCATAGCATTGCTCTCCTGCAGAAACTGGCTGGGGATGCTGGTAGCATCTTTCCTCTGTTGCTAAAAAAAAATGTATAGAAATGTGATCTTTATTTTTAATTTTTTTTTCTCACTCCTGTGTAAAATTTGGCTGCAACTAGTTGTGTATTCAAAATTCAGTGGGGGAACTGAAACCCAGATATATCTACACACATTCCTCTCCTAAGCCTTGCCTCCTTGGGAAAGCATACTAAAATTTAGGCTTATTCTTATCTGGAGAGGTGTTTGGCGAATGGTGCGCCTGAACACAAATCCTTGCACAGCCTCAGCTGGAAATAGAGCTTGGATCTGCCAATTCCCCATCAAATTCCCACCACTGCCACTTGCGGTGGGAGCAGAGCCCTAACATATGTTTGTGAATGTGAAAAACTGGAAAAACATTGACAGCTAGAGTTTAAATAGTTCAGGGAGGAGAGTCAGCAGTCCTATCTGGGACTGTGCACACAGCGAGCAGAGCATGTCACAGCCCAGCTCTTCTCCACCCCAACTCCACAAATTTAGAACCATCCTCAAAAATAGCCAGGGAACAACGTATAATTGGTTTCACAGACAACACATTCTCATGCTGTGATTTATTTCGTAACGTCTAGTGAGTGTCATCACTCGGTGCTGGCATTCGGAGAGGGCCCAGAGAATGAAAATTACCAGCTTCCCTGATGAATCACTGCTTTGAAAATTCACCCTTGTGAGAATCCTGTGACTATTTGGAAAAAAAAATAAAATATAATTATGTTACAAGCACGTCTATCACTCATGTAATTATCCCTTTCTAGGTTTGATGTGGACAGGACAGCATTCCTTAAAGCACCATAAACCGGCCAGGACCAATAATGGCTTTAGAAACCAAGTGGAGAAGTTCTCACAATTAAGGTGGGGAATGAGGACAGCTACGGACAGGCACATAAATACACAGAAAGGCAGCTCTGTGTGCACACTGTGGGCTCTGGGACTGACACAACACCTCCTGCTCCATCCTTGGCTTGGACTAAAGAGCTTCCTGCAGCATGAGGGCTACAGGTGCCTTGGTGCTTCTCAGCCTGCTGCTGCTCTCTTTCTTCTTGGGTAAGTAATCTTTTCCCTAGCCTAGAAAAGAAAAACAAACACCAAAACCTCTCCTGACAACAAATTTTGGAGAGTCTTGATCACTGGCTGACAGGCTTGAAGACAGAGCTGAGCAAGTAGAAAATATCTGCAGGACTTGCTCACTCCTATGACATATTTCCACTCCTCGTGGGCCTCTGCAGTGGATAAAGTAGTGGACGTGTCACTGGGAGACAGAGCGAGCAAATTCTGAGCATTTCTTCAGCAAATATACCAAAGCAGAGTGTAATTACGAATTTTTGGTACAAGTGTTCACTGGAGAGTTTTGCTGAACCAGCTAGAGAAGAAGCTCGCTCACCTCCAGGTCATCTGCTCTCGTTTTGATCCTGAGCATCTTGGTATTTGGTGTTTCCCTTGGAGATGTGGAGACGTAATTAGATGAAAGTTTCAGCTTTCGTTGATGTTGCAGAGAAAAGCCTGAAAATTAAATTCAAATGTCCTCAAGGAGTCAGAACAAAGAGGGCAAATTAAAAGGATCCAGCAGCTATTTATCTGGAGATTTACCCATCTCTGTGATGATGTGGGGGAGCTGAGTGATGATTTTTGAACCTGTAGATCATGTCAGTGTTTATCACTTGCTTGAGTCCAGCTGACCCAGCTCTGCAAGGTGTGTGGCAACAGTTATTGAAGAAAATGTGGAACAAGAATTATTTATACTTGTTTTTCTGAGAATAATTTGAATAAAGAAGCCACTTGAGAAAATGGCAAGCTGTGCATGGAGAAGAGGTGAATTGCTTTGTACACATTATTCGTTATGAAATATTCATCTGTCTCTAATTGAGTCTTAATTGGGCCTGGGTTCCGTCAGAAGGCTGATTCTTCCTTCCAAGGCCAGGCAGAATAGCAGCAAACCCTGTGATCTGCTGTAAAATAAACAGATGTCAAGAGGCATCATCACAAATTCTTCTGTAGCTGCATGCAATATTTATAAAAACTATTTAATGAGCTGTTTTGTAAATAGTATGCAGATAGCCATACCAGTGCCTGCAACATTATGGCAGCCTAGCCAAACCTGAGGACAGGGTAAGTGTGCCAGCACCAGGAAAAACCACCAAAGGACAACAGAAATAGCAAGACAAGTAGGAAGGCTTGATGGATGAGGGTAGAGCTGACTGAGGGTTGGGTGGGATTTCTATTGGGGAGGGATGAGTGTTGGACAAGGTCCTTCCACCTCCTGCCCAGAGCCACCTGAGCAGCCCCAGAGCTGGCAGTGACCCCTCTGACCAGCAGGCACAGCCTCACCAAATGCAGGGCTGTGAGAATCCCTGTAACTGGGTGTTTGTCCCACTCTGCTGTGACCCAGATTCTGCAGATCTGCATTCAGCCCACCCTGGAGTGTCAGGCTCCCCCTTGGAGACGTGACAGGGTCGCCCCATTTCACAGCTCTGACTCAACCTACACTCCTGCCTGCTGGCTTTGCTGGGAAGAAGCATGAAGAGCACGGACTGATGAGCTCAGAGCCCAGAGCCTGTGGTTACAGAGGGGATTTTGGTGCTGGTTGTGACCACTGCTGCCTGTTCTGCTCTCTGTCACCCCATAACATGTCTTTGTATCTCACCTGGGCTGAGCCTGTCCTGGGCTGTGCTGAGCATGGCTGGAACCCAACCACAGGTTCTCCTGCTCCACAGTTCCCTCCTGTCAGCAGCACCAGCCACTTGCATTGCCCAGAGGAGCAGGAGCCTGAAAGCTTTAAAAGCCACAGTGGTTTTAAAATCTCTGGGAGCACAGTTCCACATCTGATATGGCAGCTTGCTTCCCCAGGAGTGGCTGCCTTCCAGGAGATTGGGTTATGTGTCTGAGGTGTAGCTAGCAGCTGAATGAGTGATTGCATGGTATTTTAGTAGCATTTTTCAAAATAGGAAAATACTAAAAGGCAATTCAGATAATGTATTTCCTGCCCCCTCTTCCCCCATGAGGGATGACGGAGTAGGAAAAACCTGGAGTGTGTTTCACTGTGGTTTGCATAAAAGGTTTGTGAGTTTAGCTCAGGCTTTATCAGAAAGTAATGCTGACGTGTAAAACCTGTCTGGTTTTTATTTGCTTTTTTGTTTTGTTTTTTTTCCCTCTTTTAGTTCCAGATGTAGCAGGTCAGGAGATTGAAGAGGTTAGTGCTGCTGTTTCTGCTTGCTGAATCTGCATTTAATAGAACCATGGAATCATTGCTGGTGGAAAAGACCTCCAAGATCATCGAATCCAACCTTTGACTGATCACCACTCTGTCAACTAAACCATAGCACTGAGTGCCACATGCAGTCATGGAGTTTCACTTTGGAGGAGTGTTTTTATAACCAAAATCTTGGTGCTGGGTAAACAGTTTTTAATGTCTGCTGGGAGCAGGTGGGTCCTTCCAAGTATTCCCAGAGCTGGGGAGTTCACTGCTGCCTGGGGAATGTTGTGTGGCCACGTTAGCAGGTAGAGCAGGGAAATAAATGGTTGATTTAGCAAATGCTTATGTGCTGCACCACTTTTGACTTGGCTTCACTATCCAATGTTCTCATGAAGCAAGCGGATTATTGAGTGTCCTATTCCTGCAAATTTAGTTAATCCTTGGGATTTGTAAAGAGACAAAATACCTGTACACTTCCTGGGCAAAACTTTTAATTCCCTAGGTAATTTCCTTATGGTTTCTCCCTCCTTCCTCTGGGAAAGCAGGAGCTTAGCAAGCACCAAACTGAGTGCAGGGTTTCGCAAGACACTGAAGTCATGCAGCAGGGAGGTAGCTCAGCTCCAGGTGCCTGACAGAGCATCACTGCTGACTCTCCTCATGCATGTCTAGGCTAATCCACTCCTGTTGTTGGGAGGTCAAGACTTCTCCCAGGTGACTCCAATTTCCTTCCTCAAACATGGGGCCAAATTTCCCCTGAAGTGCTGCTTCTGTTAATTTCTGAGAGGGCTTTTTCTGTCAGAAAACAGGCAGTGTCAGAAAAAGCCTTACATTAATAATCTTGGGTCCAATTTGGAAAGTGAAACAAAGAGCATGAGGGTCCTGAAAAGGTTCCTTTTTTTTTGTTATTATTCCTTATGCAGATCTGTAGAGAGTTCCTGAACAGAAGCGTGTACTGCACGAGGGAGTCCAACCCTCACTGCGGCACGGACGGCGTCACCTATGGGAACAAGTGTGCCTTCTGCAAGGCAGTGCTGTAAGTGACACTGGGGGCACTGGAACAGCAGGCTCTGCCTTCATTGCCATGGATCTAGGGGTGTTCTTCATGGAGGGGATGCCCTTTATCCAGGCTGCTCCTCTTGTATGGACCGGCCTCTGAACCGTGCCATGCAGAATGTTTCCTCCTTGGAGCAGAGCTGTGTGCTATGAGTTAATTTTAATTCATTTCTGGGCGTTGCAGGATGCTGGTTGCCATGCTGAGAGGCAGCACAGGGCCTGAGAAGCAAATGCATCCTGCCTGTACCTTCCACAGGCACTAAATTGATGCACAATTCCCACTATGTGCCACAGGCTGCAGCTCTCACTGCCCACACTCCTGGGTACTGAGAAGTGCTGGAGGAATGTGGGAGCTGAGCCATGCCAAGTTATTCCTGAAAAGTCTGAATGAACTTTGTGGAACAAGACACAAGATCTCAGAGAAAGAACAGGATGTCTCTCCTTTTTCTAAACTCTGTCACCTTATAAAGGAGATGTAATAGGAGCCATCCCTGATGGATGGAACGTGCTTGAAAAATGTTTTTGCCTTAGCAATCCTTACATTTAGTGTGCAGCCAAGGCTGCCTTATCTTGGGGCAAATCAGAGAAGAAAGAGGAGAGGAGAAAATGGGTGGGTGCTCCTTGTGAGGCACCAGGACGATGCACTAGCACCAGTCAGGCCTGTTGGGGTGGGTGAGCTCTGTCCCACACTGCTGTGTCTGTCATTTGCTGCTTGGTTTAAGTCTCTCTCCCTCCTTTTCCAGGAGAAGTGGAGGGAAAATAAGATTGAAGCACCTGGGGAAATGCTGAGTCCTCCCTGGCCCGAGCAGCAGGAGCTGAGCCGCCCTAGGCCACGGACAGGAGCAGCCCGTCCTCCCTCTGCTGTCTCTGCTCAATAAAATAACACTCAGCACCATTCTTGGCTGGACTCTTTCTTCCATAAGACCCAGAAGAACGCTTTGATCCAGCCATGCTGGAGCTTGATGCTGGCTTTGCTCTCCTGTGCTGTTGCATCACCTCCTCCTGGGAAGGAAGGCGATTCCCACGGCTCGTGGGCTGTGCCCTCCTGCCCCTACCAGCCACAGCTCCTCTGTCCTGTCCTGCCTGGCAAACTGGCACATTCTGGGCAGCCAGAAACTGCTCCTGCCTGACTCTGCCCCTGCCAGGGGGTGGGTGACAGCAGGTTCCCTTGCCAGCCTCCATAGCCCTGCTCCCTCTCTCAGGGGTTATTGTGGGAGGCTGATGGGAGAGCTGATGAGCAGCGTGACTGCCTATGCCTCATCTCCTTTGGAAAGCAGAGACAAGCCAGCTGAGCATAGGGAAATATTGCTCCATTTAAGCCTGCACCCAGAAGATGGCAGGTGGAGGCTGGTTTTAGGCAGAAGCTGCAAGGATCTTCTTCCCAAATCAGCCTTCTCCCTTCTTTCCTCTTAGAGAACGCTTTGTCTTGGAAACTGTGAACTCACCAGCCTTACTTTCCTGCTGCCAAGTGGCTTCTCATGCTAATAAAATTATATTTAGAAGAGAGCCAGATTGTACAAATTGTCAATAATTTTAAAAAAATATTCCCTGGAGCAGAAGAGCTGTGGGTTTACTCGCCCCTTCTCTAGGATAAATTCTCTCTGAATTATACACAGACTTTGATTTTCTAGGCACACATGTTTGCATTTATTTACAATTTTTAATACACACAGACTTCATTCCTTTCTTCACTTTTCACACTGCTGCCCTCTCTCTTCTTCACTCTGGCTGACAAATACCTCTTTGTGCAAACACAAGAAAAGTAATTTTACGGTCTCTCCCCTTTCACCATGCAAAACTCTCTCAGGGAAATACTTGTGGCATCCTCTTGTTAAAACATTGGCAGGAGATCAATGGGGCAGCAGCACCTTCATGTTAAACACTTAACTTTCAAAGGGAGCTTTAGATTTACTGTGAGCCTCAGGGGTCAACATCTTTTGCAAGCACCTAAATGCTGAGCACCTAAACCTCTGGACCTTGTTTGGACAGAGCTTGAGCATCTGCCTCTCATGCCACAATCCCAGCTTTGAACTCAACTGGGGCACAATGCCTAAAAAGAGAGGCTTCAGCAAGGTACTCAGCGCACCTAATACCAGCTTCTTCTCTGGTAATTCACATAATCCAATTCTGGGAAATGCTTTGTCATTTGGTAACTTCCCAGGCAGCCAGCCAGTGGCTGAGCTGCACGGGCAAAGCTTTGTTTTGGAGCTGTTTTGGAGCTTCTCTCAGACCAGCAGCCTTTGATCCTGATGTTTTCCCCATCCCAGCCCACTGGATTGTTGCACAATCTGCCACCTCTGCTTTGAAGCAGACCAACCCTTGCTTTGGCCCAGTTGTACAGCTTGGGCCCTGGTTTGGTTTTAAATTCAGATGTTGTGTTTCCAAATTCAACAGGACATGCAAAGTGTGGGCAGGATTGAGGGGAGCAAGAGGCACAAGTGGTCCTGAAGAACACATTGGGAAATTGCCTCTCCTCACCAATCCTTCTTGGAGCAGGATGGCCTCCACAACTTCTCCTGCTGTAGTAATCCTGTGATGATCCTGTTACATTGTAAGGCACTGGACCAGCACCATGTTCAGAGGACAGGAGCAAAAAGACCCCATTTTTAGCATGGAAAATGACATTTTAATGAGAGAAGGGCCGTGGGGCATCTTTAAGCCTGAGATGGCAATCAGTGACTCCAAAATTCTCACAGCATATTGCCATATCTAATCCTTTTAAATCTGGAGGCTGAGATAACAAGGACAGATCATTGCAGAAGTTCGCTGTTAAATAACCATCATTTACCTTGCTTTTTTTCAGAGAAAATAGCAAATAAAACACCTCCATACCTCACAGACCAACTACCATCTCCTCCACCTGTGCCAGGCAAGTGGAGAGTGGGAGTAATCTGCTTTGAGGAAATGACTTCCCTCACTTGGGGACACTTCCCAAAATGTCCCCAGGAGAGGCCAAGAGAGGCAGAGCTGCCTCAAAAGCCACTTCAGTGGTGATCCATCCTTCCAGCTGAGCAGGCCCATGGTTCCAGTTACCTGGGATGGAAGGGATGCTTTGCTGGTGCCAGGTGTGCTCACTCCTGGGTTTTGACAGCTGGATTCACCTTCCCATTGGGGCTGATGGATCCCTGGGACAGGGCAGCAGTGGCCACAGGATGCCCAGCCTGAACCCCCATCTGGGTCTGGCTGCCTCCCCAGAAACACGCACCAAAACAGAATTCAAACCCTCAGCCACTGTTTTTCCTTGGTTTTCTTCTTACACCTTTGAAATTGTGTTGGGTTTGGGTTGTTTATGTGGGGTTTTTTGCGTTTTTGTTGTGTTTTTTTTTTTGACAGCTTTGGAAGGTGAGTGAGTCATGATAGATTTGAGACTCTCTTAGATAACATCTGAGATGAGCATCTTCACAGCTCTTTCCCTCCTGGGGGGAAGGGGCACAGGCTGGCAGTGGAATGAGGGCCAGGCTCTCCCCACACCTCACTCAGGCCCCTCACCAGCTAAAATACAACCAGAATGAATTCTGTGCGTGGTCTCAGGGCAAGGCAGCCACTGCTCACAGCTGAGCACCCTCCTGTGACCATGACAAAGGCAGGGATGTGATTTCCCTCTCACAGCCTCACTCTGCAGGTGCTGCAGCTGATCCTTTACTGTGTCCAGCTCTTGGCCCATTTAACTTGTGAGCTCAACTGTGCTTCCTCCTCCTCCTCCTCCTCCCCAGCCCAGGCACGTGGCACTGGCACAACTCACTGGGATCCTTTGCCCTACTTTTTTCCCTGACATTCACAGTGTTTGACAGGGCTTTTCAAGCTGCCATGGGATGATCCAAGGGTGGTGGTGCTGACTGCAGGGTTCCCACAGCCTGGCTGGGGAGGGAGCTCTGGACTTGGTTATCATTCTGGTTCAACCTCTTTTCCCCAAGAGGAGCAGGCTGGATCAGCTTGGGAAGGACTTTGGTCCAACCTCCTGCTCAGGGCAGGGTTAGTGCTGAGATCTTATCAGGCTGCTCAGGGCTTTACCCAGCTGAGAGCCCTCTGAGGTGGATGTGCAATCTCCTCCTTGGGCTGTCTGTGCCAGGGTTTGGCTGTCACTGTGGTAAAGAATTTTTTTCCTTGTGCACCCAATTTCAACACCTCTTCTTTCAACTCCATCTCAAAACCGTGTGCCACCATGAAGAGTATGCATCCACCTGCTCATGAACCTGCTTTTTTTACTGGTCATTGATGTTATATCCCCCTGA
Source organism: Zonotrichia albicollis (assembly GCF_047830755.1). Taxonomy (NCBI): domain Eukaryota; kingdom Metazoa; phylum Chordata; class Aves; order Passeriformes; family Passerellidae; genus Zonotrichia; species Zonotrichia albicollis. The sequence goes on from NC_133833.1 coordinate 3,758,974, forward strand.
AATCTTCTTCTCATCTCCCTCTGCCTCCTCTCACTGAGCTCCAGACCTCAACTCTCTTGGTGGTTTTTCACTTCAGGTTTTTTTTTATTTTGGGACAGAGCCCAAAACTGAATATTGGAAAGGATCCTGAGCCATGGGGACAGAGACAAGGATTGTTCAGGGCAGGAGAGCTGTAGGAGAGTTTCAGGGCACTGAAGAGGTGTAGATGGTGACATTTGCTGGCAGCAGCAGGAGGATGTCAGAGTGCATTGGGCCCTCATGGATTAGAGAACAGCTGAGCCTGCCCTGGGGTGAAAGGGCTGCCAAATGTTGGGAATCAGCCAACAACTCCCTCCATCACAGCTGGAGGGCTTAAATAGGAGCCCAGGGGAGGGATTTGTCTGTTAGAATGGGCTACAGAGCAAAGAGAAGGTGAGAAATGTGCTTAGGGGTGTGAGTGTTGGTGTTTGTTTTTTGGGAGCTGGTGGGCATTTTGTGGGTTTGTCGCCTGCTTTTGTAGGTGGGTTGTTTGTGGGTTTTTTTTCCCCCAGAAATAAACAGTGTAGTTTAAGAGATGCTTTTAAGTTTAAGTTAAGAGCTTCTTACAGGAGCAGCTGCAGTAATTGTGTGTGGTCTAAGTGTCCTATAAGGCAGCTCCAAAAATGCTGGAGAAGGCTTTGAAAATGTGGGAGACAAGGATTACCCCAATACAGAAAGGAAGAATGGGGGAGGAACAATGTTTTACCTCCATAGAAATGCAGGTGTCACAGCTTGTCTCAAACTCCCAAGTTTGAGTGGTGCTTCAAGGAACCTCTTTGGTTTGTCACTCATGGGGCAATGAGGGACAAAGACTTCAAGAAGAAGGTAATTTCTTTAGGATTCTGGAGAGAGCAGGGTTTTGGCACAGCTTCAATCAGCAGTTGAAGGATAAGATCAAAACTGCAGGGGCAGAGCGCTGCCCTCCACCCTTTGAAGCTAAAATTGCTCCGTTAATGGTGAGTGAACAGAAACGTTTCAGCCATGGGGCTGGCTCTGGTGCTTCTGGCCTTCCCAAGGAATGCTGTGTCTTTCTGTGGCAGGGTGGTTTTGAGGAGTCACCTGTGACAAAGCCAGGTGATGATAAACTCATCCTCTGCTTCCAGACATTTCCCAAATCCTCATGCCCACTCACCCCAGGCCAGCGGGGCTCTGGTTTTGCCTGACTGTGGTGCTGCCCCGTTAGAAAGGAGCCAGGGGATCACAGGATGTCCCTGTCCCTGGCCTGTGCCCAGGATGCGCCGTTCCCGGGCATTGGGCTCCCTCTGGTGACCGCTGGGAACGGGCTCCGCTCCTGCAGCTGAAGCTCCTTTGGAGAGCAGCTCCGAAACCTGGCCTTTGGGACAAGGTCAGCCCTGCAAGAATGGGAAAAAGGAGCAAAATGCAATTTTAGGGGTCCTAGGGCTCTGCTGGGGCAGGATCCATCACCTCCCATCAAGAAGCTCAGGCGCAGGGCACGGTCCCCTTCATGTAAGGGGTTAAAGGGAATGAATTTCTTGGTCTGAGAATACTCATCCCCTCTCTTCCCACAGGGCATGGCTCACCTCTCCTGCACACCCTGGAGGATGAAGTCTGGGGACAGAAAAACGCAGCTGGGGTGAGCTGGCTTCATATCTCTGTGATTTGGGGAATGCTTTTTGGTTACCGTGCCAGGTGCAAATATTGAGATTTAGCATCAGTGCTGGGATCTGAGAAGGGCACATCTTCTGCGCTTTTCACTGAGCTCACCTGAGGCTTGGATGAGCCTCTGTGAGGGATTTCCACCCTGAGAAAGGAGCCCCAGCCAATGCCTGTTCCTGCATCCCTCAGCTGTGGGGCAGCATGGCAGCAGCATCCCTGCATCCCTGCATCCCTTGCATCCCCTGCATCCCGAGGGGTCCCAGAGGAGCTTCTGCAGCTGAGGCTGTGCTGCTGCTGCCCCTGCCCTGCCTCGGGGGCATTCCCAGGTCCTGCCAATCCCTTGGATTGGTCCAGGGTGCAGTACTGCCTGTGGACACTGGATGCTGCCACAGACCGTGTGCTTTCATTGAGTCTCTTCAGTGTAGTTTTGGCACCAGGCTGTGATCCCTGAAACGTTGTTTTGGTTTTTTTTTTTTTTTTTCTCATAAAGCCCCAGCTCCTGGGCTGTGGTGAATAGGTGAGAGCTAAGCTTCTGCCTCCTGAAATAGATCTATATTCGTATGTCGTTTATATAGTTCAAGCTGAAATAGATCTATATTTCTATAAGTGTTTATGTAGTTTAAGCTGAAATACATCTATATTTGTATATGTGTTTATACAGTTCAAGCTGAAATAGATAAGTATTTGTATAAGAGTTTATACAGCTTAAGCTGAAATAGATCGGCATTTCTATATGTATTTATGTCATTTAATATAAATTTATATATTATAATATATAATATTATATCATTTATTTATATAGTATATAATATAATGTACAAATATATATAAACTTATATTAATTTTTGTATAAATTTATAAGTGTTTATATAGTTTAAGCCCTTCTAATTCGAGGTCAAATCGCAATTCAAGAAGTAGGCTGAGGGAACTTGGTGACAGAAAAGCAAACTTGTTTGAAAAATCAGCATCATGTTCTCAGTTTAAAACCAGGCAAACGATTCCAGTGGCCTAAACCCAGCCTGATCAGCCCTGGGACACATCTGCAAATGTTGCCCTGGTAGCTCCAGGAGTCTGGCAGGCGTCAGATATCGGGACAGCTCTGTGATGCTGCTTGCCCAGCACAGATAAAAGCCTGTATTTCACAGGGCTCTTCTCCTTCAGCTGCTCCAGCTGTGCCAGGTGTGCTGGTCAAACACTCAGCTTGGACCAGCCAAGCCTCACCTGCCCTCAGAAGCAGCGCCGTGCTGCTGGGACAGGAGGGAGGGTGAGGTGTGATTAGAGATGAGCCTCAGCCCCTGCCCTTAGCAGATGGATGGCCCTTGGCTGATGGTGCTTTGCTCATGAGAATGAAGTGAAAAGTCCTTGAGCTTCCTGGCTGTGCCAGGGCTTTGCTGCTTTGTGGGTGCTGGCAAAGTGATGGAGGTGTGAGAGCCACCCTTTCCCTGTGGGGATTCATGTTTAAAAGGAGAGAATTTGCAGTTTAGGGACTGGTAGGGGGTGACTTCCTTTCCTTCCCCAGTTTCTGGAATTGTGCCCTGCTCTTGACTGAGTCAGTGGATCTGTAATTACCTGTGGTGCCTGCATTTCCATTAAGGGATTTTATGTGTTAATCTCACAAGATTTAGTGCTCGTTTTGGGGTTTTCATCTTGCTGGCTGCCCAGAGCCTCTCAGTGTGAAGTGCTGGCTTAACTGCAGGGCCAGCAGAGGTGCAGGCAGGTGTTTCTCCCTGATTCACCCTTATCCCTGATCCCAGCACCCAGCTGAGGCTCTGGGCCTGCAGGGAGCTGTGGGGCTCTCAACACACCTTCCCAAGTATCAGAGGACAATGAATATCTCTGCATCAGTGATCTGAGATTAAACAGACACCTATTTTGTAGCATCTCTGTTTAAAACCAGGCAAACTGTCATAAACTTGGTCAGGGATTGCTGGGCTGGGTGAAGGGCAAGCTATGATAAACTCATTTATCAGTGACATGTCATCTCAGCTCCATAAAACTGAATGCTATGTGATTTACTGCTTGCTGAACTATATCTACCTAAATTTTTTGAAAGAGGAAACTCACATACAAACCACAATATTTTGATTCTGTTTAAAGAAGTCAGAAATTTCAATTGTTTACCTGCTGTCTTCCAGCAGCAGCTACTCACTAAATCAAACCAAAATAGCTTATCAGCTTCCGAACGTGTTTATCACAGCTAATTTACTATTTGTGGGAGTGGAGATGTTGCCTAGGTGTAATTACAAACCCTCTGTATCTGAAGCTCAGAATTTCCCTCAAGGGTTAGATACAAATAATTTTGGTTTTAATTTAGTACCATTTGTTATAGAAAAAGACTTTGCCACATACCTGTTCTGTCGAGTCACATCTGTAAGGGATTAATCAGATTTTAAAAAATCCCACATCACTTTATCATTTTCATCTCTGAAGCAGTTTAATACACTTAACTTTTCCAAAAATGTGCTCATTTTGGTCCTGATTCAAGAAATATCCATCATTAGGACAGCAGAGGGACCCAAAAGTGCATCAGTTGCAGTTTAAGCGTCTGCTTGAAATTCTGCTCATGCTCTTCCACTAAACTGGTGCAGCTTTCACTGCTCACAAATGTCACACACACCCCTGTATGTCATGAAATGTGAACTGAATATAGAAAATTGGATAAACAATCGTAAGTTTTGCAAAATAGAATTCTAGAGCCACCTCATCTTGCCCTAGGCACCAGGATGTCTTAGAAAGTTTTACTAGAATTTGTTAAATTTACAATATTCTTAGTGTGCCACCATTTGTTTCAAGAGTGTGACCCAAACTGGGGGTGGGAAACACCTGAGGGGTGAATTTGGGTGCTCCCCAGTGGAGCTCTTGGCTTGAAGCTGATCCATCATGGCCAAAGCTCCTGCAGCCCCTGAGTCTCTCCCATGCCACAGCACAGTGCCTGCCATGGAACAGGAGCCCACTGGGCCAATGGAACAGAGATTCAAAGATTCAACACACCCACTCCAAGAAACTTTTAACAAGTGAGGGAAAAAAATCATAGAGCATTGGAGAAAAACAAAGCTGGAAAGAAGGATTTTATTTTACTCACAGTTTTACTGTAAGAACATGCTCAGAAGCAGAGCTCTTGAACAAGCTCAGCACTGACACTCATTTTTTCATCCATCTGTGACCGTTTTCCTCCAATGTGAAACAATTTAAACAAGTTTATTGGCCAGGCTGTGAACCATCACTCATGCCCAGCTGTCTGGCCCTGCTCTCTGTGCTCTGTGTGACAGATCCAACTCAAAATCCAGGGGCTATCTTGCTGAACAGGCTGGAGAGGAAAAGCCCAATCAGATCTGAAGGCTGAGAGAATTAACTCAGGAATTTATAGTAAACTCTGACTTCTTTTTAATACCCTGGTCCCGAGTTTGACTTGCTTTCCTCTCAAGAGCAGCACAAATTGAAGAACAAGGCTGCCCCTGTTGAATACCAAATGCTTGAACACCACAGATATTTAGCACTAAAAATCTGATGCAATCTTAGTGTTTCAAAACAGCAAGGTCAAAGTCTTCTGGGGTGGAGGGTACATCACCCAGCAGCACTGACCTGCTCCAGGTCACCCAGTCCCCTTCCATGCAGGAGCTGCAGCCAAACCTGGCCTCTGATGTGATAAATGATAAAAGGTGCCCTTTTCTAATATATAAACACCTTGGCACATGGTGGGGTGTGAGCAGAGTGGGTGTGCAATTCCAGCCAGGCAGTTTAGAGGAATAAAAAACCAACACAACAAAAACTTTCAGAGGGTGTTAATGATGCACTTTTTACGGTGCCCAGCACTCCAGCCATAGTGCTCTGAGAATTATGCAATTTGAGAACAATCTCCCTTTGACTTGTACACATTCTGAACAGAAAATGAATTGGTGGGAAAACCATTTGCCAGGAGAGACACAGAAATGAATGGCATGGCATTGTGTGTGACTGTGTGTGGCAAGGACACAGGCCAAGCTGGGCACGGACTCCTGAGAGCTAAATGAGCATCCAAGTGCTCAAAGCAGCATCAAAGGAGCTCCAGAGATGAGCAAACTTCCTAAATAAGCATAAATAATGAAGCTCAGGGCTGTATGAGGAAGCTCATCAGTATATAAATAGTTCATTTTGAAGTTCTCTATTATAAAACACCATCAGAAAAGGGCTGATGCATGAATGAGATTGAGGCCTTGTATGATTATCAGTGATCCAAAGGATAATGGGGGATGATAGAGATGGGCTGGGAAATACATGTCTAAAGTGGTGTGGTGCAGCAGATAAAGGCAGGAGAGTCAAACTTGGCATTGTGAGCCCTCAGAGCTGTTTTTCAGCATTTTTAGGAAAACTTAACCAGAGCTGTTCACCTGCCATCACGAGGCAGCTCTTGTTGAGTCTTTGGGGCTGCTGTACCTGAAGCACATCCTGGCTGCTGCAGAGCCCACTCAAAGCACAGATATCAGCACCAGCCCCTGCTAACAAGATATTGCCAATATTGCTCACACAGGAAAGTTGTAATGGCTGCAAGATGTCCATCGACTTCTCCAGGATAGAGCAGAATTTTATCATCTACTGCTGTTATTCTCTTCCTCAGCATTTTCTTTTCACTGAATTTTTTCTCTGTGAATCCCCCTCAGCCAAAGCATCCATCAGCACCCTTGGCTGTGTGCAGCTGTTGCTAAAATCCACCAGTACCTGCCACAACTGCTGTGGTGACAACAGTGAAATGTCCAAGGGTTCTGCCTCTTCATCCAGCATTTCTTGTTTTAAGCAGCTTTAATGAATGGGGAAAACCGTGTGCTTTTCTTTACCCTCTGAAATACAGTTTTTACCTGGCCTTTGTCTAATTGTGAGCCAGTATTCAGCACTTCTCACATCAGCCTTAAATACATCTGAACAGACAGAGTGGAAAATTGTCTTAAACCCTTTGGCATCCACTTGCTGTCAGCTGAATGTCAAGTCAGGAATAAAAATTGGCAAGTAGCTGTAGATTTCACAGTCATGCAGCAGGATTTGTGGGGCTGAATTTGCAGTTCAGTTCCTGGCTTCAGCTGTCATTCCATGCACCTCCAGTGATGAGCATTCATGCCACAGAGAGCCATTGGAGTTGTCAGATACCCAGGGCTTACTGAAATAACTTCATTTTGAAATGGACTGTCTCTTCTGGTCTGAATAATCAGACAGAACAACATACAAAATGTTTGACGTGTACTGGGAGCCTGAGACAGTCTCTGACACATGAAAATATTTGGAATAGTTCAGACTCCATTTAATGCTTCTCCAGAGTTTTGCAGAACGGTAAATTATGAGCTCTGTAATTAAGTTGTACGCTCCCTCTCCTTAATTATACTTTAATACTGTTTCTTTTAATAGAGATAGTGAAAGCCATTAATCAAATACTTCTCAGGCACCTCAATAGCATCTAAAAGGAAAGTAAATGTTAGCAGGGAATAAACCTTTAAACTTTGCTGTCCATAGTTATTCTCCAGGCTTAACTAGATTTTGGAAATACAAGTAGGTAAAAACAGCCTTCCCTATTGGAGGAACAAAAAATCAGCACAGGTGTTTTCCTCTGCATTTATGAGCAATAAATACATTGTTGTGGGGCTAAACTACCCATTTATCCCTGCAGGTAGTGTGGAGTTTGGCAGAGCCACATTGCAGGGGTAGCCCAGAGCAGGCAGGAGCTGTGACCCACTCCCATCTTCCTGAGCACCTCCAATTCTTTCATTGCAGGCTATAATTGCCCTTCCTATCCCCTTTAGTGCTGTTCCCTCTAGCTTCTGCCTGTGGACTTTTCCACGAAGGTGCTGAACTCTTTTTTGAACCTGCTGATGCCACCTGCCTCCACAACCAACCATAGCAACAAAATCCAGATTTATTCCTGCTGCTTTTACCATTTTAAGCAACTCTCCCATCAGTGCCCCCTGACTCTTGTAGTCATTTGAACATCAGGTTTGTGCTTGCCTTATCCACAGCTTCACGATTTTAAAAATCTCAGCCAAGCAACTCCCAGCAGCATTTTTAGAAGATAACCAAATCAAACTGCAAGACCAGTCTCCAAACAGAAAATATAGTAAGGGAAATTATATTAGTCATAAAAGACATAACAACTTGTCAGCAAGAGCTCTGTGTTACAGTCACTTTGAGATCACACTTGCATGTTCCAGCTCAGCTTATAAAATATTTGAAAGATGAGTGCACATCACCTTCAGATCAGTGAATGCTCTCAAATTCTGGGACAAAACCCTCATGTCACTGAAATAAAATCAAGATTGATTTTTTTAAACTTTGCTTGTATAAAGCAAAAGAAATGAGTATTGCTCATTCACTGTGACCTTCTGCTTGCAGGCCAACTTTGGGGAAAAAAATGCAGGCACATGTTTAAATACATTCCCTTGGTTTGGTTTTCTCTCTCTGCCCAGCACAAACTCCACAGATGATTTAATTGCAATGCCTTGACTTATTTCCACTGTTCAAAGTCAAAGGAATTCCAGTGCACCATACCCAGTCCCACACCCCAAGATCTCTGCTGCTGCAGCTTTTCCAGGCAAGGATCACTGGTGTGAGCTCAGGGATTGTCCCTGGGCTGTCTGTACAGGTGTCAGGCAGCTCCTTGATCAGAAATCAGCTCTAGGAGACAAATCTGCAGCTCTTCACCCTCCATCCTTACCTAAAGCACCACTTTTATGCACCAGGTTTCTGTTTTGCTCTGTCAAAGGCACCTGGGGCTGGCACTAAAGCACACAGAGCCCTGAACAAGGACCTGGATGTTTTCTGACAGGTCGCTGAGCTGGAGCCTTGCGTGCTCAGCCCAGCAGCTCATCTGTGCTGCTGTCCTGACAGCCTGACACGAGCTGTCAGGGCTCCTTTCCTGGCCAGCCTGGTGCTGCACCACGTCCCTGATCCACAGAGGCACAAGCCAGGCTCTTACTCAACTCCTGATGCAAACTCAGTGTCTGAAATCCAAACAAATCCTCCAATCCACCCCAAATTAATATTATTGATGGTTCCTCTGTTATGCAAGCTAAATCCTGAAGGCAGCACAGGACACAAAGTATGAAAAAGGTATTTATTATTTACACAACTGCTATAGTTCCTTAAGAACAATATATACCATTTTTTATTTGAAAGGGTCAGTCTTCTTTCAAATCCATGAACTGCATAATGCACAAGTGTTGGAAATGCCAAACAGCAGTCACATCACACTTCTATAGTGCAGGCATAAGCAGCGCAAGTAAATGATATTTTAAGAACAGTATGGCTGAATATTGTATTTAAACACAGTGTTTGCACTTTGACAAGTTTTAGCTAGAAGAGAACAAGGGTTTTGTTCATGCTTTGTTAGGAATGTGACTTTCCCATCTGAGGTTTAAACCCTTTATCTGAGATATGGGGATTTTTCAGGCAGACTGCTTTTCACTGATCAAATAACAGTGGGTTTCTCTCCCTCAAATTTCAATCTTTTGTTTTCCAGTAAACACTGCTTTATAGTACAAGTTCACACACTGGGGTAAACTGGCCACACAGGTGGTACTTTCCCATCTTACTGTCTTGCACAGAGAAACACTGACATACTAATACATACCAAACTTAGACAACTTGTAATTTATAGACTTAAATACTGGAATGGGAGAGGGAGACTGTTTCTAAAGATGGAGGGAATAGAGGACTTATACAATTCATACACTGCCAAGGTTGGCTTTTTAATCAACATTTTTGGTCTAAATATTTTTTTTTTCTAGTCTCAGAATGGTTTTGGTCTTTGATGGTTATGGTTATACTTCAGCAGCAAAGGAGAGGAAAGTATTTTGAGAAGTAACACCAGAACTGAATGCAAGAAAAAGCAACTGACTTGTTTCTCCCACTTTGAGCTTATTGCTGTGATCTTTTAAAAAACCCACAACCAACCAGCTGGAAGACCAAGTTTAGCAGTCGTTCTGGCATTGGGTCCAGTGTCCAGCACTATTATACTCAAGCACAAAAGCAAGGAAAAGTCCAATGATCTTAGTGATGTTCCCTTCAATTCAGTGCCACACAGTTTTATTAGTGTTACTGTCCTTGCTTCTTTGAAAGATACCTGAAAGAAACAAAAGTAGTTTTTCACTAAGTAAGAGGTGGCCACAAATATAGCTGAGATCTTAAGATCAAAGTATGACTTTGCTTTCTTTTCTCACCAACAATCCTCCTACCGATAACCAAAAATCAGAAATGCAATCAGTCAATAGCACTTATGATTTTTACTTCATTTCAATTCCACGATAGGTTATCTTGCGGTAATTCAAAGCCATGTTCTAGTTAGACTCTATCAGGCTTTTTAAACAAAAGGGAGGAAGGAAATGGAAACCTGTTTCATTCTAAGAGGATGGAAAATTACATCAGTTGGAGAAGTGGCTTTTATATCCTTTAAGATGAAAAGGCCCATTAGTAATGGCACTCCTTCAAATAAATTCAGGACTTTAATGAACTGATGCAGCACAACCTGAAAGGAACAGCCCTCCAGCAGCTTCTCTGGAGAAGCTGAGTGACTCTGAACTGCTTTCTGTATTCTGATCTCACAGCTCTCTTGGCACCAGAGCTGGAGCAATCTGCCTGTGTGGTGTGAGAAAGGCTTTGCAAATACTCTAGGAGAAAGAATCCAACCAATTTCACTGTCAGTGTGAAATATCCAGTGAATTTCACTGCTTTTAAGGTTTAACATTTCACTTTCTGTTCTACTCAGAAAAGAAAAATTGTATCAAGCCTGTAAGGCTCCATTTTTTAAACACCAAAGGAGTGGTTTTCCAACAGTTTTCCTTCACATGCATTGAAGCCTCTGGCTGTTGCATAAAACAAAGAATAATTTTGCTGAAGCCGTTCAGTTAATCACTTTCTAGCAAGAATTAGGATGCTAACTGGTGCCCTGAGCACTTGAAAAACTCCAAGTTTTGTTTTTGTTTGTAAGACAGTTACTTGGAGCTGATGCATCCTGCAATACCACCCAATCTGAATGGTGCCTGAGGATTACACTAACACCACAGAGCTTTCAAGGAACTTCTAGAAAAGCTGCCTTAAAACAAGGGACTTGGGATCTGAACCCACAGTCTAACTTTGCTGGGGTGGAAAGAAAGAGGTTTCCAGGGACCATGTTCCTTCAAAATTCTTTTCCTTTTAGGATGCATAATTGCATAATTGGCAGTGCTGAATGCTGGAGTAGTAGGAAAACACAGATGCATTCTGTCAAAATCTTATCATTTTTGGGAAGCTGTCCCAACACTACAGCCCTATTAAAATTCTCCTCAAACTAAAGAACCTTTATAACTGTAGGTTATAAAGTTCATCAGTTCCATTGTTTCCGGTCTTTGTAGAGATAACCTCAAGCAAAACACCAGGGTTAGGGACAGAAGAAAGCAAGAATTTTGCCTTTTTTCTTACCTTTCCCAATGTTTGTGATTCAGCTCCAAAAAGTCATCTAGTTTTGCTATTTCTTTGAGGTATTGGGTGAGCTTTAGAAGCTCCTTGTCTTTATCCCGATTTAAATGTGCTTTCATAAAAGGCCTTATCTATAGAAAAGAGAGAAACTGGGTATAACCATTTCTTATAGAAAGAAAAAATGCTTTAGATTCTCTGTCATTTACCATATGACTGAAATATATTTTCAGTACTATGACAAGTTATAACTTTTCACAGGTAAGAGGAAAAAACCTTTTCCAGTAGTGGTCAGATCCAATTTGTCCTGTTCATGCAAACTGGACTGAGGGGTTTTTACCTTGCACCAACCAGAAAAAAATTCTTTTCTCTTGCACTTCTTCAAGCCTTCCCCTCCCAGACAGATTGATAAAATGATCTGGAATGGACTGCCACAGTTTCTAATTGATTTCACAGAGATTTTTGCAGGAGGGTTTTCAGCTCAGCATTGTGAGTTGTGTGGTATCATTGGAACCAGATGCTTTTTTTCAGCAAAAAGCCTTTGACTATAACCAGAGCTGTTGTGAAATGAGATATCAGAAGCAAAGGTTGGAATACATTACACCTGGGCCTTGTTTTAGTGATTCAGTGCTCTTGTATGCAACTGTTAAAAAACTTTGACAAACATTTTACCAATCTTAGCTAGAGGGACGTCTGGATAATCCCCTTCCAGCAAGATCCCTGCTATTCCTGATTCTCCTTCCAGTTAAGACAATCTTGTTAGATCTCATCAACTGCTCTCCTCTTCACATTGTGGATACTTTCAAAGAGATACCATCTTGAACTTCTGCATTTGAAAACATCTTTTTCTCTTTTAGAGAGATTTATGCAAGTTGTTTTACTGCCAACACTGCTCCACTATCATATGTATGTAGAAATTTAAGCTGCACTCTTATTCAGAACCAGCAGTAATAACAGAGCACACACTGGCTGACAGTTGTATAAAATGAAATATTTGCTGTTCTATAGTCAAAATGGCTCAAGGTACTAATTATTTCTCATATGGAATACTTGTGATTATCCTGTCATACTATCAGGAAGTGAAGCCATTTGTTATTTGACTTATTCTTGAATATGACCACTCTGGAGATTGAACATCACATTTTCAATGGTGCCTGTCAGCAATGCCCAGCTTGATTACAGCTTGCAGGTATAACTTAGGCAGAAATAAGAATTTCATTGATTTCGGTAATCTATTAATCACCTAATAGTGACACAAGGTTTATTTAATACTGTTATTAGGGAAATAATAAGCCAGACAAATGGCACTGTGAATTAACAGGTTTAACAAAACATGCATCTTTGCTAGTTAAAAATAGTCTTTCTTTATGCTACAGCAAAGAAGTAGGAGAAAGTAATACTTGAAGTATCAAGAAAAAGTAGAAGTAAATGAAAATTCCAGTTTCCATTACCTTGAGTCCATTCTGTGGGTTCATCAGGAAGTTTCGGCCAATATCATCAAACATAATAGTATTTTTTTTGCTGTAATATTCTGAAAACTTTCCCCAGATAACACCAAGAGGCTTCACCTGCAAACACAACCCAATACAAGGTATCTGAGGTAAATCAGATCGCGTGCAGGAGATGAAAATGCCATCTATAGGAACCAGAGTCCTAACTTGAATGAACACTTGTATACTTTTGCATTACCATTAGCAGGGAGTTTGACTTTAACAAAGGAAGATGTGAAATAATATAACATAAATACCCTCCACTGAGGAAAACTTTTCTTTTGGCACTAAGTTTTCTTGCAACAGTTAGCTGCTGTTTGATTTGAAAGCTGTGACATCTAAAAATACCATTCAAAATATTAATAGAGACTTTCAGTAGAAAAAAATCTGTGGTTCCAAGATTCTTGCAGTTTTATTGCATGAAAACTCCTGAACAACTTTTTTTGTTGAGTATTTTAAAGGGGTGTGATAAAATGCCAGAAAAAGATTAGGATAAAAGTTGGTACTTACATCTATTAGTCCTCTCCGAGGAGTGTGCACTGTTATCATGGCAGCACTGTCCAGCATGAAAGTGATCTTGTAGTTTGCATTGGTACTCACCCCAAGCTCCTGAATCACAAAGATTTATGATTAAAGCTTCTAATTATGACAGTTTTACTGCTCAACAACTGGAACCACGATTATAGTACATTGTTTGTCACGGGGTGAGCTGAGGAGGTTTATCAGAGACACACTAAAAATAGATACCTGGGGAAATTTGCATTTGTTACATAATGAGGATCATAAAAGTGCACACAGGGATTTATTTTTAGTGTTTAATATCAGGAACTTAACAGCTGATGCTGGCAGAAAATCAAAGCAAATTTGCAGAGAAGGCAAAATACAGAGAGGGTTTGCTCATATCTTCATGCACAACCTCTCACAAGTTCTCCACACCTCAGCTTAACTTTACAGGAATTATGTTCTGGCTGCTCTTCGTTCCTCTCAGTGATTTGCACAAATTACAGCCTAATCCAACATGGAATACCCAGGAACATCTCAGTGTCACTGTTTCCTCCTGCACATGTCCAAGATAACCAGTGTTAGTGCCAATTTGCACTTTTAAGATTTGGTAACTCCTGAAATACTCTAAGTAAAACGACCTTTTTAGAAATAAAAAACTTTACACTCGATGAGGGAGCATCATTTCCATTTCAAATTCTTTCCAAAGTTGAAAAGTACCAGTAAAATCTGCTGACAAGGTACAACACAGATATTGCTGACAATTTCTGGTGTGTGAAACAGCAGCAATATGCAAACCTGTGTAACAGGGAGAAAATACCCACTGCAGCAGCTCTTCTGCAACTACCCAGCCACACTTACCTGATTTGCTTTTATTTAAAAATGCAATCTTGCAAATGAAATGCTCTACCTCCCTGGGTCAGTATCCTGTTACACTGACAGAACCAGCTGTTCTAGAAAGTTTGAATTTCAGGCATAAAAGGGTGGTAAGTGAGAGATTAAATTTGCTTGTCTGATGCTCCCTTAAATGCTGTTCCTGCTTTGTACTTTAAACCAGAAAGTTTAATGCCACCTATTGCTGGAATCACAGCTCCCTGACCAAGAGTGAAACTCTGGCAGGGAAGCAGCCCTGGTGCCATCAGTTCAAGGAGGAACAGAAGGTGGCATCTACTGGCAGGAATCTCCATGGATCAGAGTCCAGCAGGAGGTTGGAAAAGCTACCTGGAAATGCAGAAATGTGACCAGTGCAGGGGGAAGAACCCAGTTTTGAACAATGGTTTTCCACAAGACTGAGTCCTAGCACTACTGTGACAACAATATAAATATGTGAGACAAAAATGCAATGTTTGCAAGGCTGAGCACTGATTTTACTTGCACTAACTCCACTTCATAGTTCTGACTAAAGAGCCTCATTTCTAAGAGGCATTTTTATTTAGAAAAAAATAGTAGCAATTAATTATTTTGAAGAAGAGAATGCTGAAAAATGTGTTTTGCCGTGTGAAAACCTGAAAAAATAGTGCATAGTAAAAGCTTAAATTTGGAAGGGTTTTTCCTGGAATGGAAATAACTTTTGATTTATAAACATAAAAAACCCCTAACCCACCAACCAAACACACAACAATTCTTAGTAAGCTCATTAGATTTACAGCTAAGCCTGACTGTAAATATGTTTACCAGGAGGTCAGCTGTTCCAAACTGGCTTCCTGCCTGATTCCAGTAGGGAAGAAACCAGAAAGTGAAAGAGCTTTTATGGGATGTTTAATAAGGCAGAGGAAGCAATAGAACCCTCAGCTGTAAGAGGTAAAGATAAATATGAGAAGAGTTTCCTCTTGATAACCTACTCCAGCATGTCACATCTTTCTGTTCCTTTAAAAAAATCACATTTAAAGACTGCAGCTCTATAATTAGAGGTAAGATGAAAGCACCTGTGCAGGGCTGCGTGACAAATCCAAGTTTCAGCAGGTACTGACTTGTGTTTAGTTCTGCTAAATTTAACACCTACTGCTGATAGTTTGTGTGGAATTCTAAAATTAGATTCAATCTAGTTTTGTGATAAAGATAATTTCAAGTGACTATGGAAATTGAAACAACTCAGGTTATGATTCATACAACCTCCTCTGTTTCTAACCTGCTCTACAATGCTGAGCATGAACACAACTGCATGAAGGGTTACCCAGAAACAAATCAGATGTTTTCAGAGCAACTTACTTTCATTTTGGCTTCAATCCACTTCATATTAGTAGCAGCTGAAATAAAAGGGAGAAAACAGAAATAATGTTTTATCAAAATAAGTCATTGGCAGGCAAAAAAAAGAAATAAACTAAGAACTTGTTCACTTAATATGTCAAAGTTTTACACAAAATTTAATTTTAGAAAGATCCACTTTTGTTGCAGCTTTTAGGGCCTTAAAGAAAGTCTTTTATCAGGGAAGTCTATTTTGTTCGGAAAAGTTTACTTTTCAAATGAACAACTAGATGAAGCACTGCAAATATTTATACCATTTTCTGAATCAGCTGTTACTGAACCACAGCCTGTAAGACCAGGGATAGACCTGGTTTGAGGAACCTCACTGCCTGTGAAGGATTTCCTTCTGGAGGCAATGATAAGAATACATAAAATCTGGAAAGAACAAAGTATCAAACTGCCTGCTGATCTAAGAATATGGAGAAACATTGTTCAAGACTATGAAAATGGAATTTTGTAACACAATTTTAATATGGTTTGAATCCTGCACTGGCTAAAGTCTGCTCTCCAGCTGTTGGACAGCAATTGAACTAGAATGCAAAGGCAAAGGATCAAGCAACTATCCCTGCAGACAGGAGAGTTGAGATTATTTGTAAAATCACTATCAGTATTCTAATGTTGACTATACAGTTCTGTTTCTTTGTACAAAGTAACAGTAAAGTGATGCTGAGCTTTACTCTGTGACTAAACCCATTCTTGTGAGCAGTATGTGGGGCTTTTTCACATAAGAATTGGTATTTTTCTAAAGTATCTCTAATAGTTGTGCAAATTACAGCCAAACATTTCTGTACCATTTTAGATCCTGTGACTCACACTAAAAAGCAATATAAAAACCTCCCACCTGGAGTCTCTGCTCTGGATGACAATTTACAATAAATTCTTAGGCACAGAGTATAATACTTACACCAAATTACAATATCATAGTCCTCATATGCAGAAGTCAGGAATTCATGAAGGTATGGCCTCATCAGCTCTACCCCAGTTTCAGCACATGACCTGTGGTCTAAACAAAATATAAGAGATAAACAATTCAGTATTAAAGTATTACTTATTAAAGTCCGGTCTGATTTTCCTTTCTATCCAGAGACTCCTAGAGTTTCATGAGGGGAGCACTGAAGTACTTAAAAGTCATGAATGATTTGTTATCAAATTCCCATTTCCATTTAAAGGTGGAAAGACAAAGCAGAGGGAATATTTATCTGTTGGTCTCACAGCGACTGGAGGGCTTAGCAATAACTAAATCAAGAGATCTCTGAGTATGAATATCTTTGAAGAGTCAGGGAAAATCATCTGTGCTCTTAACAAATTAGTAACTGATGAAACAGATTCCTTCAACCCTAGTTCAGTTAATTGTGTGAACATATATCAAGCTCATTTCAGAGATGCAAACATTCCTGCTCCAATTCCAAAAATGCTGCAAAATCTGCCAGGAGAAGACCTCTCAATAAAAAGTTTAAACTTAGAAACAGGTCGAATTTTAAAGTCAGATTGGAAACAAATGTCATCAAAAAGGAAAGCTAAGGAAAAAGGAAGGTATTATTTATTGCTCACAGTCATGCTGCCATGGCACACCTAGAAACCAGAAAGTTAAGCCAGAAGGAAAATTCTGGCTTTCAGAAAAAAACCAGCTTGACAGAATTTTCAAGAAAAACGTGTTTTTGTGAATGTTTAGTAATGATATGTAAATAAAATTTGAAGCTGTTCTCCCACACCCCCCAGAAGTAGAATCAATGAGGTACAGAATGAGATCATTATTTTACAATATCTTGCCAAGCTACTGTGATGGTCAAGATACAGGTTATCAAGGGAAAGACTATCAGGACAGAAGACTAAATTGCTGCTTTTTTATGTCTTTTTGCAGCAATTAAATAGCTGCTGCACTAAAATCAGCAACATGCAATGTTGTAAAATGCTTTTCAAAATGTGAGCAAAAGACCACAAAATCATACAAAGCAGAACTTATGCTGTACGACAAAGCAAAGCAAAAATCAAGAAACCTGATCTGGCAAATAAATCGGGCTGTTAAACAAACAAAAACCATAAATTGTATAAAAACTCACCAAATAGTGTATAATCAACATCTAGCACCAGCAGCTTTTTTCCTTCTCTAGGAGGATTCAGAATTTCCACTTTGTATTCTTTAACTCTACGGGAAATTTTTAGTAGATTTTCTTCCCTGATGTAACAGTGCAAAAAGTTAGAGTTAATTAAAATGTAAGCTCTACAGTCAATAACAAACTGTTTTAACAGCTTGAACTCCTAACCTATTTTCTACTTCCACAACTTCCTCTTCAATATCAAAGTCATTGACCACATCATCGTTATCTGGAGGTGGCCCAAGGACATCTTCCTAGAGGAATAACAATAATAAAAGATAACAAGGATCAGAGAGGGAAAATAACAACGGGTATCAAGTTTCTGTTACTGCACATTGCAGGGCAGGAATACCATTTAACCAAAGTGGTTTCATTTTACTAGTGGAAAGAATTACTAAAGTATATTGATGATAGATTTAAAAAGTCAGTGAGTATCACAACTATAGGTTTGTACTTCGAGTGCAGAACACCACAGGAGTTTCATGAGTACACTGCTCTGAGAGTTCTGCAGCAAAGTTTACTTTACATTAAAAATGCCAACAGAAATCTATTATACTATCATTTTTTAAAATGATGACTGGAATAGTCAAAATTTAAAACCACAATTAGGAAACACTAAGCATCTTTTCCTGTTTAAGCTAATAAACAAGCAAATTATTTACCAAACTCTCTTCACGAGTGCCCATCATCATTATCTTAGTATTTGGTTTCAACTTGAGGGCTCCAAGCTTAACATCATCATCTGCAGGTTTGCCTGTAATACAGATTTTTTTTAATTGAGATAGAGATTTCAGAAAAATGTCAATATATTCCATGTGTAATTGAAATAGGCTCCCTGTAAAATACGAGCTATGCCAAGCTGTGTTATCATAATCTTCCACATACAATGTCTTGGTCTTGGCTGGGAATGATTTGATTTTCTTCTTGGTAACTGCTGCAGTGCTGTGTTTTGGGTTTGATTTGAGAATAATGTTGGTGGCACACCAATGGTTTAGTTGGTGCCAGGCAGTGCTTGCTCTAAATCAAGGACTGTTCAGTTTGCTGTGCTCTGACAGTGAGCAGGTGCACAAGGAGCTGGGGGAACTGGGCAAAGGGAAATTCCACAGCACAGAACCTCATGGCCAGAGTATGCACAGGGGGGAATTGGCTGGGAGACACCGACTGCTGCTCAGGGACTGGAAGGGCACTGGTCAGAGGGTGGTGAGCAACTGCATTGTGCCACTGGTTCCTCTTGGGTTTTATGCCTCTTTCTCCTCTTTTCATTACTATTATTATAATAATTAGTATTATATATAATATTTTATTATCTTTCAGTCACTGAACTCTTCTTATCTCAGCCTATGAGGTTTACTTTTTCCCCCCCCAATTCTCTTCCTTACTAGGACAGGGCAGTGTGAACCACTAAAAAATGACTTCCTACATCACTGGATGTTGTTTATTATTAATACATCTATTAATATATCCAGTGATGTAGGAAGTGTCTGTATTAATGTTCATTCCAGAGCTACAACTGGGAAGTGGATGCTCTGTTAGTGCACAGATCCTGCCTAGCATTAGGGGATGTTTGTCCCTAAACACCTCAGGCACATCCCCAAGAGCAGTAAATGAGGAGAGTTACCCTTCATTTTAAGCCCAAGCAGTTTCTGACGTTCTGGTAACACTCCAGTGAGGCCCTTCAGGGACTGTTTCAGGTCCAACACTGTGTCTTCTTCTGACAGAGAGGTTATTGTGTACTCCTGTCCACCCCATTTTATTATGAGAGAGAGAGACATCCTTGAAGCATATGTTCAGTGTTACTGCCTGAAAAATCTGCTGCAGGAGGGAAACACAAAGATCATGTAAGGAAGAAAGAGGAGAACCACTCTTTCCACAAGACAAACCACAACATCTACTTAAAGCATTCTTGATTCTTTATTATATTGGACATCAAAGAGCTGTTTGATGATAAATGTGTTGAGAAAGTGCTGAAACAAAGGGAGAAAGAACAGTGTTAAAACTGGGGCTCTGAGTTCCACTTTGATGTTTTTAGCAATGTCACATTCACATCTGCTGGGTGCTCTGTGCAGGTACAGCCTGTGCACTGCACACTCGAGCACAGCACTGCAGCACCACAAAAGCCATTGCAAAGCTCAGAAATGTCCTCTGCAACACTTATGCAACCAAACCAGCCATGGGTGCCTTTCCAGATGTAATAACACCACAGCAAATATGAAATCCCTAGCATATATAAGCCCATAAAAATAGTTCTGAGCCCAACAGTCCATTTTTGGCACTGGATTTCTCTAATCCCTTCCACCGTGCAATACCTGCAGTAATGCACACCCCAGGTTACATCTCACTGTAGCAATATCAAAGCAGGAATTTGAAAACAAAGCCAAAACACACACCCACACAATGCAATTACACCCAGAGAACTGCACTTTCATGGCAGTGCTGACAAAATAACCATAATTATACTATCTTTAATTTACACAGCATCGTTTATACAAATTGTATTTAACAGTTTAGTCCTACATTAAACACAGCAGAAAAACAAGATTTTTAGCTTAATGCAAAAGGAAAAACATGTTTTTTTCTCTGTTAGGGCTTAGAAATAGAATCAAGGAGATAGAAAGGTATGAAAAGGCTGCTACAGACAGTCAGGCAATGCAGAGAAGGCCTCTGCACCACTGATGGTGGAATTGTCCTCAAATGACTGATATTCAAAAAGAGAGCAGATCTGTAAAAAATCTTGTGTTGTCAACCTTCAAGAAATGCAGGTCTGGCAATTCTAAAAAATCTCAGAAGCCAAAACTCTGATTCTTCTTCCTCTCTGGCTTTTTATTCTCAGTGATTACCCACAGTCAGAAAAAAATCTTTCTCTTTTACACAGGAAAGGCTATGGGGGACAAACCTGTTATTGCTCAGGCATAGCCACCAAGCTCAGAGCAGATGAGAATTAGTCTAGGTACAACCTCCTTGCTAAGGACACTACAAACCTCACCTCCACACTACTGCCTCTAAGAGTCCTGAAAACAAATTGAAGAGGAAAACTTGTATCATTGGAAAATGAAATTATTTTTTTCCCAAAAATTGTCAAATCAGACTGGGACCTGGCATGACACAGTGAAAAAGACTCATGAAAATGGGGTCTTGGAAGCACTAAGAAATTCTACTGGGGCTAAGGCTGTATGGTGTTGGTACACAGTGTTATTATCATGAATTATTCCTGTCCATAAACCTTACACTAAGTCAGAAAGGAGAGTTTATTGTGTCCTTCCTTACCTGTACCATACAGCTCAAATCATTCTGCAAGGACATGCACAGGGCAAGAACTGTTAGAAAACTTCTGCAGTGTCTCTGTCCAGTGCTAAATTGAAAAGATCATCCCTGCAAAGCTGAGCACCTGATCAACCCTCAATCCTCACAGATCTACAGCTCTGTCACACAAATGGTACAGGAAACAAGACACTTTTATTGCCTACCAAAATAACTCAGGGGTCCGAATCAAGGAAAATGGGAAAATGGCTTGGGAGCAGAAAAAGACAGGGATTTCCAAGGGTTCCACCATCGGGGCTGGGTGCTGTGTTGAATTGAATGTGTAGAATTGAAGCTAATACTGCTTCCTTTGGTTAATTTCATCTCCAAAGCCTTTACAAGACCCTTGGGCCACCAAGACCCAATGGGCTGGAAAGCCACGGGTCAGAGAAAGCATTCGAGTTCTGCTGTTAAACTGCAGCACCACAGCACTTTCCTGGGACTAGTCCGAACACAGGCACCCCCATCTCTGAGCTCCGCTAAGCACCATAAACCCGAACCCCCTAAACCACCCCGGGTCCCCGCGGAGCGCTCGGGCCGCCCTTCCCACAGCGCCGTGACAGGTGCGGGACGGGGATCGGGGCCGCCAGCTGCTCGGTGCCAGCGGGGCTCCCCTGCCCGCCGAGGCTGCCCCGGCAGCGGCCCGGCCCGGCCGGGAGCGCCCGCTCGGGGCTGCGGCGGCCGCGGGGCTGCGGAGCCGCTCCCGCCCCGCGGGGGCACCGGCCCGGCCGCGACACCCGCCCGCCCCCGGCCCCCCGGCCCGGCCCGGCCTCCCCCCGGCCCCTGGCGCACCCACCGGGCTGTGCGGGGCCGCCGATCCGCCCCCGCCCTGGCAGCGCGGAGCGGGCGCTCACCCCGGCTGCGGGACCTGCTCCGTCCCGGCTCCGCCGCGCAGGAAGCGGAACTGGCGCGCGGCGGAAGCGGGAGGAGCCCGGATGTGCGCGGGGCCGGCCCGGGGGAACCGCCGGCCCCGAGCGGGTCCGGGCAGCGCCGGCCGAGGGCGGGGGCGCTGCGGGTCCGGCCCCCGGCAGGGGAACAGGAGCTCCGCGGGGCTGCTCCGGCCGGGACACGCAGCAGACCGGCAGGGAACGCCGCGGCACCGCGGAGCCCTCGCCCCCTGAGCGCCTCCTGTCTCCGGGGAGGCCGGAGAGGCGGCTAGCACGGGCAGCTGCTGGCATGAGTGCCAGCTGTGAAGGAGTTTATTGACTGTTTCTTTTTGTTTATTCATATTGTTCTGTGCCCGGGGATGTGAGACCCTGCAGAGCTGCCTCCAGTTCTGAGCTGCTGGAGCGAGTGCAGAGAAGGCACCAGGATGATAACAGGGATGGCTCAAGAGCAGCTCTGATGGGAAGAAAGGCTGGGAGAGTTGGGATTGTTCAGCCTAGAAAAGGGAAGGTTTCAGGGCCACCTAATTGCAGCCTTCCAGTACCTGAAGGGAGATGACAGGAAAGCTGGAGAGAGACTCTATGGTATCCTGGAGTGACAGGACAAGGGGGACTGGTTTCAAGCTGAAAGACAGTGGGTTTAGATTGGATATTAGCAAGAAATTATTTTCTGTGAGGGCAGTGAGGCCCTGGAACAGGTTTTCCAGAGATGCTGTGTCTGTCCCATCCATGGGAGTGTCCAGGGCCAGGCTGGATGGAGCTCTGAGCAGTCTGGTCCAGGGGAAGGTGTCTTCCCACATCTCCAAAGGAAGGAAATTACTCTTAAGGTCCCTTCCAAGCCAAACCATTCTGTGACTCAAAACTCTCTTTGCTCCTAAAGCTGACTCCTTACAGGCACACTGTGGTGTCTGTTGACACTATTTGACTCCTGTTGGGGTTCTTTGGAATTGCCTTCAGCTGCAGTGGTTCTGTGCTTAGGCAACAGATGTAGAAGGAAAAAAGAGGCTTTGCCCCAAAGTGACCTTTTTCACTCAGTGGTTCTGCTTTGCAGAAATAGTTTAAAGGGAAGAACATTATCTGTGGTAAAGTGTGGTTTGTTATGTGAAATCACGTGGAGGTGACAGAGGCTGGTTCAGCTTGGTGTCAGTAGAGGTGGTGTGAAATTTGAGGAAGGAAGTGAAGCTTTCAATCCTCAGTTACCTTACGTCTTGCAGTATTGAGAGGTTAGATATTTTTTCCTGTTTAACTTGGTAATAAGCAGGGAAGGGAACAAAAGAGCAGAGGTAAACAACTATACACTGAGTAGAAGTTTCTTCAGAGTGGCTGCTGGAGCTTGCAAGAGCCATTCCTGCTGTAAGGGAATCTCAGTGGAGAAGGGCACTATAAGCAAAAACTGTGCAGAAGCCTGATCTCTTTCCTGAGAGGACAGTAATTTAATGTATTTCTTGCCTGGATATTTACTTTCAGATTGTTCTATATTCAAGTTTTAGTGTAAAACCACCACTTTGGTTTCTGGAAGAGTGGTACCAATGGGAAACCACTGTAATGACTGTTCTTGTCAAGTTTATTTTCTGATCGCACCTAAATCCACATAAAACCAGTCACTCTGCTTGTATCCCAGTCACCAAGGGTTTGCTTTTTGCTTGAATGACACACAGTTGTCCTCTGCACAGAGGCAGCATGTTACAATAGTGCTGGAAAGCTTCCAAAACTGCAACTGGTAATTAAAGTCACACCCTGTCATGAAAATATGCACCCTCCAGGCCTGCTTAAAATTCAGGCTGCAAAAATGACATCCAGTGTGATCATCTCTGTATTTGCAATTTTGTTAAAAATATTTTTTTGTTCTTTTCTGGTTGCCCTTTAGGAAGCTCTCGTGAAAAGGATGCAGTAGGATTTTGGGTTTGGGTTTGTTTTTTGTTCAGGAGTTATATGAAATAAGTATAAGAATGCATATTTAATTTCGGGTCTGATGCTGGTGTTTTGGGATCCTCAAAAGATGCTCTGATCCTGACAAGATTCACGTGGTGCAGATAAATACATCATTTTATTTAGCTGTGAAACACATGGTGGTGCTCAATCCTAATGTTACTAAATGCAAAGTGGTAATTTGACTAAAACCATGTAATTACAATTCAAAGTCCAAACAGCACAATCTCTATACTGAGGCTGGTGTTTCATGGTGGGGCTCTCTGGGTTTGCACTGTGGTAAATTAGCAGGGCAAGGAGGAAAGAAGAGCAGTGGGAAAATTTGAAAGCAAATGCACGTTCCCTTTCACCTTGATGTGCTCTGCTACATCCTGGGATGCTCCAGGGTGAAATAAAAGAAGTGGCTGCGTGTCAGATTGATGCCTGCTGGCTCCCTTCCCGTGCCTCGTGTTCACATCACGCATTTCTGATCCTTTTGTGCACTATGCTCCTGTGCATAAGTGCTGAAGCCCAGGAGCTCACTCCTAAATTGCTGTTCGTGCTGCATATAAGAGAGCAAAATTCCCACTAGCAGCTCTGGGAGATGATGGGTAAGAGTCCTTTGAAATAAATTACCATTTAAAGCTGAAAACTGGAAACCTCAAAAGGTTGCTTTGAGAATTAAGAGATTAGATCACATCTCTCTGATAAGAAGGTGTTGGAAAGCAAAAGGTGATCACATTGCAGGGCTGAGAGGTGCTAAATATTTGTTTATTCAGTGACTTTAATGGGGGAGAGTCAGTGCAGATGTTAATGTGCTGCAGACTATGAAGGGGCCAACAGCACAGATTTCAAGATCTTAAAAGTTTTATTTTCTTTTTGGTTCAGAAAACTCACTTGAATATGCACCAGCCTTTCTATGCCACTTCTAAACTGTAACCATGTTTGGAAAAAATTTAAAGCAGAGTCCATATTCTCCACTAAGAATAGAATAATCCTTAAAATACATTTTGGTACCAGTGTATTTTATTCTCAGTCTGTTTTATGCTTTTTGCTTTTCCCCTAATGCCTCTTTTTATGATATCCTATGATATTTTATTGCTTTTTCCCAGTGCCCTTTCTCTGGTTTATAATTTGTTCTGAGCAGGTGATAAAGGCAGTGATGTCTGAGAATGTCAAACTCTGCAAGTCCGATACCATCCAGGTGTTTGCAGCCTCGTGCCCTGCTGATCAGCAGTGCCTGCAGCAGAGCAGGCAGGGGGCTGTGCTGGGCACTGCCATCCCTGTGCCCCAGAAATGCAGCATTCGAGGGCTCCCTGTGATTCTGAGTCACTGCCACCCCGGGCACAACTCCGAGTGCTGCATTGCCAGAGTTCAGGGATGCTTCAGGAGCTGCCAGCTCAGCTGGAGACTCAGAAATGTGTCCAGTTTGAAGTGAAGCACATTTTCTGGTTATTACTAATACAGTCTCTGTCTCAGCTGCTTTATCAGTAAAGGGGAAGTTAGAATATTATTTATGTATTTCCTTACAGGAGGTTTTTCAGGATTATTTAGTGAATGCTGGCACTGCGAGATGATATAAATACCAGAGGCTTGTTCCCTTGCACCATATGATTTTCCACCTCCTGAATGCAACTGTTATTCTTCTGCCACTATTCAGCCCAATGATTTTTATTTTATTTACTTCGATTCTTTGTATTCTAGATTATGCCCCACTGGCAAGGGATCTTGGGAAGGAACTGTGATGCTTTTGTTCACTGGACAAAACCTGATTCATCCCTTTCCTTACATCACCACACAGCTCTCCAGCTTCCCCACACAGAGATTGCTCTGGCTTTCCTTTAGGTATGTTGAAAATCACAGCAGCTGCTGATGTGTTTGGAGTCAGCACTGTCCAGCGTTATGAGAGGGGTAAAGATACATTTAATCAAAGGAGAGATTTAATTATCAGTGATACTGCAGGAATGGCTTCCTGAAAAGAGTAAAAACAAATAGCAAATTGAGAAACCAGCTGAATTCTGCTCTGAAAAGCAGCAGGAATGAGAGGGAAAATTAGGAGATGATGAGAAGCTAAGTGATGGTGAGAAATTTAGGAAATATGGTCACAGATAGTGAAAACCAGGAATTTTTGAGATGGGATTCTAGAGTGGGAGTAGTTAAATCAGAGATAGATGCACTGACTCTGTTGCCATTGCCCAGTAATTCGCCCAAGTTCTCTTTCTGGATATGGGTTTCTGCAGGAATTAAACTTTAATTAAAGCATATTTGTTCCTTTGTTTACTGAATGGGATAAAATTGCAAGAAGGGAACACAAAGGCTTTGGGGACTGGCTGCCACCAGTATTATACACGAGGTACCAAATTAGCTTTCACAGGCAATCTTCATTTTTGCATTAGTTAACTTTTTGTCCAATAACCTACTCATTAAGACATTCCTTTGCTTTTGCATATGTATGTATGAATATTTTTTGAAACAATGGTTTATAAAAAGCTTCAAATGAAACTGCCTGTGTTATTGTCCACCTTATGCATGCAGTGTCCTTCCACGTCAGCATATTTTGCTGCTCTTTGAGAATTCTTATGAGGGATTTTCTTTGTAAGCAGTTTGGGGTGCTGGCATGTGTCCATCTGCATGGACAAATTAAGCTTCCACATTTTCTGAACTCTGAGAAAGTCTTTTCAAAGTTTTAATGAGATGTCACCATAGCGGTGCCCTTCAGTCCTCAGTTGCTGATCACTGAAATTCTGGAATCCAAAGGCCTTTGTTGATAATGAGAGATGAATAATCATTGAGTTCAGAATTCTCAGCCACCCAGTGTCAGATGCAGGAGAAGCTTTCAGAATTCTGGAGAAATGAAGCAGAAAGTTGTGGTGCTTTTAAAAAGCCATGCCTGACAAGACAGTAGTAATGCCACAAACCTGATCTTCTCATTAGAAAACCTTTGTTTTTGTGAAGTAACACATTTCCAGAATTAAATGCTGAGAGAGGACAGAAGGAAATAAATGTGGGGTTCATTTCCTATCGTTTGCTTGCAAACTGAAGTGAGAACTCTACAATACTTTCATTACATAATTACTCCTAAAATAATAATAGATATTTCCACTCCAACTCCTATAAATACCTGTTGTTTTCTGCAGCTGTGAACATGTATTTGCCTCTCTCTGCTGCTTGCTGTCTTCTCTCCCAGCAGCACTGCAGAGGTAGGACTTAGAGATCACCCCAACCTCAGTCAGCACTGAACCAAGCCCACAAAGAATAGACAAGAAGTGACTCATGATTTTTTTTTTTTCCCCATGTATGGCATGAGTAGACAAGCAGCCCCTAGAAATGGAGCTGAAATTCTTATGCCTTATATGACAGCTGGTTTATATTCCCTGTGATAAGAAGTGGGGTACTGGCAAGTGTGGAGCAGGATGCAGTTGTGAGTGGGCTGAGCCAGAAGAATGGGGTGGCTGGAGCCTGGTGAAGCTTTTCCCATGTTCTCTGCAGAAATCCAGGGTTTGGAGCAGTGTTTACCCCAGGTACAAGAAAAGGATTAGGTGACAGGGGCATGATTAATAAACAGATATGTAAAACAATATGTCACTGGGGACACTGAGCAGGTCAGAGAAGCCCCGTGCATGAGAAGCTCAGTGAACCTCCTAAGCCTGACCAGAGCACAGAGTGATAATGAGTAATAACCACATGTGGGTGTCCTTTGTTTGGCTGGGTCTGCAGCTTTGTTCTTTCTAAATTTAATTTAGGAACCCCTGCATAAACTGATAGATTCGAAATAAACATTTTGCAATACAAAACCTGCTGGTTTTATTTAAATTGTATTAAAATCTGCAGCTTATAAAAAGTGGTGCTGAGCTGTTCCATGGTACCTGCAGAGGTTTGGGAGACTCCTGTCAGTTGTGCCATTTGATCTCCTGCCTGCTGCATTCTGCAGTGACTGGAGTTAGGAGAAGACTGGCCCAGGGTGAACACCAAATGCACCATCTGAGGATGGATGTGTTCAAACTACCCTTCTCTCCTGGAGTTTAGAAAACCTTCAGGTACTGAGACAAAGTAATTTTGCAAAGCCCAATGCAGACAGACGCCCAAACCTTTATTTTAATATCTCTGCTTCACAGAATTAAAGACGCTGTGTTGAGGTATTGTTAATACCTACGTCTGTGAATGCTCCAGTTCATTAGAGATGGAAGGAAAAAAGCAATTATTAAGTTGGCCAGCCCAACCCTTGTGAACTACAGGATTTTCCAGTTCAGTGTATTCCCTCATTCCTCACCACAGCAAAGTGTTTTTTTTTTTTTTCATGTTCCAGACAATGTGGCTTTGTATTTTTTTTTTTTTTAACGCTAAGGTAAAAAACTTACTCCTTTTGTGTCATAATTTTTTCCGTAGCATTTAAGAATGTGTTCTAGGGCTTGGCCATGCAACCCTGACAGGATGAGTAAATATTGATGAGACTTATCTGTGAGCTGAAAAGTATGAAACTGTGTGCTGTGCTGGGCTGTGTGGGAGCAGCCCCTGGGTCGGGTCTCCAGCTGAAAAATGACAGTGCAATAATACAGCAAATCTGGTGCTTTTCTGGTTGGACTCACAGCAAAGGTGACTGGAGGCTCTGCAGTCCAACACTGGAAAAAACCGAGTCAGCCTTAGCATTTAAAAGTAATACACTACTTTGTGTTCCACAAGGCCACTAAGGAGTATTATTAAAATAGCAGGGCTGCCTTTTAAACATCTGCTCAGACACCACCTGAAATTTTGCTGACCGACTTTTCTGAGTCATTTCCCAGACTCGCAGCTGCCCTGGCGAGTCCGCACGTCCCGAGAGGACCCAAACCCCTGCGCTCCCGTAGGAATTTAAACCCCAGCCTCTGCCTTTCAGGGGTTTGGGCAGGCGAAAGGGTCCCGGCTTTATGGACAGAGCCCGTTGAGAGCGGGGAGCGCTCCTCACCCCAAATCCCGGCTCTTTTCCCCCAAAACGCCGCTCTGCTCCCTCCGCCCCCGCCCCGAACCTGCCCGGGGGGAGCGGAGGAGCCTCTCCGCGGGCGGGGCATGCGCATGCGCGGAGAGGGGCGGCGCGCGCGCGCAGGCAGCGGGGCCATGGCCGCCCGTCCGCGGGGCCGCGGGGAGTCGGCGGCGCCCTGAGGCGGCGCGGCGCGGCCATGGTGCCTCGAGGAGCCGCTCTGCCGCCGGGCACCGAACCGCCGCCGCCGGTGTGAGAAGCGCGGAGCCACCGCCGCGCCACCGGGGAGCAGGAGCGAGAGGAGGAGGAAGAGCAGGAGGAGGAGGAGGCGGCGGCGGCGACCCCGCGGGTTCAGGTGATTCCCGCACGCGCCGCCTTAGGCGCGCGCCCCCGCGGCGCCCCCCGCCCGCCACTCCCGCGCCCCCTCCGCGCCCCCGCTTCTCCCGCGCGTGTCCGCGCCGGTGCCGGGGCTCCCTCCCCGGCCTTCCCTGCGCGCAGCCCCCCTCCCGCTCCTCCCCGCCCTCCGCCCCCCTTCCCCTCCCCGCTCCCCTCCTCCGCCGGCGCCGGGAGCCGCCGGGGTTACTGGAGTTCAGCGGGGCCGGGCAGGATGCGCGGGGCTGCTCGCGGCGCCGGCGGTGAGCGCGGGAGTTGCGCCGGGCGGGGAAGGAGTGTCCTGTCGGGGAGAGGGGTAAGGGGGCCGCGGTTCGCATCCCCGTGCTGGAGCCGGGGGTGAGTGCGGGCTCCCGCAGCCCTGACACAGCTTGGGCGGAGGGCTGCGGTGCTGCCCGCCCTGCCTGGGCTCGGGCTGTGCCCTCGCTGGGGCCGGGCCGTGCCCGCAGCCGGCTGAGCATCCCCCGGGCCGGCTGAGACACGGAGCGGAGCCGGGCACCTCTCCTGGAGACGGGCCCTGGAGCATATGGTCATGCTTATGTAAGGAGCAGCCTGCCCGTGGCGTGGAGAACAGGGCTCTTTGCATCTTCCCTACTTATGTCATGTCAGTCGTTTTATGAGACCTTCTGTAGCCTTATAAAATAAGGTTTGTGATGAGAATTTTCATTTTTCTGCTGTGCTCGGGAGTAGTTCTCTGTACCAAGAATACTTGTGACAGATGGAGCTCTTAGAGGGATGCTTACCTTCTGGTTGTGCTGCCTTTTTGGGGGTGTGTGTGGGACCCGGTGCATAAATAATGTAATTGGGAGAATAAAGTGGAAAAAAAAGTGAATTTTTTTTTGTGTGTGATGCCGCAAGTATCAGCAAATGAAGGAGAATGTTAGAAGCTATGGGTGAAATATACCAAAGAAAAGTGAGGTTCGTGTAATATGACTCATAAATATTAGCCATTTGTGATCTCATTCAGAATACTTTTCTTTTGAAATCTGTAGGTGTTGCGGTATTCATTTCTTATGCAGCTTTTAGTACACGAGTTTCTGTTAACTTGTGTTTCAGACTTGGATACTTTCACATATATTTCAGTTAGGGTTTGTCTGTGCTTGTAGTGTGTCTGTAGAGATAAAACTTGGGAGGAGAAGAAGGAAATAATTCTTTTTGTGGGGTAAATGAAGATAGATTTAAAAATGGAAAAAATACTTTGGTTAGGTGGGCGCTCTAAGCTATGACTTCGGTTTTTCTGTAAGCTTGGCTTTTTTTTGTTGGTTATCTTAGGTGGGGGCCTGTGCATGAGAAACTGTATCTCTTTTTGTTTCTGGTTAGCTTTAGTAACTAGTAATCAGTTCTGATTTTCGAGTCATAATATCACTCAAGTGTTTAATTAATTGCTGAACTCATTAGCATTAGGAAATGGTTGTCTTTGCGACCACCATTACACAGAAGGTTCATCAGCGATCTTACAGAGCAACATAAAACTGCTGCTCATCCAGAACAAGAATTCGCTTTGTTTACATCAGCCTCGAGGAGCTGCTGCTGTTCGAGCCACTTGATTCTGACCGAGACATGAACTGCGCCGGTTCCTTGGAAGAAATGCTGGGGAGAGAGGATGGGCAGGGATCGATGTCTCGGTCCGGTTCGGCAGCCGGAGCCCCTGGTGCAGAGGCAGAAAGGAGCATCGTGCCCGTGAGCTCTGAGCCATGGGTGTGTCCGGGAAAACTCCGGCAGCTGCTTGGTGGTTGGTGTTGGGCTCGCACAAACCTTCTCCGAGCTGTTTGCTAAACTTGGGTCGGTTTCCTCCTCTTCAAACAGTGCAGATGGCTCCTCTTCCCCTCCTCGGGAACCCATGTGGTGATTTACTCTTCCGAATCCATTTTTAGCTCCAAATACACCTGGCAGTGTTTGCTGTGGTTAGAGTGGACAGTTCACCATCGCTTTCCTTTTTAAGTGTGCATTCAAGGCCAGTCCTTCATTGTGATTCAGGCATCTGTACCTGTTTCCCTGCCCTTCCAGCATCTCTCATTTCAGAGGCCCTGCTGCTCTGTAATTAGCAGCATTCTTGGGAGGAGCACTCACAAGTGGCCACTTCATCTTGAGGAGCTTTTCTGGAAGAATTCTTTGGTTGCGTATCATGAGTTTGAGCGTGTTTTAAAGGGAACTTTGCTGGGTATTTCCACTGTGTGTTTGATATTTCTGTCAGGCGAGTCTGGTGCTGCAGGAAGCTGAGCTGCCTATTTCACAGGCCTCGAAGCTTTATTTACATGATTCCGAAAACAGATAAGGCAGCAGCGGCAATGGAAACTTTATCAGTGCTGACCTAGAGAAATCTTGAAAGTCTTATTTTCTATTTTAACTTCTTCCCAGTCTGGTAGCTAGTTATTGTCATTGCAGGTTCTAAACATAGGCTGTGTCTGAAATGGCTAAAAACTGCCTGAGCAACTGTGGAGGATGAAATATATTTCATCCCATCGTGTGGCTTCATCCTGGTAACACGTTTGGGTTGCAGGGTTTTTGTGAGCTTTGCTGTGGCTGCTGTTCCTGGGATCCAGCTCTCTGGGCTGGGATGTCACTGCATCATCTCGGGCTCTCATTAATGCTCCCTGTGCAGCTCCTCTGGGTATTCTCTCCTCTGCAGAGGCGCTTTGGGATTGCTGCCCAGATTTTCTCAGAATGTGCTGATACAAATGTGGTTAGGCAGGCTTGTAGGTGTGGGCTTGCAAACACGGGCTGTGATGGCAAAAAAACTGCTGAATAACTGGTTAATAAACCAAACCTTGAACTGGTGAGAAACCGGGGAGCCAGAGAGGACCTTGGAGCAGTTTGGTTTGTTGAGTCAACCTAGATTTTCTTCTGAAGATTTTAATTAAAGATATTATTAATTATGTTTTAATTTTAATGAATTAGTTTGCTGTCTTTCAGGTACTCAGCTAAGCTGTGATCTCAAAACCATGCAGCCCCTCTTAGTGTGGCTGGATTGGAACTGATCATGTGCAGGCAGGGTGTGGATCCCAGAGGAATGCACAGAAGGAAGGATTTTGCTGCATACCTGGTGGATTTGTTAACCTTTGTTAACACATGTTAGTCCCTGACTTCAGTTCCTTTGTCTTACCTGCTCATTATGAAAAATAAAAGCCACAGGATGTTTTACAGGCTACCAATAAATAATATAATGCACTTGCTATATAATTGAGAGTGGGCTGAAACTGTTAATAGTGTATAAATGTACTTGAGAAATAAATCTTTAAGGAAAACTTAATCTTCACAGCTCTGTGATATGTATCTTCATTTCGTAGATTGCTTTTCTTTCCCCTCATATAAAATATGCTAGAATTAATGAAAGTTGGAAATGTAGATTATTTTTCTATTCTTTGCAGTTGACCTTCCGTAGTTGCTTTTGTCCATTTTTAATATGCCTGTAATGTGAATTCATGTTCACTGAAGTCCCTGTGAACAGAGAAGAGTTTGACCTAATTTATTTTGCAGTAACATTTGCTTTTGCAAAACACGTGCTGCATTTGTTTGGAATGGTTAACCTCAGCTGTGCCACAGTTCACAACTGAATGAGTCTTGGATGAGTAGGAATGTAGGAATTACTGTGTTTTCTAGGTAGAAATACCAGTTCTTCAGGCACACCACTGCAGCAGTTGTATAGCAATCCATATTGTTAGACCAGATGGGGGAAAAAAAGGGAAAAAAATAAGGAGAAAGAGAAAATAAGGAGAAAAAAAAATGTTGTTTGTTCTTGTTAACTGCTTACACAGCAAGATCAAGCTGTCTGTTTGCTGACTGACTCTCTGAACCTTTAAATGGAAGGCTGAATAGTCTCTGGTTATTATTTGGAATTGCTGAACACCTGCAGGATCCAGGGTGAGCATTACTGGAGCAGTGCTGGGTGCCAGTGCCGGGGCTGCTGTGCACATCTGCAGTGTTGCAGGGCTTTGTTCCTGCTCCTGGGTCTGTCAGGATCTGTCCTCCTCAGCAAAACCTTTGATTGCTGTCCTTGTTAGGAGTTTCTATTGTATGGGAGCAAGGCAGCCTTTCCCCTTCCTTGGCACTGCCTTCTGATGGATTGGTGGCTCATGTACTCTGAGTTCTAGGTTTGTTTTTGTTTCTCTACACAATCACACGGGGAGATTCTTTTCTAAGTGCATATTTGATAAACCTTTTAGTCCTGTTCCTTCCCTTTGCTTCCCTTTGTTCTCTTCCTCCCAAACTGATGATGGAAGGATCTGAGGCTTTGAAGAATGGGATTCTTCTATAATTCAAATTCTTTTTGCTCCTCAGACCAGGACAGGTGTAGAGAAGGGAGTGAGTGGGTAGAATCCAGCTGATGGGTCTAATTTTAGTTGTTGGACTGTGACTCTGAACATTTCTACAGCTACAGATTGGAGTTGTGTCTTTTGTATTTTGTTTGGGTTTATTTTTTAAATATTTTTTCCTTTTCAAAGCTTGTCTAGCCAAGTTTACCTCAAAGGAAAACAAAAGGTTTTCCTGGTGATATTTTTAGCTTCAGAATCTGTTACTGAAAAATACTCAAACTAAACTACAGACCAGAATCCGCTGGTTAACGGATGTATCCAGAGTAACTAGAGCTTCATGGATGTGAGAAACAGAAGGTGAAATTCTCTCTTTTGGATTTTAGTCAATCTTGCCAAGTATTTTAGGTTGTGATGCTGTAGCAGAATGAGCATCTTGTTCACAGATGTGAGGTGAATGTTGCAGGATCAAGTCTGGTTTTGAGGTTCTGATTTGACTGGAATTACTTTCTGTGGTGATTATTGGTGGCAATAGGCTTGGAATAACTTACATTTGCAGGTATTCCAGCTTCTTTCTGTAACTATTTAGTAACTTTTTGATTAATGCTTTCCTAAATGTACAAACTTTTCTCTGTTAATGTAATTTTGTACCTGTTTGGATAAATGAGTGTGGATTTTTCCTGGCCCTTGTGCTGCTTTATCAGGGCATATTTTCTGCCTGTGATGTGATGGATTTATATTTATGTTGGTGCAGAAGCAACAGTTACACTGGTTTAAGTGGCAGAATTCACAGCTTCAGCTGAAATGGCAAAATTTTGTTGTGATAAAACTTCAGAAAAAAAATTCTGTGAAAGGGAAAATGTGTGTTATCTTTGAGAGGGTATGTGCCGTGTGATCACACTCAAGATGGTCTGTTCTGCTGAGGGAATGAGCTGGGACAAACTTGAAGGAGTTTTTTCCCTTTTTCTTTTAATTGATTTTTGCCATTTCTACTGTTTTCTGTAAGGCTAACCAGGAATATGCTATTGGTTTCTCTCAGGTTTTAGTCCTCTCTTTTTCTGTTCTTTTTTTGATTATGATCTGCCATTCACCACAGTTACTGTCATTGTCACTATTCTGTCATTATTTTATTTATTGAAGTGTTCTTATTTCAACCCAAGGTTTTTGCCCTTTTTTTCCACTTCTCTCCATCCCACTGGGAGGGGTGATGGTGATCAAGTGGCTTTGTGATATTAATTCCCAACAGGAGTTAAACCATGGCAGTCTTCCTGAGATTGTTCCTTTTCTTACTCTAATTTGGAACAGGGAGATGTTTGAAATCATGGGAAAAAATTTTGAAACACAAACAAGTGGCTCCCCAGTCCATGTTTTGCCTTTGTACAACAAGTGACCTACTTTTATTTTTTTTTCCCTAACGTCTGAACATCCAGCAACTCCTGTCATCATCATTTATCTAAAGGTTTTAGAGGTTTAATGTTGTGGTTGTTTTTTTGTTTGTTTTTACACCAATCAAAATAATGTATTGTGAGAGCTCTTTACAATATAATGAGCTTAGAGCAATGGACTTTGCTTGTCTCTATTTCGTTCTGTTAGAACTTGGCAGCCATTACAACTGAGCCTTTATTTAACACATCCGCATTTCTAGTGGAGTTAATTTTAAAGGGGTTTTAGTATTGGGTTTTTTTTGTCACTCAGGGACAGAAGATGCTGTGCAGTTGCAGTGGCTGCTCCTCAGCACTTCCGTTGTGACATGATGTGGTTTTCAAAGTTCGTGTTGCTTTTGTTTTAGCAGCATTTGAAATGTAATTATTCTTTTAGATAATTTAAATGCTGCGCTTTTTAGTTTTGCTATGATTCAAATATGTGTGCATCGTTTGGGAGGCAGAATTTTTCAGCTTAATTTGGATGTGCTGATCCTCAAGTTAACTTTCAGTATGAAGTTGTCCATGTAATTCTCTTTCTGGAGTAATTAAGGAAAGTGAAAGCTCAAGTGAAAGTTACCTTCTTGTCATGCATCTTTGGTTGTTGTTGATGACTGAAAAAGGTTTGACAGTTTTGAGAATGTAATTTGGTATCAGGCACTTGTTGTCACTTTACGTGGATATTTTTATGACAGATTGAAAACCTGTCAGTCCCTGCTCATCCCTATCCCTACACCCTGATCTGCTTGGAAAAGGAACCTAGTGAAAAAATGGGGAGGCAGTGTGAGTTTTGATAAAATTTATGAACTTAACAAACCCATAGATTTTTGAGAATTCTGGGACATTTAAAATATTTTGATGTGAACTACATAAACTTGTAATTTTTTGTAACTCCCCGTATCCAACTTTGTAACTCCCAACTTCTGTTTGTACAATACCATCCCTATAAACTCAGTCTTTTATTCACACAAAATGTTGAATGCTCTGATTCTGTAGTAGCTGCCTGGGTGGTAGTTTTGTAAATAATCTAAATATTTGTAATCTTCTGGATGACCTTTTAATTTGTGTTGGGCAGCTCTGTGAAATGCTGGTGGTGTGTGGGGTGCCCGATGTGGTTGGGAGGCGCTTCCTGCGTGAGGGGAAGGATGTGCTGCCCTTGGGGTTTGTAGAGCTCTGTAAAAAGTGCCAGCATTTACATAACTTGAAAAATCAGACTGTGGGCTAGACAATGGCAGGCAACAGCCCTGCAACCTGTGGTTTATTGTGCCACATCTCAGTTTTGATCTGTCCTGACTTCTTGAGCTGAATTAATTTTATGTCATCATGGCTTGAGAGGTGTGACATGAACAGTTTGCAGGGTCATCCAGGCCATGGCAGCACAAATAAAACCTCACACGAGGTTTGTGTGTAAGTGAGAGGTCTTGGGTTTTTTTTGGTTATTTGGGCTGTTTTTTTTTTTTTCTTAATGTATATTTGCATGGTTTCACTTCATGCTGGACTTCTGTGCTGGCTTGAGGTATAGAACTTGCACAGCTGCAAAACCTTTTATAACTTAGACAGGGACAATATGAATCAAGTCCTGTAAAACTTTATTTAAAAGTGTAGTTCAAGTGCAGGTTTTCCATATCTTTGCTCAGGCTGCAGTTCTTTCCAGTTGTCCCCCTAATAATTGGTATTGGGAGCCTTTTCTTAAGTCTGACCTTATGGGGGGCTGATTGTGCTGCTGATGATTTTATTTTGAGTGGCTTCTTGTGGATAAAAACTTGCTGGATCATCTCCATCTTCAACTGCACTTCCCTAGTGCAGCCTGGGGTGAATCATGTCTAGGGGATGGGCAGGTGGTGAATGGTAAAACCAGCACATTTCATTTAGGAACAACTGTCAGTCTTAGCTGACAGGATGTCAAAGTGATCCTTTTGCTCTTTAAATTATTTTGTTGGTGACTTTTGAGATGCTGTTGTGGACCAGCTGTTTTTTTTAAAAAATGCCCTTTTTTGTTGTGCATCATCCATCTGAGCTGATGGCAAACTCCAAATTTAAATTAGCTTCTCGTATTCAGAAGTGAGGATATGGTCATTTGTTTGTATGATTCTTTGTGAGTTACATAGAAATTAATAGAATTAGTTGCATTGTTGGTCCCAATCTTCAAAACATACAGCTCCTAAATTATATAAATAGATAAATTTGTAGAGGTTAATGAAGGCTGCAAATGATTTTTTTAAGGCTTTTTGGTATTTGAAAATTATTTATTGCAATTTGCATTGAGGAAGTGAATCCAAAATATTTACAGACCTGCCTTAATTGGTGATTATGTAATTTGAGAGACACAGAAATAGTGCTAAGCTAGATGGATGTAGTGTCTGAATTTTATTGGTGTTTGGTTTCTAAAGCATAGAGAGTGTTGCATTCTGATGCTGTTCATGTCAATGTTTATGTAGTACCTGCCACACTGGGGGGTTTCACTGAGATCTCGGCTGCTAAATGAGTGTAAATAAGAGCTGTCCACACCCCCTTAGACCATTTTCATGCCATTAACTTGCCCTCCCCCCATTTTACAGTGTCACCATGGAAAAAACTGCTAGCAAATTGACCTTTATATAGCCAAAATAGAAGCAGTCCTGTCTGGATTTAACTCAGTTGATTCATTCAGCCGTTTGTGGCCACACAGGAAGCCCCATTCACAGGATCACAAAGCCTAATGGCTGTTTGTACAGTGGGATTGATCTGATTACTCTTCTCTCTCTTGTGCTATTTACAGTCTGCTGCCAATTCACAGAAAGGGAGGAGAATGGCTGCAAAGGAGAAGTTGGAGGCAGTATTAAACGTGGCCCTAAGGGTCCCCAGCATCATGCTGTTGGATGTCTTGTACAGATGGGATGTCAGCTCATTCTTCCAGCAGATCCAAAGAAGTAGCCTGCACAACAACCCTCTCTTCCAGTACAAGTACTTGGCCCTTAATATGCATTATGTGGGTAAGTACAGATCTATCCAAGAGAAAATACTACTCTACTAAATACCTTTTGGCTTAAGAATTTAGTAACAGCATGTTAATATATTGATTACAGAGAATAGCATGACAATGCATTCATTACAGTCCTGCCTAAGGGACAGTTTATGTTAGCAGCAAAGAAATCCTGCCCAGGGTTTTTACTGATTGTTGTTATTTAGCTTTTACAAGTAAACCTAGTGTTTGGAAACATAATTGGTGTCCTGAAAGAAGAGCACGGGGACTTTGGCTGGGATCTGACTGATGAGGAAGCTGCTGTGAAATGCTGTGCAGACAAGAGGTATAAAAACATTAAAGAAGAGGGTAGAGAAAAGGTGGCCTGGTTTGGACTGACCACAGCACTAGAAATTTAGTTTTCTCTGCTGCACCATTTTGGCTCTTCAGTTTACACCCTTATGAACCATCTCTGTGCTGTGAGTGGATCCAAGCAGATAGCCAGCCCTTGTGTTGCAGATAAATGGACAAAATTACTGACTCAGGCAGCTGAGGTGTAAACCTTGGCCTGCAAGTCCAGCTCTGGAGTGCCAGATGTCTGATTTTGGGAGATGAAAGGATTGGTGTGCTGGGAGCTGCTCTCCAGGTGAGAGTGTGATTCATGTGCACATGGGGTGAGTTAGGGACTGGATTTGGGCAGCTGAGGTTGATCTCTGGCAAGCATCTGCCTGAGCACTGCCTGCCTTGGAGAGAAAGGGCTAGCATATAATTTAACCACTCTGGAGTGTTTCTTCCTTGCAGATGGTTTTGGAAGATAAAGATGCACTGCAGTCAGCTAAAGGAAACACACTTTACTTAAGCAGTTAGGAAACTGTGGGCTTTTGAAGGAGAATGTCCTGACTTTAATCCTGACTGTGTGAGTGTTGGCATGAGGCTTCCCTTTTTTTGTGATGCCTGTTGTCTGGAAACCATTTACTGCACTAAAAGTGTGTGCAGCTTTCTTTGTTATGGCTCCACTGTGCTCGTGCTGGGATGACAGTGTACTTGCAGTGCAAAACATTGGTGTCACAGTTCCCTTTCCCTCTGGCTGTGGGAGAGGACAGCTCTGTTTGGAGCTGGTGGATGTGACACAGGACTGTGGTGGCCTGTGCCTACGTACAGCTGGCTTTCTCCTGCATTTGTGTGCACACACAAAGCTTTCAGGGGTCACTGTATCAGATCAGCTTCTAATGCAGAATTAAATCTGTGCAGTAGCTTTTCAAGATGGCAGTGGGTAATTTCCAGCTATAACAAAGCCCCTCTTAATAGGCATTTAATAATCTTTTCCTTGTTAAAGTATGTTGAGATACACCAATAAAAAACTACAGAGAGGATGAGTATTGTTACCAAAGAATTTCCCATCTGGTTGCTATTTTTGTACCAAACCAGGTAAATCTGACTTTTTGCTCCTTGTAGAAGGGGTACTTTTGTCCTGGTGAACAATCACTCAGCAGTTCTTTTACTTCTTGCTTTTATGACATTGAGTGTATGCACTTCTGTTTCTCTAGCTGGTGGTTGCTGAGCAAGAAGAGCTTCTAAATTGTCAAACAAGGTGCTTGTTTTAAAAGATTTTCAGACAATTTTTAGTGGCGAAACTTTTCACATAAAGTTGCTGTGTTTCATTTCCTTGGTTGTTGGGGATTTAAGCTGTGGCAGGGTAAAGCTGGGCTAAATCAATTTACATGCCTCCATGACATTTTATATAGATTTAGTTGCACTGCTTTAGAGTATAACATTAATTAAGATGATGTATCAAAATATATAAATTGGATTTGTAGGGAAAACAAAGTACTTTTCCACCAGTTTGGAGAATTGAGCTTCTCTGAAGATACATTTGAGGAAATTAATGCCAGCATAGAATTTAAACAACAATTCACCGTGGATATGTTTCAACACACTAATCTGCTTTATTTAGGAAAAAGAAAAATCCTCTGTTCATATTTTCAGTTAGGAAACACTATCAGCAAATGCAGTGGCAGCTTTGCAATATCAAGCAATCACTGAATTTCTTCTACAAGCCAGTATCTTGTGCTATATATAGTGCTATAGAAGTGCTTCCAGCAGCTGAGGAAATTGGGTGCATCTATCTCAGGGAGATGCTCAAGGAACAATTTGATTAGAGAGCCCTAAAAATTAATAAACTCTTCCAATCTTTATATAGTGAACCTTTTCCTGGAACTAAGGAGACCGAATTGGAAATTTGTTCAGAACTGGGGGTTACCAGGAGTGTCTTTTCTATTTAAATGTAACAAGTGAAATGATGTGTGCTCCTGTGTGATTCCCATTCCAGTTAGCAGTACTGGGAGTATAATAAAAGCTTCTAAAATGTACTTTGTTCTTTTAAACAACTTTTCCTTTTCATATC
Source organism: Zonotrichia albicollis (assembly GCF_047830755.1). Classification (NCBI taxonomy): domain Eukaryota; kingdom Metazoa; phylum Chordata; class Aves; order Passeriformes; family Passerellidae; genus Zonotrichia; species Zonotrichia albicollis. The sequence goes on from NC_133833.1 coordinate 3,798,797, forward strand.
TTTCCATAAAACAGCTCTTATCTGCTTGAGCAAAGGAAAATACTCAGTCCTGATAACCACTCAACCACAAGTTCACCTGCATGAAATTCAACTAAATATGCACAGAGCAGTGCAAACAACAGAGATAAATTTCTGGTTAGAATTGGTGAAACCTCTGTGTAGGGTAGATTAGCACTTACTGCCAGACTTCTCAATTTTCTTCTGCACTGTAGAGCAGCTGTGAGAAAACAGACACTTCTTTTTGTGTTCTTTCGGTGGAGAAAGGGGAAAAAAGTTGAAACCACGTAATTTCCTCCTGTGAAGAAGAGCAAAGCAATGCTGTTTGTGCCAAGTGGTAAATACTCTGAGCTAGATGGAAAGAGTCATGAGCTTATAACCTATAATCAGAGTCAGGCTTGGAATTTAAGTCACTGTCATGGGTGAGGCACAGAATTGCACAAAATACAGGGTTTTCTTACTCAAGAGTAAAAATAGAGCAGTTTTCTATCTTAAGCTGTATTCTTTGTTATTACAAAAAATAAAAAGAAATTCTCAGGAAAAAGAAAAAGGTGTTTGAATATTTGGAATAGGTGGGAGATGTGTCATCTTTCACAAGCCTGTTTGTAATGACAGTTTCTTGAACTGCATGGTTAATACTTTAATCTCTTGGTCACATCACTTGCTAGGTGCAAGCTGCTTGTTATGAATGCTGCTTTTATGAGGGGGGCTTGAGGGAAGAGAAACCTGCTGGACTTCCTGCCCTTTGTGCTGATTGCACCCTTTGGTCTGCCCACTTCTCTTTAAGCTCTTGTGCTTTACGCAGATCTTTTATTTAGATTTCTTTTTTTGTGTTGCCTTTTTAGGGGAGAGATACTCTGCTCTGGTACAAGCACTGTAAGGAGTGTCAAGGGAAGCTTCAGTGTGAGAAGAAATGAGTTGTTTCAGTACAGAAACAAATTTCCTAAAATTGCAAGAGAGCATGCATGACTTAAATGTGTAAATACAGTTAATGCATACAAAGATGAGGTCCTGCTTAGGATCAGCATGTTTGGCTTTGCTGCCTCATGTCTTCTGTCTTTCTCCTGCCAGCAGCACTTGGATAAATGGCTAGTAGAACTATTTTCTGAGTGTTACTATTTAATTTTAAAGTATAGCTATTTTTAATCAAGTGCAATTTGATAACATGGACTTGGTCTTTATTTCTTAAAATAATCACTTGTTACCTCTTCTCATTCTCTTCTTGGATAAAATGCAGTGTGTGCTGCAGTTGGTAGGGCACAGGAGGAGGTAGAGAGTGTGCCATGCTCAAAATCCAGCACAGCCTTCTTTATTTTCTTTATTTTCTGACTCAGGACTGAAGATTGCTTTACTGCTCCCTAAATGTTGTAGGTCTTTCCTAAGCAGCTTTCTCAGCATATGGATACTTTCAGGTAGCTTTTCTGTATAAATCTGATGTCTCTTTTTTGGAAACCCACATTGCTACTTTCTTTTTTTTTTTTTTTTTTTTTTTTTTTTTGAAAAGGAGCCACTAGCAGCCTTTTTGAAAGGAGGTGCTTAAAATTTTTGTTTCTGAATACCAGTCTCATAACAGCATTGCAGCTTCTCTTAGTGATTTATAAAGAGCCTCTGCATCATATGGCAGAACTAGAATCAAAAGTCCATTTTATTTGTTCAGACAATACTGCAAATCTCTGTAAAGAACTCAATTTCTTGGATTATTTATACTTAAAGTACCCAGTCTGTTATGCATTTAAAAATTGAAGAAACAGCTGTTGATGGCAGTACCCCAGTAATGAATAAATTGTTTTGTTGGCATTATTTTCACTGAGATGTGCAGATGTTGATAACAGGATTTCTGATCTCTGTTTATAGTTGTTCTGAGCCATGACTGAGTAAATGCCAATTTCCATATGTGCAACTATGTTTGTATGTGTGCTTTCTCAGTTTTGAACTAATTTTCTGTCATTTTCTGAAAGACAGGTATATAAAAGTACATCTTTTAAAAATCTTGCCTTGAGATGGATGATTTAGACATTGACAATTTATGAAATCTCTGCGTAAATTGCAGTGTAACCAGTCTAGTGGTTGGTTATCCTGAGAATTAAAAATAAATGTGCCAGTTGTTTCTGTAGTGCTTCTACCATCTCAAAAGCAGGCTTTCAGAGGTATGTCCTGTTCTGTTGGCACTTGCATGTCGTGGCCAGATATTTGTGTGAACGAAGTGAAATGAGGACAGTCAAGGATTAGGCTGAAGTGCAGTGAGTAACTCAGAGAGCACTGATCCCTCTGAGGCAGGAGAGCTGCCTGTTGGGATGGAGCCTGAGCCTCAGCACTTGCTGCTTCCCACCAAGTTGCTTTGCAAATCATGGACCCTTTACCCTCACAGGATATGGGAAAATGGAAAAGTAAGGCTCCCTAAATTAATTTCCTGGTAAAATCCAAGCAATTCTGGCACTCCAAGAGTTGGTGTGGCCTTTTAAAGAAATGTTATGAAATCTTTCGTGTGCAAAGTTCTCACTTTTAGACTAAATGTGCAGGAAACTGTGAGTGATGATGTGAAATGGACACAAGGGATCTGTAATCATGCAAATGAGCACTAAAGTGCTTCATAAAGAGGATGAGTTGTGACTTTGATCATGTTCCAGAAGCCTCCATTGTGTGCAGTCAATAAACCTCAGACACCTGAGTCGGCAAAGGTGATTCTGGTGAGAGGAGCTGGGAACACCTTGGTGGTGCATAAATGGAGAGAGATTGCTGAGAGGCAGTCTGAGCTGCTGCTCACTGAGCAGTGAGCCCTGCACAGCCAGAGGTTTCCACTGAGCTGAACCAACAGGTTGTAAATGAGGTCATGAACTGGTTAATGCACCAATGTTCTTGTCTAGCAGTGCTTAACTTTGCTTTTCTGCTTAGGATGATTTTCACTGTTTATTTTCTCCAGAGGAGCCTAAATCTGTACCATCTTGCATGAGAGGCAGTGGAATTCTCTGCTTCCTTGTGCTCCTGAATAGGAGCTGAGTGGGGGATTTGTGTATTTTCAAGGTTGGCAGAATGTGGCTGCTGTAATGCTCCTTACAGCTGGAGGCATAAAGGTGCAAGGCTCCTTCTTGGTGTTGTGGCACTACATCACTCTGACTATTCAGGAAAGATCATTCTGTCTTTTCTTTATCTTTTTTTGTTTGTATATTGTTTTTAATGTGTTTTAGAACCATTCCTTTACTGGGGCAGGAATTGGGCTTCTCTGAGCCTGCTGCTTGCTTTATCCAGAAATGTCCATGGTGAGTCAAAAGGGACAATGCACCAAGTCCCAAGAGCAAAAATAGCAGTGCCCAAATCAAAGGAGGGGAGTGCTCACTGCTGACACAGAGCTCAAAAGCTGCATTTGGATGGGAGTGAGTGTTAGTTATTGTTAACCCCTGCTCAGAGGTTACCCAGTGAGATGGCTCTTTCTCAAACTCTCAGTCCTTGTGTGTGGGGACTCTCTCCAAAGGGATGTATGTTCTCATATATGTGCTCAGCATCGTGTTTTCTTCTGGCAGAGGAGGTGCAAATGAAAACAGAGTGTAATGATTTAGATGAGAAAGCTACTGTGAGAAATTTCATTTCCTGGTCCTTTTTTTTTTTTTTTTCAAGTGGAATCTTATTTACATCATACACTAATTACTTCATTTGTCTGTATGAGAACAAAGGAAATAGAATATTATTGAAAGTGTCTGAATTTGAGCTTGTCTTCCTTTTCTTGTGCAATCAGATGGGTTGGAAAAGAATTATTTGGCTTTTTTTTTTTTTTTGGCAGAAGCTTTGTTGATAAAAATGAGGTTGGTACCACTTTGGGAATAGGGCCTCTGCAGCAAAAATGCAAATATTGCAGTATGAAGTGTGCTGAAATCTCCCTCTTACCAAGTCACAAGAGGAAATTGTAAATAAGATTGAATGGAAACTACTTTAAATGTCTGTTGCTCTCCCCCTTTTCAAAGTCTAACAATTAAACCAAATGGCTGCTTCAAAGTGAACATTTCCATTCCAGCCCAAGCTCCTGAGCAGTGGAGTTCATTGCAGAAGCCTCTGCAGTAACCTTGGCTGTCTCGTGGATCTGAGCATCTGTGCAGTGTGGCAGCCTGCTGCTTACAAGGCACTGTGACAGCACTTGCTTCATCTTTTAATTTAGCATTTTATTTTTTTTTGCACTCCTTCATTGTGTCCTGAAGGATCCTAAGTATTTTGATTAAATTTGTGATCCTGTAGAGGAGAGTGAACTTCACTGATATTTAAGTCCTTGCATCTTTGTATCACATCTTTGTTACTGCCCTCTAAAACGTGTTACTTTTACAGAAAGGATCCTGCCATTGCTCAGGTACATCCTCACATGGCAAGGAGCAGAATTTCTTGTGATAGAATAAGGTAAAGATGACACAGCTTAAATACAGATACGGTAAACAGGTATTCTAAAACTATTTATAGAGTAATAGAGGAATAAAAGACTGCATAATAAACTCCATTTAGTTCTCCACCTGAAGGTGAGTCACAGGCTACAGTGAGAAGGAAAGGTTTAGAGAGATTTGACTTGTGCTGGAATGAAAGATGGTTGTGGGTTGTTCCTCAGGGAGAATTGTCCCTCCCAGAGGAATCCAGGGGTGAATGCAGCAGAGGTGAGATGCAGGAATGGCTGCAGATGGTGTGAGAGCTTGGAGCTGGCTCCTGAGGCCGTGGTGTGCTGCAAGCAGTGAAATGTCTTCATGGAGGATGCTGAGGAGTTCCTGCTCTTGGCATTTGTGTGTTTGGTGGAAGGAAGGTGGTGAATGGGAATTCCAGCAAATGCAGGTGTTTGTGAAGAAAACTGATTGTGCAGAACATAATGCAAGTTACTCTGTATAAAACAGTTGCTAGAAGGAAACTGATGCAGTGCTGTGTTTCAGGCCCCTTTAAAAAAGCTCAAAATAAAAATGATTCTGTTCTCCAGGCTGAAAAACCCCAACTCTCCCAGCCTGTCCTCTCAGGAGAGGTGCTCCAGCCCTCTGGTCAAAGTGATATTGCACAGAATTAGTGACTTGTATGACACTTGATTTTTAATAAATGATTTTTAATACTACCAATTATTTCAGTGTTTTAAAAAGCACATCCTGAGACAAATGTGCAACTTGTCACACCCACTTCACGAAGATGATTGAAAAATTATCTTTAATGTTAAATACATAAATTATATACTGGTATTTTAAAAAGGTAAGTAAATAGGCTTTATCTGTCATTGATCCTATAATCTGTCTTATCTGAATTGATCTCTCTCTGCTTGCTGTCCTGTGGGTCTGTTGTCTTTTCTTGGAGCATCTTGCAAGATTTTGAAGACCAAAGTGTTGGTAGAGTTTTACAGAGGTGGCTTATTGAACATGGCAGATACTAAGCAGCCTTGAAATACTTCTTCATAAATACTGACTGAAATATCTTTTTCAAATACTGGAACATGCTGTGTTCCCCAGCTGTTTGATAGTACCTGGTTGTGCCACTGCTCATGACTGCTTAATCTAGAGTTGCATTATTAAATATATTTCAAAAGCTCAAAATATAAATTAGCTAAAAAGACTGTGCCTGACGTTGCTGAATAAATGTATGAAACTTTAAATGTGACATGACTGGTGTGGCTGTGAGGGTCAGGATCTGTTCTTCTCTAACATTTTTTTCTTTAGCTTCAGGGGAGTTGTTGGCTGTTGCTGGGTTGTTTTCCTAAATGGATTTCAGTGCCAGGCTCTTGAGCTGACCTTCAGAAGGAGCACAAGTGCACTGCAGTGATGGAGAGAGAGCCTGGAAATAAATATTTGTGAGGGTACCATGAGTGGGTTTTTGACCTGCAGCCTGTCTGGAAAGGAGGAGTTTGGACATGCACCACCCTCTTATGGAGTGGGCTTCAAAGTGCTGCTTTATGTGGGCCTCTGAGTGAGATCCTTTTGAAAACAGGGTTCTGCTTGCTGGAGAGGCTGCTGAGCAGCCAGGCTGTGGCCTTAAAGAGTAAAGCTGCACTGGGTCATTGTCAGCAGCCTCACTAAATTCTAATGAGAGCTGCAGGAACTGCTGGGATAAAAAGCTACAAATCCCAGCCTGTGACAGGTCCTGTCCTTGATTTATGCAACCCTGATAGCTGGAGTGGGCTTTAATATGACAAATATGGAGTAAAGCCTCTGTGTCCCCATCTCAAATTGTGAACATGCTAAGTGTTATTTTAATTTGGTGTTAGATAGCATTGTTTTAAATGTCAGCTTCTGCTTTTTGTTACAGGTTACATCTTAAGTGTTGTGCTCCTAACTTTGCCAAGGCAACACCTGGTTCAGCTTTACCTGTATTTTTTGACTGCACTGCTGCTTTATGCTGGGCACCAAATTTCCAGGTAAGGATAAATGGATTAAATTTTTAGCTTGGTTTGGACATTCGAAAAATAACAGTTATTTTGTTAATATTTTCTATAAATTATTTTGTAGAGGCCTTTTTTCTATGTCAGACATCTAAATATATCTTGCTGTTCTCTGTCTTTGGAAAAGTTTACAGAATTAAATATGCAGTCAAGTAGTTCTTTGAAGTCACTGATAAAACACCAGGAATTTTGAGCTGCTTGTCTGGGGAGTGCAATGCCCACCAATCTAAGGAGAGAAAGCACTTACCACAGGACTAAATGTGGCCTCTGATGCAGGAATCTAAGTTACTCAGTGGCTCAGCTAAAATGCTTTCAGCACTGGGGTGTTTTACACAGCAGACAGGATGTTACTTTTAGTTTCCTGGCACCTCAGGACAGAGAGCAGATCTGGAATCCAGTAAAAGCAAAGTAGTAGTGGAATTTATTCTTAAAATGTGTTACACAAATTTGAATTTACAGTGGATGCAGGTGTTTTGGATCTGAAACAAAGAGCAGGAGTCTGGAGAACTCTGAGTCAAACAAGACAGAATCAACCATCTTTGTTTGGCCTCAGCTAAATGTGTTGAAAGCCAGTGTAAACTTTCCTACTGACACAATGTTTAATTGGAACCAAAGACACTGCCATCACATTAAAGGCTTTGCATGGGAAGTTTTGAAAATATGGATTTGAGCCTGACTTATTTTGGTGCCTGCTGATGGGAAGCATTTAAAAATGTGCTTTCAATTGATTTAATGGAAGTGATAGTTTTGTTATTTCCACATCAAAATTGTTGTTCCAGAGCATTTATTGGAATGTTTTTCTTGATATGTTGCAGTTCAGGGGAGTGTTAATGAAGGTTTTGTGCTGATTTGACATGTCGCTGTTGTGGCTGTCAGAGCTGCAGTTGGTGATTTCCTGGGAAGGATGAGTGTACAAGAGAGGAGTTATAGCCTCATGGTAGGAAGGAAAAAAGGGTTTATTTGTCATCCTCAGGGGAGTCCTGACTTGTTATAGATGGAGTTTGTGGGTGTTTCTTAGAGGGTTACAGACTTATTTATTAGAAAAAGCAACCTAAACATTATTTAAGTGTTGAAGTAATAAATCTGGTAACAAATGCCCATCAGACAGAGGGCTTTGGTGCAGAACATTTACTGCTGGAGGTTTTTATGCCACTCCAGGTTTTTAAATTTTTTGGAAGAAAGGGAGATGTTACATATTTGGTTGATACATTAAGGGATAGCACTGTGTTTGCTTCTAATGCCTTGTTTGTATTTCTGTGTAATAGAAATTCTGACTTCTGTTGCTTTGTGAGCTTTGAGACTTAATAGGCTTTATTGTAACATATTTAGTAAATACTGCTTGGACTGTTCTGTGTGTTCCTTCTAAGCTTTCTCTATTTGGTGCTCCTGGAGCGAGTTAATAAAGGCTTTAATTAAATCTTGCATCAACTAGCACAAAAAATATATTTAATTAAAGATGTCATGGATTCAAATAGTCCAGCAGTATTCCCAAGGTATTTTGCAAGGCAAATGTAGCTGCTGACACTTCTGAGTGAGCTTTCCCCTTCCCTGGGCTGGTTTGGATTGGAAGGAAGCACAGTGCAAGGGGCTCTCAGCTGAAACCTTTGTGCAGTCAGGGAATCATATCTGGGGAGTGACACTTGAATTAGCCCTACAAAAGAATTTTTGAATCCCATTAGTTTTCACACTGAAAATAGTGAAATGTGACAGACATATCTGTTGGCAGAGCCATTCCTCTTATTGCCAAAGCTATCCTGTTCCAACTTATGTTTCTATTTAGCAGCCTGATCATTACAAGACACACAGTAGTCACATGTGCAAACTGTTTTTCAGTGTTTTTTGCTAGTAATTCTGCTCAGAGCTGAAAACTTCCAGGGACTTGCTTGCATGCACTACCAGTTGAGATGCTATTTAAGACCAATGAAGAGGTCTTATATTGAGGCCAGTTTGGTTAGTGCAAATTATAGAACAAGACCAGAATCATCTGGCACTTGTGACTCTGCAGTGTCCTGGAAATTCTGAGCTGTTGAAAGACTTCAGCTTTCAGTGCTTTTTTTCCACCCCAGAAATAGCTTGCACTTCATCTGCAAGTCTGGAAATAAGATCATCTGAATTTTATAGTTAAGCTCTGACTTCAGACTTCCAGGTTTATGTGACCTTGACAAGTTATTTAATTTTTAAATGTTTTGTTTCCTTACCTGCTGAGCTGAGAATTACCTTAATGTGTAAAGATGGTTTAGGTAATGTTTGTGAATACTTGGAGCACTCCAGAAGATGCTACATTTGTATGTAGCATGCTAACCTGGCAATTTGGGTGGAAATAACATACCATCTGTTTATGGAAAGAAGAGAGCTTTAAAAACCCAAAATCCAATTTAATGAAATCTCTTTGCCTTAGGTTTCCTGCAGCAGTCTCCTATTTCAGGAGAAATGAGTTTAATAAGTGAGAGGCACAGTAATAGGAGCAGCTTGAGCTGGGTGCCTGCAGCCAGGGACCCAGAGCACACAAATCCCTGGGGCTCTGCACCCTGCCAGTCAATGCACCCATCCTGCCTCCACTCCTCATCAGCTTTGCAAACACCCCTTGCTCCAGTGGTGGGTTTTGGTCTGGGATCTTCCTTTTCCATGTTGGATTCTTTCTCTGTCTCCAGGTGGGTGTTGGCTGCTTTCATCTGGCTGGGCTGCAGCTCCTGCTGAGTTATGGCCTCCCTATCTTCCAGTTCACACTGCTCCCAGGGCCTCCCTCCATGTAACTGAGCAGGAGTTCAAGATAAGTTTGGCTTTTCTAGGTGGGATCTTGGAGCTGGTGAGAGTTTGGAGCTTGTGGCCTAAAACTCCAGCAGCTTCAGCTACTTTTGCTAAGCAAAGCCACCCAGAGAGAAGAATACAGTTAGAAGAACACAACTGATGTACAACAGTCCTGCTTTTTTTATGAAGCATTCCTCCTCATATGTCAGAAGGAACTCACAGTCTTTAAAGACAACCCTTAGTCTCACATACAACGTTATTACAAGAAATAGGCACAATATTAGCAGAGTGAACAAGGTCACCACTGGATGGAGCATCTTAATATAGATTACATTGCTGTTGGTGACGACCCAAAAAAAGTTTTCTACCATCAGTGGATGCCTCCTTCTTCATTTTTCCCTCCATTGTGCCTCCTTCTTCACTTTTTCCAAGACATGATGCATCTCTTCTGCACTGAATGGTGACTAGAAATTGTTGTCCATCATTTTGGCCACATTCCAGCAGTTGATACAGGTGATCAGGTTTTAGTGGCTTCCTCACCAATGCAGGATTCATTCTAAAGGGGATAGGTAGTAAATTTTAGCTTAAGTATAATTGGACTGTAACCATTGATTGGACATAATAGGAGCTGAATAATTAAAATTGCATCCTACAGTGTTTCTACAGTTAAAAGTAATTGAGTGATTATTGTCCCTATAGTGATATTATTTACAAACATAAGATTACAAAGAGTTCTTACACAAACACATCCTTTTCCAACATAGGCAAGTACAGTTTCAGGGCTTTCTTTGGAATGTATTTCAAGTGACAGACACTTTGTTCAGTGTCAAAACAAATGTCTTGAGCTTTGATGGTTTTTCTTTCACAAATAAATCCGTGTTGTTCTCCAGCAACACGCACATCAACATTGACACCCTGCCATTTGATCCTGTTGTGTTGGGCCATACTCAGCTCTGGTGGGTAGAGAGCAGTTCCATCATGATTCAGTGCTAATACAGGGATTGGGTCTGTGGTGTTAGAATTAATGGGGTGTGTATTGTTGAGACAAAAGCTCTGCCATTATTACTCTGGAGCTATATGGGAAATTGGCTGCCTACCACCACCGTTGGAATTCTCTCTCAAAATCAGTTGCGTTTTCTCAAATTTTTTTTATATTTCAGTGTGTAAGATACACCCTTCCCCTTCTCTTATGGTTGTGGCTACCATAGATTTTATTTGCACTTGTGCTTGGATGCAGCTAAGAGCTAGTGCTGATTTCAGAAGCTGTGGGATCAGCTCCTCCCTTCCCTGTGGAGGGCTGGTGGCTGAGCTCGTTGTGCTGGGCAGTGTTTGGATCATGAGCTGTGTTGGATTCACAACAAAAAGTGAGAGCTGCTTCTTTGGGTTTTACAGAGCTTTAGGGGCTGGGTAACCCAGCCCCTAACAATCTGTGTGAATTAGCTGCTCTTTAGTCCTGTTAACTTTATAGCACACTGAATTGTGCATTGATTATGTACTTAGCCATGCAGCTGTGCTCATCTGGGTTAACAGCACCAGGGGTGGTGAGTGAGCTGTCCCACTCCATCTCTTCAGAGTATCAGTTCTTCACAGTGCCATCATTCATTAGCTGGCTGGTTACTCACCCCTGTTTGACATGAGCCTGGTGTATCCAATTTTCTTTCCCTCAAGCACCAGTGCATTTGTCCAGGGCTTTTATCCTCTAAGCGGAGTCGTAAATAAGTGAGTCTTAATTGATTGAGAGTTCCATGTAGTGGCCAAATTTCCTGGGGCCCCCACCAGCTGTCCCAGTAATATATGGCCATTCCTCCTGGCACAAGGCCACTGTGTGCTCTTTAGATAATTGAGCTGTACCATAAATCTTTTCTCAATTTTGCAATACCTTGGCCAAGGGCATCCCCTTTTCTACGCTGAGTTTGTTCCCTGTTACCAGAAAGAATAAAGAACAAGCAGCAAAAAAGATTGTCAGGGAGACCCTCCTGTGGTGTCAGGAGGTTCAGAGAGGAGTGTAGGTGCAGCTGGGTCCAGTCTTGGTGTCAGATTTGGCCAACAGTTTGTATCTGAAGAATTAGATTTCCCATTGCTATGAGGGACTTGAACTCTATTCTTACATGAGGAATTGAATCCCCTTTCTGTGTGCACATTACTGTCTGATCAAGCCTCTGAGAGTGACTCAAACCCACTGCAGGACCTTCTCCAAATCTGCCCTGGGGAGTTTTAACACTCACCCTTCAATGCCTCCTGCTCCAGAGGTACTGGTGAACTCACCCAATGCCAGCACCTGGGTATTGGAGACAAGAAGTTGTGAAAGTTTCCTGCAGCAGTTTCCAATGCCGAGAAAAATTAGCGTAATAATGGAGTGGCATGGCAATAGGAACAGCTTGAGCTGCAGCCAGGGACCCAGAACATAAAAACCAGAGCTTTTGTACCCTCACAGTCAATGCACCCATCCTGCATCCACTCTTGGTGTGCTTTGCAAACACCCTTGCTCCAGTGATGGGTTTTGTCTGGAACCTTCTTGCTCCCTGTTGGATTCTTTCTCTGTCTCCAGGTGGGTGTTGGCTGCTTCTGTTTGGCTTCTGCTGTGACCCAGAGCTCACACTGCTCCCAGGGCCTCTCTTCCTGTAACTGAGCAGGAGTTCAAGCCGAGTTCAGCTTTCCTAGGTGGAGCTTGCAGCTTGTGGCTGAAGACTCCAGCAGCTTCAGCTACTCATGCTAAGGAGAACTACTCAGACAAAAGAATGCAGCTTGAAAGAATGCTGTGAACTAAATTAATTGTTGCTCCTGACAAGGAAGGTGGATGCTGGTTTTATTTCATATGTAGTAGCACTAATGTCTTGCTTAAAAGAATCACATTTCTTTTACCCATTTCCAGCAAAAAGCAGCTTGGGAAAAATAACTGATGCAGAATAGAAGTGATAAGATTAAACACACTGTTAATGCTAAAACTGGAGTTCACATAATTATCTTGTTTCATGTTTTGCAGTTTTATTATGATTGTGTCCCAGGTGTGTTGAGCCTCACAGAGCTTAAAATGAGAAGGGTGGGAGCAAGAGACTGAATTGTTTCTTCTGGACAAACTTAAAATGCACTTAATTTTAAGATTGTCTGTAGACATTAGAAACCTGTGAGAGTGTGTTTGATGTTGACAGTGCAGATTAATCACCCAAAGTAAATGTCAGCAATATGAGTCAGGTCAAATAACCACTGTACCTTATGTCAGTCAATTATAAAGCATATTTTTAGTGATGGAAGACCTTTTTGTACTTCAGTAACAAAGAAATGATCATATGTGAAAAATTACCAGCTTTGGAGCAATTTAGTCCTGACTGTCCATGGGTACCTGTTAACAGGCCAGCAGTTGGATTAAATGAGGCTGGGAATGAATCTCCAGAATGAATCTGATCTAAGCTTTATTCTTAAATCCTAATTTTCCAAAGTAATGTAGTTTCAGTCATTTCATTAGCTAGTAAATAATGATTTTAGCCTTCTTGTTTTCTTACACTGCTGCAGTAAAGTGAACAATCCTCAAATGTAAAAGCTGGAGATTAATACAGTTTTAATTGATCAAAATTGAGTGCAGGCACTTGCTTTTTTCAGCATCTTGTATGGCACTGCAGCTGTTTGAGGCATCTTCTGATTGGTGTCTGTGCCAAAAGATCCTTGTGTTTGTACTGGTAATAGGAGAATCATTGCTTTCACTTTCCTCATTCAGCCATCAGCTAAAAATACTGTTTAAAAAATTTAGGAGATCTTAAAACATTGCTTCTCCAAACTGGTGGGCCTGAAACTCAGTTTTAATTGAGAGTTACTTAGAGAATTCAGCCAAGTGCAGACCTCTGTGCAGATGACTGAATCAGACAACAGCAAGAAATGCAGCTTGAGGAAATTTGGGTCATCTCCAAGCACGTTCTGGGGGTGAAGAAGCAACTGTAAGTGCAGCTTTGTTCGTGTCTCTTGGCTAAGTTGTGTAAGGTCATCTTGGTATCCTGGATGATTTTATAACCTGTTTCCTAACAAATATAGAAGAAACTTGATGTCTTCACTGCTTTCCTTCCAGCAGCTTAGAAATAGCCAGTGTTTCCAGCCAAAATTTGAGGATGGAGTATGATTTTACTAAGACAAAAAGCCATCTACAGTATCTTGGAAGGGCTGTTATTTTTTTCTCTCTTCTGTAACTGATGGATTATTCTGTTTGTGTTGCTGATGTTTTCAGAAAGTGCTTTCTGTTGATCCATATGATGAAAATAAATAAAAATAACCCCTTTGCCCAAAGGTTTACAACCTTATGGATTTGGGAAGGTGGAAAAAAAGCACTTGTGCTTAGCTATACCTGGAGAACAGAGGGAAGATTTCTGTCTGGAATTGTCATTTAGGTGCCTTTTCAGTCCTCATGTGCTTTTAATTGTAGGTTGCAGTCTAAAGAACTCATTTCAACATACCTCACGTATACTATGACACTTGAAAAGCTGCTCTGAGTAGGCAGTGTTGTCAGCTATGAAGAACAGGCTTTGAAGTGTTTGTTTTAGTACTTTGAGATTTATATCTTGAATTCCAGAGATTTTTTTGCAAGTGAAAATGTGAATACCTTTGCTTGGGGTAGCAAGTTAATCCTAGGAGCAGGGTATATTCCCACATTTCTGGGGAGAAGAGAATGTTCCCAGTAGCACTAAATTGCATCTATTTCTGCACTAAAATAGAAAGAGCAGTTCTTGTATTGGCTGTGGTTTCCAGTCCTGTTTTTGTCCTGTGCTTTGTCTGCATCTGCTCCCAGCAAGTGTGGCTGGCCTCAGTGATAAAAATAAACACAGAATAACTGAATTGCCCCTCAAGCAAACAGACTGAGCTGCATGCAGGGTCAGAGCAAGTGTGTCTGTCTGGCATTCCCAGGATGTGATGCGGGTGGATGCGAGTCCTGCACAGGATCAGCCAGAAACAAGCTCAGGTTTTGTGCTGCTGATGGCAGAGCTGGTGGTGCCCTGATGAGGGTGCAGCTGCCCTGGAGAGGAGCAGGAAGGGTCACAGGGCATGGCAGGAAAACAGGCTGGGTGTGGAAGGTCAGGAGTATTGCCTGCTCTCTGATGGCAGATTAAGGAGCCACTGCAGAATTCCTGCTGTGCTGGCCCAGGATCAGCTTCTGAGGGTGTGAAATGCCTGCTCGTAGTGTGAGGTTTGTATTTGAGTTCTGTTGGTGTGTTAACCTACTCAAGGGCAGAGCCAAAGGATAACCACCAACAATGGAAAACTGCCCAGGGTCCTCAGGTTCTTACCCTGCACTTTGATTGCTAGAGCCCACCCTCCCAGCCCACCTTTTCTGAGGGGAATTCTGAGAGATTTTCAAGCTCTTACTGTATCTGTCAATAGTGTTTTATCAGTTTGTGGGTGTCTGCTAGGATAGAACTAAACTTTCAAATTGTGTTGAACAGAACAACTCTGTTCCTGACTCTACTCCATGACTATTGCATTTCCTTCATACTTATCTTTTAATTGAATGTAAAGAACTTCTTAAGTGCAAAATACTGTAAGTATTGAATTGGAAGATCTCTTTGTCAAGCTCTCAGATTTTTTTTTCACACATTGCTGGTGGGAAAAGAAATTATTGTTAGGAAGAAAACCACTTAATAAGGATACTTAAAAATGGAATGGTGCCTAAGAGGCTTTGTCAATAAGCAGTTTTGAGGCCACGCTCTGAAGAACAGCTTAGATGTCCCAAAGGATTTTTACAGCTCTGCCAGTGAGTCTAATTACAGATAATTCTGCTCTCCCTTAAGTCATGCCTCAGTTGGATCCTTCCATCAGTCTGGCTGCTGGAACAGCAGTGTTAATATTGCATTTTGCAGTTTAGTTAATTGGCTGTGATGTACACTGAAGTTACATACATGTGGAATGAATAAATTGCTGCTTGTGTGAATCAGATGGATGATAACAGTTTGTGGGTTTGTGTTTTTAGGGATTACGTGAGGAGCGAGCTGGAATCGGGCTATGAAGGACCAATGTACCTGGAGCCTCTCTCCATGAACCGGTTCATGACGGCTTTAGTAGGTGAGTGCTTCAGATAACTGAGGGGAGACAGCTCTCATTCTCTTCACTGGAACATGTGCATGTTTTACCTCTTTGTTTCAAATCTCTTTTGTTATTTTAACTTGTTGTGATTCTTATTAATGTGCAAGAGGCACGGGAGGACAGCTGTATCCTGCCTGCCTTTTTCTATGCCACTGATTTACCAATACCCCATACCTGCAGATCTGAAATCCTTTCCAGGTCTGTTTGTTATGCTCTGCCCCTGTTATTCTCAGACTATGCAGTCTGATTCAGAACAACTGGAGTGTCTGTAATGACTTTTATGTGGAAATACTGTAGAAATTTCAATAGTTGAGGGCATTTTTAGTGTTTTTGTCAGATCAGGTGTTGTACACATAAATTCTTCATCGGCTTTATGGCTAAACACTTTCATTCTCTTACAAAATCTGATGAAATACATTGATGGGTGTGAGCATGGGACTATAGGCTACTTTTTTTTTTACAGAGTCCTGAGGATATTTCTAATTAAACATATTTAAATTGTTTGATTAATCGCAGAGATGACATTCCTACCTAAAAATCCCAAATAAATCACGAAGAATTGGACTTCCCAGAGTGTTTCCTTACCCTTTGAACTTTGACTGGAAGAGAAGAAATTCATTGTTAAGGTTGCTACACTAAACCATATGTTCTCCTGAGAGGATACTGGAATATACACACACACACACACCATGTGTATTTTAAAATGAAGCCTCAGACAAGCTTGCAAGAAAAATCTTCCTTAATTCCTTTCACTAAGATCTGTGGTTTCCATCAGATTATTGACAGATTTAGTCAGCCATGTACTACTGTTGGCAAAACTCAGCTACTTTCTGTTTACTTGCAGCTGCTACTGGCAGATAAAAATGGGTTTACCACTTTACAGTATGTTAGGTCTGACAGAATTTACCCATCTCCTGTTTGCCTGCATCTTTACTTTCAAGTGTGGCATTTGTCTTTGATTTTAATATTTTAATAGAAGTAATGCTGGTAATTTTCAAGGAAAGATTATTTAGATATAATTTCCTCTCTCTTCTGAATGTCTGGGTGTACTTCTCTCTCTTCTGAATGTCTTGTCAAATGATGCCAAAGTACAGCTAAAGCTTCTGGCGTGTTTTTTATGAGAAAATGTTTGTAATTAGTCCTGTGAATTTCTCCCAGGTGCAGTGCAGGGTTCCATGGTAAAGCAGAATCCCTCAGAAAGCATCATGCAGGCCTGGGCAGGAAGAGATCAGGAGGGATTGTGTCATTCAGTAACACCTGAAAACTAAACCAAGAGTCAAACCCAGCATGCTGCATCTGGGTTTTAATAGGCACTAAAAGCAAGTGAGAAAAAGAGAATTATTTTATTCAATACAGTTTTGGGTTGTAGTGGGTACCAGACTAAAGTGTCCCCATACTGTAATTGTGTTTCAGAAATAGGTGCTTGTGACTGTACTAGCAAATGTGTATGTGTTAACATATTTAATGTCCCCATTGTTAATTGTCCTTATTCTTTCAAAGCCAACTTGAAAATGTAATTTTGGTCTTGATGACAAGCAGTCATCTTTGGGGAAGACTTGTGAAAGTGGCCCGTGAGTCTTGACAGTGTTTTGTATAAATATGAAATGTTTTCATTTGTTGTATACAAGGTTATTTATTCAGTGGAGTTTCAGGAATCCACAGCACTGAGTGGTGTCATCTTCACAGCAAAATGAATGTACAGGTGCTTTGCTCCATCTTTTTCTCACACATCCTGACAGGGTGTTGTGCTGCAGCACTGCTGACAGGCACCAGAGCAGGTGCATGAGGGAATGGAATAATGGAGCTGCTGGTACAGCTCTGGTTCCTGAAGTTCTGGTCAGAGTTAAGGGAATGATGTACAGCATCAGTTGGTTCACAAAAGTAACCTTTGTTTATGCTTTTGTTCATTAATACTTTCTGAATGGGATCTCACAGTCATTTCTTCCCCTGCATTTAACTCAGTCTGATGACTATTGTCTGGGGATAATAATGTGTTCCTAAGTGCTGCCTGGGAGAAATAAATGTCTTTGGAGATGGCCCCTTGGATGAGTGAGCCACTTTGGAGCACAGCATCTGTGAGATTCTCAAAGCTGCTGGGGGGTTTTGCAAGTGATGCTACCACGAAGACTTGCTTTTTCTTATGGCACAGTAATGGGGTTTTATATTAACTTTAGGATACTTTGTTTTTGAGTAAGTCACTGAAGTAGCCAGGGAGTTTGTCAGGCATCGGCTTTCTAAAATTGTGAATGAAACAAAGATGCTTCTCTACTCCAAGTGGCTGTACCATGTCAGCTTTCTTGTTGAACATTTTCCATTAGCTTACGAGCTGAGAGGCTCTGGCTATCTTTAGTCAGCAATGTTTAATGTATCTGTGGAGGTTTGGGGAAGGGAAAAGAACGGGCAGGAAGTTCACACAGTGGATTTCTTCCTCATTGCCTCATTCCCCAGCAGAGGACCCTGGCTGGTGTCTTCCAGGGCTGTTACAGCTGTTGGGTTCATTTGTGTCTGTCAGTTTTCAGGCCACAGCATTTCAGTTTTCAGGGTGCAAACATTCACCTGGATTTCATAGTCATAGCAGATACCTCGAGTGTTCAAATCTATGATTTGATGTGAGGTTACTTTCTCTGTGTGAGGTTGATGACTGCTGCTGTGCAGCCCCACCTGCAGATAAAGTGTGATTTACTGCAGAGGGTAAATCTCTGGCTGTCCTGAACTAAGGTGCTGCTACCTCAGTTTAAAATGGGAAGTATCATCACTCAAAGCTCCATTGGAGACATTCATGCCTTTGCTGCAGGGGTTGAGAATTGACAAGGTGCACACTTCAGGGAAGAGGTTGGAGCTTCCAGAGAAAGTGCTCCATGTATTTCCTGTGATGGTGTGTACAATTCTCCTTCCCATGACAAGTAACTTTTGACAAGTGTTTAAATTAAAAGGGTGGGAGGGCCAGAGCAGGGATGAGGAGCACACTCCACACATGGCTGTTGGAGGAAAGCAGCTTCTGCTGTTTACTGAGACTGAAGTCAGGCTCTAATTTGTGATCTGAGAGCTCCAGAGAGAGCACTGGATTGTTTAATGTGGTGCTGTTGCAGTATTTGATTTCAGATGACAACACTTATTAAATGCTGAAGAGCACATTGGATGGTGGTGTTTGTGTCCCTTTGTGTGTGAGGCTGAGTTGCCGTAGTTACCGTGAGTCGCAGAAATCCTCGCAAGCTGCCTGCCAGGCTCCTGAATATGACAGCACAGCAGTGAGCTGCTGGTGTCTGAAATAGGCTTGTAGCAACGTGTGTGTGGGCAGAGAACAACAAAGCAGAGGGAGAATGCTTCAGAGCTGGAGTCAGCTGAACGTTTAAAGAGATGAGTAGAGTAACTTTCTGGGAGGCTCACAAGACCCAGTATGCTGATGGTGTCGTGCTGAGAGCAAGGGTGCTTGTTCTGCAGAGGCATCTGCTAATTCAGAAATACATCTGTCAAATTGACAGTAGGAATTTAACTTGAAAGGGGACAGCGTTCAGGAGGGAGAACTTTGTATGCTTAAGTAGTAGAGATTAGAGATTGCTTTCAGCTCAGTTGCAGTTATTTTGAAAGCAGAAGTCTTTCCCTAGGTAGGGAAGCTTGGCAGAATGAAAGCAAAACCCTACCGCTGTTTCTCCTCTGGCTGCTTCCCTCCCCAGCCCATCCAGAAGGGCTTACAAGGTCAGTGAGCTTATGTGAGCACATGGAGCTCATGCTGACCTAGAGATGTTACTTGCCTTGGTCAGGTTCCTCTCTATTCCTAAGGCCAGCTTCTGGTTTCAGGGAAAGTTACGAAATGCAAACATGGAGGTAGTTCCAAAGCAGGGCATTAGCACTTGAATTTCGTACTTCGTATTTTGGCATTTGATATAAATTAACATAGATGGTGAAGAAGGGTCTATTTTCAAATAATATGCCATAAATTTCTTCCTTACTGCAAAATGATGAGTGAGGGTTGATCTTATCCAGGCAATGTGCATTTTACCCCATTTACTTTTCTCTGGGATCAAGGGTACAACTTCAGTGTCTCTGAAGGGAGCAGTTTTACTGAAGTGGTCTTAGTGCTTTAGAAATACCACCCTCCAAATCTGTGGGTGTGTGGGGGAGATGTGCTCATACTTGTGTCCCCACCAGCTCTTAAAGAGAATTTAGTTGTTAATTATCTGTCACTTGCAAGCTTCAGTGATCATTCTGAGCAACTGCCTCAGGGCGTTATGAAATTATTGAAGTCTCAGCTGCTGACCTGGCTGTTCTCCTGTTGCTGTTCTTGGTCAGTAATTCCTCTTGACAGTGTAAATATTGTTGCTCTAAAAGCCATTTGGGACCTCTGATTGCTTTTTTGTGTAGGTCAGGATGAAATAGTGTAGCTGGGCTTCAGAAAAGCTGCTGTGTGTACAGATACTGATGGGATTTCAGCTGAGCTGGGGGTGGTGAGGAAAAAGAGGGCTGGCTTGTTGAGTTATCCTCTGTATGATTTATTCCTGGGGCTTTTTTAATCTGATTCTGCATGTGTTTTGGCTTTACAGCTGGCTAATCTGGGAAGTGAAAGCATTTTGGAAAGGGTAACTTTAGTGACCCAGCAAAAGACACGGAGAGGAGCCTGGTTTCGTAACAGAGATGTCCTAGTTAGAACCATCATAATGTGCTGGATGTTGATAACGGTGTTCTGGCAAGATAACGTATTAAAAATACGCTTTTTCCTGAAGGGGATAATCAGCTTGGTTCTGAACTGCTGTGTCGCGTTTCCAGGGCAGCTGGTGGTGTGCACGCTCTGCTCCTGCGTCATGAAGACCAAGCAGATCTGGCTCTTCTCCGCGCACATGCTCCCTCTGCTGGCTCGGCTCTGCCTCGTCCCGCTCGAGACCATCGTCATCATCAACAAATTCGCCATGATTTTCACCGGCTTGGAGGTGCT
Organism: Zonotrichia albicollis; assembly: GCF_047830755.1. Taxonomy (NCBI): domain Eukaryota; kingdom Metazoa; phylum Chordata; class Aves; order Passeriformes; family Passerellidae; genus Zonotrichia; species Zonotrichia albicollis. Next base: position 3,818,911 of record NC_133833.1, read on the forward strand.
CTACTTCCTGGCATCCAATCTTCTGGTGCCCTATAACTTGGCAAAGTCTGCCTACAGAGAGCTTGTCCAGGTAGGATGGTGGATGCAGCCATTCTGTTTTCTGAGCCTTTTATGCAGGAAAGTAAAAAAAAAACCCACTTTGCCTGTCTTCTGTGCACCTGTGCTTGTGTGCTAACTCATCCTTTCTTAGCCGCTGAATAAGCTCCTGTCCATAGCATCTTCTTTCTTTAATTTATGATAGCTTTGGATGGGTGAGCAGTTAAGACACGAGCCTGAATTATTCTGCTGGCCAGCTGAGTGTGGTCACTTTGCTTGGACTTTGCTTCTTCCTTCCCAAATCCAGGCTAAAAAACAAGATTGTGTCACACTGGAATTTATTTACAGCCTCATTAAGTGAGGAAGGTAATCCCTGGGCATTCATTGTAGTAGCTGTTCATTTCAAGAAACACTTTCTGTATGAAAAGTGTTTGTAATTATAGAAGTGGTAAATTGTAAGTGACATTGAAGCTGCTTTTGAGTCTAATAATCACTGGTTTGAAAAGTCTGTGGTGTTTTCTTTAGAGCAGCAACATTACTGAGACCTCAAACAAGAAGACTGATCTGACATGTCCATTTTCTTAATGCTTTGACACCTGAAAAATGTTTAGTTCAAAGGACACAAAGGACACTTTCTCAGTGGTACAGAAACATCACATTTCCTGTATTTTTATATATATATATATATACATTCTTCTGTATATTTCAGTATAAAAAGATTGATGCTTCCTTGGCTTTTGACTGAGCCACTGTTTCAGTTTTTGTCACTGCCTGGATTTTTCTTTAAACCAAGGCACTTGGGTATTTTTGCCTTCTGCTCTTCAGTCCAGAAGCAGTCTGAAAACTTAACTTGTTAAGCTCTTGCAAAACCTTCTTTAAAGCTCTTGTTTGCTGTCATATCTGTCATACACAAACAAAAACTTGGCAGCAGGAGGTGTGTGCTGTGCCAAGGTCTCAGCCTGTCATGGTGATTGTTGGTGTCTGGTTATTTATTTTGTATGTAGTTGGTCTTTGGAGCAGGATTATCCTTCTGTGTTTGTACAGCACCTAGCATTGGTCTGACCTCATCCATGGAATCACAGATTTGTTTAGGTTGGAAAAGAATTCTGAGCTCATCAAGTCCAACCACTCAGAGATGTCCCTTAGTGCCACATTTGTATATCTTTTAACTTTATCCAGAGGTGGTGACTCCACCACTGCCCTGGATAGCCCCTTCTAATGCCTGACCACCCTCTCAGTGAAGAAATTTTTCCTGATGCCCAATCAAATCCTCCCATGGCTTGTAGATCTGCTGATTTAAAAATTAATTTGGGAGCTGACTGGCAAAGCTTCATTATCCTGTTTTCCAGTGAGAACAGAAATACCATGCTTACTGTGCATGAATGGCAACATTTGGGGTAAAACAGTTGCTTGTCTGCACAGCTCAAAACCTTGCAGAAGATTGGAACCAGCACTTCACTTCCATTTTCCATGTACATGAATGGATGCAGAGTTTGGGTCCCTGAAGTCAAATTCAGATTAGATCTGGATTTGAGACCTGTATCTATTTTTTATTAGGCATGTTTAAAACACTTAAAAATCTTACAAATGTTTTAATTGCAAATACATTCCAGGTTGACAGGGGAAAATAGTTGTTTCTTGCTGATTTTTTGTTTGTCAGAATTGAGTTCTAAATATTGCTGTTACCCAAGTCTCCTCATCTCTAGAATTGCTTGTGTCCCCCCTGCCCCATCCCAGTATTTAAAGTCTTTCCATGCCAGACTGTATTATAGTAATCCTCAGGAAGTATTCCTTGTATCTCTGGCCTTTGGACACTGATCATACTCTTTCTTCTGGATTTTTATGCAGAGGGCATAAAGTGTTTTTCCCTTGGGAATACAGAAAAAACGACAGAAAATTTGTCATGTGGCACTGGGTTTATAAGAATGTTGGATGCTGCTTTTTTAAATACATGTGATAGAGTTGCAGTGAATGGTTGGGAGTGATTTTCACATTGTACTGGCAAAACCTGGGGTTTTTGTTTTTTAAGAACTTGCTGCTCTTTGCTTGTGTTGCTGAAACAGCAGAAAAAATGTGGGCTCACAGTGTGTTCATGCCACTGGTAGTAACTCTGCTACAAATCAAGCCTGGATGTTTATTCCAGAGAAGGATATTGCCATTCCAACTGGAATTTCCATTGCTGTAACTCTGACCAATTGTTGGTTTTCAGTGCTGTCCTGGTGTTTGTGAGATTACACACAAGTCCAGCTATTTTTGGCTGGATTTGATTGTGGGTTTGATATCAGTGTCAAAACTTAGTGAGTATTGGGATGTTAAACACCAGGAGCATTTCCTGAAAGCCCTAACAGGTGAACCAGGGCAGCTTTTTGTGTTTTTGTGTGTGTTAGGCTGTGCCCAGGGGTATAATTTAAAAGCAAGCCCAGAACCTTGGCTGCCGGTTTGCAGCAGAAGGTGCCAGAAATGTCTCAGGGTTATGAATCTGCATTGTGAGCATTGTGTGACCCTTTCCCAGTGTGGTGGAGCTCTGTGCCAGGAGCTGCACAGGATTGCTTGCCTTGCTCCCAGGCCAGGGGAGTCTCTGAGGGCAGGTGCACTTCCTTGACAAGTCTGTGAGCAAAGCAGAAGCTGGGCACTGTGTCCCTGCCAGCAGAATATTGCTTGTCCATCAGCCCCAGTGCTGCAGCAGGTCCATGAGTGTCATATCCCTCATGCTTGTCAGCTTTTTTAGCATTTCCAAAAATTTCCTTACCTTCATGGATTCTATGGCATTGTGGGAAGCAGGTGATGAAGAATTAATAGTTATGAGCAGTTTCCTTTTGACCTAAGTCCAGCTATATGAAGTTCCAGCATCTTGGAAATTATTTCAGCTTGGTCTTTGCAATGCAAAGGAAGTACTTTGAGCTTCAGAGTGTTCCAATATAAGTCTTGAGCATGAATTTCAAAGCACTTGGTGGATTAGGTATATGATCCTTGTGAGATACTTAAGCATAAAATATGAGGGGATTTACGTTTTTCCTTAAAAACAGGTCAGCAAAGTGGATTTACTACTTTTTAATGGCATGGCTCATTTCAGTGTCTGATGTGTGCAGTGACTCGGCAGTAGCTACAGAGGAAACAGCCTTGCTGTGACTTAAAGTGGGCAGGAGGGTCTGAGGGGCTGGCCTGAGCCAGAGCCAGGTGTCCTCGTCCCTCCAGCTGCGAGTGGGCTGAGGGAGCAGCTCCAAGGCAGGGTTTGTAGGAAGGGACATGGAGATGGTCTGAGGGTTTGCTGCTGGAGTCAGGTACTTCTGCCCCCTGCCAGACAGACTGGAAATGTCACTGCTGAGCCTGAGCTCTGCCTTTGGCACAAACTGTTCTTTGATGTACCTCCTCTCTTCCTGTGGGATGGCTGATGTCATTGGATCATCCTTGCCTTCCTTGTGACTCTATTGTTGACTTCCCTTCTGTTATCAAATGCCAAGTGCTGTGACTCAATAACAAATTGTCTTTTGTGTCTTCCCAGGTGGTGGAAGTGTATGGGCTCCTGGCACTGGGAATGTCTCTGTGGAACCAGCTGGTGGTCCCTGTGCTTTTCATGGTGTTCTGGCTCGTCTTGTTTGCTCTTCAGATCTATTCCTATTTCAGTACACGGGACCAGCCTGCCTCCAGAGAGAGGCTTCTCTTCCTCTTCTTGACCAGGTAATTCAGGAGCCTGCAGATGGTTGGTTTTCTGTTTGAACTGTCTTCTGAAATTAATATCTGTGCTCTTTTAGAGATGAGATGTGGATATTGGCTTTATTGCACTTGGATACCCAGCAAGTATTTGTCCTTATTGCAGTGACCATGCATATAAACCCTGTTAAGCTTGTCCTGCAAAGGCATGGATCCCATTCAGGGCAGACATTAATAGAACTGTGGGAGAGCTCCCAAAGAAAGCAAAGTATTCCTTTGAGGATGGAGTGGCCATAATTAAAGCTTTGGTCCAGAGGTTGCTTTCAGTATATAAATTGGTTTTAAGTCTGAGATCTTTCAGCTGAAGTTCAGTCCATCTGGTATCTTATTAATGATGGTGTTGCTTTCTGAGTTTTGGATGTATTGCTTTCATCATTTTGTTGTGGGACACATTCTTGAGTTCATCCAAGCAGCCAAAGCACCCAACTCCCAAAGCAGCTTTTGAGCCCACTGGTTAATGTGGCAGAGGTGTAAAGATCAGAAAGATACTGGATTTGTAAAAGCATCCTAAAGACATTAAAAGGTTTTATAGGCCGTAAACTTTTATAAAGTTTAAAGGTTGCAATATAAAGGATAGAGATCTGTGTTGGTGCTGTTACTGAGAGGCTGCATTTGAGGGATTCTCCTGGCTGGAACCTTTGTGCCTTTTTCAGCTTTAGTACATGCAGAGGGAGCAGGAATGCAGGGCAGAGAGGAGCTGGGGGTGCTGCAGGAGCTGGGTTGGGCAGATTAGTCACAGTGCCATAGTGGCATGGGGAAAAGAGGGGTAATAGTTGTCTGAACACAGCCAGCTAGCACAGGACAGAGTCTTTAGGGATCATACATGATTAATTCTGCTGTTGGATTCTGACTTTTCCAATCAGACTTTCCAGTTGCTGGGCTTTTTCTTGCCTTGCTGTATCTGTCTATGGTGCCATCCTGTAAGCTGTCAAAATTAATTATCATTAAGAAGAAATGCCAATACTGCATATAGCATTAAAATTGCTTATGGTGTCACCCTGCATTATGCAGAAGCACTGACTATATTCCTGCTTATTAACTAGACCACTGGGGTCTGAAATTTTTCTTCCAGTTCATTTCTTCTGCAATTTTAAGTTTTGTTACAATAGAGGAGAAGCAGTCCTTTTCCTTGAAGTTGAGTTTATTCCTACATCAAATTGTTATATTTTATTTGTGGCCAAGCAGCTCTGGGCTGGCCTGTGGCTTGGAACCCCAGCAGCAGCAGGACAGTGCCACCACGTGGCCCTGTGCTGAGGGCACTGCAGGATGTCACAGCACAGCCCTGCCTCCAAGGGGGAGCTGCAATCAACTCATACCTTGGAAAGAAATAATAAAATTCTCTCATCTTTTTTTTTTTATTGGAAGACTTATTAGCAGTGTAGAAATTCTCACATTTTCATTAAACCAGTCCAATTTTGCTTTAAAACCAACTTGCACAGTTAACAGGACAAGGGGAGAGCTCATCCTAGTAGTTTTAACCTTTTCTTTTTGTTTCTTTTCCTCTCTCTCCTGGCAGTATTGCCGAATGCTGTAGCACTCCATACTCACTGCTGGGATTGGTTTTCACAGTCTCTTTTGTTGCCCTGGGAGTTCTGACTCTCTGCAAGTTTTACCTACAGGGTTACCGAGCATTCATGAACGATCCTGCCATGAATAGGTAAGAGCCTCCTTGTGCCCAGGGTCTGAAAAGAAACAGAGAGAAAGGGGATTTATATAAAAATACAGGGGTGGCATTGCAGTTTTTTGACTCTTGACTTTTTCACAGATTTTTTTATATGCCAATTTGTGTGCATTGAAAAGATTTGAGGTGAAAATACTTGTCACAGACTTCTTGGGAAGATGGTTCATTTCTGCACAAATTCAGGGCTGTTACTTGCCATTTACAGTCACTTGTGTTTTCATGAGTCACTGAAAAATTTTCGCATGCTTGCATAATATAAACACTTTGTATTTTCATTTCCTCATGTCCCCTCTAATCATGTATGAAACATTACTAATCTGTGAGAGTTAAAACACAGCATTGTATGGATTGCTTGTAAATTGTTATGGGAAATAGCCAAAATGCTTTTTCTCAGGCTTGTCTCAACTTGTCTAATGTGAAATTGGGATCCTGACACTGCCTTTCCTGTTACTCCAGCCCATAACTCTCTGTAGAGACTTGAGGCCATTTGCAAAAGAATGTTTTACATTTTGGTTTCCAAGATGTAGAAGCAGAAGAAGTATAAATTGGGGCGGCATAAGAGTAATCTATATAAAAGCATCTTTTGGTGAAGTGTGTACTTCATTGCATCAAATAGTTGTGGTGATCCTCAGAGGATTAAAGTCACTCTGAGGTTCCAAGACAGAGGGGAGTGGATAGGTTTAGGTACAGGAGGAATAAACTGAAAAATGGCAAAATTGGTAATTTGCCTAAACTGGGTCCTTAAAATGTTTTGTGCTGGGTGGTGTCTGAGCTGGATGTAGCCCAAATGCTGCTTGTCAGGAGCAAAATCTGCTGGTTCATAAGCCCAGCACTTCAGCATTTCTGAAAACATCCCTCCCTGGTTAAAGCTTTCCAAGGGACACCAGTGAAACCCAAAACCAGTGACATCTGAAAGGTTGTGACAGAAGCATGCAGTTTATTTCCTGGTGTTTCTAGATGTACTTTTGAACCAGCATTGACACAGAGATGTGATTGTTTGGTTTTTGACTGTGTTGATCTGCAGGGGGATGACTGAAGGAGTCACACTCCTGATCCTGGCTGTGCAGACAGGTTTGATTGAGCTCCAAGTTGTGCATCGGGCGTTCCTGCTCAGTATTATTCTTTTCATTGTGGTGGCATCCATCCTTCAGTCCATGCTGGAAATTGCTGATCCCATTGTCTTGGCACTGGGAGCCTCAAGGGACAAGTAAGAGACTGGTTTCCTAAACTGAGAGTTACTCAATGTTCTTTTAGGAGGTGATAAACTAGTAATTGATGGCTTTTAGTACTTGTAAAGTTGCCTTGTTTTTTTTTCTGTATGCACATTTCTTTTCTAGTCCAAGTTCTCTAGTTTTGTGGTTCCAGTTAAGCAAATCCAGGACTGTGCTCTCCCCACCCACACTCTATTGTGTGGGTTTGCAGAATGGTTTTTCTTAACTCTTCTGCACTTGGGTGAGTTTCCCTCTAAAGCAGTGATCTCACTCAGCTATTGAGGGTGGGAAGTTTCTAGGAGTGACCTTGTGTTAGATATTGTAAAACCTATTTTTTTTGTGATCCCAAAATTATATGGTTTACTGGCACAAAATAAGAGGTGTAAGGTTTGCCTTAGTGTCCCACATGTTTGGATTGTGTGGGATTGTTCAGTTTTATTTGTGTTTTGAAGAGCTGTATTGGTGCTATGTGGAGTTCTCATATTAATCTGTTCTGTTCTTTGTCAATTGCATTTGTGTAACCTGTGAGTGAAGAAGTGAACAGAGGAGGTTTGTTTATGTGTAGAGTTTGTTTAGCTTAGACATGTTCTGTGTGCAGCAAGTTAACTTCCAGGGTAGAAACAGAGGGAAAGGCAGTAGAGCCAGGATAGGAGCATCTGCCCAGCTCAAACAAGCAGACTGTGGGGATATTGAGTTTTAACTCTTCTGCCAAATCTCCCAGGGAGTTCTAAATCAGCAAGAAACAGGATAAATTCCACTTCAACTCTCTCTTCCTCCCTCACCCACAGACACAAAACTGCAGACCTCAAAGTCACTCTGATGTTCCTTCAGACTGTATTGAATTAATCAGTTTGTGCTGCTGTCCTGTGCCACCAAATCGTTTGACTTTTTCTGTACTTCATCTCCAGAGCTAAGGGAGGTTAAAATACAACCTGAGGAACAAGTAGAGGTAGTATAGTAAATTACTGGAGACATTCTGAAAGCCCTCACAAATGGGTGGCTGTAGAAAGATTGATGGTGTGTTTAGGGTGGGGAGGAGATTAGGAAGAAGTAGGTGATAGGAGCAGAGTAAGGACTGGCAGAGATAAATGTTCAAGTCTTGCTACATTTCTTCTTTAGTGATGTCTGAATTGGGGAATATACTTCTAAAGGCAGCAGGGTTCAATCTGGTGATGAAAGGAGGTAGCTTTGCCCCACACATATTAGCAAAAACATGAAGAATAGTTGCAAGAATTATTTAATTTGGAGACCTCTTGTTTATTTAGAGAAGTGTCCAAACAGTTACACATTTAATAATTTATTTTAATGGACCTCCATCTGTAACATTCAGTATCTCAAGTACTTATTTTGCCCATAATTTTTGTGTTTCTATTGAAAACAGCAAAGGTCAAATGAGAGGGAACTTTCCACAGTCGTAGGCATGTGTGCAAGCTGGGAATGAGACTGTGCCCAAGTAAAATAGAAACTCCTTTCAGCCAGCTAAAGCCTTGAGCAATTATCTAACGTGCCTACATCCAGCAGTCATTCTATTCTCATTCTGACACTCAAATCTGACTTGAAAAATAAAAACCTTTGTGTTGTTTTGCAGGAGCCTGTGGAAGCACTTCCGAGCAGTCAGCCTCTGCCTGTTCCTCCTCGTGTTCCCCGCGTACATGGCCTACATGATCTGTCAGTTTTTCCACATGGATTTCTGGCTGTTGATCATTATCTCCAGCAGTATTCTAACCTCTCTTCAGGTAAGAAATCAGCCCTGTGAAGCCCTGCATTAACTGTGATCCTGTTATTCTAAGGGGGAAAATACATGATGAGAAAAGAACAGGGATGAGAGAAGGGCAGAATTACAAGGGGTGATAAAAAATTTTTCTGTGTCTTGTATCTGAGGCTGAGGAGCTCCTGGGTGAGCTGAAAACAGAGGTGAATGGAAGTCTACTTCAAATTGTAAAGCCAAAAAGCTTTTGAGGGTGTGTAACTATCATAGTAAAAAGGTTTTTTCCCAGAGTACTCATTTATGTGTCATTACTTAGCTATAACTCTCTGAAATCAATTTAATGTTTGAAACACAATAGTGTAAACAGAGGAAATGTTTTATACTATAAGTATTTATTGTTACTTGGGCTTTTTATTATTATTTTTTTTAATTGCCCATTAAAATACTCAGTGCTCTTGTTTAATCAACTCAGCTTTGTTCTGGACTCAGGAAGGTGGAGAAGGGGAAGTACTTGGGAACAAGCTTAAATGCTTTGCAAGAAAGAGCAGCTTTTATTTGCCTTGAAGTTCAGCACCAGTTCCACTACTTTGGTCTTGCCTTCTGTCCAGCTTGGGAGTGTTGTGTGGCCAGAGCTCAGTGGCCAGCACTGACTCAAGCTCCAGTTCAGAAATCTGAGCTCATGCTCTTGCACTGTGTTACAGGTGCTTGGGACCCTCTTCATTTATGTTCTGTTCATGGTGGAGGAGTTCAGGAAGGAGCCCGTGGAGAACATGGACGATGTGATCTACTACGTGAACGGCACCTACCGGCTGCTGGAGTTCCTGGTGGCTCTGTGTGTGGTGGCCTATGGAGTCTCAGAAACCATCTTTGGGGAGTGGACTGTCATGGGCTCCGTCATCATCTTCATCCACTCCTACTACAACGTGTGGCTGCGGGCCCAGCTGGGCTGGAAGAGTTTCCTCCTTCGCAGGGACGCTGTGAATAAGATAAAATCCCTGCCTGTGGCCACAAAGGAGCAGCTGGAGCAGCACAATGACATCTGTGCCATCTGCTACCAGGTGGGAATGGGAGAGTCAAAGGATTGGCTCAAGTGGAAATACCCCCAGACTAACTTCAGTCTTCAGCTAATAAAATAAGTGCCTTGAATTATGTGTAATGAATAATACTGCACTCAGTAAGTTACTGGAATCACCCAGTTTTCTGCTTTGTGCAAATTGATTTGGAGTGCTGTCACCAAGATAATTCTTAGGAATGAAGAGCTTGGATGTGCTTAAACTGCCTTTTATTTTACTTCCAGTTACACAGCAGACTCTGTCCTTAAGCTGCTTTGACACCTCTCATGTTTGGGTTGAGCTGGTCTCAGTAGCAGCAGCAAATGTTCCCTTTCTTCATTACTGCAGGATTTTCTTAGTGAAAGACAACTTGTTCTTGGTAGCTGATTTGTTACTATTCTGTAGAAGCAGCTCAGTCTCTGCAGACATTGCTGCTTCATGTGCAGTGTCAGTTTTGTAGCAGAAACCTAATTATCAAAAGGTTAAGGGTCTTGCTAACATGAGCCAGCAGATGTAAGGACCTTAGACATTAATGCTGAAAGTAATATCTTTATCACACTTCCAGCTCCAGAGTCTCTTACTCTTGAATGGAAATTGTAGTTATGTGTGACAGTGAAAGAATCACCCTAACATTAGTAGTGTGCAGTTAAGAGTGGATTTGGATTGGCTCCAGATTTGATAGCAATCCTTTGAAGAGTAAAACTGCCAGATTGAATGACAGTGTTCAAAACACCAGACTAGTACTATGTGGGTCTCAGCTGGCAGAGTTCATGGTGTCACTTCATTTCTGGTGGTGTTACATGTTGTATCTGTCGTTGTGCTGTTTTGAGTTGCTCGATTGTTTCTTGAGCCAGCCAGTCCTGTGATTCTCATCCTGAAAAGGTCATGTTTAATTATATCTTGCAAACAAAGGGTTTTTGCCTCATTTTTAATGCCTGTGATAAAGAAGGCAAGCATATTTGAACTGTGTGTGCGTCAGAGAATCGTTAAGGTTGGAAGAGACTCCAAGATGGAGTCCAGCCTGTGGCTGATCCCCATGGCACTGAGTGCCAACATCCAGGCCTTCCTTGGACACCTCCAGGGACAGTGACTCCACTGCCTCCTCTCCAATGCCTGACAACCTTTTCTGTGAAGGAATTCTTGCTGATGCCCAGATCAAACCTCCCCTGCCACAGCTTGAGGCCTTTTCCTCTTGTCCTGTCTCTTGATCACTTAGAGAAGAGACTCAGCCTCACCTGGCTGTCCCCTCCTTGTCAGGGAGTTGTGCAGAGCCAGAAGGTCCCTCCTGAGCCTCATTTTTTCAGGCTGAGCTCTCCCAGCTCCCTCAGCTGCTCCTCATGGGAAACATTGTGGGTATGAAAGAAGGAACATTCCTTTTCTTGTCTGTGGACTGCTTCTGTCTCTTCCATGCCTGGTGAACCCATTAGAGGTGAGAGGAGAGGAATGGGATTACAAATAATAATGTATTTTTTTTTCTCTTTTTTTTTTGTGTGTCTTTCAGGATATGAAAACTGCTGTAATCACTCCATGTAGCCATTTTTTTCATGCGGGTTGTCTTAAGAAGTGGCTGTACGTGCAAGAAACCTGCCCTCTGTGCCACTGCCAACTGAAGAGCCCTTCACAGCTCCCAGGACTGGGACCAGAGCCAGTGCAGCAGCCAAATCCTAGTGCAGAGCAGAACACCAGGCGTGGAGATGCAGCTGAGCCTGGTGCTGAATGTGACCAGAGGCCAGGTGTGCAGGACAGCCCGAGCAGGGGCCACGATGGACACGAGAGCCCCGAGGCCTCTGCCCAGCCAGGGGGGTCCCACAGCATGGACAGTGAGAGCAGCCCCTGTGAGGCCAGCCAGGGAGCAGCCTGTGCTGCAGAACTCACTGCAGCCCCAGAGGGGGGCTCTGCTCCACACCTGAGGGTTTGTGTCCAGCTCTGAGGCCACACAGGGTGACGTGGGAACAAACACATTGCAGAGATCCACGTTTGACTCAGAAGAAAACCAATCCTTCCACAGCTGTGAAAGAAGCGTAGCTATTAATGCTGGTCAAAATGTAATCTCCCATGCTGATTTTTATGGGCTGCTTGGTAGTGGTAACTCCAGTGAGATGTAGTAGAAATGACTCCAGAAGCTCTCTGAACTGTGGGCATAGGAAGGATGTCTGGGAATAAGTAGCAGTGCTAGAGTGTTTTCACGATGTAGCTGAGGGGTGAGAGGAGTGAGGGGGGTGTGAGCCGTTGTGGCCAGAGGCACAGGAGGCTGCCTGGGTTGTGCTCAGGGAGAGGAGTTGCACAGAGCCCTGTCCCAGCTCCTCGGGGGCGCTGGGGGCCGTGAGCTGCCCGTCTCTGGCAGATGGGCACCTCTGGTTGCTGACATTTCTTACGGCACGTTAGCAAAAATCAAAGATGTAACAGCAGTGATTGTACCAGGAGGTGGAAGCACTCTTAATACGTCGTGTGTATGCTTTGGGTGTTCTTGGGGCAGTTGCATTTGAATTTATGTAATCTATAGTGACTCTTGACTTTTATGACAGAGTCGTCAATATTTTGATGTATATGAAACTTTTGCTCATAATGGGCACAGTGTGGGCTGCATGAAGTAAACTAAAGCTCTCATGAACACTTTGCCTCTGCAGGAGGAAAGTGGGATGAGTTTTAGGGCACAGATAGAGGCCTTGCAGGACTGTGCTGTGTAATGTTAACCCTTGCAGCTGAATTAAACAGTATTAAACTCTGGCGATATTTGCACTTTGGGAATGAGTACATTATGTGTATGATCAGACTCCGCAAATGCCACTTTTAAAAGCTGTTAATAGGTTTGCACCTTTTTTTCTTTGACAAGGACATGTCCATACTTAAATTTTTACATTCATCATGGCTTCAAGTAGAACAAGGGACTGGGGTGGGGAAAATAGGCGGGAGTAAGGGGCAGGCAATTTTTTTATGTGAATTTTGATATGAAGAGAAATTAGTCACTTATTTATACGATAGGCTTGACTCAAGTGTTTTTCAAAGTCGGTATTCCTAATGTGAAATGTGATACTATTTTATTTTTAGTAGTAAATTTGGATGTAGACTGACAGACATAGCTGAATGTCTTAATAAATTACATTTGAAGATTTTTACACCTGGTTATGTGATTCTTGCAGTGAAACTCCACAACTACATGTTGAAAGACTTGAATAACAGCCCTGTGTTTCTCCTGATGAGTGAAACTCCCCATGCCTGTGTTCTCCCCCATTTCCATTTCAGTGCTCTGTGTCCTGGTGGTACCTCCTGCTCTCCCCTCTTGTCACCAGATCTTGGCCAATGCAGAACTCAAAGGCTCCTGGAGGAGGCTGTGCCTGCTGCTACTGAGCCCCAGACAAACCCCAAATCTATTTCTTCCCCCTGACAGGTTGGGAACATCAGTTACACCATCTTCTGCTTCTGTTTCTCAATTTTGTTGTTTATTAATCAGAAATTTGGATTTATCATGTGCTTTCACTGATCATCCCAAAACTTTTATTAGCAGCTTAGTGTGTTTGGGGAGGGGAAAAATATTGAGAATATTTTCTTGAACTCTTCTCTCCTTTCAATCCATGGTCTGGGTCCTGCTCTTGCATGCATGCATTTCTGTGGAATTGAATCTTTCTCAAAAGGATGTTTTGTCCATGCCCAAGCTTTTCATCTACATAATTTAGGCTGTTTCCATTCTTGCCACACTTTACAAGTCTGTGGAGTCGGGAAATGGGGATTTTCTGGGCAGAGCTGTTACAATATTCTCCTTAGTATGGTGGGAAAAAGGTTTTCCCTTAACTCACAGGATGTGTTTGAAGGATACTCTCCTGAACTCTGCTTGCTGCCCCTGGATGTGGAAAAATAATTGAGTAATGGGAAACTTGGGATGGGATCCCCCTCAGTTCCATGGTAGGGAGGAAGTGTTGGCGCAGTGGGAAGAGCCAGGCTTGGTCAGCCCTGGGAAGGGAGGCTGGAGGGCTCTGTGGGACACACAGGTACCTCAGGTGAGCCCAGGGAAGGGAGGGAGAGGAGCTCACCTGTGGGACCACCTGGGGGCCGAGGGCAGGAGGGAACCACGGGGTCCATTCCTATCCCACACTGTCACATCATTTTCATAAGTGCAGGAAGTGGCGTCGAAAAGGCAACAACCCCCTGAGCTTTGCTTTCCCTGCTGATGCCAAGGAGGCTTTTGGCCATGGACTTTGTAATTTATAACCTGAATTATTCATAGCTAATTGGTAATGCCAGAGCTGTGGATTTCCAGCAATGTGGGTGAGTGCACCTGGAAGCTCCCTGGGAATCAAGAGTCCAGCAGCAGGTTCAACAGAAAACTGCCTGCCAGGATTACAGGCTGGAAGCGTGGATGTGGCCTGGAGGGGAGCCTGGCAGAGCAGGAAGGTTTGTGATCTTTCAGGAAAAATGATGCTGCAGTGCTCCCACTGCAGTGACCCAAAAGTGACTGATCTGTGCTGGAGAAGGCGCTGCAAGACCTGGAGGCTCAGGGAGCCCTGCAGCCTGCAAAGAGGGGCATGGAAACAGCTCTGATGTATTTCTACTGAAAAAATAGTACTTAAAGGGGGAAAGGAGAGGAAGGGGGGCAGAGAGAGGCTTGCAGAGCTCACAGGAACAGTGCTTGAAAGGTGAGTTACCTCCATAAGATTGCCAACACTTTAAAAGTTAGAGTTGTAAAAGCAAAGTGAGGTGGAGCATGTCCAGTGCTGCAGGGTGGATGAGGCACAGCAATACTGGTTGGTAAAATCTGGACTGGAAAATTTAAAGGAAGTGGTGAGTGTGTTCGTTTTTGTTTTTTTTTTTGCTTCATTTTTGGTTTTTGGCAACTCAGAAATGCTGGCAGGATACCATTTTCTGAAAACTAGGGACAGCTATCTCTAGGAGAAACTTAAAAATATCCCTGCAAAAAATGGGGGTGGGTGGGAAATAAATACTGATAAGGCAAGCAGGCCATATCTTGCAGGTCAGGAAGTTCAGGGATGAAGTGAGAACTGCCAAAACTGAGGCCAGCTTAGATCTTTAGATCTTGCAGGAGAAATAAACTTGAGCAGGAGGAAAAGAGGGAAGGCTGCTCTGGAGGAATGAAATGAACTGTCTGTCTCAGTGCTCTGTGGAGCATCTGGGTGAACACTCCTGACCTCTGTGCTCTGTCTGGTGCAGAACTCCCTCTTGGACACTGCTTTGAGTTGATTTTCTATTTCTCTGCAGCTGTGCATGAGTGAATGGGAAAAAAATGCTTTTGGAGTGTTTATGGTCAGGGTGTAACTGCAGGCTGAGGCTTGAGATGGTTTTCATGTGGACTCATGATGGTGGTGTGATTGATGAACACTTGGACTCAAAAAGATGCTTCCAGCTAGGTGATATAATGGGAACAGTTGGGGATTTTATGGCTGGTTGGTTTTTTGTTGGGAATAGGAGTGCTGATCACATGGTGTGGTGGTGTGTGTCTAGTCAGTCCTATCGGCTGTCCCGGCTCTGGGCTCAGGGAAATAAATGGATTTACACAAGGTGGGATGGCTCCATGAGGAGAGAAACAAGCATGTGGTGGGAGGTTTGATTTGAAAGCCTCCCTTTGAGCTGCATTGCTCTCAGCTCCTTTGGTTTCTGGCAGTTTTGCAGCAGGGGAATCTGTTTCCTTCCTTGTTCCTAGTGAAACACTTCATTTATGCCAAGGCTGAGAGTTCTTGAAATGCACAAGGTTTTCCACCATGGGAAAATCTCTTCTTTTGGAGTCTTTTTTTTCCTGATTAAATTACATTTCTAAGTTGCCTCAACAGTTTTCTAATATAGACAAAAATAATTGGGCTTAAAGTGTCTGAATGTTTGAGAACAGACTTGTACATTTTTCCTAACTGGCAGGGACAGGCAAGGAGTTTGAATTCGATTGGTATAAAATTCAGATTTTCTCTGGCAAATTAAATACAAATACAAGAATATCAGTGTGTAAGAACACCAGTGTGTAAGCTTCACCTGTCCCACATACACATTTTTGGGGAGATCTGGCCATTTGAAGCATTTTCTGGTTTTGGGAAACATTCAGAATGACAGGAACGAGTTGGGGGTGGATCTGGTGTCAGTGGATTTTGTTTGGGCCAGGGCAGGTTTGGTTTGGTGCAGGGCTGGAAGGTCTCAGGAAGGAACAATCCGTGGCCCTGTGCAGGTCTGTGCTGCTCCCAGGAGGGCTGGGGAGGTGGCCAGAGATTGGTGCTGCCTTTTTTCCTCCTGCAAATGTTAAATTTGTATGAAGAGACCTTTAATTTTTCAGCTTTTCAGTGCCTGGAGCTGCTGTCCCTGATTGCTCATTCCAAGCCTTGCCCGTGATGTCGCCCCACAGAAACATTTGTGGGAAAGATTGACAAACATTCATTTCCCCACTAATCTCCTTGGCTTTGCTGGCATGGACTTGTCAGCAAATGCAACCTCAAACCCCGTTTTTCTCAGTGTCACAATGCTGAGTGTGGCAGTGTTGCAGGTCCCCATTTTTGTGACGTGCATGTGCAGCCACATTGAAGATCACAGCTCACAGCCCCACACCCCACAGACACCACTTTTCTTTCTGACAGTGGCTGTTTCTGTTAATTGTGGCTCTTTTACTCCCTGGATCCTGCTGGACACCCAGGTGTGCTGGCTTCTCTCCTTGGGGCAGCCCTGCTGTGCCTGGGAATGCTGAGTGTGAGTGTGGAGAGCCTGGCCAGGGAAATTCCATCCCTTTTCATAAGGAACGTTGTGATCCAGCTGATAAACCACACAGCAAATGCATTCTGCGGCTCTAAGGTATTATTCTCTAAAAAACCCCACTTTTATAGAAAAACCTTGCCTGTACACTTGCCTCTACAACCAAGAAGCCCAAATGTTGTTTTCCAGAGGGTTTTCCCTTCTCCTTTTCCGTGGCAGAGAAGAGGAGGATGAAGATGACAGAACCAGGAGGAAAAGGGAGGTTGGGAAGGGGAGAAGCAGGGGTTGGGTGCTGGCAGCTCATTAAACAACACCCAGAGAACTTCTGACACCCAGACCATCCTGGTTAAAGAGAGAAATCACGATAGAAAAATAATTTAAATACATAACCAACCCAAATTAAAAAAAAAGGAAAAAAAGATTTCTTTGTGTTACAAGTAATTAGACACAAATTTCCCCAGTAGTTGCCATTTCCTGGAGGCTTACAATCCACATCCTTAAATAAATCTGGTAGCTGAAACACTCTCAGCTAACAGTACAGCCAAAGACCAGATGAGCTGCAGAATTTTGCAGCAACAGATGTGAAAAGCCCAG
Source organism: Zonotrichia albicollis (assembly GCF_047830755.1). NCBI lineage: Eukaryota > Metazoa > Chordata > Aves > Passeriformes > Passerellidae > Zonotrichia > Zonotrichia albicollis. Next base: position 3,835,582 of record NC_133833.1, read on the forward strand.
GTCTGCAATGTGGATAAATGACTTCATTCCTAGGAATTTTAAAATGTAAAAACTGACTTAATTGGATTAAAATAATCAATTGAATAGGTATCTGGTATTTATAAATGAAATTATATACAGTTTCTTAATTGACCATAGTCTGAGTTTTCTTTAAATTGATTGTTCCCTTCTAGCTTGGGGAAAAAATGCCAGCTGGAATGCAGAGAGATTAAGTTTTATTTATTTTCCTTGCTAAGAGCCACATTGTGCAATTTAAAAGGAAATGTCCTTGAAAGATGGGTTCCTTTGTAAACTGTTTCAGCCCTTGTTTGTTTTCAGATGGAAATTAATTTCTCAAAAGCCCTCCGTGTTAGAAAGTACGTGTTGATAAGTAAAGAAAAATGAAAAATTGTAACCTGCTAAAATACATCTTGTTTTTGAGATAAAAATCTTCGCATGGAAGTGGCTGAGTTTGGGGTACAGCTGATCTGGTCAAAGGCTGGTAATGATCTCCACCAGCACAGGTGGAAGGAAACAATCTGTGTGGGAGAACCTCAAACACAATGGTGGAATATTGCTAGAATTCTTTATTCTGCATTGATGTGCTAAAATATTGATTTTAAGCGAGTGTGGCAGCTCCTTGTTGAGCTGGGGGCTCTGGGTGAGCCTTCCCTGTGCCCAGCTGCGGCAGGGAGGGTGCACAGATGCTGTCAGGAACATTTTCATCCCAAAATGGGCCTGTTCTCAGCAGCAAACACAAGGCTGATTCTCCTGGGCTTTATCAGATGTGTCTGTCCGTGCCCTGATGGGTCTGGGGTTGTTCCCTCTGCTTTTGGGCGCAGCTGTGCTCCGCATCCAGCTGTGTTTGGGGATTGGGCTGTGCTGGCTCCTCTGATGTTCTCTCTCGCTCTGTGGGATTTCTCTGGGCATCCCTTATGAGGATCCAGCCCTCCCACACCGGCCCTGCAGATGTTTGCAGCACACCTGGATGGAGGCACGGCCCGTGCGGAGCTCTCGCTTTCCTGGGAGCCGGGGGCGCTTCCCCGAGGGCTGGATCCTGTCTCGGGGGCCAGAGGTGAGCGGGAAAAAGCAGAAGGAGGAGGAGGAGGAGGAGGCGGGTGGGAGCCGGTGCCGGCGGCGGCCGCGGCGGGGCAGTGCGGGACCGGCCCCGGCAGCACGGGCGGCGGCTCCGCATTCAAACCGGGCCGGGAGCTGAACAGGGTGAAGAACAGAAAATTGCTATTCCCATTGTTGCTACTACTATTATTATTATTATTATTATTATTATCATTGTTATTGTAATAATAATAATAATAATAATAATAATAATAATAATAATAATAATAATATTTAATTTTATTTTTATTATTATTATTATTATATTTAATTTTATTTTTATTATTATTATTATTTCTATTGTTGTATTGTTATTCTATTATTTCTATTATATATATATGTATGATGATATATATATAATATGTATGATATATTATATAATAACATATAAATATATGTTATTATATAATATATATTATATAATATATCATACATATTATATATTATGTATAATGTATAATATATGATATATAATATACATTATATATATTATATACAATATATCATATATATTATATATATTAACTATATTACATATTGTTATTCTATTATTTCCATTATTTCCATGATTTCTATTATTGTTATTTTATTATTTCTATCATTATTTTATATATATTATATTATATATATTATGTATAATATATTATGTGTAATATGCCACATATCATATATATTATATATTATATGTATTATATATAAACTATATTATATATTGTTATTCTATTATTTCTATTATTTTCTATAACTTCTATTATTTCTATTGTTGTTATTCTATTATTGTTATTTTTATTTCTATTATTCCTATTATTGTTATTCTTCACCATCAAAATCGACAGCAGAGCTGCTCTGGCACATTCCACGGTGCTGATCCACTGCCGAGTTTGCTGGAAAATTGGGGTTTACATTCACAGGGCATCACAAATCTGCTTTGGTGCTGGTACTTTTCTTTCAGCTTGAAAGAAAAGCATTTTTTCTCCCCTTTCTTAAAAACCAGCATAGTTGATTCTGCTCTCGGTGACAAAGCTCTGAGGGGCCACGAAGGCAATTCCTTCCTTTGGAGATGCCCACAGATAGCGATTTGTATAATAGAAATAATTTCATTTGGGTCAGGATTTCTGCTCAGTAAAACCCAGGGGTATTCTGAGAATTGCTTGGATTCTGGTGAAATCCCCCTGGATGCCACTCAACACTGTCCAGCTGCAATTACGGGGTCAGATATTTTCCCCTCTTCCCTTTGCGGTGGATTTAAAAACTGGGATGTGCAAGCACAGGCCACTGTCTCATACTCTGATGGGAGTCGGCTCTGCAGCTCCTTCAATACAATATCTTTTGCCTTCTTGCATAAATATTTTAATTACTAATTTGCTGGTCTCATTTAACACAGATTTGGCATTTATCATTTGAATTTAAACTTGTTAAAATTGACGATTTTCTTGGCTACCTATGTTAATAATTTAAAGGGAAAGCTCATTATTAAATTATTATGGGTAATTATTTTGTAACTGGTGTGGAAATTGTCATTTCTGCAGCCTTAAAAAATCCTGGAAGGAAGCACACGTGGATCAATATGGATCAAATCCCAGGAAGTGTAAAGATGAACAGGAATAAAGTCTTATGTAGAAATGTCATACAGATGAGGGAAGACACTAAAATTAGAGAATTCTTTTCTACACTTGCAGCTACAAAGGTTTGGAGGCTGCTGATTTCAGTGGGTCAGTGCTGAGCTTTCCTGGCTAGAAAACCACTCCTGCTCTGACCCTGTAAACGCTGCTGAGATCCCTTTTTCCCCCTGTGGCTCCAGAATTCCCATCCCTGCCCGGTGTTTGCTCTGCAGCCGCTGCTCCCGTGTGTTTTTGCAGGTCCCCATGCCCAGCAGCCTCCTCCATCCCTTACACGTGTTCTGTTTCAGGTGGCACAGTTTAATTCCCTTTAAATTAGGGAATTAAATTAATGTTTTTAGGTGCCGGGCGTGTCACTGATGCCAGCGACGCTTCCAGCATCCCCCAAATTCCCGGGATGCGCCCGGCGCTCCGCGCAGCTGGAACCGGCCCCTGGCAGAGCTGCGAACAATGAGGAGAGCGGAGCGCCCTCCCCGCTCCCACCAGATGGCCCTCACGCTTTTCCCATTTCCCTCCAGCCTCTGGAAAGGCTCTGCAAGCGCTGGGGGTGCGGATCCTCCCTGGATCCTCCCGGGATCAGCCTGGGCTCGGGGAGATGCTGGGACAGATACCCCGAAATCTGAGTGCCCCTTCCCCGGGCTGAGCCTGCAGGAGAGCCCCGAGGGGCTCGGGGAGATGCTGGGACAGACACCCCCGAAATCTCAGGCCCCTGCCCTGGGCTGAGCCTGCAGAGCAGCCCCGAGGGGCTCCAGGGGGTGCAGAGCCGGCTCTGCAGGCTGAGCTGGACCCTGCTCATGTGTGCCACAGACCCGTGCCAAATCCTGGGCTCTGCCCGTGTCCTCCCCTCTCACGGCAGCCTTTGCCTCAGCACTTGCCAAACTCTGTAAAAGCTTTTGCACTTTTAAAAAGCAAGGAGCAGCCTGGGAAGTACAGAATCAGGCAATTATTTATTTTTCTGTTGATCTTGGGGGAAAATCCCACAACAAACCAACAAGCCATTTTAAAAGGACATTTACTAACGTCTCACCCGTTGCCATTTACCAACTTCTCACCCGTTACCTTGATATTTGAGTTTCAACTTTATGTTGGTGTTATAATATTGAGAAACTCAAACAGAACTCCCCAGCTTGCAAAATCGCGAATTCCTGAATTCTGGCACGAGTTCCAGCCAGCTCTTGATCCCGGATTTCCCGATGTTTGCATCTCCCCCTCGTGCCAGGATCATTGTCCCTCTGAGAGCAATCCCGGATCTGGCTCTCTCCTCCCGGGCTGTGCTGGGAGTGTTGCAGGGACCGAGCAGGGGATTTGTTTGTGCACAGGAGGTGCTGCCCAGCCCTGTCTGCTCTAAGCTGTTCCATCTGCATGGCCCCATCCTGACCTTGGTCCACCGTGGGGCTGCGGAGGGGCTCCTTCCCCTCGCTGCCTTTTCTGTCGGGATTAGCTTTAAGGGGCTGGAGCTGTTGAAGGGTTTTCCTACTGATAAATGGATTGAGAGCCATATTTTCATCCCAGGCCATCAAACATTCATCAGATGCTGCTGGTCATTACCGACAGAGCCAGGGCTGAACTCGTGACCCCGCAGTAAAAGGTCCCATTAGCAATTTCCTTAAACTGTCAGGTCGTGGCGTGACACAAATGAAATGCAATGGGATTGTTTTTCTTCCCCAGGTAAAGGCAGTGGGCTTCTGCCCGATTTTCATTTTCTGCACTGTGCCACCAAAACACGCTGGTAGAGTCTTTGTGCTCTCACGTGAGAAATTTGAAGAAATATGAAGGTGGGGTGCAGGGCAGCTCCTGGTCCCTCAGGCCCTGCAGTTGTCACCTGTCCCCAAGAGCTGGAGTGCTCCAGTGGCAAATCCCATCCTTAGAGTGCCAGGCACAGCACACACCCCTGTGCCAGGACAGATCCAGGCTGTGCCTGTGCTGCTCTCTGTAAGCAACAGAGGCAGAGGCAGAGACTGACAGGCATTTAGGAAAGCTTCTCTGGCTCACATCACACTCTACTGTTCTTTTAACCAGCAATTTTTGTATCCGAGTTCTTTCTCTCTCCGCAGAATCATTTGAAGAAATAATGTGTGAGGGGGGAAAAAATTACCTCTGGCAGTCGTGTTATAATGGCTCTGGTGCTGACAGCCCTTTGGGAACAGTGGCAGCAGCAGGGTAAGTATATATGACATCTTTGTAGTGATAAAGAAACAAATAAATGTTCCCATTAACACTCCATCAGGTCAACAGCTATTCCAGACCAGCACGGTGCTGGAGGAACTGCCTTGATTCATATCAGCTCAGACACACTCCTCCTGCAGCACATCTTCTGCAAGGCACATAAACCAGCGCTCCTGCTCTGGCCAGGTGGAGTCATTAAAGAATCAGTGAACTTTTTACAAGTTGCTTGAAATGCCCTGGCCTGAGTCCAGCCCCGCTGCTGCTGCTGCTGCTGTGTCTGTTTAACAGTTCCTCCATCACGCCATGACAATGGCTCTGTTTCAGAGCTGGAGGAAGTTGTTTCTCCATCCATCTCTCGCTTGTAGCACATTTTGGGAGGCTTCTGAACGCTTCCCTTCCTGAGCCCTGCAGTGAGATCAGGAGATGTGAGCCCTGCCAGGGCAGGCTGCTGGGGAAGCAGGAGCAGCATTTGTGCTCATCCATAATGGATGTGTGTGCATATGGAGCAAACACTCGTGCACACAGATGCCTGCTCAGAGAGCTGCCCCTTCCCTGGGCAAAGTCAGCAGGGGCTGAGCTCCACCAAGGACCACCACGTCCCACCCTCCACACCAGGGTCAGTTAATGAACAGCAACTTCCAAAAAAATTCCGTGTTTAAAAACATTTAAACATGACTTGCCTCTGCTGAAATGCAGATTTTAGAACAGAAAGTTTGCACACTTTCTAACTAACACAAAATAATGTGGAGCTCCCAATGAGTTCCTTCCTTCCTGTGTAACTAGCACTGTCCAGTTGCTCCTTTACCAGAATTTTCTTTTTCACACAGGTTAGATATTTTTAACAAAAGGCCCTGAGAAGGGACATGAGGAAAATCCAGATTGGAGTCTTTGGTCTGCCTCGAGTGACAGAGATCCTGGACAAAGAAGAGAACAAAGAAATCCCCTGATCTGGATCAACAGAACCAGGACTTGAAGCTCAAGTTGCCCAACGCTCTGGAAAGTCAAGCTAAATGTGAGTGTCTCTCTGTATCTTAAACTTCATTGCAAGAAAAACACTCCTATGCTGTGCTCGGGTAAAATCTGACTGCTCAAAGCTATGCCTGTGGCTCCAGCAGAATTCTGAGCCAGATGATGACCTTAGTTCTGTTTCTGCTGAAGACATAGGACCTTCTGATGTTTACAGGAATGCCAGTGGAAACAGATTTCCAAATGATCAGCCCAAAAAGAGCAGCCAAATCCTAAACAATCCAGTCCTAGACATGGAAATCTTCGTGCTTGCAACCCAGCAAATATTGAATATCCAATTCCCCAAGTGGGAAATTGCCTGGGATTTTGGAGGGCACCCTTCAAAAGAGCTTGTGCACCTTTAAGTCGAAATCCCAAGATGCAAAGTCCTCAGAGTTTATGAAAGTGTTTAAAAGGAGATATAGATTCCAGAGCCACTTAAATACTTCTGATAATATTCAGTCTTGATTCAGCAAAGCGTGTGACAACTTTAGTAGGTATTTAAATCCATTCCATGTAATGTGCTTAAACTCATCCTCTCAGAGGGAGGGAGTGCCTGCCTCTGGATTTCTCCCTTCACTCCTCAATGGGAGACAAGTACTTCCCTCTCCCTGAAGCCAATAGCAGTTGATTGGATGTTTAATGCTTTGCTGAACTCACAATGTAAAAATCATAGCAAGGCTCTGTGTGATAAAATAACCGTAATCTGTCCACTGGCTGCCAGCATAAACAAATAAATACAGGCTACACTTAAATGGAAGGCAAGCTAGTGTGGGTACTGCAGGGAACCAAAATCCTGCTCAGGGCCCCATCCAGCCTGGCCTTGAACGCTCCCAGGGATTGATCCACGGCTTCCCTGGGGGCTGCGCCCTCCGTGCTCAGAGGAGCGTTTGCAGTCAGACCCGGGAACGGAAACGGGGCTCTCCCGGTGCCGGGGTACCGGGGGTGGGAATGGGGGTTGTGAGAGCCGCTTTTCTCCCCGGGGATGCTCTCCTGGGCATTGCCCCCCTCGGGACCGCTCCCACTGACCGCAGTCCTCCCGGGATGTCCCGGCATGTTCCACCTCGGGACAGTCGATCCTCCGGGATCTCGGCTCCTTCCCAGCCCGGGGATCGCCCCCCCGCCCCGGGTCACCTTTTCCCCGAGAGCGGAGCCCCCCGGGATCCTCCTCCCCTGGGATCTTGCACCCCCGGGACCGACCTTCCCATGGGATCCCCCTCCCCCGGGAACCCCTTCTCCATGGGATCCCCCTTACCCCACGGGATCCCCCTTTCCCGGGACGCCCTTCCTCATGAGATCCCCCTTCCCTGGGACCCCCTTTCCCATGGGATCCGCCTTCTCCAGGACCCCCTTTCTCACGGGATCCCCCTCCCCGGGCTCTCTCCCGTTCCCGCGATGAGGCGGGGGCGGTTCCGGGCGCGGCCGCCAGGTGGCGCTGTGGGCACGCGGCGCGGCCGCCCCTGTTCCCCCCCCCCATCCCGGTCCCGGGGTCTCGGCTCCACCGGGGGGACCCGCCCCGATCCCCATCCCTGATCCGCCCCTATCCCCGATCCCCATCCCCGATCCCCATTCCCGATCATCGATCCCTATCCCCGATCCCTCCCCGGGCCCCGGGAGCGCAGCTGGGCTTCCCTCCCTGTGCCCCGACACCCCATCCTAGCCAGGGGTAACCCCAAGGGAGGCAGGAGGAGGAAAGTTCCTCGATGAAACCTTTCCATCTGGGTCACCTGCTGCTGCTGCTTCCTTATAGCAGTGGTGAAAGAGGGGTGCTTTCACACCCCTGTTCACACGGGAACAGGGGTGTCACCATCACGTTGTGGACAGGTCCCCTGCTGGTCCCAGAGGCATCCAGGCTCTCTCCTGAACAGAACTATTCTATTTAGTCAGAGTACTTTATCCCAATTCCCAGTTCTTTGAGCCTTTTCTCCTCTTCTCCCCAGGAGCTAGCCAGGTAAGAAGAATAAAGCACCCTGAGTAGGTGAACAGTGCCATCACCTGCCAAGGCAGACATGGGATTTAAACTGTGGATGGCAAATCTTTGGATTGACACAGGAGCCTGTAAGGAAAATACTTATGGAAAGCATTTTCACTGGGGATGACAGGAACAAACTGTTTCTAAGCCCTCAGAAAAGTGCAGGCATGAGCTCAACACCTGAGTGCTCTGCTTTCAGTCCCACCTTGAGAGGAGAGGCTTTTCTCTTTCCCCCATTGTCACAGGTCAGGTCAGTTGTTCCTCTGCCCTCTCCCAAGAAGGGCAAGAAGGAGTGTGGTCCCTTTGGGGGGGGGGGGGCTCATCCAGCTGCAAAGGTCAGGGATGAGGGACGAGAAGGTTTTCTGTCCCATTTCCATTTCCATTTCCAACTGCTCCTTCCCTCCGCTGGGGTCTGGGCAGAGGGAAGCAAGGCCTGACTGTCCCTGTGGTGCCAGGAGCCACAGGGCAGGAGAGGAGGGGCTGGAGGCAGGAGGAGGGGGTTATCCTGGATAAACTCCAGGTCAGGGGTGAGAGGAGCCTTGGGCTCACTTGGAAACGGTGTCAAGGCAGGGGAGAGGCCTTTCCCCAAGCAAGAGAGACTCCTGTGCTCTGGGTCCTCTGTCTCTTCTCTCACAGAAGTGACGTCTATCCCCCAGAGTGAGAACTTCTTCCATGGCCCCCTTGTTCAAAGGCCTCAAAGCCACTCATTCCCCAGGAACCCTGTTTGTTCCTACATAGGACGAGCAAGCAGGGCCAACCTTTCCCTCCTCTGCTTCCATCCCTGCTATCTGTCATGACCAGGGACAGTGTGACCATGTCTCAGTGCTGTCTCTGTGCTGCCTGTGCTGCAGAGTCCCACTCCTGGCTTTGTGCTGCTGGCCAAATCCACAGCTCAACCCTGCAGCTCTTGCTCACTTTGGGAACTTCCTCACCTCTGGGAGCAAATCACAGCCTGCAAGTCTGAGTGTGTATTTTATTCTGTGTAGAGAGCACTTGAGTCAGGCTTGCAGGGAGCCCTCACTGCAGCGTGCTCCAGTTTGCTCCTGCAGCAGAAGAGTGAAATGCTGAGTCCCAGCACTGAGGGCTTCCCTGTGCAGGCTGTGCAAGGGTCCTCCAGCTCTGTTTGCCATGCTGAGGGCAGGATGGACCCAGCTTCCCACAGGAATATGCTGCAGCCTCCCAACAGGCCTGGATCTGTGTGATCTGTGTGCTGCTGCAATCTCAGTGGGGTGGTGCTGGTCCAGAGAGCAGAACCAGGCAGGGGGCAGGAAGGGAATGCTAAAGGCAACTGGGAATTCTCTAAAATCAAAGCCCCAGTGCTCCAGGGCTGGCCTCTGCAGGGTGGATGGAGCACAGAAGTCTCCTTGCCTGCTGCCAGCTCTCTTGAATTTTTTTTTTTTTGCTTTTTTTCACAAAGTCCTGACTTTCTCACTCCCTCCCTGTTTCCCTTCTGCTTTCCTTTCACACTCCTCCTGGGAGGGTCGAGCCAGTGTTTAACTCTTTCATCCTTACAGCAATTTTTAGTTGCTTTTGGGAATACCCCTAAGCCCCAGGTGGGGCATCTCCCTGCCAGCCTGCAGCTGGAGCTCCCTGTGCTGGGCACAGAGGCACAAATCTTGTCTAAGTAGGAAAACAATGCAGAACTTGTCCCTGTTAATGTCGAGGCTGGCTGTCCCTGCTGGTGGAGGTGCCCTCAGACTGCAGCTGGGATGCTTTTCCCTTCAGCATCCTGGAAAAAGCATGGAAACATTCCCCCGATCCCCTGAACAGATTTGAAGGGCGAAATCTGCCAACTGCTCAGTATATTGATTCAAATGCATTATTCCTCCCTGGGCAGGTCCCTGCCCTGGGAAAGGAGCAATCAGTGCAGGTGCAAATAGCTTTTAATTGCAGAATGTATCTCACCACGGAGGCATTTAGGCTGGATATGATACAACTGATCCAGCAGCAGCCGGAGGAAGCCCAATAAGCCCGAGCTGTGCAGGAGCCAAACTGCTCCTGTGCCGTACCTGTGGTGTAAATATTCATGTGTGGCTCTGTGTCCGTGTTCCTCCACATCTCCCTGAGATGTGACACAGTAGCACCGTGTCAGGATTCAAATGGCATCTTCAGGGAATGTGAAAACTTGCTGTCTGTGACAGTCCCCGTGTGAGGATGCAGATTGCTGGGGATGAGGATGTTTTGTGTGTGGACTCGCCTAAAGGCAAGAATCGGGGGCAGTTTCTCAGTGCCAGCGAGGCGCTCTGTGCCTGCTCTGGAGCCCGAGCTCTCTTCCCGAGGCTTGGCTGTGGGCTCAGGCGGCTGTGGCACACAAAGTGATGTACAGGTGGTTGGGAAGGGTCCTGTGTAGCTGTCGGGTTGCCGTGGGGTGCCTCTGGAGCTGACAGACTGTACAGGCTGCTCTGCAGGCCCTTATCTGGCTCCCGGCCGGGGGATGCAGCCGGGGGGCTCCGCTGCCCTTTGCGGGGCTCCGCAGCCCCGGGAGGAGCGGACAGCTCCGGGGCAGCACCTCCGACCGGGGAGCGGGGCGCGGAGGGACACGGCAGCGGTTCAGAGAGAGCCCGGACGCTTCAGAGTGTCCCTCCGCGTGTGACACCGCCGTGGTGAACGCGAGGAGCCCGGCGTGCCGGGATGTGCGGGGTTTTGTTCCGTTATACGTGCAAGGATGGGCGAGCCTGTGTTTGGGGAGGCACAACCCGGGCCATCGGCACAGAGAGCTCCTTCCGCGGCAAGAGCCCGTTCGAGAGAGGAGACGGGAGAGCTCGGGCAGGGGAAGGATGGAGGGTGATGCGGGGACAGAGGGAGCCCGCGGAGAGATGCGGGACTGCGCCCGCTCGGCCGCCGCGCAACCGGCCCGGCTCTTCCCTAGCGAGGACAGGAACTGGTTTTATTATAATTGTTATTTTCCCTGAGAAAACAAAAATCGGACTTCCTAGGGAAAAATAAAAAGGAAAAAAGAACTTTCACCGCGAACTGTCCTGCTCGGAAATCGCGTGCTTTTGGCGCAAAGCAGCGCTCGCTGCCGGGAGCGGGGCAGGAGCCGCGGCGAGCGGCGGGGATGCAGCGGGGCTTGCGGCAGGGGATAGCCCCACCCGCGCTTCCAGCGAGGAGCAATCCCGGGCACCGGGCACGGCCGGCGGGCGCGGGGCATCCCCGGTTTGGGCAGCGGCGCTGGGCAGCCCGGCGCTGCCGGCGGATCCCGGGGAGAGCTCGGCCACCCCCGCTCTCAGCGGTGCCGGCTGCGGGCTGTGCGGGCCCTCCTGGCCAGGGCCGTCCCCGGGCGCTGGGGGTCGGGGCAGCCCCGCGGGGCCGGTGCCCGAGCTGCCCGCGGCGCTCCCGAACAAAGGCGCGGCCGCGCCGCACCGGGCCCGCCCCCGCCGCTCCGGGGCAACTTTCCCCGGGGCCGGCCGCGCCGAGAGGCGGGGCTATGCTAATGAGAGGGGCGTGTCCCCGCCCCCACGGCGGCGCTTTGCCGGCGCTCATTGGCGGCGGCGGCGCGGGGGCGGGGCGGTGACGCGATGCAAATGAGGGGGCGTGTCCGCGGTGGCCCCGCCCCCCGCCCGCCGGGGCTGCGGGGCTCGTGTTCGGCGGCGGGGACAGTCAAAGTGGCTCCCATAGGGAGAGACGGCGAGTCCGCCCGGCGCTGCGGGAGAGGGAGGGGGCACGGGGAGCCCCAGGGTCTCCCTCCGGCCGTCCGTCCGCGCCGCCGCCGCGGGTGCGCCCCTCTCGCTCCCTTCCCGGCGTGCGCCCGGCTCCGGCAACTCGCTTCCTGCGCGGCTGGAGGAGGGAGGAGAGAGGAGAGGAGCGGAGAGCGCTTCGGCTGGGAGAGGAGAGAAGAAAGAGGGAGAAAAGAAAGAAAGAAAAGAGAGAGGGGAGAAGGGGGGGGACTTGCCTCTCTTGTCACTGGAAAATGACACTTGATGTAGCAGAGCCTGCCGCAGCTCCCGTTCGTCCTATTGTTTCTTAAACTGCCATCTGAGATTTTTTTTTTTTTTGCCTGCTGCCATCCGAGGGGTGTCTTCATACAAAAGGGACTTCAAGTACTCCTCCGGCTTGCGAGCGCCGCAACCAGCCCCCAGCACCCCGCCAGCCCCTCCAAGCACCCAAACAAACTGCACACGCAGCAAACAGCAGCAACAAATCTGGGCTCTGATTGCCTCTGGATTTTTTTTTTTTTAATGTGCGTGCCTGTGTTTGCTTTCTCCGACTTGCTTTGATTCCAACGATCAGCTGCAGAGAGAGGAAAAAAAGAGAGAAAGAAAGAAAAAAACCCCACATATAACAGTCCGCCTGGCGATTTTATCACTTTTTAAAAATTTTGAATAAAGGAGGAAGATTTGCGCTGTTGTTTCTGATTCATGTTTGGGATTCAGGAAAGCATCCAGCGGAGTGGGAGCAGCATGAAGGAAGAGCCCCTCGGCGCGGGGATGAACGCGGTGCGGACGTGGATGCAGGGAGCCGGCGTCCTGGACGCCAGCACGGCCGCTCAGAGGTAGGCAGGCTCCGCGCCCGCTCCGCGCCCGCGCCCCGCTCCGCGCCCCGGGGCGCTCCCCGCCCGCCCGCAGCGCCTTTCCCCCCGCGCCAACAAAAACCCGGCTCTGGAGCTCTGCTACCGGCACTGTGTTTCGCATAGATGTCGCCAGTTAAATATTTATCCCCATTGTCCCGTAGGAATGACTTTTTATTAAATAATGATAACAACAATAAAGGAAGTGGCGAGTTTCGCTAGGTGCGGATAGGTAGGTTTCAACTCTCTGGCTCCGTGTGTTCGCTCGGAGGAAGGAGTTTTCAAAACTATGTTTGCTGCTGATTTAGTCTTAAGATCTTCAATTGACACTTTGCTCCTCCGGAAAACAGAGAGCTGTGCACGGATGTATCCAAAATATATTTCTCTACCTCGCTTTCCTATTCCCGTCAGAATCAGCAGCTCCTCTTCTGCTCCTCCGATAAGTAGGGAGTTTGCAAAGCGTACTCCAGGAGAAATTTAATTTCAAGTCCTTTTGTAAAACCACTGCCACTTATCTCAGATTTTTAAAAAGAAATCCCTCCAAATATATGATGGGTTTGGCGAAGCTGCTCCCAGCCTCGTTTTCTCTCTTATTTCTCCTTCTTCCCATCCTCTTCCCCACGAAAAAAAAAAAAACCAAACCCAAACACGAACCAAAGCCTGATGCTGGATTCGCAGCTTGAGCCCTGGAGCCGGCATCATCCGGCATCAGTTTAATGTTGACATCTCCCAGTGTCTCCCACCTCGCCCCGCACCCCCCCTTTGGAGCCCTCTAAGGAAGGGAAAGTTTCTGCAGGGACAACCCTGAAATATTTGAAGTTGTCTCCTGGGCTCGGTGTTTACCCACCGCTCCGGCGCGGGAGGAAAGGCTCGCAAGATAAGGCACATGGGCGCTGCTGTGACAGCTCCGAGCCGAGTTTGAGAAGTGGCAGGAGCGATGCTGCTCCGCGGGGCAACGCGCCGGCGGCTCTGAGCGCGGCTGCCCCGCCATGCAGGGCCGGCTGCGAGCGGGCACGGGCCCCGGGGAGGGCTGGTGGGTACCGGGGCCGGCTAGGGGGGCTCCCGGGGGCTTCGGGCCGGCCGCAGGACGGGATGGGGTCCGGGCTCCGCGGCGTTCGGAGCTGGAGCTGGATTTCTCCGTGCCCGGAGGGAAAAGCCCCGGGGCGGCTCGGGGGAGGGAGGGATGCTCCGTCCCGGGGGGGCCCAGCCGGGTCCCGGCGGGGGAAGGCACCGGCCCGGGAGGCGGCTGGGGGTGCGTGAGGCCGCGGTGTCGGAGCTGCCGCTAACCCGCGTGTTTCTGGTCCCAGCGGAGTGGGTCTGGCCCGGGCTCACTTCGAGAAGCAGCCGCCTTCCAACCTGAGGAAGTCCAACTTTTTCCACTTCGTCCTGGCTCTGTACGACCGACAGGGGCAGCCCGTGGAGATCGAGCGCACCGCCTTCGTGGGCTTTGTGGAGAAGGAGAAGGTGAGTACCCTGGTGCCCCGTGGGGGCTCGGCCGCCTCTCCGGGGCCCTCCCCGCTCCGCTCCCTCGGGGCCGCGACACCGGCTGGTCCCGGGAGCCACGGCAGCCTCCCGGACGCCTCAGTCTTCCCCTGTCCCGGAGGGCAGACGAGGAGGGGATGTCCCCTGTTCCCTCGCTATGCCCGGGGCAGGGCAGAGAGCTGAGAGCTGCCCCATCCAACCCCGGGGACACCCGGCCTGCGAGTGATGGAGAAGCTCCATTGATACTGTTTTCTTTTTCCCTCCGGCCTCCCGTGTCGCCTTTGACTTCAGGAAGCCAACAGCGAAAAGACCAACAACGGGATCCACTACCGCCTGCAGCTGCTCTACAGCAATGGTAAGGGCTGGCAGTCCCCCGGTGTGCAGAGCCCAGCAGCGCCCGGGTTCCCCCGGTTCCCCTCGGCTCCTAGCGGGGACACGGGCGGCCCCGGCAGGCCCGAGCCCTCGGGCGAGCCCCGGCGCGCTGCTCACGGCTATGCCTTGTTTCAGGGATCAGGACCGAGCAGGATTTCTACGTGCGGCTCATCGACTCCATGACCAAGCAGGTGGGTGCTGCGGGGCGGCCGCCGAGCGGGGGGCGGCAGCCGTCGGGGCGGCCCCGGGAGCCAAACCCGCCCCCGCGGCGGGGCCGCTCTGCCCGCCGGGGCCGGGACGGAGCCTCCGCCTCCCGCGGGCACGGCCGCGCTCCCGCTCCGGGCAAACACCGGGCTGCGGGGCGGCCAGCGGGGCCCGCGGGACCTGCCTGCTGCTGCTGGGCTGCCGGAGAAAAATACAGGCGGCCCTCCACGGTCCCAGCCAGGGCTGCGGATGGTTTTGCCGCCTAATTAATAAGAATTAACCTCCGGCCTGCGGCAGCCCCCAGCGCCGCCGGCATAGGCGCTGCCCGGCGCGGGGCTCTGTCGCTCCGGCCGCTGCCGCCGGCTGCAGGAGGAGCGGTTGTGTCGCGACACGTTCGTGTGTCGGAATAGACCCCAGAATCGCGGCGCGGGCAGCGGCGAGCTCGGTGTCGGACTCGGGGAGGGCAGCAGGGCTTGTCAGTGGATTAATCCTCATTTTAAGTCTGTTCTTTAGCTCTCCCAAGCAGAGTAATAATCGTGCGTGCCTACCTGTAAAAAATACTTTTCTGTTTAAAACCAGTATTTTTACGAAGGGACTATCTGAGCAAATCGATTCTCTCTCTCCTTTCTTTTTTTCCTTCTTTCCCTTTTTTAATTGTTACTCTGTTTTTTTTTTTCTGCTCCTGTCAGAATATTTTTCTCTTAGAATATGTTTCTTTTAAATAGTTGGGATCGCTTTTGAGCGTTTTAATTCTTAAAATGTGTTTCTTCCCCTCCTAATCTGTTTTACTTGTTAAAGAAAATTCTTAAATTTTATTTAAGGAAAACATTAAGGGGTTATTTTTTGTACCGCTAGGAAACGTCAGTCCTTGTATGTTGTCTGCAGGGACAAAACTCTTGGCTTGTATTTGGGTTTCTTTTCTACAGCAAAACATAAAGCTCTAAGGGCTGAGTTTGTTTTACAAAACTCTCTTTGATGGTCCCAAAACATCTTTTCCTGCTATTGAAGACTGTCTTTCAACAGAAAAAAAAAAAAAAAAAAAAGAAAAAAAAAAGAAATAGGGAACTTGGGTGAATTTTACTAGACAATCCACTATGCATCTGAACTCTGTTATACTGTACGCTTCCAAACAGAGCCCGTTCCTTGTAGGAATTAAACCAGCAGCCACATACCCTTCTTCTTAAAAAATCCTGGAAAGCGTTTGCTGTCATTCCCTGGTTTTCAGGCACAAATTGGTTAGTTTGTGTTAAAAGTAACAAAATCTCCCTGAAATGTGAACTCTTTTTAGTCCTTTTGGAGTTTGTGTATTTCAGTGTAGATCGTGTGAGAGAGACTATCAATAAATATTATCTTTAAATAGCTTTCCTATCGTTACGGAAATGCAGAAACCTCTGGTCATAATCCTGTTGAAAACAGAGCCCTGAACTCATGGAGAGCAGTGGATTCAAAATAATTTTCTTAACAAAGGCATCTTGCATATGAAGAGTTCATCCTAAGGCACTGTTTGACCTCTTGGTCTCTCATTATTATCAAGTCATCAGAGGGTCTTTGGAGAGAAAGGGGAAAAAGAAAACCCCGAGATACAGTTTATTTGTAAGACCTACCGTGTAGCTTTAAAGCACGTTCACAATGAAGAAGCAGGAGAAAAAAAATCTGTCTGATTTCAGGAAGTCTTAGAAAAACAAAGTTAGTGCAAATTACAGATTTTGGGAAAAGTGCAGTGGGGTTGAGAAGCGAGGCTTTTAGAACAAAAGCTCTCTGAGCTTAGATTGAAAAACGGGGAGCAAAAGGCTGTTTTAGATGCAAACATGTTTGCTTACATATTAATTTCATATCTGTAGTTTCTTTAGGCATGACTATAATTGCTTATGAAAAATAGGGCATTGTCATGTCACAACTGTGGCATGTGCCGCTCCAAATTTTTTCGGGGGCCAGACACTAAATTCTCCTTCTTGTCCTTTTTTAATTCTCTCTTTTCAAAAGTGAAATTATTTCAGAGTTGGGATTGCGTCGGTTACTGAATGCTTATTAGGAAGTGAAGTACAACACATGACAGAAGCTCACCCAAATGTTGAATATATCATTTATATTTTATGACAGTGAATTATATAGAAGATTCTCAAGTAACTTTCAAATCATCAAACTGTAATTAAATATTGCAAAGACTGTCTGAAAATTCTTTAATTTTTAATGAAAGTTAAATATATATTGTCAGTCTACTTGAAGGTGTAGTATTTTAATGCATGACGCTCAGAACAAATTGGATAATGAAATGATTACTTTTAAATGAAACTGTTGCAGAAGCATACACGTTTCAGCTGGCAAGTATCTGCTCAGTCCTCACACACGCACATTCACACACTCGATAATTGTGAATTCCCAGACTGAAATTACAGCTACTCTGAGGTTTCTGGTGGCAAATTAAAAATCCCACAGAAGCAAAGCTTGAATGAGTTAGGTTCCCCAGATCATACAGGAAAGTATCTGTGGCTTTTTTTTAAATATTAATTTTTTATTATTATTTTTTAATACGGACACATCAGATTTAAATATATTCTCTTTGTGTCACGGTTACAAATTGCGAGGTTTTGTACGGTTGCGGATTATTAAGTTAGGTAAGATAAAATAAAAGCCCTTCTGCAAATCAGACCTGGATTTCTGTGCTTAGGATTGCTGCTCAGAGATTTAATGTGAATGTCCTATTAGCAGCATGTGTTAGAGCAGTAGGTAGGCAGGGCTTGGCTATGCTGGGGGCTGTGTATGTACCAGAGAGGAGATGTTCCTGCTCCTGACTGTTCCTGCTCTGCTAACCCAGGGATTTGTTTGTGTGGCTGTGCCCAGCTAAGAAACTCATAGCAAGAGTTCCTGGGTGGAACAGAGGGATCTCCGTGTCCTGGTGTGTGTGTGTGTGTGTGTGTGTGTGTTTCTCTGTCAGCTGTGGAGCAGGATGGGAAGTGGGGCTGGAGGGTGGCACCAGGAGCTGTGGTGGGAGCTGCATCCCAGGCAGAGCTGGCTGTGGGATGAGCTGTGCACGCGCTGCCCCGAGCAGGAGCTCGGGCTGCACGGGCATTCCTTGGGAACTGGGGCTGTGGGACTTCCAAACGGGAAACCCAGCCAGGCTTGGTCTCAGAGTGCCTCATTTTGGGGTGTGTTTGGGGAACTGTGCTTTGGTGGTGGCCCCGGAGAAGCGCTGGGTGAAATGGGAATTACGTGGCTTTCGGGGTCTCGCTGAGTTTCTGAAATGTGTCCCCGTCACTTAAAAACTGTAAATGCTGCACACAAATCATTCCTGTGGCAGAGAAGTTCCTTCCAGTTCAGGCAACAACATTCGGTGTCAGTACTGGCTTAATTAAATTTTCTTTTATGTTATATTGGCACCTCATTTTATGTCAGGATCGCATTCCTAATGCGCTCAAAACCCTGTAGGACCCCAAACTTTATAGCTGTTGCTTTCCGTAAGGCAGCAGCTCCTCCCGCAGAAGATCTGCCTCTAACGATGATGCATTTCAAAATTGCCTGCAAAACGTGAAATATGTCTGCTCTAATAAAACTGGAGTTTTTAGGCAACTCAAGGGATTTTAATATGTTTGTGGAGAAGAGATGCCTTCTATTTCTTTGGCTGTATTTTCATAAAGTTGAGGTATTTCACTATTAGGAAAGATGGAGGAAATAAATCTGAAATACTTGTTCCGCACCCATTTTTCCTTCAGTTATTCTCATCCATAAGATATAATGGATGCTAATATGGCTCAGGCATCTTGAGAATCATAAGTTTTGCTCGATGGCTATTGTCTATTGCTGAGAGAACTCATGAGTCAAAAATCCTTCCTTCAGACTTAAACCCTGTTTATATTTGGATTTTTTTTCCAGAGCTATAACTCTGGATGCAAATGGTTTTTCTGTTGACTTGTCTGTCATTCTCTGATGTCTGCAGATATTTGATCAGCTCTATTCTGTGCATGGCATGGCCCTTCTCTGGCAGCTACACGCATGGGAAAAAAAAATGTTATCAATAAGTTCAGAGGAGCCTCAGCAGACTCGGAGAAATTTCACACAAACATAAAACAAAACCTAACCCCTGTGACGGGGAAAGTTTACATTGCACCAGATTTTAGCAGCTTTCTTGTGCCTTTGGTGAGATGTCAGAAGCGCAGGTGATTTTAATTTTCTTGTACAGAGAGGAATGGAGAAGTTTGGAATTTGCATGCATGATCAGGACCTGTGTTTGGGAAAATGTAAACTCATCACAGTGGAAAATGTGTTGTTTGGAGTCTGAGGGTGAAAACAAAGCTGAGGATTTTGGAGAGACTGCCTGAGCCAGATGGCCTGGTGCATTCCCAGTCTGGCAGCCCAACTGCTCCCTCCTGTATAATATACAGCCATTTGTTCTGGGATATTTACGCTAGAGCTGTTTCCATGTGAATGTTTGAAAACCATTAAAAATGAACATATTAGGAGAGATAAATTTATTTAATTTGTGTGAATACGTTGATAAGCAGGCTGTGAATCAAAGGCAGAGGGAGACTGGATAAAATAATTAGATGCTTCTGAATTGTGTGTGGAGAGGCAGAGCAAGAACTCCCTGTCCTGGCCCCGGGACCAGCTCCGCGCTGCTTGTCCGGGATAAACCTCCCCGGGATGGGTCGAGGTTTTGCCTGGGGAAGGGGTAAAACCTCGGGTAATTGAGGGTTAAGGATTCAAAGCCAAATAAATGTAATTCACAGTATTTTCTCTGTAGATATACAGTGGATACAAGCCTAATCCTCTCTGGGTAAAATTCTGGCCCATCTGAAGTCAATTGCAAAGCGCCTATTGAATTCGGTGGGGCCAGGATTTTATTTTCTCCCTGTGTGTACAGCTGTAAACGTCATTCCAAATCATTTTAGTTCTGTTTTGGAAAAGACCCTAATTTTAATGAGTTTTCCCTTCTCTTTTATTTCGGTAAGGGAGATACTTTGTTTTGTGAGGCAGATGGAATCTGAAAGCAAGTGGATTTAGATGCACATTGGTGATTTCTCTCCTTCTCTTACTCTTTTAAAATCAAGGCCATGACATAACTGAGTAATATAATGACCATGATCTCATTCCTTCAAGATTGTTTTTCGTCCAGTTCTGAAAGCAGGATTGCTTGACTGGCAAACTGACACCAGGAGACGATTCTGCCCTCACTTGTACCAGCATAAATCTGGATTTATTCAGGAATAGTTAAGAACAAAATCAGCCTCTGTATTTTTCCGGCTTGTTTGTAGATTATTTTATTGCTTTATCTTACTGCATCTACTGGGGAAAAAGTAGATTAAATGAGAACTGAAGCCTTGACTTGTGTATCGCCCCCATTCCTTTTTATTTTTTATTTCTTATTATTTTTTTTTATTCATGAAGTCTGACAGTGAAAAGTTTAGGTGAATTTTTGGACGTACTTCACTGTGATGCGCTCAATGCAGTAATTTTTATTTGCTGTTAAGCAGTGAATTGAATTTGATTTAACTTTTTATGCAGCTTTTTTTAAATAGAAGAAGGGAAGTCATATTTTTGACACAAATTTTTCGGGGCCGGATTTTGAGTTCTGTTTGTGCATGGGTGACTGTTACTCACTGGGACTTCTTGCAGGAAGGTTACTTGGGTGAGTAACAGCTGGCAAAATGGAAGATAAATTTTGTGGAGAAATGTTTAAGTTGTTCAGGAGAAGAAATGCTATTTTCAAGTGCTTATGAATTATCACCGAGTTAAAACGACATGAAGTAAACAAAAAGAAAAAACCCAAAGTCTATAATTTTGCATTTCCTTTGCTGGTGTTTTGTTGTGCAACTCTGATGTGTATCTGCAGGCTTATTTTTAGCTCTGCTGTGGTCTAAGTTTATGCACTGTAACTTTCACTTTGTCTCTCATTAATGTGATCCCTATTTGACAAAATCACGACGACGTTAGTGCGACAGGGAACCCTGACGCAATCTCCCTGTTTCAAAACCCGAACTTAAAAACCGCTTGATTTATATAAAAAAAAAAAAATCAAGATATTTTTGTTAAAAAGAGCAGCTTCTCAAATCCGAGAGTTAAACATTTTCACAACAGTAACGTAGTAGACCCTTCCTGTAAAAATACTTCTGGCAGCTCTAACGATCTGAAACTTTAGCAGTTCCTGTTTCCTTTTTGAAACTAATTGTAGAATTAATGCTTCAGAGCGGCGCGGTTTGCGAGGCGGTCGAGTATCGGCAGGGCTCTCGGGCAGCCATTCATGGGGGCACACAGTTGGTGCTCCACACAAGTAAATGGGGACACAGGAGTGGGGAGATGGGGATGAGCTGCTCAGAAAGGAAAAGTCATTTCAGTCCCCAGCTCGTCCTCCCGCTCCCCAGAATTTCCTAGGAATTCCTGCAGGAATAGGGCAGGCAAGGGGAGCCGCGTTTGACGCGGAGAAAACAAAATGTGCACGGGTGCAACTTCGATAATTGAATGCAAATAAAGTGAGAAGCAAATCCTTAACGTGGAGGGAGGCAGAAGAATGTCATGCACGCAAAGAAGGGATCACTGATGCTAAACACAACAGACAAGGTGATTATGTACCACAGTGTTGACTCTGCCCGTTCATTATTGCTATTTAGTTGAGTTATTTAAGCAGCTACCTGGAGGTTAAGTAAGCACAGCAGCAGGAAGGGGAGAGGAGGAGAGAGGGCAGGGGGAAAAAAGAAAGTAAATTTTGCGTTCTGGTTTGTCACTTCATTGGCTCCACTGGCAACAAGCTAACCCATCCTGGGTAAATTTATTTTCATATTTGGAAGTATCAGAAGAACGAGCTAAGTCCAGCAGTCCTCTCCTCCCATGTCATGTTGTGATTGTCTGGAGGTGACAGGAGGGCTGGTGGTGTTTATCCCCACTAGAGGCCTCAGAAGTAGATCTGCTCTTTTTCCTCCTGCTCTGCATTCTCAGAGGGAGATTATTTTTTAACTGTTGATGAAGTCCAAGAAGTGCCATGAGCTTCCTCCTTGCCTGGCCTGTCCCACTGCCAGGTGGAACCTGATCTGGGGTTTTCTGGAGTCTTTGCAATGTCCCCGCTGACTGACCCCACCAGGTGTCAGCCAGTTACTTCAGTTCTCTGGCTTTGCCCAGAAGAAGCTTCTCCCCCATCTTCCCCACTAATGCTGGGAATGAGGCTCTTCTGAATTTGCCCACCTCCTGCTATAATCCATGTAATTCCACTTTCCAAGGCTTCTTGCAAACCATCAGTATCTCTCTTGGGCACTGATGTGGAAGTAGCTCAAGGTGGAATTCTAGCTGGGGTCAGGGTGTTGCTGGTGTCTGTGCTGGGGGGACTTTCTGTGCATCCCTGTTTTCCCACTGCTGGGTTCACAGCTGTTGTCCCTCACTGCTGGAAATGAGGGGGCAGAAGCCAGGTGAGGCTCTGGGCCCATTAGTGGCAATTAGTGGCAGCCTCTGTTTTATCAGCTATAAAAGCCCAGCCCAGAAGCTCCTAGGTTTTTGGGGAAGTCTTGTAGCAAAACTGAAGTTAAAAAGTTAAAACTACCAAAGGTAACACAGGTCTATTCATGGTATTATTTATGGAAGTATTAAGGAATTTTATAATGCATTATATTAATATTGCGTGTTGCCATTTAAATTGTGTAAGGGTCAGTGCATGCTACTTCAGATTTGTGTGCTTTGAGATTTGTGCCCCTTCTGGAAGTGCCACACCTCTTACCTTTTGTGGGTTACATTTGTAAGGACTAGAAAAACAGTTTGTTCTATATTAAGGTAACTTCCTTTTCTGTCACTATTTTCTATGCTTCCATTTCAACTAGATCTCATTCTTTACAATGTGTTTCATCCATAGAGCACACTTCTTAAATTTCAGTCTCTATTTTATTGTTAGCTCTAGAGAGACCCATCTCAGTTGTCATTTTACCTGCTGAGTTTTTTCCCCCAATTTCTTGTTTTAAATTCTGTGCTTTAGAGGCTGCAAAGGTCACACCAGGCTCAAGGGCAGTGCTGATGCTCAGCTGCAGGGGTGGTCATCCCTCCAAGCCTGGGGCTCCGATCCCAGCTCTGGAGTGCCATTCTAAAAGATTTAGAAACCTCAGTGGCAGCAAAAGATGCTGTTGCAAGGGAAACTCCACTCTTGTTTGCTGCTGGGGGGCTGGTGCCTGGGAGCAGGGCTGGCTGGAAAACATGACTCTGTGGGGCTGAGCTGGAAATCCTGTCCCACAGGGGCTGTGAGCACTAACCCAGCTCGTGGGTAACGCCGATCCCTTGCTGCTGGTGGGAGCGAACGTAGACTGCTCTTGAAATGTGAACACTCTGCCTTTCCACAGTTTTAGCTTAAAGGATTCTCCCTGTCTCCCTGTTGTGCTGTCTCAGAGTCAAATTTCTCAAGCTGGTTGATCCTCTGTTTGTTTTGGTCTCCTCTGCTCTGGTAGGGCCTTCTCCTCACTTATTTATACCCCTGGAACTCCGGAGGTGCTCTCTGGAAAGTGCTGGATCAGGAGGTTCAAGGGAAGAATCAGGCCCAGGCTCTTTCTCAGGAGCTACCAGGAAAATGCCTGGGCTGTGCAGCTTTTGTAATTAAAAATGCATGAGCTCTCTTTTCTGCCTTTTTTTTTTTTTTTTAATGAATAGGACCCAAAGTATACCAAGCCTTGCTGTTTTTTTTTTCTTTCTCTCTTTTTTACCCCCCTTCTTTTTAATGCTATTAGGTTTATATTTTATTCTGAATTGAAAAGAAAATTGTGGTTGTCTTGACTACTAAAAAAACCCATCCTACACACTGCTGGAGAGATGTGCAACAGAGAGGAGGGAATTTAGCTGTACTCAGCTTGTGTTGTTTTACAACTGCAGGTCTTGGAGCAGGTTTGGTGGCGATGCCAGCTCTCTTTAGCCTGAGCTGTGGTTTGTAACTCGCTGAGCCTTTGCTTACCGTGACGTGTTTTGATTTTCTCCAAACTCAACCTTATGTACAACTAAAAATGTGTTTTATTTCTAGGCAATAGTATATGAAGGCCAAGACAAGAACCCAGAAATGTGCCGAGTTCTGCTCACGCATGAAATAATGTGCAGGTAAGAAATACCCCTCTTCCAGTTAATTAGTGATGAGAAGATGAATCTGTCTCCCAAAATCTAGGTTGAACCTACAGCTATTTTCGGACTTAAATTTATCTTTCTTGCATTAAACAATCCCAAAATAACACAGTTCGGTGTGTGTAATTAGCAGCAAGGTCTCAGTTGTCACACTAGTTTTCAATTATTTATAAAGAGTTATTCTTAACAGAATGCTGCTGGTTTTCATTTAGACACTGTAGCCCACAAAAGGTCTCCTCACCGAAATTAACAGTCTATTATAGTCTTGTAGCAATAAACGTCTCTGTCCCCAATTCCCAACAAAAACTCCTCAGCAAAATGACAAAATAGTATTTATTTTTTTCTGGGTGTGCATTAAGGAGTGAGGTCAGGAGGTTCTTTTGTCCTGGTTGCTGCTCACATGGGGTCTCTCCTTGGCCACAGTGGAGCAGCTGAAACTTCTCTGTGCAAAAGATATCATCTTCTTGATTTTCTTTAAACTTCCCCATGCAGATTTGGGTCTGCCCAGAGCTCTCTTGCCCTGCCTGGGGCTGGTGACTTTAATTCAGTCAAATATCTTCTCCCCCAAACTTCTGCAGCTGCTTCCTTCTCTGTTCTGGCTGATTGAAGTAGGTGAAGCCTCCTCTACTTCCTTTTTACCACAGACCCCTTCTCCACCTCAGAGAGCTTGACCTCTCAGTCTCATTAAAGTTAGTGGGTGTTTTTTGCATGTCTGAAAAAATCATTTGTTACATGTTATTCGATGGCAGAAAATAATTCCCTGGTGGAAGACGAGGCGTTCTTGCATAAGCTCATTGTTACAATCAGTTGTTTTAAGACTGTAAAAATGCCATTGCATGCGTTGTAACTTTTACAAAACACATTTACTAAAAAGGAGTAACTTGAGGGTAAAAACTAGTACCCACTTCTAAAAGAATAAACTTGGATGAGGGTTTCCTGGCAGGGGAGAGTCTTTGACAAAATACTCAGATGGAAACTTCTCTGTTGGTTGATTTTTTTTTTTTTTTTTCCCTAAATTCTTGGGATCTGCATGTTTTGTCCTCCACTGACAGCTCCTCCTGCTAAAACCCTGCTGGGGGGTAGCACCCCATGATGAAGGCAGAGGAGTTGCTCTCCTTGCTCTGCCAGCTTGGGTGAAACCCTGCACAGCTTCCCCCCTCCTTCCTTGCAGCAGGATTTTGGGGGATTTTAGTTTTCATGTCTTGCTTTTCTAGGCTGCTTCTTTCAAGAAACCAAAAACATCGGTTTGCAGCTCCAAGAGGTGCCTGAGCCTCTGCTGCCATTGGGAGCCTCTGTTGCTTTGCTGAGGACTCCAGGCCACTTCTGCCTTTTCAAATGGAATCCCAGTCATGTTGACAACTTGTAATTGTCCTAAAATTCATTGACCCAATTAGCACGACTTGCACACTGGATACCTAGCTAGGAACAATTCATGGAAATATTAAAGGAGGCCCCTGACCTGATAAGACTCAAGTGCCTTTTACTTTTCTCCTGTAACTGGCCAGTAAAACAGTGGGACTGGGCACCTGAGTAAAATTGAGGACAAGTTCAAGTGCCTGCAGTGTCAGGGTCTGAATCTGCCATTAGTCCTGGGTGATGTGTCCTCCTGATCCTTAACCAGCAAGGTTTGGTGGTAGGAATGACTCACTGAGCCAGAATCAACTACTTTAAAGAATTAATTTCCTCACAGATACTTCAGAAAGATGAAGTGTAAGAAGTAAATTAAAACTTTATATAGTGGGCTGAGTTTTAACCAGAAGACCAAAAGCTCACATCACAGATTTATAGCCATTCAATATATTTTGACTGAGAGAAAATTATTTCTGTTCTGGGAACATGGAAAGATGTGCAGTCATTCCCTTTATTAAAGCACTTTGTACTTTCTTTGTTCTTAAAATGCACTGGCTCAGGAGCTGTATTCTTCTCCTATTTATTTACTACTAGCCCATGTTTTATGTTTCATGGCCATAAGGTGGAGGAGTAGAAAAAACTCAAACTGACTGTAGTAGGCAAATGTTGTGTTCCTGACGGGGTGGGGGAGACATATTCAAATTTCTTACAGCTCGTATTAGATATTTCCCATTTCCTTTGCTGCCCATACGTGTGTAAGAGGGTGCTGTTTGTTTACCAGGCCGCTTGACCCTATTGCACAAATCTGTCATCTATTGTGCTGCTAACACGCTTTTAAATTGCAAATCTGATGCTCTTTAGGGGTCTAGAATGGGAAAAAATTCTCTCTCCACACCATTCTGTTTCTCTTGATTTCTTGCCTGTTGTAAGTGGAAGTTGGGATGTGCTGAATTTGCACCAGGGGTGCAAATGCAGCCTCAATTATAAGCATAAAATTAGAGTCTGTTCCCCATTAATCAGCCCAGCTAATTGCTATGCACTACCATTAGCCATATGGTGTGAAAGACAGCTTGCTCTCCCTAAGATGAAATTTCTTCATTTCAGACATGAAATAGTGAGGGCTCTGTATTTTAAAATAGCTTGTTTTAGATATTTAATTTCTAAACAACTTTCAGCAGTGCTTTCTATCAAGGCTAACTGCACAATAAAACTTTGCATTTATGTGACAAAGCTGGGTATTTATAGTGTACTACAGCTACGGCACGGAGGAGACAAAGAATTCAAATGTGTAAGAGAGTCCTGGCTGTGGTAGGAGAGCGAAGCTGAGGTTTGCTTCAGGTAGCTGTTTATTTCAAAGGATTTCATTGTGTTTTGTCAGATATAAAAATCTATGCTGTTGGTGAAAATGTTAATAGCTGGGGAGAATTCACAACCTCAGTGGAATTTATTAGTATTGTAGGCAGCATGGGGAGGGACATCTATAGTTAATATTGCCTCAACAATTTCCATTATGAAACCTTCAGTGGCTTACAGCTTTGCCAAACTTAAACTGTTCTGGCTGAAATATCCTTTGCAGGGTGTCAGCCTCAGGCTGACTTTCTTTGGAAAGTTTCAGCTAAAATGGTTCAGTGATTTCTGAGAATGAGGTTGGAGTAAAATATGGGTTTTGTCTGTGTAAAAAAAGATCCTACAGCTGTTTTGGCAGGGGGGTCCCACACCTCCATGCTACAGGGCGAGGAGCCTGTTTGGGGCAGGGATGCCATAGATCCTGATGGCATCTTGGGACCTTGTGTACCTACCACCCAGCCGGGCAGCCAATGTCTCCTTGGTGCTGGCCAGGTGCCATGGGCCCCAAATTCCTCATTGTTCATTGTCCCTGGGATGCACAAAGCAGGGCTCCTTCACGGGGACGCTCCGGCTGCCGCGCCAGGCCCCGCATGGCAAGGGAGGCTCTGGGGTGAGCAGGCCTTGTCCCGAGGGCCTGGGCTGAGATCCTTGCAGAAGGGAAGAGGAGGAGGATGATGGGGAGCAAGGAGACAGCAGAGCAGCAGGTCACCAGAGGGCTGGGGTGAGGAGAAAGGCAGCAATAAAAGCTGGGGGTGGTGGTGGCCTGAGGAGGAGTGGGATAGGGATGGTGAGGGGCTCGGGAACGAGCCATGAGGATGGCAAAAACTGCAGGAGCTGGAAATGCTGGGAGGCTGCATTACTACCAAGGATTACTGGATTAAAAACAAGCAAACCCCACCCCACCAATAAATCAATTTATGTAGGCTTTTCATGTGGGCCAGCATGGCATTGTGTCCGAGCTGTGGCTCCTGGCCCCACCTGGGGAGAGGTGTCATGGAAGACCAGCAAAGATGAGTCCTTGTCCTCACGGCTGCAAGGAGCTGGCACTCCCTGCTCTTACACAGAGCCTTGCTGGGAGCTGGAGGGTTTCTGAGTGGTTTGGAGAAGCTCCTGGGAATTTTAAAATTCTTTCAGGGAAAGGAGAAAGGGTGCTGAATATTTAGGAACTTATTTCCAATTGCTAAGTAGGCACTAAAAGCCAAAGCTTTTGAGGGAAATTGAATTAAAAGCACTTTTAACCAGGTCTGAAACTCAAGATCTGCGTGATGTTTTAATTCTCTGCGTAGAAAAACTAGAGTGAAGAGACCTCCAATTCAGCTGTTGCAGGGAGGGGAAAAAACCCAAAAGGCAAATTAAATTCTAAAATATAATTCTCTAGATCATGGAGGAACATTCAGGGCCTCCTTTCATGCCAGAGAGCCACCCGATGGTGGGATGTGCCAGCCATGCAGCCCCTCCCCATCACCCTCAGACTGTGGTCATGGAGTGAGGTCTCCTGCTATCCCCTAGGACTATTGGGGGGCACTTTTGGGAGAGTACCCCAATTAAGGGGCCACCTGAGGAGCAGCGAAGAATTTCCCCTACTCTCAAAGCTGGGTAGTCCCCGTTGGGCAGTGCCTGACCCTTGTGGCAGGAGGTGAGACCGAGGTGTCCCTGTCCCCAAGCCCCCGTGGCTGCCTCTCTCTCTGGGTTAATGCCCAGGAAGGTGCCAACCTCTGAGCCCCCTGGTGTGGATGCTGGTATTTGCCCATCTCGTGCTGGGAGCCTGGGAACCTTTGCTTGCCTGAGTAAGTGTGGCAATTTCTGTCCCTCCAGTCTGCTGGGAGAATGTCAGGACTAGCCCTGATTCACTTCAGTCACAAGAACTGCATTGTCTTAACTTGTGCCAACTCTGGTTCTAATTACATTTTAATCATTTAAAAATGATTAGCAGTTTTTATTGCCTTGTTTGTGGGTAAATTTTCTCACCCCACACATTCTAGCTGCACTCCAATGACAAGTCCTTTTATAGGCAAAAAAGCCCCTGAACGTCCCCATGACTATTTACCTACAGCATATTTTATTCCTTCCTAAATTTTAATACTTTCAGGGTGCCAAGGCTCTGGCATTTTCTGGTGGATCAATTGTGGTATTGTGCTGTAAAATTAAGCAGTTTTTTTTGGCAATTCCAAACAATGTGACTTCCACCAAAATGAAGATACCGCACATGTGTTAACTGTGAAAAGTTTCAGCCCTGAATAGTTGCCTTGAAGCTTTTTGCGGTGAAGAGAATTATGTATTTTCCTCTCTTTGAAAACAAAATTATTATTTTTTTAAAAGCCATGTTTAAACAGGCTGTTTTTGTAAAAGGCCCCTTTTTTGTTATCTTTAGTGTGGTTAGTTGCTTTATTGCTAATCTTGGTGGGTAACTGTATATTATTCACTCTATTGTTCAGCAACACAAGAGAACCTTTGTCATACTCCCAACAAGGCTATTTATATAGCATGGCACTGCTGAGGGCTTCTTCCTGCCCTGATGTTCTTCCACCTTCTGGGGAAAGGAAAATAGTTCATCTGAGAGGGAGAGTGAGCAGTGGTCCCTCCTGACAGCTGCTGAAATACAGGCGAGGTGCAGGTCCCCAGGATGCCACTGGGAACAAACTTAGTGGTTTTCAGGATTTGGTTGTGTGTGATTGAGGCTGACCAGAAAGTTTATTGAACCTGAGATGTGCCCAGGTCTGGCCAGGGAGAGCAGCCGGGGTGGTTCTCACTGCCTGACACTTGGTGCCATCATGGGATGGGGTCCCTGCAGCTGCCCATGCTTTGTCCAGCAGGTCCTTAGGGACAAAAAGGACTTGGGAAAGTCAGGAACATCTTGATTTTTAATTTTTTTTTTATTTTTTTATTTCTTGAAGCCTTGACTTCAGTGGGGGAGTTTCTGTTAAGGTACATCAGCAAACAGGATCTTTCCTTGTGAGATAGGGGTTTCCTCCCTGGGGTGAGTGGGTGGGTGAAATCTAAAGGCTTTGCTGACCTTTGTGGCTGTGATTTGGTCTCGTGGGTTTACATGGGCTGGTGGGAAGAGCAGGGCATCTCCCTGCCACAGCTCCAGAGGCACCAGGAGGGATTCCCACCTGGAGCAGGAACGTGCACCTCACCTACAAACTCACCAGCAATATATTTACACCTCCTTACCAAAAACAACCCTTGACAAGGAATCATCAAAACCCACCAACTTAACTTCTCTTAGGAAACAATGAGCCACCTTAGCTCAAAAAGAATCCCAGCCTCGAGGTCAGCCATGGAGCAGAGCTTTGGGAGACAGAGCTTATATTTCACATGCCTGCTTTGTATCTGACCTGACGCAGGGCAGCAGCCGCCGGAGCAGAGCTCTCCGTGGCATTAGTGATCATTAACATGCTCGGAAAACTTGGGGAAACAGGCGCGCTCGAGCATAAAAAGCTGCTGCTGCTGCTTGCATTTCAGCTCCCCCATTAACACCAGTGCTTCTTAGAGGGAGAATAATTGTGCTTTCGGAGTTTGGGGGGGAGGCTTGCCAGTAGCTGGGAATTGTGTGGAAGCGGGAATATCTTGTGGATGTGTAACACAAGCGTTAAGCAAATGTAAAAACCAGGCTCAGCAGGGAAAAATCTGCCTTATTTTGTGTGCCAGCGTCTGCGGGACAACTGTTAAACCCCGCGGAAAAGAAGCTACAAACAGGCAGCTCTCCCTGTTTTGGGCAATCCTTGAATTATTATTTGTGAAAGGGGCAAAACCCCTCTCTTTTTATATTTTCCGTTGCTAACCAGCTGTGCAAGAAGTTAAACACCGTAATTAACCCATATGTGACCCAGTGCATTTGACTGATTTGCAGGCAGGGCCGGCAGGGTAACTCGAGCCGGCAATTTGAACCCAACATGTTCGTAATGATGATTTTACAGTGTAATGGTCGCACTAAATCCTTTCGCTTTTGCTCTGCAGCCGCTGTTGTGACAAGAAAAGCTGTGGCAACAGAAATGAGACTCCATCAGATCCAGTGATAATTGACAGGTAAGGACTGCTATTGTTTCCTTCCATTTTTTTTCCTCTTCCTCCCTCTCCTCATTATAATGAAACACCTGCCCCGTGTTGCTAATGGGGAAGAATTAGGAGGATATGTGGATGAAATTTTGGGTTTTTTGATACAGAATTAGTTGTGCTTTGCAGTTGTGATTGCCTTGGAAAGGCCATATGTGGGAAAATGTAGGGATACTGGAGAGCCCTGCGCTGTGGAGAGCTCCAGCTCTTGTAACTGATTCATGTGCATAAAGAGGAGATTTTTCTTTCTGACTTTCTGTGACTCAATTCACATGCTATGCCAGGGAAGCTTCAGGAATAAAATAATAATAGTTTGTGATTTATGAAATGTGGTTGGGTGCTTATAAATATTTAACTTTTATTTGAAAAATGTTTGAATCATTATCACTTAGCTACTGTAGTTCTGTTGGATGCAATCCATCTACATTTTAAGGCTTTTATTTATGCATAAAAACAGTTAAGAAAATAGATCTGCAATGTAAGGTTTTTTCCCTCCTCTTATTTTCTTTGGTTGGAATACTATTTTGACTGTATTGTCAGTTGATTAATTCATTTTTGCCTGTCTTAATTATTGTGTTTTTAAACAGATCCATATTGCTAATCTGACATCACTGAGTAAATCATTGTAGTACAATACATCTATTCCTGTTGTTCTGGGCCATGTGTAGTTTCTGTTGCTTGCCAATTATGCAAAATGGTAGCCAAAGAGCCATTTTTATATTTTTATTGTCCAAATGCGTTGTCCAAAGCTGTGTGGGATAGCCAGGGTATTGTGCAGCATTGCTCCAGAGGAGTTAAATGGCCACCAAACACCAAAAGGCTCTGTCAGGGCTGGGGAGAGCAACACCCTGCACTGAGCTGTGAACAGAGGGACCCCAAACACACAGGGAGGAGGGCACAGAGCTTTTGCCTCTCCTCGCATTGCTGTCTGAATTATGTTTGCTGTATGAAGTTCTTAGAATCTTCCATGCCAGAGCATCCATTTTATGAAAGAAGGTCAGGTGGGTTTGATGTGCTGTGGGCCCCACTGGAGAGCAGTCCAGAGCTTTGTGCTCATCCCAGCTCTCGGATGGGTTGGGTAGGAAAGTGCTTTTATTGGATGCTTATAGCAGATGTTTTGATTAGCTGTAATAAGTCATCCTGAGAATGTTTAAATCTCTGAAGATATCCCTATCTATTTTACTAGCCATATTTTCATCTTCTCTGAGCATCAGGTAGCACCAGAGGAAGTGTGTGTGGGGGAAAGCCCCCCAGTGAAACCTGTACAGAGCTGTGTTTTATAAGCATGCTGCAGAGCTGAACACTATAAACATGGTGTTAGAGTGGCATTTTGAGCAACATGAAAGCTACAAAATTCACATGAATTTTTCATTGTACTGGAAAGTGAGATGTTAAGATGCTAATGGCAGGTTTACAGAAATATTTTGTTTAACTATCTAGTATGCAAAACTGCCAGTTGCAGATAATTTTAAAGTTTGAAAGCCAGAGATGCTGTCTGTTACATGTTTCCTGCAAAATGAGGAAAATAGGTATAGAAAAAAAACTCCAGCTTTAGCTTGCTAGCAGTGATCCATACCTCAGTCTTTACATGAATTGATGCAATAGTTACCAGTTTTGAAGTTTCTTCTTAAAATGCAAGGTAAACACAATTCAAAGCTGATAACACAAACCCTGCCTTGCCACCCGCACTGAATCACACTTGGCTTGTGAATGGGTTAAGCTTTTAAGTTCTTCACTTGGTTTTAAATTGTGACTTTGATACAGGAGGTTGATATGACTGTGGTTTGAATAACACTTGATTTTGACCTGTTCCTGTGGGTTGCAATGGCATAAGAAATTTGACTCAGCAGTACTGTAATTAGCCCTCCCTGTGTTTTTGAAACAGGATTGTGTTACCTGGATTGCATTAGTGTGGCTTCTATTGTTGCCGCTTCGCATCTGTCCCAGTAGGGTACTTAAAACCTTTTCTTGGCTGGGGCTAGTTCAAACAATTTAGGCCAAGCAAGTATGTGCTTTATACAGTTAGTAGCTTTAGTGATGTTTCTTGTGACATTTATCCTATTCATTTTTCTTGTCCCCTTTGGTTTGGAAAGGATGAAGTGATTTCTACAGAGCCTTTTTACCTGAAAACGAGCCCTTTAAAATTGTTCTGTGATTAAAACGCCTGCACAAGTCAGGCCATGTGTTTGGTTGTGCTCCATTGTCACTTCTCCATGCACACAGTTTTTAACTATTATGTCAATTGGTATGCAAAGCCATATTTAGTTATTTTTATTTGCACTGAGCTTAGAGAACTCATTTACCATTTGGGCTAAAGCACTCCCACATGCCGGATGCTCTGATCAAGTCTTTGCCTATGGATTTAATCTAACTCTTGCATCAAATCTTGTGAATCCACAGACTCTGACCTAACATAGAGTTTAACACAGAATCTATCCATGAGATTTTTGACATATGCACTTACATGGAAATGTTATCCTCTTCTGACAAGTTGGAATACTATTTGGGATTGATTAATTCTCTTTGATGAGGCTGGAGGGACTCGGGATAGAGAGGGCTCTGGCTTTGTGGTGGTTTGGTGAACTTGGAGAAAAGGCTCTTTGGCAACTTCAAAGTTACATGTGCTGTATTCTCCTTCAAACCCTGGATATGTGTGAAATCAAATTGTATATTTCTCTTTAATGAAAATGTGGGTTTTGAGAAAGCAAGTCCGTAGCTGTGTTTGGAAAAAGGATATGACTTTATTCTTTATAAAATTGTTTTATACTTTGCTCTATTATAGTATCAGCAGATACAGCAGTGAAAGGGACCTAAAGAAATTTATACTCATATGAAATAGTGATTTAAATTTTCTCTGGAGAACAAAATTAGTTTATTATGATTACAGAGCAGTCATCCCAAGGAAGTTTCTTGGAAACCTGTGTCTGTATCATCTTCTTAGCACAGCCTGTATATTTTATTGCTAATCCAGTTACATGTGTTGAGATGAAGATCTGATGAACAGGAACTCATTTTAAAAGGGGTATTATTGTCACAATACAAATGCACAATTCCTCCTACGAGTGCAGTGGCAGGGCTGTATTGTAATCACACTTAAAGAAAACACAGAGCACTTCCTGTTATTAAATTAAATTCTAGATTGATTTAACTTTCAAATTGTAACTCATATTTGAATTTAAAAGGTTCGCAATAAAATTCCTGTGAAGAAATTGAATAAATTGTAGTTTTATTACCACTCTGGATATCCTGGTATCCTAACCTTTTTCCTTACAGTTATCTTAGTTCAATAAATAAAACCTCATTAGACTATTCCCATTTCAACGAGTTTATTAAATTTTACAGGAGTAATTAGCATAAGCTGTGCTAATTTTTCTGGAAGACTAATGAGAGAGCTTCCTAATTAGGTTTGCTTTGTAAGAATCAGAAAAGATGATAATGACAAAAGTCACATAGGGGAGAAAGTGGGGCTTTATGTTATTCCTTGGTTCAGGAAAAAGGCTCCTCTCTTGGCACGCTGTTCTGAACTTTTAAACCCAATTTACCATTGTCAGGACCGATATTTAATGGTGTTACCAGTGCCTGCTGGGGCTTCTTTACCTTTTATGGCTGCATCCAGTCAATAGGAGTCCTACTGACTGATAAAATAGGAATTGCCACTGCAACCCCAAATATAGCGGCAGAAAAAATATATTTACCATATACATCATATATATCCTGCTTGAGACATTGCATGGAAAAAGAGCTGAAACAGGCAGCTCCTGGCTCATCCCAAATTTTGCTTCTTCCCAGAGAACTTGAGCAGGCTGATGACAGTGACCTGGGATTGGCTTTGCTGATATTTACCAATTGAGGCAGGACCTGTAGTGAGACACTGTCTATATTTTGGGTTGGTGATCTTTAGGTGAGGTAGAAGTCAAGGGGTGTTGTGCTGGAGCTGCCCTGGGAGGGACTGTGTGACCTTTGATGGCAGGGGATGGCCAGGGCTTCTCCTGGCCCTGCTCTGGTGATACACTGAAGGTCTTCATGCGGCATTTTGGGTGCACTTTGGGAGCACTGAGGAGGTTTGTGCCTTTCCTGTGCCATCACAGCCATTGTCCATGGAGCAGGGGTGTGGATTCAGGGGTTGGAGGCTGTAATATTTCCTATACCTTCATATCAGATGACACCAAAGTACATTTTAATGCATGAGCTCCTACCAGAGACTGAAAGGCCTCTGTGTTTCCAGCATGTGCAGGATGCTCATCTGGGCTCTCTGTAACTTGTCTCAGCACACCCAGCCAACTTACCTACAGATGGGTTTGAAATCTTTCTGCCTGTAACCTGAAAAGTTTTATGTTTGTGGATAGAATTTCACTGTGCAAGGACATGAAAAACTCATTACCTCTGTTTTACTGCTTTACAAGTCATCAGGTAGTGGATTGTATTTTACAAGCCTGATCATCTTTTCATCCTAAATGCCAGGCAGGTGGAAAAGTGACTGGGAGGACTGTATCACACTCCCTGCATCCTCCCCACAAACACACTGCTTAAGTAGATGTGGCAAATAATGCATTTTGCAGTAGCTTTCAATGGCTGGAGAGAGGGGGAAGGAGATGCAGGGGAGGGGATGAGGTGGGTTTTGCTGAGGGATGCTTTGCTGCAGGGGATGGGGTCAGTGCTGCAGCTGATCCCCACCAGCCTGCAGGGACGTGGGCTCATCACGTGGCACAGCAAAGTGGCAGGAGATGCCAGGTGCTCTGGCAGTGGCTCCTTGGCAGGAGTGCAGGTTCCTGCCCTGTCCTGGTGCTCCCCTTGTCCCCCTGGCTGTGTGGGGTCAGGGGAAGCTGTGTCTGCCCCCCCTTGCTCGCACCAGGGATGGGCTGTGGGAGCCTGGGGGTCCCATCACTGCTGGCTCCTTGGGTGGCTTTTCCACAGAAGGAGCAGGAGGGCACGCATGGAGCCCTCTGATAGACATCCTAAGTGCAAAATGTCCCTGGCTGTGAATATTTGGCTGTTATCTGGAATTCTGTGCTGGAAAGCAGCCCACACCTCCCAGCTGCTGTGCCCCTTCCAGAGCTAGATGGGAGTTATTGATCCATCGGGGAGAGTCAGAGGAGCAGAAGCTGGGTGACAGAGCTACCCCCAGCACTGCACAGAGATGTCTCCCAGGCTGTCTTTTCAGGCTGTGCTGCCTAAACCCCCTGGGCCTCTGAGCAGGGTGTTCAGAGACAGAAGTTGGCCTCGAGTGCTTTATGTGAGCTCCGGGAGCCCACACATTTCTGAGAGGGGAGGGACCCAAACACACATCCTCCAGGATTTGCTTGTGATTGATGCAGCTGAGAAGCATTACCCAGAACATTTCCCACATGACTTAGGCAACCAAAGGCATTTTGAGCTCTTGTGAGATAAATGGGAGACTGATCAGTAGATGCTTCTCACACTGAGATTCAGGCTTGCATGCTTGCCTCTCTACGAGTGCTCCTCATGCATGTGGTGTCAGCCTTGTTTCTGGTGATGAAATCACTAGAGCTGGGGGTAACTTTGCAAGGATTCTTGCAAAAATCTCTTGGTTTCAGCCTGTTGGGGTTGGCACATATCACTGCTGCTTATAAATTCCTTTATTTTGCTCTTGGGGCTGAATGAACTTGGTCAGGGTCAAACCAGCTTCTGCTTATTGTTTGTTTGATTACTCTTCTCTCTGCCTCCAAGTACAAGAATTTTTGTGTGATCTCAGAAGCATTATGCAAAACCTTAATTTGGTCTGAGCTTCACTCAGAAGGTTTGTGAGTTTCTTAGCAAACCTGTTCTGAGTTTTCAGTTTGTTATTAAATCCCAAACCAGGCAAGCCTTATGTGGTTTTGGGTTTCACTGTAAACATTTCACACTACTCTAATAGTTACTTGCTTCTCTCAGTGATGCATTTTGAATACACAGCTAGTGTCTGGGGCTTTAGTTAACTGGGATCTTATGTTTGATTATTACTATTTCATAGAACTGGTGATGTATCAGAGGCCTCTATTGCAAAGCAGGCTCATTGTGCTGAATGCTCTGTAATTTCTAAGCAGGGAGATGATCCCCTTCCTGAAGAAAAAATGGTTGTCCTGATGCAGAGTAAAACTTGAGATTTTTCTAGGCAGACTAAAAAGCTTGTGTTAAATGTCCTGGGGATGAGGGGAGCTCAAGATTGCTGATTTTGGCATTTGTCTGTTAGAGCTCACCCACAGGCATGGGCTTGGCCAGCTGTGACTTGAGTGCACACATGGGATGGGCTGGCCCTGCTGCCCCAAGGCCAGTGTGTCCATGTCAGTGAGTCCCTTGGGCTCTTCCTGAAAATCTCCTCAGCAAGGGTTAACAAGTTTAGAGATTGAATTGGTTTGTTTTAGTCCTGAAGTCCATCCTGAAGACCCTGTGAATTTCCTTGTGCAAAGGAATCTAACTGAGACCTCATGGATTATTCTGCTGCTCCATTCTTGTGTCAGGGTTTGGTTATTTCAGGTTGGAGGTGCTTTAAAAATGTTGGTGCAGTGACCTCCTGCAGCACCAGGAAAGCTCTGAGTGCTCTGGCCCCAGTAGGAGCCCAGAGCCTGGCAGGAGGATCCATCCCTTTGTTTCTTGTCACAAAACTTCAAATGTGCTCTTCATACCTATCGATTTCTTAATATGAACTCCTTCTTCAAAGCGTGTCCTGCAGCAGGGAGGATGTGCTGGGCACAGTGGGCTCCAAGGCTCCATGCAGCTCAGTGCCAGCTCTTCTCTCTCAAGAGTGGGGATTTTTTGAGGGTGAAAAAAAACCCCCTGTCTTTTTCTCATATGCATATATATACACACATAGTTTCTGGAGTGGATAAATTTCCTCTTCCATCTTAACACCTGATTTATTTCCATATTTGCTGTCGCAGTGGGAATGCATACATGAATAAGAGCAATGGGGAAATGTATTTGCAAAGATCATCCTCAGTTTTAATGCAGATTAGCTAAAATTCCTTTGAACTTGAAAAATGTATCTCAGCTCTATCTCAGTGTTTACTGGATAAAAACACAACCCAAGCTTTATTCTGCAGGAGCTGAGGTGTGTGAGTAGTTTTCTTCATGTGAGTTTTCATAAATGTTTTCATGTTCCAGCCACCAAAATGTATTCTTATAAGTAATTGGCCACACTTATTTAAATAACTATGTTAAATTCACAGGCACTTCTGCCTGCTGGAAGTATTTAATTTTAATACAACATCTAACTAATAAAGTTAAAAGAGAGTAAGAAACACTTGTACGTTACTGTGCAAATCATGACTAAATTTCTAGAAATGTTTTTAACACTGTCCTCAGAAGGCAGCAAGTCTCTGTAGTAGTAGTGGGAAATGTTGGTATGAATTTTCCTCTTTCCTTGTAACATCGTGATATTTTTTCTGTAGCAGTTCTGGAAAAGTACAGAAAACCCATACAAAGTTCCCAGTGTGTCACATTAGCAACTTTGCATAGGTAGTTTGTGATCAGAATATATTACTGTATCAACTGGGTGTTTACTTTTTTGCTAAGGACAGTATTTTAGAGGTTTTTACCTTTTAAAGTGGAATGAATAATTTTCTATCCACTTTTTAAAAGCGGCATTTGGAAATAGGAAATGTGAATACGAATTTTCTGTTGCTGTTAATATGTGAATGATATGAAATGAGTTATTAAAAGGCTTTATATCAAATCACTGAAGTTATATACTGGACTGCAGTAAGGTGACCCAGATATAGAGCTTTTCAGAGCAATCATTGAAATGCTATGAACAGTGCTGTTTTGTCTTTGGTTTCTTGCTGCCTCTAAAGGTGTAGGCAGATGAAGATAACTTTAAAAAGAGCTATTTCTCCAATTACAAGCTTTTGTCCAAGAGCAAAGAAAGATTTTTAGACTAACAGCATTCACTATAACAAAATTAAATTCCCTTCATCTGACAAGAAGCAGAGTCTGGCAATAGTTTGGGATTTTTTGTTGGGGCTGGAGCAGCAGCTGCCCTCTGTACCCCGTGTTTGCCCCAGAGGGGAGGTGACCTGGAGCGGGGAGGGTGGGAGGGCACGGCGTGCTGTCCCCTTCCTTTGGGGACATCATTCCCCCTTCCCAGGGCTGCGGGGAGGGCTGAGGGAGCAGCATCCCACTGCCACCCCCCTTCCCCACCCCCACCGTGCCAGGAGGCCCGGCCAAATCTCGGAGGGTTTGTAAGAGCACGTCCAGTGTGGCATTCCACAACTACGGCATCTCGCTAACGGGCTGAGGCACCAGAGTTCAGTAATGTAATATAAAAAGTAATGGTGTTAGCTAACACATCCTTAATAAGATATTGTCTGCTGCTCTGCCATATGCTACCGAGCAGGCTTTCCCTCTGTGGGGCTTTTGAGTTCTCTCAATAAGATTATTTCAAATACTCTAATCCTGAATCATTGACATGAATACAAAAGCCTAGTGACATCTAATAGATGCCTCTTAG
The DNA here is from genome assembly GCF_047830755.1 of Zonotrichia albicollis. Lineage (NCBI taxonomy): Eukaryota > Metazoa > Chordata > Aves > Passeriformes > Passerellidae > Zonotrichia > Zonotrichia albicollis. Next base: position 3,874,272 of record NC_133833.1, read on the forward strand.
CTTTGCTTTTCCTCTTGTTCCTTTCCTTTTTCTTCTCTTTTTACCTGACAAAAAGCTTATAGACACTTGGGCTCTGTCTCTCAGTACCAGCATGTGGGTCCCCTCATGAAATATAAAGGAGGAAAAAGGGCTGACATAGGGCTGATAAGCCACAGAGCAAAGGACCATAGAATTAAAAGTAAATGCCAGTAAATCCTACCCTGTACACTCAGTTGTTCTTTTATTGTTTTCTTTAATTCTTCCACTGCCATGCTGGGCTAAAAAGAGATGAAAAATGGTGCTACCAAAAAAAAAAAAAAAAAGTGATGCTTCAATGCCAGGGTTATATTGGCTTGCTTGATTCTTGAGTTTTCCTAGTGCTCCTCTCACCTTGACTTTCCAAGCAGAGTTGCAAACATTCAGCTAAACACATAATTCAATTAGATGAATGTTTAGGTCATGTTTTTCAAAGACTAATTAAGAAAAAGAAGACGACATCCTTCTGTGACATGATTGTGACCCTGGAACCGATTAATTTTATATAACTAAATGTTAGAAAGACTTAATATTCCAATGTGAGTGTCTAGCAATCAAAAAAATTATCTTCCTCTTAGTGTTGCCTCAACAACAGTTGGAGGGAGAAAATAATTTTCTGTTCCACCTTCTTTTGGACTTAGACAAACTATTCATCTTTTGATTCCAAAATCTGCCCTTGGAAAAATGTTACTGGTGCAGGATACAGCCAGTGTCTACAATGGGTTAAAAATAAGCTATTTAAAACACAATACTTTTGCTTAATTTTTATCCATGGTTTTTCAGGGAGACTCTCAGACTCTCCTGACCAGGATAACCATCAACTTCCACCCAGTTGAGTCAGGTCTCCTCTGTAAACTCCCTCAATATAATCCTTCAGTCAGAATTTTTGGCATCTGCATCACTACATAACCATTGGCTGACTTCCCAGATGTTAAGTCACTTTGATAAGTGGATGTTAAAAACCACTTTACCTAGTTCAAATTTTGTAGAAAGATGACACAAGGAGAGGAAAAATGTATTCTGTATTCATTATAAAGTTCTTTGCTCTGAAAGAAGAATAAAATTAGCCACACTCAGAGCTATTAAGATCTGATGGTCGCTTCTCCTCCCAGCTGCTCCAGGTGCCTCCACATCTCTGGCACAATCCTGCACAAGCTGGGATTTGGCTGCAGAGGGGAGTCTAAACCCTAGAATATCTTTCTGGAGGTTTTACAGGCAGGAGAAGGAAAGGACTTGCAGCTTGAATCAGGATTTATCCCTTTTTTAAAGAAAAATGAGGAAATTCAGCTGCGTTACAAATTAGCATCCTGGAGTTTTCTGTGGTCTGGGGAAGAATTTGTTTGTCATGCTGGGGTTTATGTGTTAAAAGCAGGTCTGTAAAGCTTTTTATCTCTGGGTCTTTCTGTTGGTATCATGGCCTGGTGTTACTGGGTCCTGCTGTATTCTGAGGCTGCTGAGTGAGGGATGCACAATGGGAGAGTCTCTTCCCTATGGAGCTGTTTAGAAAGACAATCCCAAGGCTTTTTTTTTTAAGCACAGTGAGCTCCATAATAGCTCTGGCATTCTGGAAAATGGAATAAACTGTACTGTGGTGTAGGAGGAAAACTTCTCTCTGAACCCCATTATGTGTACGTAAATTGTCATCTGTCGTGTACCACGTGGCAGGAGAAGGGAACTTTTTTTTTTTTCTGAAGGATTGCCCTGCTGTGACAATGGTAACTCAATTTGTCAGAAATTACAAGAGCATTAATACATCATGCCCTAATGTTTCATTAGTACATTAATACTTTTGAAGTCATTGGAATTTCCCTAATAAATGTCTTCAAAGTTGGCTGGCCATTCATAAATTTGAATTTTCAGCATTATAATTGTAATTGAGATACCTATTTTCCCTGATTAATCCTTGGAGTTTGTGTGTAACAATCAGCCTTGTTGACATTCCCACTTGAAAGAATAATGAAAGAATAACGTTAGTTAATATTTGTGTTATTGCAGAGTGGCATGATTTGGAGGGGAAAAAAAAATATAGGGAGCCTATTCTCAGGGAAACAAAAGAGAATTTTGGGAATGCTTTTTGCCATGGTAACCCAGTTATTGCTCATTAATCTGTCACCTGTGAAACGAGCTCCAGACTCCGACACTGCGCAGCGTCCCCGGGGTCGCGGTACCTGCGGCCACCCCAGGAGGGTCCCCGTGCCACCAAATCCCATCATGTGCCTGGATGGGCCCCAAGGAGGGCACCCCTGCCTGCCTGGCCCTGCCACCCAGAGCAGCTCCCAGGGTGATGATGGGGAGCTGGCCCGTGGGCACTGCTGCGCTGGCTTTGGGGGCCGCCTGTATCTCCTGAGGGAAGGAAGCTTTTATTCCTTCATTTCCAAGATAAGGTGTCATTCATGAGAGCAGCGTGCTGAACTAATCAGGTTAATTGAGAGGCCCTGAATAGCTCTCATTGAGCAGATCCCTCCTTCCTGCTCAAGGCAGATAGTGCAGAGGGAGAGATTACAAGTGCTTTAAACTCTTTCTCTCCATCTCTGGATTTCACACCCATTTCAGGATGGCGAGGGTCAGAGCAGATGTGTGACATGGGGGTTGTACAATTTAGCTTTGCTGGGAGCAAGCTTTTATTTTTGTTGTTTGTTTTTTGGTGTGGTTCTTTTTATTTTTTCCCCCTTTTAATCATCATCGTTGTGATTATTTTTCAGTGAGGCCAGTGCTTCCCATCTCTCCTGATGCCAGGGACACCCTGCTGATTTACACCAGCTGGAGTGGTGTAAATTACTCCACTGTTTTGGAAAGATGCAGAGGACATTTGGAAAGATGTGGAAGACTAATGCAGTTGTGTGATTGGCTCTAGATTGACCTGCTCCTGAGTGCTGTTAATATTAAAATTATTTCAGACCTAACTCATGGCAGGGCTGCAGGAAACATTAATTTTAAAAAGATGTTTTCAGTGTTTGAAGCAGATAGCAGTTGGGTTTATTGCTTTTATGGTATCATTTCCCTTTAAACCCTTCTAATCGAAGTGGCTGTATGTAATTTTATTCAAGTTTACCAGAATGTGAAAGCATTTCCCTCTGGATACTCTTGCCAAATTAAGAACAGCCAGGCTCCAAACCTCATCCTAATCTTCCTACTTGCCACAGTCTATTACATTTTCTTTGCAAATTGTAACTGGTAGGGTGAAGAAGAGAGACTTTTCAGGAAAACAAATTTCCCAAAAGTAGTGTGTGTGTCCCCACTTCTCCAAACTTCATTCAGTTTAAACACGAGCTAAACATGAGCATCCTTGTCCCTGTTGGCCCCCTGCTCTCCCCCCTGGCTTCTTTTCCTTGCAAGTTTCAGGAATGACTTTAATTATCTCTACAATCAAATTCTCACTGCTGTCCCTGTGAAAGCGTGTAGTCATGGATTGCTGGGATTATTTTCTTTAGCACTTGGGGATAGAGAAGCTGCTTGTTTGGAAATGAGAACCAGCTGGGTTCTCAGAGCTGGAGTTTGGAGGGAGCACAGAAACCCCAGTGCTGAGCAGAGCCCGAGCTCAGCCCCCAAACTGCCCCTGCTGCATGGGCCACAAGGGATTAGGACACAGCAGGGCTGGGTTTTTATTTTGTTTGTCTCATTAATGTGCATCTCCAGGGTGACTGCTGCCCGGGCTGCCTGAACTCCTCACCAAAGTTTCTGGAGGCAGAGGTGCATCCTTGCAGTCCAATTCCTGGCTTTCCCTGCCTAAAACAGAGAAAATAAAATTAATTCATAGAAATCAATCCAAATAACTGTGTCAGGCACAAGTTCTGCAGGTGACAGCTAAGCAGGTAAAGAGAGATTAATGCAGCAAAGGGAAGAGCAGAGATAACTTATGTTATCTTAACATCTTTTGCCCTAGAAGACAAGCTGCAGGGGTGATGTTCTTCCTTTCTTCCAGTTTGGAGAAATTAGATATTTGTCATACCTTATTAATCTGTTTTAGTGCCAAACTCAATATAAAATTAGGACCATACATGTAGTCAGAAATTGCAAGAGCTATGTTTTTAGCTGAGTATTTTGTCGTAGGGAAAGGCACAGAAATCTTCATTTAGTTATAAGGATGTAAATTTGGTGATATTCCACTGGCTTTAAGGCAGCTGCTTCGTATTTCTGTCTCTTTAAGAAAGAAATATTCATTCTTTGGGATACGAGGATTTGTTTCCAGGGTTTATTTACATTTTAAGATATCAGTATAACTTACATTTACGTGTCTATTTTCTGCTTTCAAGGTTTGCTCACACTCCTGCATATTGTGTTTCTCTACACACTGTTGTTAGGTTGGTTTATAGTTTAAATTGGGACTTCTCAATGTTTGGAATGCAATAGTGACTAAATTGGTATCTTAGGTAAAAAAGTCAAGAAAAGAAATATTTCTGTTCCTTATAAAAAGTTTATTGCAAAGAACATGACTGATGGCTGATCTCTGAGCAACTATTTATAAATTATTTGATTTTTTTAATGCCTGGGATGCAATGACTTTGACTCTATTAATATCCCCTTTAGTACAAATAAATTATCTTTTGAAAGATGAAACCATTCAGTTCTGAACATGTTTAGATCATACCATGACCTAAAATCTGTCATATATGTTATATAGATTTGCACACATAGATTTTTATTTTTGGTAGCTTTGGTTTTGTTGGTTTTCTTTTTTTTAATCTGGATTTTCTGTTTGTTTTCTTTTTAATTTAATTTTATTCTTCCCCCCCTCCCTCCAATAAATAACTGCTGCATTTCCAGTCACTCAAATTTGGACAGAATTTTACTTCCTGTTTCAAAGGTCAAGGAAAGCTGACCTCAACAGCAGTGTTGAGGCTGCTGAATTATTCATATCATTGACTTTGTGTCAGCTTCCACATTTGTGCAGAGGGATGTTTTATTCATTTATCTCATTTAGGGACCTGCTCTGCACCTGTTTCTACCATTAAGTACCCTGTAATTTGCATTTGATGCTAATTTAGTTTCATATCAGCCTGGTCCCCTCTTGTTAATTTAATTTTCTAAGACCCTTTTCATTACAGTAGAAATGTTTCCCTCTTTAAAGCAAACATCTATACAAGTAATTGTATAAACTGCCTTTTAAATAATATCTTTTAGAAGATTCCATCGTTTAATTCCTTAATTCCTATAATTAGCCATGGTTTGATTAATGTTTCAAAGGGTTAAATTAAAATGCAGAATTACTCAAATGCATACTTGAATAATTTTCCCTCTGCTGATAACAGTTTCTGCATTGCTGCTTTTATTCTCCTCGTGATTCTGAATATTACATGTACTAACAAGCACTAATTTTCCTGATGTAGTGATTTTCCTATGCTGAGCAATAGAGGGTTTTAATGTACAATTGTTGGGAACTCCACATTGCCAGTGGGATACTTAATTTTTTATTTTTTTTCCTTTCTGATCGATTGTAAACAGTTGAGGAGAAACGCTGTGGCTGAGCTGCTCCGGGTTCCCTTCCCGATTGTAAGAAACTTAGAGATCCTTTATTTTGCCAACAAGCATCGCTGCTGTGCTCTCACAAACAGCGTGATTAGTGCTGATCGCTGCGGAGAATCATTTGGAAATATTTACAACCATCGTGGATTTGTTTGTGGAGGTGAAAATTTGCATCTGCTGTGATCCTACAGGGCAAAATGCGCCGGGGTTGTCACCCCCGGGCAGATCGGTGCGTGTTCAGAGCAGGAATATGGCACTGGGGTAAAGAAATGACCAGAGGGGCTTTAGTGGGAAATCCAGTTCCTTCTGTCCCCGCGGGTTTGTTTAGAACAAGGCTGGGTAATTGCGGCGGGGTGGGCGCTGTGCCGGGGGACGGACAGCCCTGCGCCTCCCTCTCCAGCCGGGCAAGATGGAGATGTTGTTTCCGCGCTTGCGGAGGTACAAACCCCCATCCCCCGGCGGCTCTCGGGGAGGGGACAGCGCGATCAGCGGGGCTGGAGCAGCGGGCAGCTGGGCTTCATTACCCAGAGAAACAGCCAGAGCTGATCCCTCTGTGTTTACAGTGGGGAGGGGGAGTCGGGGCATCACTCCCAGGGGGCTGTGTCCCCAAATTCCCTTCCCTTCTTCCCTTCCCTTCTTCCACGCCCTGCTGGGCACAGGAGAGGTTTGGTGTTTGTGTTGATGCTGCAGTGCTGTGTGTGGCAGGATGGATGCACAGGGCATCAGCTGTGCTTCAGCTTTTGTTTTGCCCCGGCAGAAGGTGACACTCCTTCTCCTCCTCCTCCAAATGCCCCTGAAGTCATGGCGAATTTGGGAAGAGGTGCCTGTGGGTTTGAGGCTGTTCTGCCTCGGGGATCCTGCTCCCAGTAGTGCCCAGGGCTGCTCCAGGGGCTGAGTTTGGCTGTGATGATCCCAAAAGTGTGTCTTCTGTTACATGACATGCCACTTAGCTAGATGAGCCTCAGACCTGAGCTCTGGAGCTGCTAATAGCACAAGGATTTAATATTTAAAAATTGACTTGAAACAAAACCTCTGGTTTTGTGGATTTTTTTACTCTTTCTGGTGGCAAAGATGCCTCACAGGCACAGTTTTTGCTGGCAGAGCCCCCAGACCTGATCAATGTTTGTGCCCTCCTGAGCATTCCCAGTTGCAGGGGTAGCAGGGCTGAGGGATGGGCCCGAGTACCTGCAAGCATCACCTTTCAGATATTCATAATAGCTCCCCCTTTATTTTGTCATATACTCACAATAAGGGCCTCAGAGCTGGGCATTTCCTGAGTATTAATGACCAGCTGGGGTTAATGGCCCTTGCTTGTGCCTTGAGCCATCAGCTCCTCCCGACTGGTCATTAATTCCCAGGAAAAGCCCTCTGTGGAGGTCATTATTGCCTAATTATCTCCATACACTTTAATGCCAGTTTTGACAATGTACAGTCTCATACTTTGAGTTATAGGTACTTTATAATTCATTAAATAGCTTATCATTAAAACTGCAGATGATCTTGATTATTATTTATTAATGTTTTCCCTTTGATTTTTTTTTTTTTTAATCTGATGCTCCTGTTTCTGGAGGAAGGAAGGGACAAAGGTAGATGGGGTATGGCTCCAGTGTCAAAAACTGTCACACAGCAGCTCTCCCTGTCTGGAGGGGTCTTCCCTGGCTTTGAGAGGTCCCAAAAGCATCTGCCAGTGGAGTTCAGTGCTCACCTTGCTCAGCCCTTAGCAGAGACTTGAGGAGCAGTGGGGTGGCCACCTCCGCTGGAGCTCCCTGGGCTGGTCCTGGAAGCCTTGGCAGCATCTGGCCCACAATTTTGGCAGTTCTTGACTCATTTTTCTCCTCACCCTGGTCTACATTCAGGCTTGGGTTTGCTTTGGGAGCCCTTTCTCACCTCGGTGAGGTTGTTCATGGGGTGAGCTCTGTTGGGGTTCAGGGTTTGGCCCCTTCCCTGCAGCATCAGGTGGATGCTGGGTTTGAGCTCAGTTAGGTGGGGTGGGAAATAAATGGGAGAGGTTCAAGCCAAGCAGAGAGACTGTAATTTTTGCTTTTTAATAAGAGTGTGCATCTCTTTCTCCTGGGAACAACTTCTCTTCCTGTCACTCAGGTGTGCCTGTGCATGGTGTGACATAGCTGCAGGTGCAGAGGCTCAGAGCTCTGCCTGTGTGTGCTGGGAAAGAGCCATACTCAGCCCAGCCTGGGCTCCTCGCTGGAATCACAGCCTGTGGAAGTGGCCAGAGGAGCCCTGACACTGATTCTAGGGGAATTTACCCTTATTTGCCCCAAATGGCCCAATTCTGCTACCTTGTCTAGTTCTCCTTTATTTTCCACTCTTTTCCTCAGGCTTTACAAGTGAAATAACTGGATAACAGAAAGCTAAACCTTTGTGTCTGTGGTTTCTCTGAGGTTTTGCTGTGTAGGAGCCCTGATCAGCACCAAGGGGGGCTGTGACCCTTCTGGGCCAGCTCGGGGGCCACGATGCTGTTCTGTGCTTGGGGCAGATTGCAGTGGCAGGAGGTCTCTGTCAGCCAGAAAACCTGTCAGGGTGTTTGCTCCCTGTACTCAGTCATTACTCGTGTTTTAGTTGCCTGACAGCATCAACTTGTTTCAACAACAATAATAATAATGCAGTTTTGGAGCTGTTTTCTCCATTACCTGTGTCTCTGTTGGTTTTGTGTTTGCTGGAGGAAAAGTTGTGTGTGGATGTGAAAATACTGGCCCCATTGAGCCGTGCCATCGCCTTTGGAGGAGGCCAAATTTCACCCACTGTATTTGCTTTTCTACCTCTGAGCCGTGTTTGTTTACAAAACCTTCTTCTGAACTGCTGTAAACCGCCCAGCCGAGCTGCCTCCCCGGCCCAGTTTGCTCTGGCCTTCTCCAGAAACCAGTCCGTTTTCATTAAAATCATAATGTCATTTGAAAGCAGGGAAGCAAACCAACCCAAAGTCTTGTGCAAAGTTTGAAAGTAGCGAGTTGCTGCCGAGAGGGAAAAACAACAAAAAAAGCCCAACCAAAACCCTTAAAATTCAGACTCAACGGGTCTCCTGTTACTGCTGTCAGGGAAGTCCAAGGGCTTGAGGCTGATGAAGAGTTACATGCTGAAAAAAAAAAAAAAAGGCAAAAAAAAAAAAAAAAGAAAAGAGGGCAAAAGGGAGCAGTGTTATTTACTTATTTATTTAAGAGCCTAAAAGATTTATGGTAAAGCTAATTTAGGAGCGCGCTCGGCTCTGCATCCCGGCTGTGCGGAGCGCGGGCAGCGGCGGCTCCGGGCCGGCTCCCCCCGGCCGCCCTCAGAGCTGCCATTGTCGGGGCCGTGAATCGGGGCTCACATCGGGGCTCACATGGGGGGCTCGGCGCTGCCCATCCCCCCAGGGACCCCCCGGGCAAAGCAGCGGCGGCTCCGCGGTGCCGCTGGGGACGGGCCGGGGGCGCTGCGGGGACCCCCCTTCCTGCCCCCTCTGCTTCTTCCTCTCTCCTTTTCCTTTCTGCTTCTCTTCCCCCGCCTTCCTCATTGTCCCTCTCTTTTCCTTTTTTTTTTTTTTCCTAGTTATATTTCGCTTGTCTTCTTCTATTTTCTTTCTCTTGTTTCTTGCCTCTTCCTCCTTTTTTAATCTCTTCTATTTTCTCTCCACTCTCCTGTTTTCTCTCTCATCTTCTCATTCTCCTCTCTTGCTTATTTCCCTTTCCCTTCTCCAATTCCTTTCCCCCTTTTCCATTCCTTCCTCCAATTCCTTTCCCCTTTTCCCTATTCATTTTTCCTTTCTCCTTCCCTTCTCTTATTCTCCTCGCCTTCTCCTTTATTTTTCCTTCTCTTCCACTTTTCCCTTTCATTTTTTTTTGTTATTTTTCTTTTACTTTCTTCTCTCTTTCACTTTTCTCTCTGTCTCTCTTCCTTCTCCCTCTCTAATTGCTCCCTTGCTAGGAGCCAAAGGCAGAATTACAAATGCAGCCTTGGCATTGTGGTTTGCAGGATTCTTCAGGGATGTTTTCTTCTGCACAGTATGTTCTGTATCTTCCTTTTGGATCGTCATCTCTGTGAAAGAGAAAATATTCCTTCTCTGTTCTGAGCACAGAAGCATGGTAGAATTATGAAGTGTAAGGAACGTTCTTCCCTTTCTCAACATCCATATAATTACTGTCAAGCCAAACCAAAAAGCCTCAGGCTTAGAGATCACTAGAGTAAAGTTACATTTCGCAAGACAAAAACTGAACTCAGTGCTCAAAACAAAAAAATTGGTGACCAATTCTGTGTCAAAGACTAAAAGCAGGCATGACATTTTGCTAGGAAAAAGCAGAGGCACTCAGATTTGTTGCCATATGGAATAGAAATTAGTTTTATTTATATTTATTTGTTCTCTCCTGCTTTGCAAGGAGCAAACTGAGGTATTAAAAGTCTTGATATTTTTTGTTTTTTGAAAAAGAAATTAATAGCATGAATGAAGAAAACATTGGAGGGGGGAATAGATGTGCTGTACAGGGACGACATTGCCTTTTTTTTAAGTTCTAATTCCAGGGTGGGAGCACAGGAGCTGTGCTGGATGGGAAATGTATTCATGCAATGAAAGGCTGCATTTGAATGCAGCTTTTTTTTTTTTTTTCTTCTTTTTGTTTACATTTTCAGCAAAACCAAGATGACACAGCTGGGCATGTTCAAAGTGAAATAAAAATAGGAGCGAATAAATAAATAGTAGTAAAGAATAGTAGTAAATAAAAATGAAACCAAGTGAGCGCCATGCAGAAGGCACCCTCTGAGTGCCCTGGCTCTGGGATGGTGCTGCCAGGCTGGGATGGTGCTGCCAGCTGATGCCCAGGGAAGGTTGGGTGGTGCAGGGAAGAAGAGGTTGGTGGGGCAGGAGCAGAACTGGGCTCCTCTGCAGCAAGTTTTCCTCCCATGCTGTGCTCCCATGGCTTAGCTCTGCCTGGGCAGCCTCATGCCATGAGCTGAGCATTCTTCTGGATGTTTTGGGGTGCAGTGTTTTGTTGAGAAAGGGAAATTTGGGCTGCCTGTCCCAGTGCTGTGTAGAACCCTCCTGCCTGCAGGCAGAGGAAGAGGAGGGGATGGGAAAAGCAGGGAGGCTGCTAGGGGGGCTGGGAGCTGTGAGAGAAGAGGCTGGGAGACCTGGAAGTGGCAGGCAGACAGAGATAGATAGCAATTAGGATCTAGAAGCAGGCTGGGAGATAAGGAGTCACCGAAGATTTACTGTATGTATATGGACAGAAAGAAAGAGCGAGTACATTGGGAGCAGGGAGGGAGGTGTGTACGCTCAGTAAATCTCTGGTGATGCCATATCTCTGGCAGCTCCTGCATCCTAATTGCTCTCTCCTTGGCTGCTGCTTTCTGGCCTCCAGCCACTTTCTCTCCATTTCCCTTCCTACCTCCAGAGCCACCTCCGAGAGGCAGCGTTCAGCCTCTGTAGGGCTGGGACGGGAGCTGCTCGCCTGGCATGGCTGGAGAGGTTTTCCTGAGCCTGCTGGGGTTTGTGCTCTGCTTCCCAGCGCCTGCAGTGAGCCCTGGGGAGCACAGAGGAGCTGTAAATGCCCTGGGTTTGCTCCTTGTTCCTGCACTTTGGGGCACAGCTGGGTGACCTGCACAGCTCGGCTGGGTTTTCCCTACCCACAGTAGGAGCCCTTTGTGCCAGCTGCTCAGGAACCAGGGAATTGCATTTGCAAGGGGGAATTCAAGATGGGTTTGTGAATGTCACTGTGGGGATCCATGGCAGCCCCCAGCTCCAGCCTGTGCTCGCCAAGGACAGCAAGGATCTTTGCAGTCTCAAGAGAGTTTGGGCACTGCCACTGCTCTTAAATTTATTTTTAGGATCCTGTTCTTCTTTGCACAGGAACAAGCTTTAAATATCTGAATATTTGGGAAGGTCTTTCCTCACCTTCTCAACATTCCCATATTTCCCATGTGAGTTTCCTTGGGTCACATTCTGTTTGCTTTAGGAACATGAGTACCCCCAAGGACCTTCTCACAAGCAGGATTTACCTCTGGAGGTCAGAAAGATGGTGGGATCTGCAGTATTGCATCAAGCCTTTAACTTTTGAGGATTTTTTCTCTCTACCAGACAGGAATAAATGCCTCTTTGAAGCACAGTATCATATTCTGTCATGCATCTTAGAGATCATCTCCTGATTTGTTCAAACTCATACCAGTAATGCTTAATTAGAAGAGTTTTATAACAAGTAAATATTTTCTTAAATGCATAATTGATTGTGGAGGGAAGGAAGAACTGCAGGAATGGAAATCATACATCATTTCATTATTAATGGCAATGTCTAAATAAAATGCAGACCTTGTCATATTTAATGGATGGCTGAGTCCATTCTGCTTTAAAACGCAAACTGCTTTTTTTTTTTTTTTTTTAAAGGTGCCTGCATAATTTCAGCCAGTTTAGGTGGAATTTAAGATTTTCATAACGTGTTTGAGGGATTTAAAGTTTGTGTGACCTAAACTAAGTTGTCTCAGAGCAAACCAATAAGGAAATGGTTTTGGCATAGCTTTGAAAGTTAATGTTCTCTTAAATTTTTTCCCTCCCCTGAATAAATTAATTTAGGGATTTTCTTACAAACTGCATAACACCTAATGAAGGTTTTATATTTTTATTGTATATAAAAGTGAAGCTGGTGGAGCTCTGCAGATTTACACTCACTGCAGCTGTGGTGATTAGTGTTACCAAAAGGCAAATTCTGATTCCTGGCCATTTATTAGCTGTGAGAGCTGAGGAGTGCTGTGAGTGTTGCTGGGTGGTGCTGGGGGCTGAACAGGATTTGTGCAGCACAGCTCAGCCTGCCCTGGCTCTGGAGACCAAAGATACAGGGGAGATGTGTCTGAGCACATCAGGGATTTAATCATCAGAGAGAGGTGGGCAGGGGATGGGTTAGGAAATGAGCACCAGGTCTGCTGCTTGCTCAGTCCCTCAGCCTCTGGCTCCTGTGGGACTGGGGACTGTCAGGGCTCAGTTGGGTTTGCCTTCACGTGAAGAAGCCTTGAGGGGCTTTGTTTGTGTGACAGTCTGGGTTGCAGAGCAAAGCTGGTTCACTGGAGGATGGATTGAGGTGGGATGGGTGTAGGTGTCCATGTCTTGGTGTGTGGAAAGGCTTCCAGAGGTGGCTGCAGGTTGGGGATGCTTTTTGTGCCTTGTCTTAAAGACCTGATCCATCAGGGCAGCACTGGGAGCTCCTCTCAGCAGAGCTTCCAGACTTCGTCTCAACGCCTTACAAAGCTGGAGAAATTTGTCACATTATCCTCTGTGTGAGTGCCAGGAACAGCCACATGTTCCCATGACAGGTACAGGTGCCAGACACAGCACAGGCCAATTTTCTTCTGGCAGGATCCCTCAGAATGCATCATGGCACAGCCAGGACAGGGACGGATCCGTGTCTGAGCAGTGCCACTGATGCAGGCTGGCCCTGCTGGGGACCTCTGCCCGTGGCTCAGGTGACACCCAGCACCCAGCCTGGGGTCCTGACAGCGGGGATGGGACGCCTGGAAGAGGAGAGAGGCTGACTGCAGGTGAAATGCAAGGATGAGAGTGGAAATGACTGAACTTGAAGCATCTTGGCAGCCCTGGGCTCATGCTACAGCTGGTACTTGCAAAAGGATGTCAGGGATTTTGTTCCTCGGCGTTTGGCAGTGCTGTTGTGTCTTCTTTGCCCAGCACAGACCACAGAGGCCTTTAGATCTGAGCTGTGGAGAGCTACTGCTCTTCTCATCTCTAAATCTTTAAAATATTGCAAATAGTTCATTTGTTTTAAAGCTTTAAACTCAAGCCTTTGATGTTGCTTTTAGGAAGTTAAATAATAAAGCACAGTGCTCTCCGAATGAGGGCTTTTGTCAGAAAAACTTGCTTTACAATGAAAAGAAGGAAAACATAAATAAATGATACTCAAATATTTATAAAGGCATTCAGCAGATCAAAATGTTTCATTCTGCCTTTATATTGTTACTTTGTGTCTCCCCATCTGAGACTACTTTTTGTTTAAACCATGCAGTGCAGAATGTATTTTGCTTCTTAAATCACTAATTTGCAGTGTTTTACTGAGTCCTTTCTCACAGGGACACCAACAGGGCATTCAGGGGACAGGTATGTAAATACAGGGAGGTTGTGGCTGCCAGTTCTGTGCCTCCCTGCCATGAGTGAGCTCCAATGGGAGAAAAGAGGCTGCTCCAGGGGTAACATTATTGTCCACAGGCTGGTTAAGCCCTGTCTTTGTGTATTTCTCTTTCTTTTTGCAATGCACATGTGAGAGAAGCCTCTGCCCCTAACACGTTTGAGGTGCCACTGCCTCCTCCTGCCCAGGGAATATGGGATTCCCTGTCTGCAGCTCCTTTTAAGCCAACAGCAGGAATGCATCTTGAGCCCATTGCTGTTGGCAGCCCATTGCTGTGGCCTTCTGTCTGCTTTTGCCCACCCCATCCCTCTGGAGTGAGGGAAACTGCTCTTGCTCCAAGGAAGGGGGTCACTAGAGGCAGAGATTCCTGGAGAACTTTAGAAGCCATATTTGGTTTGTTGGCTTTTTTTTCCAAAGAAATACTTGGCACCACTTCTGCCAGCATCTGAACTCCTTCAGGTCCTTGTCTCTCCATGTTGCCCATGAACTGTGCTGCCATCAGTGAGGTCTGGTCATGGTGTCATTGCCCCGAGGAAAATCCTTTCATTCTGTGAGGAGGATCTCAGCCAGGTCCTTGAAACTCTGTTGTGGTGTCAATATGTACTGCTAAACAGGAGAGGGAGAGGTTTTGGCACCCTGAGCCTGCACTGGGGTTTCTATGTGCAAAGTGTCCTTTGCAAAAACACAAGTAATAAACCCAATGAATTTTAACAGAAGATCCAGAGTTATTGTTCACATTTTCAATTTGCCTGGCTGGGAGCAGCGTCCTGTGGTTGTCTCTGGGGACCTGGAAGAGGTTTTAGATGTGGTTCTGAATCCATAGCATTCATTGCTTTCTGTGGCACATCTGACCTCTCTCAGTTTTTTCCCCCTTCTTTAAATATAAATAAGGTTTATTTATTTGTTTAAGTATTAGCCAAGTTCTGTATTGTAGGTTAGTAAAAAAACCCACAATCAGTACTTGCTATTGAGCAATGTTAATTCTGCTAAGACCTAAGCCTGAGTGAGTTGTAGCTTTTGTTCCTGGAAACTCAAGGATTCCTGGGATTTTCACTGGACAATGAGATTATCTATTTTTCTGTGGCTTTGAATTTAACATATTAATTTTCTGCTGCTTGTTGTTTAATCACCCACAGTTCAAATGCAAACATAGAAGAAATTCTGTTGTTAAAGGGAATTTGAAATGGATTAGAGAACTCTTATGAAACCTGTTAAAGTTGTGTTACATCTGTACTTTAGTATTTTGATTTTCACTGTGGATGATATGAAAAGAGAAACTGTAAATTGTCCCAACACCCTGGCATTTGGAGAAGCTGTTCTGAACCTTCCTGTTCATCACTGGTGGGGAATGTTGTCTTGAATTACCAGAGCAGCACCAAGGTTCTTGGGTTTCTGGGGTACCCAGTTTTGAGTTTTGTCAGTGATCTGAGGGTCATGCAGGATGTCCTCAGCAGTGCCTGTGATCAGGGATGTGGTCAGAGGGATTTTGCATGGAAAGGATTGTCTGAGACCTTTCCTTTTGCAAAAATCTGTGTAAAACTGATGCCTTGTGCTGCTGTGTGGCTGTTGTGGAACTTGCAGTGGCCCTGGGCAGGGAGAGGAAAGCTTGGCCAGGCACAGTTCTGTGTTCCCCCTGGGCAGAGGTGACCCAAGGGAAGATGGAGAGGATGGGAGGGAGGAAGGGCTCCCACCATGGAGCAATGGCAAAGCAGCTTGTCCTGCTGGCTCCAGAGGAGGTGACACTGTGCTGTCCCCATGGGATGTGGCCAATCCAGTGCTCTCAGGAGGACTTTGCCCTGTGGCATTGCCTGTAGAGGGGAGGACTTGAAGTTGCTGTTTTTCTAAGGATTACCCTTGTTTCATGGTCTGTTCATCCTTGGCCTCAAGATGCTGCTTTAGCAGCTGGTCCTGTAAGGGCCCCTGCCCTGTGGGTCTGCACATGGGGGGGATCCCAGTGTGTCTGTCTGTCTGTCCGTCCATACAGTGCTGTGGGCTCTGCCGTGAGGGGTTTAACCTGTTGGCTTTGCAATCACCAGAGTTATAAAGCCCCAGAACCTGTGTGAGCATGGCAGGGACTGCCTGGTGCCTCCTCATGGAGACAGTGAGTGGGCACACATCCATCTTTCCTGGGGGCATCAGTCCATCCTGGGAGCCTCTGTCCACCTCCCCAGTGTCCTGGGGCAGGGCTGTGGCTCTGTGTCCTCTCACATTACAGGGCTCTCTCTGTGGCTTCCTTGGCCTGTTACAATACAAATAAATAATCCTAACAAAAGCCCATGTGCCTCCTTGGGAAAATAACAGTTTTCACATGCAGATACTCAGGAAGTTAAAATTGGAAGCTCTGACTAGTCCTGCTGATTTGTCCACACATTTATTCTGATACGATGCTTAAATGGAATCAGCTTTTGGCTCTGGCACTCACAAAGTGCAGCTTTCCTATCCCCGGGCTCAGCACAAGAGGAGCGGGGATGGGAAATAAGGTCTGTTTCTAAATGAGTGGGAGAAAAATCAGGTATGTGACTCCTCTAATTCAGACAAGGCTGTCTCTCATTGTTTGGCAGTTCAACTACAGCTTCAGTACATGGGAAAAATTTCTCTTCCAATTACACAGCAGTTTTGTGGTGGCTGAGTGCTATAAATGGGACTGCTTTGCAGCCAAAGATATCTCATTCATAAATCCCACTGTTCCACTCTATAATTTTTCTCTTTTGGATAGATCAGTATTCTGTGGTCATATCAACCACAATCATGCAAGCAAAAATGAGTAGTTAAATATTGTGACAGTCCTATAAGTCTTCTTAAGGCGCTGCGCATAACACAGTTATTCAAAAATGTCACTTGGTGCATGGAAGGGAATTGACCCTTTACTAATATTTCCAGTAAAAGCTCTTGATTAAAAAAAAAAAAAAATCCTGCTGAAGATAATCTGGGCTGGTTGGACAATTTATAAATTTTACTCTAAGTGCCAATATTTTGACACCCATGTGTACAGACAGAGCTGTACAGAGACACACACTATTTGGGCTATAAAAATGCAGATGTGGTGTACGCTCACTCATATGTTATCCTTGGTACTGTGCTTGTGTGGGTTGGTAGCAGGGGGGTTTTGGGGTGGCTTCTGTGAGAAGCTGCCAGAAGCTTCCCCTGTGTCTGATAGAGCCAGAGGTTCCAGGATGGACCCACCAAGGCTGAGCCCAGCAGAGATGGTGGAGGGATTTTTTTCCCTTCCTTTCTTATCCCAGAGGTGTCTGGGATAAGAAAGGAAGGGGAAAAAACCCCAGTGCTATTGCAGCCTGGAGAGAGGAGTGAGAATGTGTGAGAGGAGCAGCCCTGAAGATGCCCAGGAGGGTGAGGAGGTGCTGCTGGGGCAGAAATTTCCCTGCAGGTCCTTGGTAGGGCAGGGGGATGCCCAAGGATGCTGTGACCCTCAGGGAAGCCTGTGCTGGAGCAGGATCCTGGCAGGATTGTGGATCCATAGGGAGAGGTGCCCACACTGGAGCAGGTTCCTGGCAGGATTGTGGATCCATAGGGAGAGGTGCCCACACTGGAGCAGGATCCTGGCAGGATTGTGGATCCATAGGGAGAGGTGCCCACACTGGAGCAGGTTCCTGGCAGGATCTGTGGATCCATGGAGAGAGGAGCCCACACTGGAGCAGGATCCTGGCAGGATTGTGGATCCATGGAGAGAGGAGCCCACACTGGAGCAGGTTCCTGGCAGGATTTGTGACCCCATGCAGGGACACGCTGCAGCAGCCTGTTCTGAAGGACTGCACCCCATGGGAAGGGATCCAAGCTGCAGCAGTTTGCAGAGAACTCCTTGGGAGCAGCCCATGGCAAGGACTCACACCAGGGAAGCTCCTGCCATGGGAGGGACCCCACGCTGGAGCAGGGGAGGAGTGTGAGGATCCTCCGAGGAGGAGGAAGGAGCAGCAGAGAGGATGTGTGATGAAGGGACTGCAGCCCCCATTCCCTGCCTCTCTGTGTTGCTGGAGGTAGAGAAAAATGGAAGTGAAACTGAGCCTAGGAAGAAGTGAGGAAGGTGTTTTAAGGTGTTTCAAGATTTGGTTTTACTTCTAATTACCCCACTCTTTCTTGAGTGGCAATAAATTAAGCTAATTTCCCCAAGTTGGGTCTGTTTTGCCAGTGCCAGTAATTGCTGAGTGATCTCTCTCTGTCCTTATCTTGACCCATGAGCCTTTCATTATATTTTCTCCCCAAATCCAGCTGAGGAGGGGAGGGATAGATCAGCTTTGGTGGGTGCCCAGGCTCAACCCACCACATCCTTATAGGTTCACTTACTTTCTACAGATTATGTTTATGAATTTAACATGACTCTCCCTCTCTATTTGCTGTCCCTGGGAACACCTCTAGCTGGAAAGCTAAAAAATGAAATACACATCTAAGGAAATGTTCCCATAAAAGAAATAACTCCCCGATGCCAGTGCTCTGTGCTCCCACACCCATTAGCATTCAGAGCAGCAGCGACTTCACACAGAGCCTGTAGGAGAGACCCAGGACTTCAGCACTCCCACAGCCCCTGTGTCACCTGCTCAGCTGGTGTAAATTGGGCACTTCAAGGGAATGCTGGAGCTGAGCTGTACTGCATGAACTGAGGCAAATTTTGGCGCCAAACTTTGGGGTGACTGAGCAAAGATTCTCCCTCAGGAGTACACACGTGCTGGTGCACATCTTCACGCGTGTCCCCCCTGTGTGCAGGGAGGATGAGGTACATGGATGCAGTTGAACACCTATATGTGACTTTTTGTTCCAAGCCTCCTGCTGATCAAAAATGCACAGAATTGTACTTTTGTTTGCACAACACTTATTACAGATTTTTCTTCCCCCACTGGTATCTCTTTTCCTTTTTTTTTTTTCTTACAAACTTAAGTAGAGATGTCTGTCTAAAGTATATATTCACACCAAGAGGTCTAGTTATCCCATAATAAGCATGTGTAACTCCCATTAGTGTCAATGAGATCTTCCCATGCATATCAAAGGGGAGAATAGATTCATATGCTGCAAGCAGGAGCTGAAATTCAGATTTATAGTTCATGTTGTGTTTAATGGATAAATTCTTTGGCAGAGAGCTAAAAACTATGAGGTGTTTATAACATTCCAGGTTCCCTTCCTTTTTAGTTAAAAGCAATAGCAGAACAAAAAATGCAGCTACCATTCTGTTGTATTAAAAATGTACATATTTACAGTGAGGACCTTTTTCCCTTGCTCTTCTGATTTTTCAGTAATGGCTTTCCTGTTTTTAAAAACTCACAGATAGTGACCTCCAGGGTCTCCGAGGGCTGGACGCACTTGTGTGGCCAGAGACCAAACTAAAATGAAAGATTAAAGCAATTCTGAAAGATTTCCTGATAGGCCTCTGCCAGTGCTATTTCAGAAAAAAAGTCTCCTGTCATCTGGCCCTCGGCCATTTCCCGGCCACCTCCGTGGGTGTGGAGTGGGGAGGCATTTCAGAGCTGCTCTTGGAGGTTTTGTGGAGCTCTTTATTAAATATTTAACCTCTTTACTTTTTTTCCCCTGCCCCTAATTCAGCTGCACTGCAAGGAGAGCAGTTTTTCTAAAGGCATCCAGGTGGCTTTTGGGGAGGATGAGCCTTTATAGCAGATGGGTTCCATTGATGGTGTGGGGCATCCTTTGTGTGTGTGGGGTGATAGAGGGATGGGAGCTTATGCAGAGGAGGGACAGAAGCTTGGAGCAGGATTGCAGCCTGTAAGATGTGTCAGGACAGAGGGATGTGGGACCCTCAGCTGCCTCAAGCCCACCCTGTCACTCCTGCTGCTCTGATAATGCTGAGTCTCATCCCTCTGTCACCCACCTTTGGGCTGAATGACCCAGCTCTGGTATTTCCCTGCACTTCCGGCTGTGGTTTTCCCTTTTTGCCCACTCTGAAGGAATCACAGCTCTGGGGACATGGGATTTCCCCTGGTTTTGTGGTTATGGGCAGCAGGATCCAAGCTTTTCTCACTGTGGCAGCGTGTCCCAGCAGCGTGGTGGGCACTGACCCTGCAGGGGTAAAAGGAGTCCCCAAGCTCCCACCATGTCCCCACCCCTGGAAATTCTGTACTTTGGCATCCATGCTGTTGTGTTTGAGGTAACTCCCTATGGAGACAGAGATTTTTAGCGATTTTTGGCAAATAGCTGGATAAACACAGGCATTTTCCTGATGTTTAACTGAATTGTTGCAAAGAAGTGGCCACTAAGGAATGGCAGGATGGTCACAAAGGACTCATCTATAAATATCTCCTGTTTCAGCCTTTTTCCCATTGAGGAATAATGTTCTTCTGCATTCCAGCATCACCCAGAATTAGGTATTAAGAAACACAAACAGAGTTAAAGCCTTGGAGAAGGGTTCCCAAGGTGAATTTTGGGGCAGGGATAAGAGGTGAGCAGAGAGCCAGGCTGTGCCCCAGTTTGGCCCTTGGGCTAAGAAGGTGCTCACCCAGGTCCCAGGGCTGAGGGGCAGTTCCAGCTTGCATTGTTCTGATGAAGCCAGTTCACTGCCTCCATGGAGGAAAAATACTTTTTCTCCACTATTTTAATTGGGTTTTAAGTGGAATCAGAGGCATAAAGTTGTTTTAAAAAATTGCATAACAGAAATCACAGCTGATCTTTAAAAACTCCTTTTCGGAGGGAAATGGTGATTATAAATAAGAAGGCAGTTTTATAGCTCAATTACTTTAGTAACTTGATTTAACAGCTTGTTTTTGAAATCTACACCAAACCTAAGATAAAGGATTGATAATGTAATATGTAGAATACATTCAGCATAAAAACTGCAAATCCTACATCATACCATTGGAAGAGAAACATAAATGCATGCTGAAGCCTACAGTGGTTTTATTTTAACTAGTATAATATAACAACATGACATGCTGTGAAAAATAAATAACTTTTGAAAATGCATTTTCCAGGAATGAAAGTAATATTGAAAAATGACTGAAGTAATCACTTTTGTATGGATTCTGAGAGGAAAAGGGACGAAAAGAATAATTCAGAACTCAATGCAGTCTTATACAAAAGCATAAAAGGGTTTTATAAAATATCCTGCTCAAGCCTGTGCTGTGTATGTGCTTATGGACAGATGTGGTGAACTTTGAGTGGTCCCTTTTTCTGTGAATAGTCTTATTAGTCTTATTAAAAGTGATGTATCCTGTTATGCATGCAGGCTTTATTCAGCCTTGAAGTGACAGAATACGACCTGTAGACAGAGCACACGAGCTTCTGGACTCCTACTAAATGCCATTTTTGCTTTGATTATCATTGTTTGGTGTGGAACAGATCAGCTACAGTGGAAATCTAATCTGGTTCCCATTAGCCTCAATGGAAACAGCATCATGTCTTCACTTTTTCTGGTGGGATTGATTTCTTCCTAAGAAATCTCTCCTTATGTTATTTGCATGTGGGTTCCTATTATATTTTTTAGCACACACTTGTAACCAGATGGGATGCAGTGCTTGCAAGTCTTTGAGTATTTACCTGCTATTTAATCTTTTTTAGTATTGGAACAGTAATGGAATTGCATTTAGGGATTTTGGGGTCTGGATCTCCTCTCAACTCTGCCAGTGGAAACTGGGAATAAATTTCCTAGAACCAGGGGAATTGGTTGTATGTGATATAGAGAGTATTCAAAGAGGTGCAACTGCTGCTTACTCCTCTGGATGGTGTTGAAAAAGTAAAGAGATTTGTACTTTGGGTAGGATACCTCACGTGGGGCCCTCCATGGGACTGCAGTACTTCAGTCAAAGTAGCTCTTCAGTCAAAGGCACAGAAAATCATGTTTTTATCCCTGTGCTTGAGGCTGGGTAAGGTGGCAGCTGTTGCAGCACTTTTTCTGTGTCCTGCCTGGTTTTTGGAAAAGGAGATGGTGCATCATTTTCAAAGCCTGTTGATGGTGTGTATGAAGGGAATGTGAGTTGGGGTATTAAGCAAATGCTTGTTGGGCAAGGAAGATGCTTTCCTTTGCATGGCTTACATTTCTCCTTGGGATCAGGGCAGGTGGTGACAGACAGCTGACACCTTGGTGGCCACAGCTGGCTGAGGGCTCCTGATCCACAGCACCACCAAAAGTGTCTGTGCTGAATCCTTTCAGTGGTGCCAAGGAAGATCCACAGAAGATAATTTTACACCTAAAATTATCTTCTCCTTCATTACCTTGAATCTTTGCAAACTCCCACTGGGATCAGGCAGGGCTTTGTCAGGCACAGGACACAGGAGTGGTGCCTACAGAGTTAAATGTCCAGAAAAAAGGGGCTTTATGTGGCTTTATGTTAGTTTTAATTTCCTGGTGGAAAATGCTGTTAATCTCTAGTGTTCTCCCTTGCACTGTGTAAAACAGGATATTATACCTATAGCAATATTAACTCACTTTTATTGAGGAACTTTTATTTTTGGTGCGCGATGGTGACTTGAGCATTGTGTAAAGCTGGCAGCTGTGTGCCAGGGCAGGTATAAATAGGAGTGATTCACTGTCCTGAGTACACTTAGGACATTCTTTGCATCCTGTTAATTATGTTAGTTTTGGGATGGACTTGAAAACCCTGTGCTGTGGCAAAAATTGGTGTTTTGAAGCTAGAACAAAGGGGTCTGTTAGGTTTGGCTTCCTCAGGCCTACAGGGGGTATTTAAATTAAAGAACCCTCTTCTCCCACCAGGTATGTGTAAAACTGTGCAGGCAAGAGGGGGTTAATTCAATAAAATAAATATAAAATACTCTCCAGGCTGTTGGACAGAGCTGGAAGGGGTCAGAGGTTGCTGAGCTGCTTCACTAGCACACTAATCGATTTGCTGTCAAGGTAGTGGTGCTGGGGTTTCAAGTAAGAGAAGAATTGAGTGCCGCTCGGGCCCAATTTCCATAATTGCTCACTGCCTTTAGTGTACAACCTTTTATGAAACACAAAAAATATATCACTGAATTGTATTGATTACCCATTGGTCTGAATAATTCACTTAGTATTTATTACCTGACCCTCAGAGGTTAAATAAATCCACTAGCTAACTTTGGCTTGTGAGAAATATTACTTATTCATTGAAATGTGGACTGATTATTACACAATGGGAGTGTATCTTTGTTGTTCTTTTTATCTCCTCCTGGAAAACTTAGTCCCTGCTGCATCTTAATGGCAACGAGTTAAAACAAATATTTATGGATAGTGAAGAGCATTTTCCAAAATAAACATGAATGCATCTGTACTAGCAGAGCTTGGGGTTTTTCTGAGAAGGATTTTTTTTCCCCTCACCCTGTTGTTCGGGTCACATTTCAGGGTCAAAATTCAAAATCCTCCAAAGTGAACTTTTATGTGTGATGGTGAAATATATTCATATGCAAAGTTTTCACTGCAAGCATCAAGTCTGCATAGCAGCTTTATTGCTTGTGATGGGATCTAAGTCCATTTTTATAGCACTATTTTTGGATAGCTCCTGAAAGCTGTAAATCTTCCTATCATATTAAACACCCTCTGATAATTAAATTCTCAAAGAAAACAGAAACCTTTCCTAACAAGGAAAGATAAAATTTAAACCAGTCAACCATGGACAGCTCACTGTCATTACAATAAAAATGATTTCATATCACCTTCAAATGTTTTGG
The DNA here is from genome assembly GCF_047830755.1 of Zonotrichia albicollis. Classification (NCBI taxonomy): domain Eukaryota; kingdom Metazoa; phylum Chordata; class Aves; order Passeriformes; family Passerellidae; genus Zonotrichia; species Zonotrichia albicollis. The sequence continues at coordinate 3,897,455 of NC_133833.1, forward strand.
ACATAATCTGCAGGGCATTTTATGGCTTTGTCAAACATTAAGGTAATAATCAATTATTTATCAGAGGATGGTATTTACATATTGCTTTTAGCATAGCTAAACAGTCCTTCTTTTGTTGATGAGCTGATATACCTCCAACACAATAGCATAGCTCTTAAATTTAATTATATACTCATTTACCATAAGATCTAGTCATCTAGATAAAATTGTTCAGTAGCTTGAAGTACTCCCTCCAAAAAAGATTTCCTAACTTTGTGTAAAGTCTTTCCTCAGTTTCCGGCCTGCATCCTCCAGCATCCCAAAGTATTGTTTTTGAAGTTTGATGGAATTTATGTTAGGTCAAGAGGAGGAAACTATGTGAAGCTTTTTTTTACCTCTTTTTTTTTTTTTTTTTTTTTTTTTTTTTTAATGAAATGTAAAGGAAAAACCTAATGTGGTCTCGGTGCTACCTTGTGTTTGTTGATAGCAGTGTGTGTCTGTATCCAGGATCTGGGCTCACAGTTAGCAGGAGCTCCAAACCCGTGCTGGTGGTGTTATAATGCTGAACCTCTTTTCCTGTATCGCATAATGGAAGGAAAAGTCTGTCAGAAAATAATGGAGATATAATATGTACAAGATCCTCTAACATTTACCCAGGTGGCCAACTTCCTGAGCCCTGAGCGTGGTGTGACAGCCAGAGGGTTTCAGTGCTTCAGCCTCCTCAGCTGGGAGCCTGACAGGGTGTCCTGGGCAGTGCCTGGGGTGCCCAGTGCTGGGAAGGGCAGTGCCATGGCAGGTGGGGACACCTAGGCTCACAGTCCCACCTGGAGCGAGGCAGGGCCACTGGGGAGAGATAATTTTGCATCCATGTGGGCTTTCAATTGCTATCCTTCTTGCTAAAGTGCTGCGTGCAATGAACTGCCAGGAAGTCAATTTGTCTGCCTGGCGGGCAGGAGCGGCTCGAGCTCGGTGTCAGGGAGTGCAGAGCAGGGATTTCTGTGGGCTGCGTGTCCAGAGGGCTCAGCAGCAGCCACCAAGCCCTGTTGGGCTGCTCAGTTCAGTGAAGCTCCAGTGATGCTTGCTCAGGAATGCTTTGCAGGAGCTCGGCCTGTGGGTGAAGTTTGGAGAGAGATGGAGCAGCTGGAAGCGCTGGTGGGGTTTTCAAAGTGCTGCTGGAGGTGGGAGCATCCTGACAGGCATTCATCCCTATCTTCAGCTTCCTAAATGCCTGCACAAGTTTGGCCCTTGGTTAAACTTGAGGCGTAAAAATTCTGTTGGATGTCTTTATGTGACTGCTTTACCCCCAGTTTGTATTAAAGGGGTTTATTCCTCAAAGGGAAGCCTTAATGTGTTTTTCTGCTGTTAAGTGATGTCATTTTGATATTGCCCGCAGTGATGGAAGGGTTACAAAATTCATCTTTCTGTCACTGATCAGAAAAGACAAATTGACTTTATGTGCTACTATTCCTTTGTTCAGGTAAAAATTTCATAGCTGGGATGCACAAATCAATAGGAAAACAACTTGAAAAAGTTTGTGATGGCATCTCAGGGTAATTCTGCTGAAGGTGTTGAAAGAAATATGCTAGCTGAACAGTCACATTGGGAAAGCTCCTTATACAAATAACATTTTAAAACAAGCTAATGTCATAATAAAGTCCATTATAACAGGCAAACAATCTATTAGTAAAAGAATCCTAAACCAACAGTACTCTGAAGAAAGGAGGTTTATATTTCAACTGAAGCCCCCAGTTTTGTCACTCTAGGAGCTCTCTGACCCTCATGCTCATCACTGTTTCCAAAGGGGTGATGTCCTGGTCCTGGCTGAGGGCTCTGTGCTCTGCAGTCACCCATCCTCACCTAAGTTGGGTGTAAAACTCTACTAAGATGTATAATATTTTGTCAGTTTTTATTAAATCTGGGTCTTCTTTTTGATTTTGACTGCTTTCTCTGGAGAGGGGAAAAAAAAAGAAAATAAAAAATAGAACAGAAAAGCCTCCTGGCAGTCGAGGATGAACAAGGTTGGTCCCTGCTGCCGGTTACATTTGAGGAAGGGGTGCAGGGAATCTGACTTCCTTCCAGTGCTGCTCCGCTCCTAGCAAAACCAAACATCCAGAAAACCATCCCCAGCTGTGTGTGCTCTCCCTGAGAGCCACTCCTGGGGAGGGAGCATCGCCTTCCAGCAGGGCTGAGAGGGGCACTCCTGCCTTCCCACAGACAGACCCTTTCCCTTTCCCACCTCCCATCCTGGGTGGGATGAGGCCGGGGAGGGAAGGCACCAGACCCACACTGGCTGTGCAGCTCCCCAAAGCTGCCCTGCCCCACTGGGGTTGTGCATCCTCAGGGTTCCACAGATGATTCCTTTGCCTTGTGTCAGGCACAGCACACCTGGGGAGGTGCCAAAGGTGGACATGGCCATTCACAGCCTTAACCCAAGGAAAAGGGAAGAGAATCCACCTCCTTCCCTGCCTCTCCTCCCTCTCCTATGCTGTAATGCATCCTGAAATGTACATTCTCTTTTCCTCTTGGGCTGCACTGGACGTAACATTTGCAAAGCTCTGTCAACTCACATGGGAGGAGAAAGTAATTGTCATGATTAGGGATGATTATGTAGACCTTAAGCAGCAGCACTGAGAGGGTTATTTTGTTTGCAATTTAACTAGAAGTGCCCAAGATTTCCCAACTGTTCTATTTTTGCAAATGTAAAAGTTTCATAAAAGGGTCAGATTTAGGCCCTTGTGTGGGAAACAACTGATACTGCCAGCAACAGGGCAAGATCACTGCTGTGTTGTGGTTTAAATGTCTTATTGCATTCCAGGCATTGCTGAACTGTATATAGAATGGATGACTTTAAATCTCTAGGACTTTGTGTGAATTAGTAACCTTTTGATTTTGTTTTAACATTTATATATTATTTTTAACTCTAGATGTTTGTGACTTCTGCCCTCCCCCAGTAAATAGTCAGCTCATAACACAGGAAATTATTGGGGTGATTACAAACAGCTTTTAGGAACAGAGTCCACTCTTCTTTTTCTTTTTGGATTCCTATCTTTTTAATATTCTCATCCGGATGGTTCTGGCCCCAAACTAGAAGCAAATGGAAAACAGGGAATTGCCATCAGTACAGAAAATATATGGATTTCATGTGCAGTAATGATGTATCTCAGCAGAGTTAGTAAAACTAGAGATGTCACATTCACAGCTGGTTAACATTCTACACTTGAAGTCCTCATAACATTTGTATATGTTTCAACACTTCTTTTTTTTTCAACTTGGGACCATCTGTATTTCTCATATGTGACACTGACGGGGAAGCACAAACTTTCACAGAACCAGCAAATGACTAGTTAGCTCTACCAGATGTCTGTCTCTTCCCACTTTATCACTCGAGTTGCTATTAAACTGAAATTGGGTGGGGGAAACAGTGGACTTCTGAACTAAAAAATGTTCCCCAAAGAAGTTTTAAGTAAAGAATTTGGTCCCAGAGTCTTTGCTGCATTTAGAGTAACAATAATAAGGATGATGCATTAGCACAGAAGGAAGACTTTTTAAATTTTAAAATAGATAATCATAGACTAATCTAAGCAGGTATTACATCTGCGAGGAAAGCTTTGAAACCTATTCTCTTAAATTTCAATTTGTCCTCCATGTATTTGTTGTGCTTTACTTTTCAATTTAGCAAAAGTTAATTTCTAATGCTTGCAAAGGCTAAATGCATTGAAAATGCATATTTTTTCCTGCTGTGCATGTCCCATTAGGAAAAAGCTGTAAAAGTAACTGTTGTTCTCATTGCATCTCTTCTGAGCAGTTCTGCCCTGGTGATTTGTTTTCCCTCCCTCAGCTGCTGTTGAGCTGTGCAGCACTTCAGGTGCTTTGCAGGGCTTTTTTTACTACAGCCTTTTGTGTCTGAAGCATCTCACAATGGATTTTAGTGCAGAGTTAAACTCCACAGGCTGGGGAAAGGCTGCAGGTCAGGAGGATAAACAACAGCTTGGTTCTGTACAGTGCAGCGTGATGGGTGTCCCCTGAAGTCAGAGACCTAAATTAATTACATTTAATCAAGCCATGCTGAACAACTGAGCCAGACACCTCAACCTTATCACGCTATGGCTTTAATGTCCTACTTACACTCAGAGCTGAGGTTCAGGGGATGGATGTGACCACGGCATTCTGGCCCTTTGCTGGGAAAATCAAAGATCCCTTGAAATGGAAGGTCTGTGGGTATGCCATTAAAAAGTGATACATAATGCTTGAAAAGAATATCACAAAGTTGTTTCAAATCACATTACTGGGAGCTTTCATTAAAGGGAAAACTTACTCCTATTCTAAGGTGTACATTGTCAGTAACTAAAGTTAGCAGGAATCTGATTTCATTTTTTTACATTCAGACAGACCTGTAGAGACATATTAAGTAGAAAATCCAGAGAAAAGGAGAACCACCTATAGGAAATCTTGCAGGGTTCAGACGAGGGCAGTTTCATGTGACCTCGTAGATTGGATATAAAAAGGCTGCTATTAGTTCCATGTCAGTTCTTATAGCAAATGTTACAGAGTAATGGAGGGTGTTAAGCTGTCAAATACTTGCAAGGGTTAATAAGGTTAAAGAAGAAGTAAAAGCAGGCCAACAATAAAAAGGAAAAAACCCCATGGATAAATATGCCCTAATAAATAAAGGATGGCATATCAAGGGGGAAACTAAAGTCATAACTTGGGAGCAAAGCAGTTGGAGAAATTGGAAGCAGGATAATACAATGTGGTTTCTTTTGTGCTGGTGCTATGGCTAACTCCAGGCAGTGCAGGATGCTGCAGGGCAGGACTGAATCCCCTATTTCCCACAGATACTTGGAAAAAAAAATTACGTAGTTGAGTCTGCTAAATGTTCTAAATATAAGTGGAGGTATGCAAATGAGTGAATAAATGCATACATGGAGTAAGTAATTAAATAAGAGAATCCCAGGAACAGGAGCCAAGCACCTGAAGTTAGATAAGAGCCATGTTTTGACATTGTCCTCTGAGCTGATTTGAGCTTTGGTGCTGTCTTGTACCTGAATTCCAAAGTAATTCACATCTGAAAAAAATAGGAAAAGATAGAACTTGAAGCTCTTATGACATGTTATTACTTCTAGGAGTTTCTGGCATTTTGTCTTAGTTCTAGTCTGCTAGGACATCATTAAGGAAGGAGTTTTAATTTTTTTTTCTTTGTTAGGAGTATTCTACCTGCTTTATATATCAGGTTTGAGTTTTGTAACTCCTTACATGCACACTGTCCTTCATCTTCAGGCACAGTTTCTGTGAGCTCACTTATTCCACGGAGATCACTATTGCCTTGTCCAAAGTTAAGGCTGAAGCAGCAATTGCAGGTGAGAGCTACTGGACTGCAAAAAGTGCTTAGCTGTGATCTCAGTGGGCATTTTGGTTTTATTAAAATGGCTGGCAGGTCTCACAAGCTGCTCTTGGGGTGATCCAGCATTTTATTGCAAATTAGTCAGCAAGTTATGCCTTCTGTTGGAGAGGTTCATGGATTTGGCTTTTTTGTTTATAACCAAAAAGGAGCTTGAAAGCAGATTTTTATATTTCTAAGTATTTTACCTCAACCTTTTTAGTTGTAGCTTCACCTGTCTTAGAGGGAAAAATATTAGTCCAAAGGATTATCCTATGAATTGTTGCCAAATATTTTTTTATAGCCAAGTAATGACCAAGCTAAACTTTGAATATCTGCCTTTGCTTTTGCCTTTCCCCATTCTCTTTGCTCATCAGCATGCCTTCAAAAGTACACAAATAATTTCTGAAACCCCTCTGCCCCTTCTCTTGCCATCACTTGCAGACCACCAGCAGGCAGACATCAGGTTGAGAAACACAAGGAAAAGATGTAATGAGCCCTGACATGGCTTTTAGGCTGCTGAGTTTGCCAGCAGCAGGCAGTGCTGGATCTCATCTGCTGTTTGCTGGGACCACGAGGCTGCAGAGAGCCCAGATTGTCCCCACTGTGGCCACCTCACAGCCAGGGGTTGCAGAATGATGGGTGGTTTTGCTGCTGTAGGAAAATACTGTCCCCATCCCAAAGTACTTCACACAACCATCTCCTTCCTTTTGCCCAGGGAGATTGGTTCAGTGGGAGGGAGAGGAAAGAATAAGGAAAAGATTGTGTTTATTTCCTCCACAAAGCAGCCTGAGGATCTGCCTCGTTCCAAGACGTCTGATTAATTGCTCAGCTGAAGGAGTGCTGGAAAACGTTTACATCATTTATCAGTTTGGAGGAGGGCAGTGAAAACAAAAAATATGTTTGTTTTTATCTGCTGCCCTTCTCTCCCTCTTCCATCTGTCCTCTCATCCTCCATTCCTCCCCTCCTCAGGGTGGGAGGGACAGCAGAGCAGGGAACTGTGGTGGAGGGCAGCCCTCAGCACACACAGGCTTCCCAAACCCAATTACAGAAATCATTGTTAATTTTCACCAGAAAATTGGAACATTTCAGCAAATGGAAAATTTTCTGTTGAGATTGTTCTTTTCTATCCAAAACATTCTTTTCCAGAAAACTATTTAGACAAATAAAATTCTAGTTATTTCTGTCCTGGAAAACATAGCTGGAGGTTGAGCTCTAAGCTCCAAGCTGGCCGGTGCCTCCTGGAGCTCTTACAGAAGTTACACATCTCTCAGGGAGCTGCTCTATAGGGTACTTGGAGAGGAGCAATATGTTTGTTTTTAATGATGCTGCTAGTTTTCACTATAAATTTGAGCAAAGTGGGCGGTATTGGAACCAGCTGCTGGAATTTTTTTTTTTGTTTTGTTTGTTTGTTTTCATGAGAAAAATGGAAACGTACTGCAATAAATTAAACAATATACATATTTTTACATTGTGCTGTCTCTGAGCATTGAGCTGCTAGGAAATTACAGAAGCTGAGGGCAGTGTTGGGCCCTGTATTCATTTCACATGCACTGAAGTAAAGCAACAAATGTTTCAGAGTAACTGGATTTCCTCTTAAAGTGACACTTTATTTGTGCTTGAGAAATGTAATGAGCCTTCACTGGGAGATTTTTTTTCTGGCTGTGTTTCTTCTTTAATGACTTGTGCTTACAAAATAAGCTAAGTAAAAAAAAAAAAAATAATAATAATAAAAAAATAGAAGCAAAGGGAAAAAACTCAAATCCATTTGGTCGACTTCTCTTTTCATTAATTAGAGAGCAGCAAAGATTTTGGATGGGGAAATAAAGCATAGAGCCTTGTAGTAGTAGGAGTAGGAAGCTACTAATTCCACAGCCCATCCTTAGTGTTGTACAGCTACTCCTCATCAAATATCTCAAAGAGTTTCCCTCGAGTTGGTTCCCCACGAGTTTCACAGCCCGTGGAATCCTCGGGAGCGTTGCTGGGAATGGCTGAGGCTGAGCTGCTGCTCCTCATTGATTGCTCACTGCAGCTCACCCAGCTCCTACCCCCGGGCCTGACTCCCCTCCATATGCCTGGTGTCAGATGTGGGACAGCAGCTGGTCCCTCAGAGCTCATCCTGCGGGGACGGAGGGCTGGGAGCCGGGGAGTGCCGGGTGCTGGAGCTTCTGCTGCTGCCGGTTCTGCTGCTGTAATGGAGCAATGGGACAACCCCAGCCAGAGCTATCAAAATAGAGCCTTCGAGGAGATTTCTGATAACAGGTTTTCTGAGGAGAAAAACTTTGTTGCAGGTATAATATGCAGATCAGAACGTTTCAGCATCACAATGTGTGCCTCGTGCTGTACCCAGCAGAGACAGAGCTGAGGAAAAGACCCTTTTTAGTCAGAGATAGTCTGGTAAGCACCCTCAGGATGGGCTGGCTTGGAAATTAACTGAAGACACTAATTTTAATGTCCTCATTGTATAAAACACAATGTATTTGTATTTCATAACTAGCAGCAGTAACAGGAGTGGACCATACCTTTCCCAGTATCCATGATTGAAAAGCCCTGTAAGGTCACTTAAAATTTCAATGCAGTCTGGTATGAAACTATCACAGGGATTGCACATGTGGCATTGGGAATTAATGCCCCAACTGTGAGCAGCCACTGTGCATGGTTTTCTTTTGGTTAACATTGCAGTACTTCAAGAATATCTCAATTGTTCATGATAATTTAGACTTAATGTTGTGGACTTTTTCATAAATATTAGCAATAGTTGGCAGAAGGGCTGGGAATTAGCATTTGATTAGAGCCACTTTGGAAATAAATGTTAGTTGGTGGCCCCTCACTTTGCCTTTCAGCATAAGTTTATTTTGCATTCAAATAACCAGTATGGAAGTGATGGGCTTCTAGGTTTCAAATGATTTTCAGTAATTAAAGCAAAGAAAGAGGACTTGCTGCAGTGCACCCTGCTCCAGCTTTATGAGGACATTTATCACTTATCTTCCTTTCTACAGGTACCAGCTGAGCAGGGCTGTGGGGACACAGTAGATCTCAAAGCCTTTCAGGCATCGTGGTTGGCTCTGATGCAGAAATCAATCTGCCAGGAGCTCCTTGTGCTGCAGATGGAAATGAGAGGCTCAATTTCAATTTACTAAGCAAGAAAAGTTGCACAGGAGGGGGTTGGTTAGGAAGGGAAAATCAGAATTCCTCAGCATGGCCTTTGAGCTGGGAGATGCTGTGTGCTGAGCCAGGAATAGCTCTGGCACCAGCCCGGGGGGCTGCCAGAAACTTTGCTGTCTGTCCATCCACAACATGCAGCAGGTCAGAATTAGAAGAGTGAATTGGAAGAAGAGAGAAAGAAGACAAGTTCAGGGCTTGTTTCTCATTCTTTTCTGTTCTTTGGCAGTTGGTTGGGTTATTTTTCCTGTGCCATTGGATCCCATTCTAATTATTATTACAATTTTTGTACGGCACACTAAATATTTTTCTAAGCTTGTGACAAAAGTGTCAGCATAAAGTAGTACCAGAGTTCTGCCAGACATGGTAAATGATACTCAGTGATCAGAACTGAACAGCAAAGCAGAATCTGTGTCAGAGGGAATACCCACAAAACAAGGGAGGAATACACACATTAATGAGCCGGATATAAAACATTTTTAAAGCATTTTTATAGTTGCTATAGAAACACCTTGGCCTTCACTCTTGCTAATTAGTTGGATTTTGCACATTTTATATTTGAAAATGCAAATTGGATTTCATAAATTATTACTTATTTTTCATTTATATTTACAGTACTGTTATCCAGATACATGCAGGAAGTCTGAGATATTAATTAGTTATATAACACAAATAAACGTGACATTTATGGTCACAGGACATCTCTTGTTTCAAATATTCATCTGGTAAATGCTTGGAGGAATTGTGCAAAGATTAATGCTTTTGGAGGAGAATTAGGTAAATATAAATGAATGGGGCCTAATGAGTTTTTAATAAAGTGCATTTTTTGTGCAGTAGAACTATAATGATTTTGGTCAAAGGAATGCAAGTTTGTTACTAAGTAGTTATGCAGGGCGAAGAATGTTGCTCAGATTTTTCTTTTCTTCACCCCTGACAGAGGTGAGTCCCATGAGGTCCCACAGATAGGGTGGAGCACAAAATGACACTGAAAAGCCACATTTTTAATCCTGTCTGCTTTACTTTCTCCAGTCTTGTTTGAAGTGTTGTGCTAATCAATGCACCCTTCCCATGTTGTATGCAGTAGTCCAGGAAATACTCCAAATTCTTCCAGCGTACACACGGTGCCCTTCTCTCAACTTTTCCTGTAGTAAATGCTCTGTTTGAGTTAGGTGGTGAGGGCTGAGCTGAGGATCAGCCTGCAAAGATCAGGCTGTGTCTCTGTGGGCAGATTTCCCTGTTCACTGTGTTTGGAGGCACTCTGAAAATTCAGTTCTTCTTGTCCTTGTTTGATCTGTGGTTTTAATAACTGAGCAAAAGCCTTTTTGCTTTGGTGGTCCAGTGGATTATCTATTGCACTTTACTAATTTTTCTGCAGTGTTCTAGTGATAAGCAAAAATATCCTGTTTTCCTGAATCTGTAGCTCCATGTTAATACGTATTTTTCCACGTGCAGGATGCTAAATAGTTTTAGGAAGGCACTTGAATAAAAAATCTCAAAAATGTGGCCTGTTCATATGTTATCTTGTTAATCAGTGACTTCCGTAGGTGCATGTGTTCTGGACAGCACTCACCACAGTTTAAATCAGTTTATTAGCTGAGAATAGGAGCAGCTTGTTGGAATCCAGTCCCTTTAAACCATGTAAATAAAATGCTAAACAGATTTACTTTATGTGTTGCAATGAAAGGAACAAAAGTTTGGAAAAGGCTTTGGAAATTGAAAGTGAAGTGCGCAGGGAGTGCTTGCCCACGAGGTCCAGAGTGGGAATGCCATGGCCAGCAGCTATCGGGGCGCCGCAGACAATGCTAATGGAACAGCTCCCAGGTCGGAAAACATTTTTGTTGGCTATTTGATACTCGAAATGCCAGCAGACAGCCAATCTGAAAAGGGAAAAAATTACATTCCTGATATGTTACATTGTGTTAAATTGGATTCTGTTGTCATGCCATGTACTGCTGTGTCATTTCATGTATTGACTTTTAACCGGCTGGAACCGTGTCGTTCTTGGAGATTGCAACCTGACAAAATCCAACCTGTGTTATTGAACGAGCAGCCGCTATTTCTCTTCTGGGGTTCTGGAGACCAGAGGAGGAATTCTCTCCTAAGCATTTACAGAGTGAGGCCCATGAATATGGAGCACATTTTTATGCTGATTACTGTCTTTCCTGCCAAACCAAAGAGCTGTGCCTGTGAAAGTGAGGTGGGCAGAGGGCTGCTCATAAAGAGGACCAGATCTTGCAAAGTTAAATGATATCGAGGACTGGGGAGTGGGTTTCTGCTGAATGTTCCACAGGGTTGAACAAAACTGGATGTGAGCTGTGAAAATTTTTGCCCCATATATTTTTGCCCCATATTCTTCTTGCAGCTTTTGCTGCCACACAGCATTCATCTCGTAGAAAGGAAAGTACCTGGGTAGATCATGTGCACCCCAAAGTGTGATGTTGATCACTCTGATGGGTGGCTGAGCATCTGCTGAGGCAGCTGGCTCAGCTTCCTGGGGCTTGGGGAGTGGGCTAAAATGGGGAGAATAAATTGATCCCTTGTAATGAGCTCCCAATTAAGTGTCACTGCATAGGAATAACAATAAGGCCATCAGAAATGCTTAGGTAGACAATGACACATTTTAACACCTCAATACCTGCAAAAAATAAAAATAAATTTATTTATTTATGTAAATAAAAGTTCTGTAACTTCTGTATAACTGAGGTAGGAGAAAATATTTGCAGAAGTGGAACTTGGCCCTCTGTGAGCAACGTGCGTGAAATGTGGTAATGCTGAATGTAAACAAAAAAGAGTTAAAACATGAAATTTAAGGCACAGTTCAGTGAAAAGTCAAGGAGGACAGTGTGCACCCGTCCTCAGCCCAACACATGGGCCACTTTGCCAGGATGTTGCTGCACTGGTAATTATCTCTGGAGCAGACAAGCTGTTCCCTGTAGCAGGGCCGGCATTTCGGCTCCAAACTGGGAGAAGGGGCAAATGGACAGTTCTTATTTTGTTGTTTTCTTTTTATGGACATCACCTCTTCTGCTCTGCAAGTCCTAAAAATGTTTTTGGTTTTTTTTAGGAGGGATTAAGCAAACATTGTTGCTCTTTTCTTTTCTTTTCTTTTCTTTTCTTTTCTTTTCTTTTCTTTTCTTTTCTTTTCTTTTCTTTTCTTTTCTTTTCTTTTCTTTTCTTTTCTTTTCTTTTCTTTTCTTTTCTTTTCTGCTTCTCCCCCAATACTTATTTGTAGAAGGAGGGTAGGAGACAAAATGAAGTAAAATGCAGAAGTTTTGCTTTCCAATTTCTTTGCCAAAATGGAGGTAATGAAATCAGTAATCCTCTTGAGATTTCTCTCTCTCCCTAACTCAAATTTTTTGGTATTTGTGACATTTGCTCCTCATATGAGGAAATGCTCCTAAAAAGTCCCACACTGCAAATGTCAATAAACAAAGCAATAAAAGAAGGCGGGATCGGTAACAAAAAGTCATTGTTTTTCGGTATGTGGTGAACAACAGCAGCACCAACCTCTCAAAATAGACTCCATCCTCCAGGACGAGGCCCCCATCCCGCTCCTGCCGAGGATAAATGAAACACCGAGGCATTTGCCGGTCCCCAACCCCACCAAAGCAAACAAGCCCTTGAATTCAGGGCTGTCATCGGCACCGGGAAGGCCCTTGCAGGATCACAAAACAAATCGAGCAGCGGAGGGTTTCCGGGCAGGCAGCTAACAAAAATATACTGTCAGAGGATGCAGCGCACGGAGCTCTGTGTCCGACCCAGCAGTGGGGCTGCAGGGCCGGCCTTCCGCTGCCGCGCTTCGCCCACATCTGCCGGCGCTGCCACCAGCGGCCCCGCGCCGCTTCAGAAATCAGATACTCGGGGTATCAGGAAGTTGATTCGACTTCCACTTCCTTAGCAAAACACGCATTAATATTTAAGGTTTTCTTTTATAAAGCCGTGTTCTGTCTCTGGGCGCTGGGTGAAAATTATGCGCTGGGAAAATTCGCTGGGATGGAGCTGGGAGCGTTCAGGGAGCCCAGGCCGTTTTCTAAAAAGCTCAGGCTAATTGAATCCTGCTGGTTTGTTAGTGCTTTTTGACAGCTTTATATAAGTACTAAATAATATTTATAAAAAAATGGAAAAATGTGTCCGCGCAGGCATACACACACCTACAAAAAGGAGGAAAAAAAAAATCTGTGAAACATTTCCACACTCAGTTAAAAAAGAAATCATGTTTATTATACTCAGTTCTGTGCTGTGTTCAGCATCTTTCTTCAATTAGATGGCCAGATGACACAGATCTTCCTGTTACTTTCAGTAAGCACAAGCTTTTCTATCAAGGTTGGACCTTTTGCTTTTCCTTTCTTGAAAGACAATTTCCCTTTAAAAAATGCCCCATATTTTATTGTAACAGATTAATAGGGTGCCACAAAACTGATAACGCAATCTTGAATGCTGTGTGGAATTCCACTTCTAATCCAAAAGTCTCATTTTTCATACATTAAAACATGTTTTTTGCTTAGGAAAGTTCACTTTTTTTTTTCCCTTTTAAATGTTGCTGGGATAAAAACCTAACAGAAAAATAGTTCTTTAAGAGCTTTACTGATTCTGAGTGAATAATCTACTTTTTGGAATAAACAGCCTGTATATTTAAATGTTGGTTATCTGACGTTTTGTGGTCAACAGATGTCCAGTAAAATCATATGCAAAGGTTTAAATTCAGATGCTGAATGTTCTTTCACGGAAAATTTGCCTTGTGGATCCAGACATCTTGTCTTTTTAGAAACACTAAATACCTTTTCCCCCTTTTTAATCAGAAATTAATGTAAATGCACCCAATATCCTCCCGTACACCAATATTTAAAACAACAAGCACAACTTTTGACAGCTCTTTACCCATCTGCGGCTAAAACACAACAGTCAAACCTCTGTCTCTCCCCGAAAATTGGGCTTAGGCAAATAGCTGAGACTTAAACCCAACAAACTCGGTCTCTGCAGGGCCGATGGTAAAAGAGCATTCCAGAGCCTGGAGTCATGTATCAGCCGTGGCCTGTTTCCCATCCCGGCTTGCTCGGAGCTGGGAACAATTAACAAGAGGGCCACAGCTGATCCCGAATGATGGGCTGACAGATTGGGAGTGAAAGTGATCTCCAAGGTGCTTAGCCTCAAACCACAGCCCCGGGGATCTCTGGCCGAGATTCGCAGGGATGCAGGGGGAGGCAGCAGCAGCTGCCGGGGCTGGGCTCGGGGTGCTGGAGGTGCCAGCCCTGGGGTCGCATCCCGAGCCAGCGACAGGGACAGGGGATTCTGCCTGTGGGAGCAGTGGCTCTTCTCTTCCAGGTGGTCTCAAATTAATATTGGAAAAAGGGATTTTGTTGGTATTTAGGGTATTTAATTAATAAGCTGCCAGAGAGGGAAAACAGATTTGAAAGTTGGCATGGCTTTCTTGCAATACAAGCTGGATTACTGTCCCCCTTCAGCTCATGTTTAGCCATTCTGATTGTTGCCTGTTCCTCTTGGTGTGAGGAATCTGGATCACAAAAGCTTTGTTTTCAGCATCCATCTGTCTGCCCATCCTCAGACAAGGACCTTCTCAGCTTTTTGTTTTATCAGCCCCGGCTTATCTGAGTGTGTGCTGCAGCGGGAGGGGCTGGGGCGGGCTCAGACAAGGTGTGTGGGTGGCTCAGCACGGGCAGAGCTCCCCAGCCACTGCAGATCCCTCCTGGAGCATCTCTGTGCAAGGACTGCAAATAGTCCCTGTACCAGCCCCTCAGCTGAGACCCATCAGCCACAAACAAGGGGCAGTTGGCAGTGCTTAAAATTTATAATTTTTTCCCATGGGAAGCAGCTGACATGCAAACCTACCTACAGAGCCTGGGCTTGCTGCTGCTGCTGCTCTACCTGGATGCTGAACTGGGCTTTTAATTGGTTTCCCCAGCCTGTTTTCCAAGTGTAATAACTGGCTTTGGGTCCTGAGCAAGTGTGTGTGTTGTTATTGTTGGGGACATGGCTGTGATTTTCTGAGGAGGCTGAAGGGGTGAGGTGCCCAGGTCCTTTGAAGTGTCAGCCTCAGCCCATTGTGCTCCCAAGCTGTAAATCAGTAACTGATAAAATAGTGTCTGTGTGTGTGTGACCCCTCGTGTGTGTCCCTGTGAGCAGGCTGAATCTTTAATGCAACGGAGAGGAAGGGGCTTTCTGCAGGTGAATATAAAAGAAATGTTGAGGTTCTTTAGAGGTGGCATCCTGGAGATAGTTATATGGGAAAAGTCAGACACAGCCTAGGGGTGCATCTTTATTTTATTTATTTGTTCATTTGGCCTGGAGCTGGACTCATCCTATGATTGCAGCTGCTGTAAAACTTGTGTAAGGGCCAGTACACTGTAGGACTGAGTGCCTTTTTGTGAATTCTCTGAGCATTCAGAGAACAATTTAATAAATAGACTGAGAAAGCCATCACTTCTTAGGTTTCCAAAATAATATCTTTCCCTATCATTTTTCCCTTAACTGTTTTCTATTAAAATTTTTTGAGAGTGAAGTTAGGAGCACTGAATAATTTCAATTTTAAAAGATGGGAGCCATTTTAATAGATAAAGTGATGGTTCTGGAGTGGTTTGTGCATTACAGAATTTGCTTTTTCTTTAAATCTGATTCTTATGCCCTCACTGTGGAATGTTTATATGAGTGAATCTTTGCTGGCAGGGGACAAGAGATGAGACATGGGATTGTCACTCTGGAGATGTCAGCTAATTCCTGCTTCAGTTTTCTGCTAGGCTTCAGGTGATTACCCCTGGTTTTCCTGAGAAAAACTCAGCATTTTGGATGCCAAGTTTTTCTGAAAAGGGGAAGAACTGAAAGTATTGAGAATTGCTGAAGGCCTGAGGTAGCTGTCATGCCTGAGCACTTGGAAACCTGTCCTTGCATTTGTCCCTCCATCCGGGGTGATCTCCTGGAGCGAGACAACTCCAGCTGCTTTCCAGAGAAGTTGGGTCTCCTGGCCAGGTCCCCATCTCTGTCCTTCAGCCCCTTGCCCAGACAGACACTTGTGTCTCAGCCAGTTTTCTCCTTACAAACCAGGACTGCTACAGTTCAAAGTTTAAGCCAACATGAAATACTTGATTCCCAGCTGTGTTCACATTGCAGAAATGTTACCTTCTAAGTTAGGATGTCCCCAGCATCCTTACTTAATGAAATAAACTTTTTTGTTGCTAAAACGGAGATTTTTTTTTTCCTCATTGGAGTGTATTTTTTTTCTTAAAGGTACAAATGTTTCCTTTTATGCTCCTTCTGCTTTTTTTTCCTCTAACCCGAACTCCCTTGGGTACCCATGCAATGGCCATTTGGTCATTCAGGGGGAAAAACACATTTAACAAATGCTTTTCTGACCCATATCTTGCTTCGAGATGTGCAGAAGATGGATAGCCCTAATACGTTCTGCTCTCTTCCTTAGACAAAGCTACCTAAATTTCATAGGCAGAATGCATGTTTTCCATGATGCAAAGTTGCAAACTGTATTTTCATCCAGATTATTGATGTTATTTTTGAGGTGTTGTAAATATAAGCATGGAACTGTGCAATCTGTTTCTAAGAGAATGCAAAATACCCCTTTAAATTATCAATATTCAGCATGAAAAGTTCTGTCACATTTCTTAAGAGGCTGCTGACGAATAGGTTTGTGCTGGGAAATGGCCTCCTAAGCATGTTTGGTTTTGTATGCATGTTTCTGTCTGAAAATGGGAATATTTTATTTTAGAAGGATTCCTGAGAGTTCTGTGTGTGTCTTGTGGAACAAACCTCTGCTCACTGGTGATTTCTGTGATGATGAGTCCAATGTCACTTTGTCTCATTGATGAGGTTGTGTTTAGTGGCCTCTTTGCTTGGGTTTTATGATTACCTGGGAACTGTATTGACACCTAATAATTTCAGAGCCTGTTACCCTCCAAAACTAAAATACACTTGATAAAAACAGCATCAGTGTTATGCCATGTGCAGAGGTTTCTCCATGGCACTGGAGTCTGAAGAGCTGTAACTTTGCAGAGATGCACAAAGGCTGTGAGAAATCTGCATTTGCTGCTCCTTTTTCCTGGTTATTAAAAAGTAAGGAAGAGCCCAACTTGGATAATTTTTTTTCATCATTAATTTTCAATGAGAATGTGATTATGCTTTAATCGATGAGCTCTCCTGTGAAATCGCATGGCACAGATAATAAAGTTAACAGGTATTTTCCTGACCTGGGGAAAGAACAGACTTTCCCTCTGTATAACCACAGTGGTAATGATGCTTAATAGAGAACATCATTTCACCTTTTTCTTTTCATTTTTTAGTTCTCCCCCATCACTCACTGAGGACCACAATGTCAGCAAATGTGTACAGCTTCATATATTTTTCAAGATATGCTTGCTACCTGTGTGATAAAGCCTCATTTTATGCCCCATATTAGGCCCTCTTCCAGTCTGGGGTTATGTGTTCCCTGGGTTTGGATTATCTTGGAGCAGGAACTTCGATGATGCTGGGATTTGGTGATTATTGTTCTTGACATTTTCCTGTGTGGAAAAAGAGGAAAACTTCCTTGTGACTGCATTTTGCTGTTCCAGGTGTATGCACCACACAGCATCTTTACCATCTACTGATACCCCCCTTTCTGAGGTTAATCTATTGTAAAATTAGATTGTAAAAATGGACACAGTTTCCACATTTACATGCCAGCACTGAAGGACTCGTGGAATAATTCAAGTACTGCACAATTCTTTTTGCAGAAATCACTGCAAAATTCATTTGTAAGTGTAAACCATGGAAATTAGCATGGATTCTTCCTCAGTTCAATTCATCTTTCAGAGGCTGTTACCCTTCCCAATCTGATTGCCTTAAGAACACAGATTGTCTTCTCTTGATGGTGAAACTGCTTTAATCCCCTTTTCCAAAGGTCAACTAATCTCCAGTCTTAAGTGCAATAGATGCAAATACAGTTCTCTTGCCATGTTCCTTCTAATTTAATTCTCTCCTAAGCTTTCATGTATAAACCTAGTAATGGATCAAGTTTGGAAGGGGTCAAAAGGTTTCTGTTCCAGTAAAATTTAAATTGACATCGCATACTGATAATGGTTTGCTCTACTTTACTATAAACACCAGCTACTACTCTATTGGGATATCATTTTGTGCAAGAAGGCAGTGTTCCAAACAGCAGCAGAACATATTCTTTGTTTTTCTGCAGAAGATGATGACTGCAACTTGTGATACAAGAGAACCAAAAATGAATCATTTTAAATTCACAGTTGTTGTGCAGCATCTTTGACCAACTTGTTTAATTCCATCACCCCTAATTGCATTTATAATGAAAAAAAATGATGCAGATTGCACAGAAATATAAAATTAACAATTAATTACCTGCCCATTGCTGAGACATAAATAAAGACCAAAATGTGATTATTTTATAATTACTAGAAAAAAAGGCTCAGTATTAACTACCTGTATGTAGCTGCTTTTCTTTCTTGGTCTTTGGTGTAGAACCCCCCCCATTTTTAAAAGACTGAACACAGTGCAGCATCTGAGAATGGCAAGTGAATTCTGCAATATTGACAGGGCTGTTTTCATGGGTGGAACAAGCCCGTGATGTCTCACCGAGCTGGATCACTCTTTGTTGTTAAATTGGAGAAAGGGCTGGTGTGTTATCAGCCAGGGACACTTAGGGGATTTGATTGATAAATTTACTGCTCTTGTGGATTACCTCGTCCTTTTGTGCAGGACTGGCAGAGTGTCAGGACTGGGTCTTGACAGACACCAGAACATGTGTCCCTCCTAATTTACAGTGAGCACCAGGGAGCCAGGACATCGTCAGACACCAGCCCACCCTGACGTGGAGGGGAAGGCCTGGGTTTTGTTGGATGGCACTTTTTCCTCCTCCAAGACAGCCCTTCCTAGAACTGCTCTCCATGATCTCTTGATGCACTGAAAGTGCTGCGTGATCATTAACGGAGTGCGCGGAGGGGCACAGCAATAAACGATGGGGTTATTGATCAGCTTGTCTTTTAAAACAAATGGTTCTACAGAGCTCATAGCTTCATGCAAGGAACTTAAAATAATTTTTGTTCTAACCTTGTAGGAGTTTCTGGGCTGCCTTTATGCTGCAGGGAAGCATGGAAGGTGTGTTGGTGTTGCAGCCATACCAGTCCCTGGTTGTGCTGGTGGGCTGCCCACACTCTCTAGGAAACCCTAAATGAGTATTTTTGAAACAAATCACTGCAGGGTATTGGATTCTAGCTCAATGATAATTTGGGTGTATATTTTTCCCTGAAGTAGGTAAGGGCAAAAAGATAAACAAGGCATTCCATAATGGAAAGGCATTTTAATTTTCAGGACAGGGGCAGCAGTGGAAGCTGCTGGAGGCTCTGGTCCCCCTGCTCTGCCCTCCCAGGTGGGCTCCCACCACTGGAGCTTGCTGGAGCAAGGACTGCATGGCTCTGCTCTTTGTTCCCTGGCTGCCTGAGGGACATGGCCAGGGAACTTCAGTGAGCACCTTTCTTTAGGTTTGCAAAAAGGGAAAGAAAAAAAAAGGGAGGGAAAGAGAAAGAGAGGAGCAATCCATATGTGCCCTGCTAGCCTGAAATAGCTCGCCACAGGTTTGAAATCCATTTCCCACAATGGTAAGAATTAAAAAGCCACAAAAGCCGACCTGTACATTTGTGCTATATGAGGATTGCTGATACACAGCAGAGCTGTCATTTTAGGAGGAAATCATCCATCATCTGCCTGATAGTCCCCAATAATCACCTTCTATTACAGTCAGATTGAATCTTCAATCGGTGGCGTAATGCCAGTTTTTCCACAGTTCTCAGTTTCCTGTTCTTTACAGAGGTATTCAAAATAATTTGCCATTCAACTCTACAAATGTAGCACTTGTGGAGAATATTATTATTGTTAGCATGTTGCTTCTAAAGCAAATCCATGCCGCAACATAATCTGCTGAATTAATCATTGGTCACCCATGGAATTAATCTCCCCATTTTTTGCCCCCACACCCAGTTAGTATTTTGTAATCGTTGTTGTTGTTGTTGTGTTTTGTCCACACTGATGCAATGTACAATTTGAAAAAGATGTTGAGCAATGACCCTTTTGCTGATGATAAGAGCAATGACTTGATTAGGAAGACTCCATCAAGCAGAAAGCCAAGTGTGCCTGCGCAAGGAGGACTCACAGGAGTAAAATGACCAGTGAAAGTGGAAAATGTTAAAGAGTTTAGGATGAGTTTTATGGCATCTCCCTCTCTTTTAATTGTTGGTGTGTGGGGATGCAGCAAAGACAATGAGGTTGTCCAAGCCTCAAAGATTGCTGATCAGGCATGGTGAGGAGTGTTTTGGGGGTACTGGGGACCAACAAAACTTACCCATCTTTTAAATACTTCAATGTATGTGAATTTTCACATCTCTTTCCCTCCTTCTCCCTGGTGTGAATTAAGATGCAGCCTTGTACTAAATTGAATCTCTGCCTATCTTTTGCCGTGCTTGTGATTGCCTCTGCTTTTCACATGTCATTTTAGTCTTCACCAAATAGATTTCTTTTAGCTTTTTGTGCAAAATTGAAGTACTGTATTAAAGCAGAAGCCTTTAGGGCATACCGTTGTTTTTTTTTTTTCCTTTTGGAAAATAAATAATAGTAAAATTTAATTACTGTACCTACTACTTAAGTAAAGTTTTGGTTCCTCAATCCAAAGTCCAATTTCCTACTCTGTGGTTAAAGCTCCGGTATGTTTTGAGGGCAGTGTACTGTTACATGCCTGAATGCAGCAAAGGAAAATAGGAAATAATTCACTCTGGCTTGAAAAGGGTGGGGATTTCTTTGTTTCTTTTTATATTTATTCAGGAAAAGCTGACAATCGTCCCACATTAATGAACAACACCATCAATCAAAGTGCTGACAATGAGCGGAAAAGCGAGGTAGATGTCAGACTGACGGCATATTGCTTTTTTCAGCGAGGCCAGGGCTGTTTATAGCACTTTTCACTGGCAAAACTCTGGCTGCAGCTCGACAGGAATAGAAAGCAGAATCAGAAATTGTGTGTAGAAAGTGGCTCCTGTGTTTTATAATTTGAAATTAGCATTGAAATCCAGTCACTGCTGCGTCATTTTCATGGGTTTGCTTTGCAAGGTGGCAGAGTTTTTCCTGGTGAAGTGGTGATGAACCTTGCTGCAGTAGACAAGAGACAGCTCAGCCAAGGGCTGCAGCACCTTGTGAATAGAGCAGAGATAAAAACATAACATGGATTATAATCCAGCCTCACCCTGGAGTCCCCTGCTCTGTGAAAGCTGCAAACCCCTGTGGGCACCTTTCTCTCTCCTTTCTTTTCTTTCTGGGCCATTTGCTTGCAGCAAGGAGAAGGTGCCAGGTTCCCTCTCCTGTTGGCCACTCGTGCTCAACAGGGCTGCTGGTGCCATTCACTTTTCTGCCCTGCTTGTCTGTGTGAGAAGGGTGATAAGCCACCCAGGATGGAGGGCTGTGAATGCCCAAATCTGCGTGGCTACATGTCACAGCACCTGGACCTCAGTGGAAATAAAAGTTCTGACATAGCAGAAAAAGAGTATTTTGTCCAACCTCTCAATTCTTCTTCATCCTCACTTCTTCCTGGAAGATGTGGGTAGCATCCATCAGCCCTGAAATACCCACCTAAATGCTTGTTTGAGGAGTGTCCCTCATTTATTCAGGATCTGTAGTTTAAAACACGTGTCTCCATTCCCCCTCTCCTCCCTTCCCAGCTGAACCAAGGCCAGTTTTGCTGCAGCCCTTGGCCTGCCACTGCACCCTGCACCTCCTCCGTGCTGTCAGGGCTGTGTTATTCCACACAGCAGCAGCAGTGCAGGGCACTGAATCGTTTCTTCAAAGCCTTTTCAGGAACAAATGTGTTGTTGGAAACCACTTGAGTCACTGTCCCAGTGCACGACCTCAGACAAGTCATTTCCCCTCCTGAGCCACCATTTCAGCCCTCAGCCCGCATTTGTCTGGTCGCTATAAACTGTAAGATCACCAGGGCAGGGCTCTGAATCTCTGAGATGCACAGAAGTATGAAAGCAAGATAAAACAGGGACTGCTGGCTCAAAAAATTGGGGAGGGAATGGTGAACACAAACCCCAGGAATGTTTTGGTGATTTCTGCTTTGAGAATTTAATAAGAAAACAGTTTTTCCTACTTCTCTGCCGATGTGGCACTTCTGTGTGAATGTGTGAGAAAACTTTTGTTAAACTTTTTTCATATTTGAAACATCTGAGAGTTTTGAATTTCCCTTAATTGTCTCTTTCCCACCCTCACTCAGCACAGAGAAAGAGGAGGAAAATGGGGAAAATGATTAAACTGAAAAATAATGTCGGAGGGCGTTAGAACTTAAATGTTTCCTTTTAATGCTTTGGAACTTTCCAAAGACAAGGAAGTCATGAAAGGTTGGAGCAGCAATTAAAAACAAATTAAAAAAAAAATAAAGGAAAGAATCCCATACAAGGCATTTCACAGTAGGCTCTGAAGCTTCAGGAGCTTTAAATAGGAGATTTTTACAGCTGTTTCCCTTCCTCTGCTCTTTCAGTGGAAGGACATAGCAGAACCTCAGGGTAGGAGGTGCCTCTTGTGACCAGAGAGAATCCCAGCAGGGTTGGCATGGTCCAGATGGGAGGGTTTTAGTCCCTCCTCTCTCTCTCTAATAAATCCTGTAGGTCTCAGGTGCATACTCTGATCTTCTCTGCCACAGTAGAGGATCATCCTGCGTTGCTGTTTAGGATTATGGAACACAGCAGATTTGTGTGTAAGCACAAAGGGCTGGTTGTGTGTTAGGAGGAGCCTCCCAACACAGGTTCCAGTGGGTGAGCCCCAAAAACCAGCCTGGCACAACCTTGTCTGGTCTCGAGGGGCTGGGATAACCCCCCTCCTCTGCTGCATGTTCTGGGCACATCCCTGAAGGTCCCTCCACATCCCTGAAGGTCCCTGCCACATCCCTGAAGGTCCCTCCACATCCCTGATGGTCCCTGCCACCCCAGGAATGTGCTGGTGTCACAGCTCTCCATGGTGGGGCTTAGGGCTGGGGACATTGGGGATGGTTGGGTGCTCAGGCAGTGCAGAAAAGAGAGTGTAGAAGGTGTCTGTCTGGGAATCCCATCTCAGACAGATGGGAACAACAGCAAGAGAAGGATGTCCATTAAACTTGTAGTTTAAACTTGTCCCTTCACTCCTGCTTTTATTGCTACAGCAGCCTCACCCCCCTGCAGCTGCACTCCTGGGGACAAACCCCATCAGAGAGGCTCTCATTTCTCCTAGCAGCCCCCAGTGGCCATGGGAGAGAGCCTGAAGCAGGGAGTGGTGTCAGTGAGGGTTTGTGGCGTGCAGGGTGCCCCGTGGCAGAGCTCTGGCTGTTTTGGGGTGTCCCTGGAATGCATTTCCCACCACACAGCCTCCTCTGGCTGCCCGTGACCTCCCAGCAGCAGCACACATGATTCAGCCCAGTGCAAATCTGTGTGGTATTTGGCTTTCCTGAGCCACATAACTTCATTTTACTGCTGTCCAGAGGGATCTGCCTCAGAGCAGCCCTGCAGATCACCTCCAGGACCTTACTCCTTCTCTCCTTGCTCCTTCTCTCTCCTCTGAGCAGGGCCAGCTGCAGGTACCAGTTTACAGAGGTGTAAAAGAGGTGATATTCCAGGAGGATGGATGTACAAACAAGATGTCTTGTACAAGGAAAAGCTCATAGTGGGGTGGAAGTGGGTGGAAACACTGTGGAGCTGAGGGAAACAGCCGCCCTCACATCTCCTTCATCATCTGAAACAAATGAAAACCGGGCTGATGAAATTCGTGGTGCTGTTCCCAGCTGTTTCGTTGTAAGGAAAAGTTTCCTTACGTGGAAAGTAACTGAAAACTAGAGATGTAATTGCTGCAAAATGTAACAGTATCCAGCAAAAATTACAGCTACTCGATGAAATATATATTTTCTCGGCATCAGCATAAAAGAAAGAACATTCTCATCCAGAAATGGTATGTAAATAAATAAACTCTAATTGGTTTGACAATGCCCCTTTTCCTGGCAGTGCCAAGAAAACTAGCATTGTAATTACACAGTTCTGGGCAGACATGTGGTTTCCATTAAGAAAGACTTGTGATTGACTGAGTTCATGAGGCATGTCAGAAAAAACACATCAATGTCTTTGTAACATGAAAAAATAGATCCAAATTTACTTCCAACTTCATGAGAAATGTGCATTTGTAAATGCTCTTGAACATGCTACAATAAATGGAAGTAAGGCAAGTGGCTATCAGGAAAATTTGCCAAATTCATTCTAAAATATAACCTTAAGTAACTAAATGCACTTATTTCTTTTTGTAAGGAGAGTTCCTTGCACTTTTGGCGGGCATTTAAAATGTTCCTAACTTTTTTCCCCAGTTGTTTCTGCTCAGCAGTGTAGTAATCAAAAATGTTTCCAATGAAAATGAAAACGATATTTAAAGTCTCCCACATTTTCTTTTACCTACACCATGCAAGAGAACTTAGAGCTAGAACTCAAGCTTTAAATGAAAAACCTGCATGCAGGATTTTTTTTTAATTCTGTGAAAGAGGAAAACTGTCTAGCTAGGTAAGGGAAAATTTTATCTAAGAGGATTTGAAACTAAAATTCTAATGACTTGTTTTAATCACTTAAAGTGACTAAAATGTTGGATAGTTTGTTTTCTGCCTTAGCATAAATACTTTTAAAATGACAAACATTTTAGGATGCTGCCAAGTACTGTCATCTCTTGGCAACCTTAACATTTTATGCTAGATGTATTTTTCTTGACAACAAAACAATTCTGTCTGTTTCTCCTCTTCCCCCTCTTGAAAGACAGCAGTGGCAAATACAGGGTGTTTTTAAAATGGATTATATCTGTTATGACTTCTTCTATATATAAATACAGATTTTAAATCTACTGAGTTAAGAAAAAAAACAACATTTGGGGTCACTGACTGTGCCCTTTTACAATTGTGTTAAATAATAACATTTCTTTCTTGACCCCTCCCAATATAAATTGAAAGAAAAATCTTAATTCTGTGACAAGAAACATTACTTTTATGGCTGGGTGACAGCACAGTGAATGTATCTGTCCTGCTGTGACTCCCTGCTCTGCCACAGGCTCCTGGCATGGACGTGGGCAAGTCATTTAAACTGTTTTGTGCCTCCACCTCATTGTTGTGAGGTTAAAATCCACAAATCACTGTGAAGTGCTTGCCTGGCTCAGCAGGGAGGTCAGACACGTACCTAGAAATATATACCAAATCTGGCAAAGGATTTGCATTGTGCAGTGTGGCTGCAGTGTGGCTTAATACTTTTTAAATGTAAAAAAAAAAATATTTTTAATGCATTTTAAACTCTTCTTGAAGTAGCAGCAAAGACTATTCTGTTAAGGTAATGCTAGACAATAAGAAAAAATGGTTTAAGTTGTTAAAATGGTACAGGAACAGGAGCTGAGCCATACATGCACACATTTCTTACATTATTAGAAAGATTGAGATAAAGATTTAGAACATTTAGAAACTTCTTGGGGCAAAATTTCTTGTAGGGATCCAAGTGCAAAGTTTTTGGCTTGAGAAGAGGAGCACCCTTTCACTTCCAAACACCTCTGGAGCTTGGTCAGCATCACCATGGGCTCCTTTAGCTTATTTCTTGCTCCCTACAGATAATTTGGAAGTGTGGTTTATTTACATCATTTCACCCCAAAAAGCCCAGAGATGTGACAAAAGGGCTCCTCAGATGCCTTTTGACCAACTAGTCCCTGCTATTAAATTTGCTCACAGCAGAGAACCCTCTCTTGCACAATTAGCTTTTTCTAGGTATTTTAAGGAACAACAGGAACAACAATCTTAATTTTAAAGTAGGTCCTCAGCAACAAACTTCTCAGAAAAAAATAATTATAGACTTTTCTCAAATGATCATGTCCCCTAAAAATCTGTATTCACTTTTTGGCTGTCCCTTTTGTATGCATGTATCAATAACTGCTTATGTAAAGAAGCTTTTAGGAAGTGTGCTTGGGAAATAACATTCTTTCAGGGGATGTATGCAGATTTTGGAGATCCACAGTTGGATTTCTGGTAATGGTACAGAATTTTTAAATCATGGCAATCTGCACAGAATATCTAAATGCATCTGTATTGTCTCACATCAACCTAAGAGGCATTGAAGGAGCATCTCTAGTCACTTTATTCCTTGGAATAGGCTCTGAGTGATATGAAGTGTGTGGTCAACATGAAAATAGCTTGGAAAAATCCCCATCCTCACGTTGCCAGCTGAGCTCTCTCAAAGGGGAAGAACAGCACAGGGGTCCCAGAGGAGATGGGGAGGCTTTGAGCTCCCACCAATTGCTGCACCAGTTCTCTTCCTCAGAATATGATGAGCAGTTCCTGGAGCCATTGCATGTTTTATTAAAATGCCTTTTATAGAAAGAATATCTTGCTCATAGTTTTGATTATGCTGTGCTTTCCTGCTCTCAGTGTAGTGCTGGTATTACTGATCAGCCCTATTAGCAAGGTTTCAAAAGAACAATTGTGTCTCTGTAAAGCCTTGGTACAGCAGTTAAAAATAAACCTCCCAGACTGATTACAGAATCAGCACCATGCTGATGGCAGAGAAATGCTCCCTTTGCTGGAGTAGCTGCCTGTTTACATTTTGCTGTGGCTCTGGTGCCTGGGTTTTTGAGACAGAAGGATGTCAGGACATCAGACTCTGCTGAGGCAGTCTGCAGTTGTGATGTATAGTCCAGAAAGCCTAAATCTACTTATTTTTTCCTTAAAAATAAATCTCAGGTTAACATAATGATTCTGAGTGAAGGGGCTGGGTTAATCATGCAATTTTCTAGGTTCAATGCAAACCCTTGGCAGTGAGATTTGGTGTTTGGGACTGATGACAAGCACAGATGAGCACTGTGTCCCAGCAAACACTCGGGACACAAATTATTGCACTGAAGTCAAGGGAGGGTGAGAGGAACAATGAGAGGTTTTGTTGAAGCTTCCATGAAGGTGGCCTGCTTATTGCCCTTCTCATTGATTGTTAGATGCTCAGGAGACTTTATGACTTGACTTTATTGTAAAAGTGGAGAGTTTTTTGGTGAATCTAAAGTTTGTGTTTTGGTTTGCTTGTGGAGTGCCAGGAAAGACTGAGGTGGAATCTTTCATATACAAGGTGAAGGTCCCACCCATTAACCAAGGAGTTAATGGTCCTGTAGCAAAATACATAAGAATGTTTGGGATTCTTCTACCTATAATCAAGCAGAGCTGTGAGGATGACTGTGGTTGGGAAAATGGTGTTTGATGGGATATCTAGCTGGGATATCTAGCTTTGAGAATTTGCTCTGTGTTCAGGAACTTTGTGACATGTTGGTGGCAATGCCAGGGCCGGAGCTTTTTCTTTCTTCTTGCCTTGTCTGTGAGCAAACATGGACAAAGGCAGGGGAAAGGGGGATTACCAGCATGAAATCTGTGCACAAAATGGGGGATAACTCATAATTACCAGCAAGAATCTCTCAATCCTTGTTCTTACTCAAAGTTTCACAGGGCTTTGGGGGGACTTGGCCACCTTGGAGGCACTGCTGGGAGAAGCAGTGCTTCCCTTTGGAGTTCCTCCACATAAAAATGTGTGGAGCAGTGTTGAGTTGATCCAGGATTTCCACCCTGAGGAGCTGTGGGGGGTGGTTTTGATGCCAGACAGCTGTGTGGCTGCTGATCCAGCTGCACTGCATTTGGGGAGAGGAAATTCAGGAGTCACTACCACAGGAGCAGGCTTTTAGTAGCATCAGATGTTTGGGGCTGAGCTTCTCCCAGCCCTGCTTTACCGGGCAGCAGCACCTCCCCTGTCCATCTGTTCCCAGCTCCAGAGATGATGGATAGATGCTGAACACCCTCTTAATGAGTAACCTAACGCCAGAGTCACAAAAATCTTCCTGCCCTGTAGGAACCTGCTTTTCCATTGTTTTGAAAGGAAATTCAAGCATCCAAACTGAAGTTTAGGGATCTAAATGCTTTCATGGATCTTGGATTGAAGTGAGTCACTTAGGCAGGTTTGAATATGATATCTGTAATACATCACTTTGCTCCTTGTTTAAATATTTATGGGCAAGACTTGGGGCAAGGCAAGGGGGGTGATAAGGGTGGGTGTAAAGGGAGAGGGGACATCAGGCTCTCTCTGATGTCATTGCAGATGAGTCATTTCTCCACATTAAGGCTAATCTTACAGGGGCTTATGAGCCTTACCAGGTTAAAAAGAACCCTTTGGAAGTATTTTTAAAGCCTTTAAAGTGCCTGGGCAAGTTCAGGAGAAAGCTTTTTTTTTTGTTAGTATTTGGACACTGGAGGTTTTAATTTGTTGGTTGTGCCTCCAGAAATCAAAATTCCCTCATGAAAATATTTGACATTTGGTCAAATGAGAAGGATTCAGGGAGTTTAAGCTGCACGAAAACCCTCTTTGGGGGCAGATAAGAACCCCCTAAGTTTAATGGAGAAAAACTCCCGATTTGCATGATCTGAGGTTCTCTGTACACAAATTCCTTTGGAACATCCTTGGGGTTTGCCTTGGTGGGAGTCTCAGCCCTCCCACCCAAGTGCTGTGATCCATTTCCCTGGATGGCAGCTGCTGCTTCACGTTGGTCATTACCTTCAAAGGGATTGAAGATGGGTAATCTTCAAACTTGCTGCTTAATTACTTCAGCTTCCATGCAGTTGGAATCTCTCCCTGATATTGGAATCAGATACCTGATGGGATGGCCTTGGAGCAGCTGAGGTTATAGTGCAAGATAGTCTTAATAGGAATATGCAGTCAATTACACTCTCAGGAAGGCCAATAAATGATTGTACCCTTTCAGAAAGTGCATTTATATACACAAAAACTCCTTGTGTTTCCTTTTCTTTTCACTTTTTAAAAAAACCTTTCCATTTCCAGGAAACATAACCAAGTGGGAGACAAAGCTTTTTCAGTGAAAATGCCAAATAGAGTGCTTGTTTCATTTAAATTCCTGCCTTGAAAAGCAATAATCTCATATTTAGAAAAAATTACAGTGGAGGATGGAGAGTAATGAAAATGCAGAGCTGAGGTCTATTTGTCCCATCTGAGGTAAAGCAGGGTTATGGAAAATCTTCTAATGAGGTGAATATGTTCTAATGCACATTAGATTTTTTTTTTTTTTAATACTCAAGCTATTTCTGCAGACTGCTTTAAAATATTGAATTAAGATGTGATTGTTTTCTGCCTGTTGGACTTTCCTTTCCAGCTCCAGAATGCCTTAACCTGCCCCTTTTATTGTACTCTGAACATTCTAAAGTGCCAATGTCATGCCATAGCCCATCCATAAATACATACATATTTTTTATGTGCTCAGGTGGACCTAAAAGCAATGTAAAAATGTGCTTGTGTAGGTTGTGTGTATCCTGTGAGGTTACAGAAGAGAAATAATGCAGTGTTTAATATGGAAATAGTAATACATTTGCAGGTAGTACTTGATTTTGTTATTTTCTGAGGGGATCTGGGGGCATTGTGATGCCTCTAACACATGTATATTCTAACAGTAATGTGTGCTGCAGTGGTAATCTCCTGTACCAAAACAAATAACACATACTGGAATATGGAATTCTAAGTTTTTATGATTGTTAGGTAAAGTGATTTTCAAATTAGTTTTTAATGAGTTCTAATATTTTAATACAACACAAATTTTCAAGTTAGAGGTGCTTTATAGATTTTCTTTTTTTTGTTTGTTTGTTTTAGACAATGGGATACAATATTACTTGGTGGGATAACATTTAATTAAAATATACTAATTTATGTATTTGTTTATTAGTCTTATCCCTAAAGCAGCAAAAAAATCTGCGTAATTTTTATGAAAAATGTAAATGAGGACTTTGGCATCACTAATAAAGTGGAATTAGCATACATTTAAAAAGTGGCTTGTTTCCCTTTAATAACATTTATAGCAATCACTTTAAAAGTGCTGCTTTGACTGGGAGCAGAGTGAGTTTGCACTGAGGCAGTGCGAGGGGCTTCTCTTTCCCTGGGCCGGGTTTCAGGCTGTGTTTTCTCCTCCTGCTCAGTCTGTGGGGCACTCCTGAGGTGCCCCTTGGTTTGTCCCACCCTTGTGCCTGGGGGGTGCTGCTGGTTTGGGTGGGGGATCCTGGGGGGCTGTGCCAGTGGGAATCTGGCTCCTTCAGGATGGAGGCGTCTCCAGCGTTGGCTTTGGCCGAGGCAGGATCAGACTGCTCTGGGAATAACCTTTCATTTTTCTAATTTCCTTTTTAGCTTTATTAGGTTTTACCTGATGAGGTCTTGTCAAAAGAGAGAAGTTTCCTCTTATTACTTTCAGCGTATGTAAAGTTGTAAGGAAAAAGCCCAGTCGGTCCCGAGACGGACAAAATTTCCATTGAAGTTTATAGGAATTTTGTCTGAGAAATGGCTGTTAAGATCAGGCCTCAGATTTTTACCCTCTGATCTAATGCATCATTTCAAGACTAGTGGGGTTGCTGGCAATCTGCTAATGAGAGTGGTTGTGTTTGAGTTTTTTTGTTGTTTTAATCCCAAGTAAGGCTTCTGTAAGATCCTGTAAGTTGCTGTGGGCTCACTCTGTGATATTGAGGGCCTGTGGTCAGTTCTGGCCATCAGAATGGACACAGAGAGAGGGGCCAGCTGGGCTGGCAGTGAGAAAGTCTTGGCGTTTTGGGCTTGTTTGGGAGCTTATTTGTATGCATTTATTAAAAAGAAAAAAGCACCATCCCCTCCCTCTCCTCTCCCAGTTTCTCATCTCTCTTAATTTGCTTGTAAGAATAATAAAACTGAATACAGGAAGGTAAATGGCTTCAGAAAGGTTTTGAGAGGGCAATGCCAAGCATTAATTTCTGTGGCTAAAATGCAAAGAGGCTCAAAGCTGTTTCTTAAAGCTGGGGAATGGGAGCACCTTACATCTCCCTGTGTCCCCAGCACTGAGACCCAGCCTTAGGGCTCCTTGGCTCCCTTCCCCTTTGTGTGAAACATACAGGATTGTTTTCAAGGCTTCTTTGTTTAAATCTCCCAAGGGCTTCAGATGCCCTTGAGGATCCCCATCTCCCCAATCCCACACCTTCTTCCCTTGTGGAAAATGCTCCCAAATGCAGCCCAGCCCTTTCCCCTCCATCTTCCCCTCCTCCTTCCCACTGTTACTTATTTGGGTTCACACTTCGCTTCAGGTCCTTTGCAGGCAGCCTGTGTGGGGCTGTTTGTTAACAACCTGTCAAGGAACATACGGGTTTGGGGGAAAAATATGGAGTTTTTCACACAGGCTGCTCGGGCCAGCGAGGCAGCAGGAGCTGGGGGCCAGCTCTGCCCTGGGAGGCTGGCAGGGCCTTTGGAGGCCAGAGGAGGAGGGCAGAGGGCATCAGGAGAGTCTGGAGCTGCCAGGAGGGGATGGCAGAATCCCTGGAACACGCTTGGCAATGTGGGCATGTTCCTTCGTGCAAAGTTTTCCCTTCCCTTCTTCGGTGCAGAGAAAGGGATGCTGGTTGCTGCCCATCCAGAGCAAATCTGCAGAAAACAATGATGGTTTTTGTTGTTGTTGTTGTTTTCTCTTTCTCCCTCTCAATTTTTTTTTTTTTTGGTCACTTATCCACGTCACTGAAATGTTTTAATGAGGAAATCCTGACTGCAGGAAGGTCAGGAGATGAAAAGCAGAACTGATTTTAAAAATAACGCCCAGTTTTACTGCGTGGCCAACTCCCAACCCGTTTTTGAGATGAAAGGGAAAGAAAAGCTTCACAGTATTTAAGCAATAAAAGTACTACAAGGAAAAGCTCTTTCCTAGTCTTTGGCTGGCATGGAGGGGTGGTACGAGGTATGAGGGGAAAAATCAACTTTTCAAAGAAGTGTAAGATGTAAAAAGTCCCTCACATAGGATCTCTATTCACTGAATAGGTGTCTATATGTGTGACTTGATATCACATATAGGTATGAGCAGATGTAGGGCCTGATTCTTCAGGCATTTTATGCAAATGAGAAACTTTTCTTATGAACAGTTGAGATGATCATAAATTGGACTGATTAAGCACATGGTTAAATCTGAGCAGGATTTAGTTCATGTACTTATTCCTATATTCCTATATTCCATCAGTGTAAAAACAAATTACCCTAATGTGACATTAATATCTATTTGCTACCATCTGGGATCTTTTAAAATGGTATTTAATTTCTTAATATTCTGAGACTTTTTCCTTAAAATTTTCATGTATCATTAAAAAAAAGTCTAGTCTAAGTCACAAATGCATCCTTTTTCTCATGTATATTTGATACCAGGCTCCAGTCTAATCTGATAAAGTGCACTTTGCCTGTGGTGTCTTACAATAAGCTGGCTGCATTAGTGCCGGGAAAAATCAATACCGATTTATAATTTACCATCGCAAAAACCTATCACTTTTTATGACCCTCCATCCTGGCTCATTAATATTACATTAAAACACACACACACCCCACTGCAACAGGGTGAAATTGTAAGCTTGTCAGGTTTGTAGTCATAAAGAAAGCTTTAATTGGTCTTAATTTGGGAATCAGCATTAGGTTTTGTTTATCTGTGTGATGAATATTTTTTAAAAATCTTCCTTACTTTCGGTGGATTTCTAAAATGCATCCTGGTAACGCATCAGTTTCTCAGCCAACATCTCCTTACAGTTTTCTTTTTTTTCTTTCCCCTCTGCACAAAGATATGGTTTTCAAACAAAGCTTCTCTCTCTAAAATTTCAGGCAGGTTAGGTAAATCACTCAGAGGCATTCCTTGTTTGGGATTTGCACTCTTGATGAAGGTAATAATGTATAATGAGGCCTATCCCTGCTTAACAGTTATGGTTCTAATTGTGGTTAGATTTTTGTTTGTTTGCTTTTCATCAGGGTTCTGTAAGACTGTTTTGGGTCAAAATATGTAAATGGAATCACTGGATGGTACATTGCTTATCTCTCTCTTGTCAAATGCCTTTGTTTCCTGAGCTGGCAATAGCAGAGGATCAGTTGGATGTTGTTGGCCCAATCCTGCAGGATACAAACGGCTCTGTGCAGTTTACAGAGCACCAGCATCTCCAGCTGATTTCAGTGGGCCAATAATTTCCTTTCTTCACTGAGCGCAGAAGATGACAAGAACTATGAAGTGTAGAACCAATTGTGAATTCAGCTTTTTTCTTACATATTTTAAAAACTAAGTTAAAAAATCAAAACAAACCAAAACAATACTTCACCCCCTGCAACGAAAATTAAAACAGTTTCATACTCGCATGTTTTTAGACTCTAGAAGTCCTTATATCTAAATTCTTTCCAGATAATGTCAAAAATAATGATGTCAGTGTTTATATTGGCAACGGAAAGGTGCTCTTTATTTATTTCATACTATTCCCAAAGAGTTTCCAGGGATTTTATTTTTTTTCCCTTCTAGTTAATACTGAGGAGATTCTACCCTAACAAGACTCATGCGCTTTCCTGCTGCATAAAAGCTTAAGGAATAAATAAGTAAATAGTGTGTTAACACTGAAGTTTAAAAAAAAAAATTAAAAAAATAAATAAAAACCCCGGGAAATTCAGTGTGTTCTCAAGTGTGCAGTGGATCCGCACCATGCAGCAAGTACATGTCGTGATTGGGTTTTTAAGAGACGTTCGCCTCCCCACTGACTGACAGGGCCTATTGATTTTTTAGGTTTCTGCCGTCATCAGTTTTCAGCCTCACAGCGGCCATATGTCGAGGTCAGGGCGCGCGGGGGCTCGGGCAGGCAGCCCTCGCCACAGCCAAAAGTGAAGGGCCGCTGAAAGAAAATCAATCATGTCATAAGTGGGAAGCATCAAAAATTTTCCCCCTGTATGGCCAGGACCCATCAGGCTGTCTCCACTCCCGGCGAAGGTTAGGCATCTGTCAAGCTGGGCTAGGTGAAAAGTATTAGAAATGCCAGTTAACCCGTGGTACGGCTGAGCGGAGCCGCGCCGCCTTTGTCTGCCCGGGGAGTATGACAAGGTTAGCGCTGGAGCTTAATTTTTGAGACAGGAGAGCTCCCTCCGCTCCCCTGGTTGATCTGCAGGATGGGCTGGAGTGGTCCAGGTTTGGGTGAAAGGTCTAAAACCCACCCTCTCGCATGGATGTGGTGCTTCCTTTGGGAAGTCAGCACAGGCTGTTCGTGAGGTTCCCAAATCTGGTTCTGGAATGAAGCAGCACCACAGGAATGTGGCTTTTTGAGTGGAATGTGTGAGTTTTCAGTGCTTTGGGTTGTTTGGGTTTTTTCCCCCCATCAATAAGGAAATTATTTGCTCCTGCCCTGTGCAGATCTGGATGTTGTTTGATTCTTGTTTCAGAATATCTTCACTGGATAGACAGTAAATATTTCCATTGTTCCGCTAATTGGGGAAAATCTATTTCATGCAGTCTGTGAAAGTATACTGCTGTGCTGTATGATTTTAATCTTTCTCCTCCTGTTCCATTTAAAATCCATACAATTAGATTGTGCAATTATGCTAAATAATCGATCTTCTGTATCTTGTTTGCCACTTACATGATGCCTCTTGCGGAGAGGAAAACATATCTGAGTATGTCCACTAAATTTGAAATACTGATTTGGTAATACACTGGGATATTTAAGATTATGTTGGCCATCTTTCAAGCTTTCTGATTGCTGATCATGTGCCCTGAGGAGTATTACAGTAGGCTATGGATAAGGGAGTGTGTGTGGATTTATTGTTAAGCAATTAGGCAAAAAGAGAAAACAAATTTATCAGGACAAGAATGGGGGCATAGCCTCTTTTATTTTTTTTTTTTTAACCCTTAATTCTAGATCAAGAACAGTGAGGGCAAATTTGCTTATTTGAAAAAGCCACCAAACATGTATTTTCTATGCTTGAAGCTGATTTGTATCCCATCTCCACATGTAGGTTTTGTTAGCTTACCCAGATACAAATACCTGCTCTTTGAGTCATGCTGCTTATTGAAACTCCTGAGGAGGATTTTCCTGTGAGTGTTTTTCAGAGGGGCAGAGCAGGAGCAGAACTCACTCCAAAGCTTGTCCTGTGTGGAGCAGATGAGCCCAAGGAGATGATGGGATGGGATCTGTGATTTTGACTACAGGCTGGGCTGCAGCTCACTGCTTGAACATTGCCTGTCACCACCTGACCTGAGCTGTATACTTCCTAATAAATATTTTAGCTCTCTACACTCCAGTGATTATGCTCTCCATTGAATACAGATAAAAAGACAAAATGTTTCTTTAATCAGTACTGTGATGTGAGACCGTTAAGGTAATAGTGCTTGAAACTATTAGAATCTTGAAGATATTGACTGGCTTGCTTTTGGCATTGCAATTATAATTGTATTTTTAGGCTGTGTTATATGGTTTTATAGTAGTTTTTCTAACAGAGAAGGCTTCCCTGCCCTGTCTGAGCTGCAGAGAGATACAGAGGGGGAGGGATTTTGCAGTCCTGAGCTGCAGGTGCAGCTAGCAGATGACCTAATTGGGACTGATATAATTTGGTTTTAGAATCTGCAAGGAAATCCAGGTCATCCCTCTGGACTCCACAGTGAATAAGTGTAGACAGATTTGAGGGGAAAAAGCTGTTTGAAACCTTCCTCAAAGTGTATTTTAAGCTCTTGAAGTGCTATGGGGAAGACTGGTGACAAAAGTTATCCTTTGTGAGTTTAGGGCAGATCGATGCAAGTGGCCAAAGAAGTCTCCTCTCCAGAGACTTGTATCCCCCATTCCCTGAGGAGTGAGGGCCTCCAGGTGCAGAGCTCTCCCAAATTCACCACTGACACCGGTTATCCTGGCCTGTAAATGCAGGGAATCTCAGTGCAGAGAGAACAGAGGTGATGCAGTCTGAGGTGCTGCTTGGCACCCACCAGGGAAGATCATCCCTTCGTTGCTCCATCCAGCCTGTAACTGGGAGGCTCTCCTGGGAGGACAAGCTGGACTCCACCTGTGAATGCACATTTTCACTGACTCCAGCAGGGCCATTCTACCAGTGCAGCCTTCCTTCTCACCTGTGGCAATGCACAAACATCAAAAGAGGATCAGACACAGAAATTCTTGACAGAGTGAGTTATGGACATCTAACTCAGTAGGTATCATATATTGCATTAAAAAGTTCAAGAAGTGGCCTGTCTTTCTCTCTAAATCTCTTTTAGGCACAGATTGAAGTGATTTAAATGTGTTGTGTTCTGCATTTGTTTAGTTAAATTAATGCTCTCTGCAGTATCAGCAGACATTGTGATTTGATGATGTGTTTACATGACTTGGGACAAACCCTGTTTGCTGGCTTTTAGTTGGTACTTACTTCCAATTGTTAAGGAAAAAAAAGCAAGGATGGCTGCTAATATTTTAGAATTACCCTAGAGTTGGTTCAAAGGATGAGCCTCTGCTCTCGTCCCAGACAATTGTGGGCACTTTGCATCTGCTGCCCAAGGAGTACCTTGGTGTGGCTGAGCGGTGGAGTTTTGCATGGTGCAAGCCAGCAGCTCCTGGGAGTTTTGAATTCTGACTTTTCTAACAGAGCAAAGCTGGTTTTGCCACTGAAAAGCTGCATTGAATGAGGAGTATTTCAAGTAGAGTCTGATACACCTGTACCAAAATAGTTGGCTCCTGGTCCCAGGGTATCATTCCAAGTAAAGTATTCTCTTCTCAAGTGAGAATTAGTGCTGAGATAACAAAAATCAGAAGTAATACCTGAGAGTTGTCTGGTAGCCCTGAGTGTGGCTCCTGGAAATGGAGATGAGTGTGTATGTGCTGGTGCTTGTGCACATGTAGGACTTGCTGTTTGCTGCAGCTTTTTTTGTGCAGCCACAGCTGGATGTTCACTGAGGCTCTTTGTCCCCTTCCTAATTTCCTCCTGGGGAAATGGTAGATACATTGGTTCATGTCTCTGGCACTGCACTCTGAGGCACCATGGAAGTGGTGTTGTTAAAATTGTTCTTTATCAGCTGGAGGACGTTTCTGGAGAGTAGGAACTAGACCCTTTCTGAAGAGTGGGAACCAGATCCTTCCACGGGCTGCCTTGGTTCTCCATCCACCTCGTGTGGCTCTGAGGTGGCTTCTGACGGTTTTGCTTGGGCACAAGTGGGATGTTGCCATGTTGCTTCACTCTGGCTGTTCCCAGGTCTCCTCTCACGTGGTTTCTCTGCAGTCAGGCCCAATGTGTGAGCTGTTTTTGCCTGATGGGCACTCAGGAGCAGACCGTAAACAGCCTGTGCTGTTGAACCCAGGGGTGCTGCTGTAGAAGCATTTACAGTATTTACCTGGAGTTGCTGTCAGCTCTGCAGCTCCTGCTCACACAAATCAATGTTTCCTTTCTTTGACTTTATTTCCTCCAGTGCTGGCATGTTGCAGTGCTGCAGTCTGTGGGAGCAGTGCTTTCCCTTGAGCTCAGAAATAATTTCTCCCCCCAATTTCCCAGAAATTCTAGACCTTCCCCTCACTGCATCTGCTGCAACAACTGTGTCTCTTCTGTGCCCCAGCATCTTAGCTGTGTGGGCAGTCTTCCTTCCCCTGTCTCCCTCTTCCATTTCCTTTCCTCCTTCCACTTCTACTGCCTTTTTATCCTTTTTCCTCTTTCTCATTTTTGTCTGAAAAACATTGCTGTTGTATGTGCACATTCCATATTCCAAACTTCATTTCAGCCCTATTAAAACAATAAATCCTGATTGTTCCATAGAAGCTGTTCAAGATCTCTTGGGCCAAAAAAAAAAAAAAAAATCTATAAAAAATTCTTTTTAAACAAAAAAAGTCCCTGAATATATATTTGCAAAGTACATTTCAGAATCGT
Source organism: Zonotrichia albicollis (assembly GCF_047830755.1). NCBI lineage: Eukaryota > Metazoa > Chordata > Aves > Passeriformes > Passerellidae > Zonotrichia > Zonotrichia albicollis. The sequence goes on from NC_133833.1 coordinate 3,934,725, forward strand.
TATGGTCTTCTGGGTAAATAATTTTCATTAAAAAAATCTTTATAGCACATATTTTATAAGTGTTTTAAATATTATTGTTTTATAGTAGACCATGATGGATTCTAAAGAGCCATTATGGTTTACCAGGGAAATCATATACTTCTTAAAAAATTGTCTTTTAAATACTCATTCTTGAATTGTTCCAACTGTGATGCATTTCTAGCACAGGGTTTTTTTTTTCCTGGGCTATTTCCCCCTCCTATTATTAAAAAAAGGACCTTTTCACATGTCTGTCTCTTTTTAAAACAGAATATGATAGTCAGGCTTAAATGATACATAGATTGGAAGCTCCACCTTTAGTGTGCAATATGCTTTTCTAAAACCATCCACTCTTTTTTTGAGACAGCCCTGTCACATCCCATGACATTACCCACCTTGCAAGGGCTTGGTGCAGCCTCATAAGCAACATCTCCCGTTTATTTTTGGCATTCATTGAGTGGAAGAGGCTGAGTAGGGACTTTGCTGCATTGACAAATTATTCCTCATAGGACGGAGTGTGGAGAGCCCCCATGACTTTTCCCAGAGTTTGGATGTTCACCTGGGGGGCTCTCCCAGCTGTTCCTTGGTGTATGCAGACCATGTTCTTCTCATACTCTGAAATCCAGGAAGATTCAGGGAATGACTGGAGGGTGCCTCTTCTCCAGCAGCCCGTTGTGAAGATCAAAGCAGGGATGGATATATCTTCTGACTGAACCAGAAAATGTGATTTGAATGCAGATTCTAGGTGTTGCTTTCATTAGAGTCAGTGTGCCAGTGGAGGGACTGGGATGAGCTGAGGGGAAATGCTCCCAGGCAATGGGGAGAGGAGGAAACCCCTGCCAGGATCTGTGTGAGATGTCCTCAATTATACAGACACCTTCAGGGCAGCCACTTCCCTTCCAGTGCTGCCATTCCCCTGTGTGAGCACCCTGGTTTTCTGGAGAGTCAGGCCTGGACCTTTGTATATCCATTTTCTTTCCTCCATCAGCTCCTTGAGGTTAGGGGGCAACCCAGAATTCTTCTAGACTCTGTGCCACATCTTCATTATCTATTTCAGTGAGGGAACGAAGGGAAAGGATCAAAGGAACTGTCAGTTTGGAACAAGTCCTTGCAGAGCTGGAGGGAAGGGGTGGTAATGCTTCCAAGTTTTGCTGGAATGAAGTGGAATTTGCAAAGAAGTTGGAGAAAGTGAAATATTGGTACTGTGGTAACACTTGGGAGCCCAGATGAGCATTATTGAGGCCCCAGTGTGGCAGATGCTGCAGGTGTCCTGGCACTGGTGACTGCATCTCCCTTGGTGCCTTAATGAGGACTGCGAATTGTAAGATCAACACTCAAAAAAAATACAGAGAAACTCCATAATCTGTACCAGAATAACTCATGGGAAAACCACATTACCTTAGTTTACAAGCAACTGTCTGTGAAACGAGATGATTGCCCATTATGTAATAGATCTGTGCAATAAAGCTTAGGTATCTGCATTTGAAAGTTAATAAATGGACTTATTGCAGACTGAGATGTTGATGGTATAACAGATAACTGGGTTAAGGGAAAGTTATTCTTAGAAGACAAAAAACTAGGGTTTTTTACTAGTTTTTTTACAAGGATATTGCATATTTGTAAAACTACAGAAAATTATTCTTTCCAAATGCAAGGACTGAGAAGAGCTGGTGAGTGAATAACTAAGGATGCAGGCACCAAAATATTTAGAAGAGAACAGAAAGATTTAATTAAAAATTAGATGTAGTTTTTCAATCAGTGTAGAAATAATCTCAAAACAACAGAAAAAAACATCTGGCATAATGTAAGAGCCACATTTCTGTAAGTTACTTAAACTAACTGCTGTCAACTTTAAAAGGACCTGTTCACAGCCATTTAGGAAACAAGAGGAGGATGCAAGCTCTGAGTTTTTATGGAATTAGAATGGAGTTTCTAAAAAGAAGTTTTGTAAAGCTGTAGATACATCAGCTGGTGCAAGGCTGGAACAGTCAGTTCAGTTTTGGAAAGTTAAACTGAACTATTGTGCAGCACAGTGAGTTAACTTTGAAATAATTGTTGAGGTGGATTTCCAGGTAAATTAACAGCAGATAATGTACATTTCATGAATGTCTTATTTATTTCAGTAGGTTCCTTTGACAGATATGGTCAGGGTCAAGAATGGGGTCAGAAAAACCCCTGATTTTTAATTTACCCAGCTGAAAATCCAGTCTGTGTTGCCAGGTGGTTAATCTGGAGACAACAGCTTTGGTGGTGCTGTCTAAGGATTCTTTGGGACTCCTGGTAGAGCTGTGGAGCTGCAGAGAAGCTGCAGGAATGTGTGAGCCTGTGTTTCTGTGGGCACATAAGAAATTGAAAAGGAGGCACAGTGTGGTAAAGAACACTCAAAGGGGACTCTCGTGGTAGGTGGGCATGGGCACAGAAAGCATCTGGCAAACTTCCTACAGCAACAGCCACAGCATTTGCTCTGTGGCCCAGCACCCTGACCTCATCTTGGCATCAACCCAATGCCAACCAGATTGAGCAGGAGGCTGCTGAGCCTGCCTTGGGACCCACAAACAAAGCCTGGTAGCGTTTTTCAGGCAATGCAGGGGAAGGAGCTGGGTATGCCAGCAGATTTCCTATGCAGAAGGGTCAGTTTGACTGTGTTCCCCACAGAGCACCATAAAACCACTTATGCTGAGTGGGGTTTGTTTCAGCCCCTGCCAGCTCTGTTCCCTGGAGCTGTGGGAGTCACTTTAAGTGGTATCAGGGGGTGTAAAGGGTGGGGAATGGCATCTCTGTGAGGTCAGTAGCAGCAGCAGCGCTTCTCATGGTGTGTTCTTGGACCCCAAATCTCCTTCCACCGCGAATGGGCAACCTGGATTTCACTGGCTGCGTTCTCCCTTCCCACGGGACCTCTCTGAGGGAGGCAGCAGTCAAACCACAGAGCTCTTTATGTACCTGACAGAGTTTCCATCTGGGAAATGCTCATGAAAGTAACTTCCTAAAACACCGCCCGCGCCATCGGCAGCGACCGCGGCGGCTGGAACGCAGAGCAGCCACACTCCAAAGGGCTTTTATGAGCTACTCCTGTCTCAGCAGACTAAACTATCACAATAAAATGTAAGGCAGGTAATTAATAATTGTGCCAGTGACCTTGAAAATTAATATTGTTTGTTATTCCTGTAAACAAACTGAGTTTCCTTTCCTTATTATATTTTGTATGGTAATTTGGCATAAACACTCCTTTTCACATAATTTCCCCAGTTGACTTTTGTCTCCTTGGTAATTTCCGGCTTTAATAAAGAAAACCTAATTAAGAAGGAGCTGTTGATTGGTTTGCTAGTGTAATTAACACAGGTGATGCTAATGAGTTTCAATGAAACCAATAGTTTATAGGGAAAAATAAAGAGTTGTGCTGCATATGGTGTGAGTGATATCTGCACTTTGGGAAGATATTATTGTGATTTTCAAGCCTCATGTGAGTGGTTTGTGAACATGGGCGGGGGAGATAAAATGTTTTATAAGATTCATTAGTGGTGTTAGACCAAGTTGAATAAGCTTCATGGCTTGGGTATATTAAAAATCAGATTTTTCTGACCCCATTAATAGCATGGAAAGTTTTATCTTCCCGTGGGAAGGAAGAAATGTGAACTTTCTGTGTTTTGTCTGTGGTAAATCTGCAGTACAACTGCTGCAGTGTGTGTTGGGCTCTGGCTTGGGGGGCTGAGCAGGTCACCAGCACCCTGAGAGTTGGGGTGCCTGAGCCCCACTGCCCCTCTTATCTCCCTACACAAAACAGAGAAGGCTGGGGATAAGGCTGTGCAAGGAGCCCTCTTCTGATTTCCTTGTTGTCACCTCAGGCAATTTCTCTCTCTTTTTTTTTTTTTCTTCCTGACAATGAGAGCAGGACTTTGCCTCACATATTTAAGTCAATGCAAAATGTGAAATCTTTGTTAGTGTGGTTAAGTGAGATATTCTGAATTTCTGCTAGAGATATAAATGCTGCAACATCATGCTGCTGTTGTTTTTGTGTGGCAGTTTCTTCAGGAGGAGACGTTTACTTTTGTAATAACATTGACATTTTGTCAAACATTGATAACATTTTATAGTTGGTCAATGTTTCTAAGGGGCATTTGTTGATCTCTGATTTACATAGCTTTCTGTTCTGCAAGGTGAAATTCAGTTATGTTTTGTATTCCAAAGGTATGCTCTTTTGTTTATTCCAGCCCTGCCTTTACATCTCCCTTTTATTTGGCCTGCCTTTTCTTTTCCTCTCTTTTTCTTTTCATTTTCCTCTCATTTTTCACCATGATGTAGTTAATTCTTTTTTTCAGCTCATGCTACACTTTGTCTTGTCTATTGCTATGTGACAGAAAAGCCAGAGACATTCCATGTCTGGCAGTACACCTCCAGGGACATCTTTTGAACTCTCATAATTTGTATTTATTGCCACCCACTTTGTAAGTTCACAGTTTAATTTGCCAGCAGTGGCAGTGTTAGGCCGACACAGTAAAACAAGATAACGTTAAAATGTCAGAACGAGAGGGGGCATGAATGATGCATTACTCACTGCTAGAACTTGCACTTGTCATGCCTTTCCACCAAAGTGATGTTAACTACCTTTTGAGAGCCTTATCTGACTGGTATTACTCAGAAATAGGATCATTAGTTCACTGCTCTGATTAGAAGGTTGCTATGGTTGATTAACTCTTCTGGAACTGGGATCACGGTGGGAACATAACATGAATCACACTGGATTATGCATCTAGAACTAATTTTATAATTATTTTTTGCATTTTTATAGTTGTTTACATATGTATTTCCTTAATTCACTAGTGAGCTGACAGGAATGAGAGCAGAGGGGAAAAATGGAGCACATTTTAATGGAAACATTCAAGGTAGATTTCGGTTGAGCTGTTTCTCCTTCAGCACAGTGTGCTAACAGTGACCTATTATGCAAATTGGAATAAAATCAGGAAAAACTGCAATTTGATGTGGTTTCTAGAGTTGCACAGTTAAAGCCTCAGCAGAGAGTGACAGCCACAATCAGATCCTCGTGTCAGATGCAGAGAATGCATTTGCTGCAGAAGAGCCAGCCAGGGTGAGCATAGGGGAATATCTGTGAGGGGAATATCTGCAAAAGGAATGTCACAGGGACCATCTGAGGGTTGAGACTGCTCTTCCTAAGTGCTTCTGAAGTGCTGCCTTGTGAATGATTTCCCAAATTTGCAAAATGAGCAGAAATTAATGCACTTAAAAAAATAAATTAAATAATAATAAAAGCATTTTGGCTCAGCAATATTCTCATAACCAATGTAGGAGTTTATTTCTGAATGTTCTTTTTGCTCCTTCACTGTAGGTATTCCTTGGCCATTATGACTCCTCATACCATAATGGACAACTAACATTAGTGTTATGGTAAAAAAAAATATCCTTGTGATGTGGACATTAGCAAAGGTGCATTAGTAAGAATAATGTCTCCTAGCCCAGCAAGTACCTGGTCACAAGACAGCTCTTTATAATTTCAGTGCTTCCTTCTGTATGCAAAGAGTTCTCTGCATCAGCCTATCTCGAGCAGGCAATTTCAGACTGAGTTCAGGCAGTACACCTGAGCACCTGACTGAAATACCAAATCCTCTGCTGGCTTTATGCAAAATGGCTCTGATCCAGTCGTCTCCGTAGTCAAGGAGAGCTGGATCAGCTCCTAAAGGATGAAGGGCCAAGAAGGATACAATTTAATTGAGTGAGTAGCATGACTGATTCCTACAGTTACACATCTGAGTAAAACAAGGAGGCTTTGGACAGCAATTAGCTGGAAAGTGTGGTCTGAAAAATACAATCACACTGTTGACAGTGACTTTGGAGGGTAGATTTTGGTTCCTGAGGAAGAGATTTTGCTTTAATGATAAGAAATAAAGATTCCTTTGTAGCAGAAACATGTTTTAATGAAGCTCAGACATCTTGAGGCAGAATTTAGTTGCCTTCTGCCGTAGACTGTGTGTGGGCACATTAGGGGTAAGTCCAAATTTTATGTCCCTTACTCAGTTCATCCTCAGACAGTGATGAAAGAATTACTCAGACTTTGGTCGTGACTTCATGGGGATTGTTTACCAGAGCACAGGGCTCAGAAATGGATCATAGTTGCCAGTTAACTTTTTCACAGATAAGTACCCAACAGTATCCTTTTCTTGCTGGGTTTAAAATACAGCTTTGGCCTGGATTGTGAGTTGCTGGTTCTTTTTTGGCTGCATCAAAATCAATCACAGTGTAAATCAATGTTGTATGTCTGCAAAGGAGCTGCTGTTCTGCAGGGTTTGTCTCACTAACACAAGCTGGAGAGATGGAAAAGCAGATGAAACTTCTACCTGTTGCTAAGTAGAAAGTCACAATTAAGGTGTGGTGCAGCTCATATTTTTAAGTGTTGTACTGAGAGCAGAGATGGAGGATGGTCCTGGGTTATAACCCTGGCACTTCTAGTTTGAAAATACTATTAGGAGCTTTTTCACTCCATTTGAGCTGGAGTGTCTACACCAGCTTGCATGGAACTGAGCCAATATAATGCAGTTTGAAAGTATTTTTTGTCTTTATTCTTTTTTCCCCCCTATAAATACAATAGGTTCTATTTGGCTTTAAAAATATCCAGTCTGCCTTTTGGAAATGGTGAAGTTGGCATGATCTGAAAAGACCTCTATTATTATTAAAATTAAATGAATTTCTGAATGACAGTCTCACATTTTAGATGTGTTTTAAATAAGTGTTGAGAAAAGGCTCTAAGGGCAGAGCTGATCTGTTAGGCTGACAAGGCAGACCTGAAACTTTTTCTCATTGTGACAGGAGGTTTTTCAGGGACCAGAAGACCTTTCTACCCTTGCAAAACAATTATTGCACCTGAATTACCACGCTGCTCTGCAGCCCCTCTCTCCCAGCTGCCTCTTGCTGCACTTTCTGCATTGCCCAAGAATTCTCATGTCTTGAGTCATATGGAAAATGAAAGAGAACAAAAAAGAAAGTAGCACCAGTTTTTGCCTACCTTTTTTTGCTGTGAGCCAAGGCTTTTGCAGCACCATTAGGATGTAGATTATCATATTTAAAACCTGTGATGACACCATTGTACCCATCTGAATGATTAATCTGCTCATTAAAAGAGTGCCGATGGGCTAGTCTAATTGGAACATGGATCTTCTTAAAGGACGTTGCAGGGTCGGGAATAGGAAATATTACTCATAACATAAAGTAGGGATTAATTATGCTACTAAATACTACTGTGTGAAATTTACATATGGGTCTGGTCATTGGTGAGGGGTTAGGAAAAGTGTAAGCATCCCATTTTTATAGCCTTAAAAATGCAGGTGGTGCGTTCGTGGCAAATCTTAACCCCTTGTTGTTTCAGAGGCAGGATGTGCTGGGATGCCATGGGAGGGGCAGGAACACAGCTTCAGGTCAATTCATCACCACTGCTTGAACTGAAACCCTGTCCAACGTGCAGGTTGCAGCTGCAGTGAGATGGTTTCTAGCTGTGGCTTCCAGTGAAATGCAGCCCTTCCCCTGCTCTCTCCGAGGGCAATGAGCACGGGGGTCTCCACATGGAGCCCCTCTGGGATTGCATGGGCCATGGCAGTGCTCTGGCTCCAGTCTCAGCTTGAAAGTGGGGCTAATCATTTAATTACAGGAAACAGGCAGTGTTGCTCTGGTCTGTGATGGTAGTAAATTTTGCCTCTTTTCGAGTAGTACTGGCAACAGGCAGAATTTCTAGGTTGTGGGATGGCTTTTCCTGAGTGTTCCTGTCTATACGTGGTTGCTGTTGGGAGGCTGCTTTAGCTGGACTGGAAAAGCCAACTGTGGAGCTCTGCTATTCCTGACCTGTCCTAGGCCAATGTGCTACCCTGTTCAGGGTCAGCAATCTCTCACAGCTGTGGCAGCCTTCATGCTCTTTCTGAATTAGCAGATGTCTTTATCCTGGAGTTATACTGCCAAGGTGATTTTAATAGCAGTCTGGGTAGAGATTTAAGAATCAAAGGAATTTCGATAGGCTGAAAATCAGGAAAAGGAAAAGAGTATCATGGATGAAACCCCTGTTATTTCCAGTCTATCTGAGATATTTTAATGGATTATATCCCCTCTGAAGTAATGATATACTTTTTCTTGAGATTTACAGGAGAGAAGAAAACAATTCTCCAAAGAAGTCTGGGAGAATTTAAGCTGGGGAATCTTTTCTACATCCCATATCCTCTAAATCACTGTGCAGTTCCCTCCCCATTAGATTTTCCTCTCTGGATATTAATCAACATTGCAGCCAGTCCTTTGGAAATTTTTTCCAAGTTGTTATTTCTTAAATCTCACAGGATCATTCTGTGAGAATGGTCATGAATATCTAATAAAGACTTCATATGCATCTGAAAAAAGGGAGGCAAACCAATATGGTTTGTTTCCTTAGTGAAAAGGCCTTGAATTGAAGTTAAGGAACTAATTCCTCTGAACTTAGATCTGAGCCTCATTGTAATGAAAGAATTTTTGTATTTCCCATTAGTGAAAACATGATAGAATTTTTTTCTTTTGCTCTTGCTAATTTTAACCATGGTACTCAATGTCCTTCAAGAAGTAAAGATCTAGAAAACCTTTGCTGAAGGGAAATTTCATTGAAATTCAAAGGGTCTACTTAGTGTGTTACGTGGAAGATCTGGATGTATGTAGTTAAATGTACAAGCACCTCTGTATAATTCATCATCTCAATATCTGGATAAACATCCAATCTATACAAGACAGTGTTCTCAAGGGTGAAACTCAGGATGACTTTCCCAGTTTTCCAGCTGGAGGGAATGAAACCTGGCAGGGCAGGGCTCAAATCCCTTGTCCGAGGTTACAGATGAGCCCATGGCAGAGCTGTGGAAAGTGACTGGCTATCAAGCATCTGTGCATATTTGGTGAGCTGCCTTCCCTCTCTAGAGCCACATGAGCATTTAAGTGTTTTGTTGGATAGGGGCCTAGATGCTTTTAGGGATTGTTTTGAAAGCTGTTGTTTATTTTCAAGCACTTTCCCCAGCCAATTTGCAGGTCTCTTCTTGAGGCCTACTGTGGTGAGTCCCACCTTATGGAAAGGGATTCTGTATATTATGAGATGCTGGAGGACCTTTGGGATCCACTTTCTGATAAAAGCTCTTGAGGATGGAGCAGAGGAATGGGCCACTTGTCAATCAGCACAGGCAGCCTATCCCCTAAAATGCTCCTTGCCTGTGCCCAGATCCTCCAGGGACAGGTTCTGCCTGGAGATACAGATCCTGGAGCAGGGACCCAGCCAGCTCACCAGATGGCCAGGAGTCACTGAGCATGTTTGTGGTGCACAGCCTCCAAAGTCTCTGGCAGCCTGCCACTGGATATATATATATATATATATATATATATATATATATATATATAGCAATTTACTTAGGGGATGGAGACGGGGGAATACCAAACTGCTTATAGGCCATCAGAGTGGGAACTGTTAAAAAGTATTGGATCCATAATTGCATTTGGTCTCCCCAGTGACCAAGGCTGCAATCCCGGTGGAAGCTGTTTTCAGTTTTTAATTTTTTTTTTTCTTCAATAGAAGAGCCATTAGAAGAAAAAAATGATAGTTTTTCTTTAAAAATGGGGTCTGCTGAGATGCTGTAAGTGATCGTTGGCAGAACAATCCTTGTATGCCAGGATTCTTCTGTAAGTAATGAGATCACTTGGATCAGCATGAGAAAATGGGATAATCCACTTCTATAGAAAGTGAAAGCTCTCATACAAAGCATGAGTGAGCTTGTGAAGCATGTCACTGTATGTTTAGCCTCTGTGTCTATAATAACCTTGTACTTGCTTCCTAATAGTTGTAAAGAATACAGTAATGCTAAAAACAAGTGTTGCTGACACATTTGTCAGTGTTTCAGTGAACCCTGATGCTATATGTCATTGATTTGTGGCTACAGACAAAGAAACTTTTTTTATTTTTTTTCCCTTTTCTGCCTGCCTTCCTTTCTGATTTTCTAAATTATTATATTTTTTAAATTTTAATAATGACTGTGTGAGATGGAGGCTGCATTTATTGATGGGCAATGTTGTTGACAATGTTGTTTACTTATTTGGAATGACGCCGCCCCTCAAGCTGCTGCAAGCTTATCAAATCACTTTAGCTAACTCCCATGTTACCATCAACACTGGTCCAAATCTGTCACAACTGGCAGCCTTCAGAGTTTGTTTGAAAAGATGGTTAACAGGTTTGAGCATTGTCAGAGTTGCAAGGCATGAGCAAATAAGATCATTGCTCAGAGTGTGTTGTTAGGTTGATCACATAGGGCAAGGATTAAATTCTTGACATGTTTTACTATTAATTATACTCCCACGTGCTTTTGGGTTTTCAGGAAAATGAGGTTCAGAACTTGAATGGAAAGATGTCTATGTGGAAAACAGAAATAACTAACACATTTTCCAGTATTAATGAAAATCTCCACTTTTTCAGCACCGTGAAGACAAAAGTTTCACTGCAGAAAAGGGATAAAATAAGTTAGGCTAGGGTTAAATAAAAAATAGTGTATCCTTGTCGAGGACCCAATTTAAAGCGAAAAGTTTAACCCCCATACTGCACTGAACCCAGACAAAATAGCTTCCATGGCCTTTGTGTGACGTGGAAGGTGAACATAGAGCATCTTCTGTGATATTGCCCTCTTTGGCTTACAAAGTGTATTAAGTTACGTGAATGGGGAAAGTTTTGAAACAGGCCTTAGAGTTTGACATAATATCTCTCAGTTGGAACCGGTGCTTATTACAGTGAATACCTTTTTTTTTTTCTCCTTTTTTTTTTTTTTTTTCATGTCCATAAAAGCGATTGGGTGACTGTTAGGGAAGCCGTGATATTGGCAGTCTGTGCCTTGACCTGGGATCTGATACTCTTCCCAGGGGTTCTAGCTTAGGAATGCTTACAGCAGCAATGCTGCTAATCACAAACGAGGAGGCAAAACACCACTGCCTTTTGTCTCGATGTTAATCAAAAAGTAGTCTGGAGGGCTGCATGGACTGCCTTGTCCCAGAATGGTGGGGAAGTCATCTGCTGTGGCATTAAAAATGTTGGCAACATGAAGGTGATCTGAACTCTGTGTGATGTAGCCATCATCCTGTAGCTGATCTCTGAATTTAAAGGTGTGGCAAAGCAATCGGCGCCACAAATTAGAGTCATCCCATTTGCATAGATTAACGAGGGAAGGTCGTAGCCTGGTGACAGGTCAGGGGTGCCCCCAGGGATTGGAAGAAAAACTTTGATTCTTCCTTTTTTTCCTTTCCATGAAGTAATCGTGCTGTTCTATTGTAAAAGGAGCTCTGTTACTTATAAAGGAAAGCTTGTCATTTAAATTCATCCAAGTTAGGACACCACTGAGCACTGTCAGATGTCAATCACAATACAGCAGGGAAATGTTTTTCAACAGATTTTTACCTTCATTTTTCCATAACACAGAGCGGTGGCATAAAGGGGGTCTCTGAATGTACTTCTTAAGGTTAGATTTTATTTCTTTTCATCTGCAAAGGACTGTTTTTGAAGGTATGTAGTAAAGAATCATGGTCATTTCTGTGACAGGGAGGGAGGAGAGTGAGGTGAATGTTGTTTATAATATCTTTTCCATTTGGGAGATGTTAGGGAAGGATTTTTGTGTGTGCTGAAGCCGACATTCTTTCTCACTGGAATTGTTGATTGTGTCTTCTCGGCAGAAGTTGCTTTGAAATATTTTGGCTGGAGACTTGGGATCTGTTCTTTTCACCAAACCTCTTTCACCTCTGTGCTGCTGTCCTACATTTTTGTCCAAGCCTTGTGGAGATTGAATGTTCGCCCTACCTGACATCTGCTCAGGAATGAGATTTTGTACTCTGGCCAGTTCTGGCAGAAGCATCAATTTGATGCCCTTGTCATCAGTTTCATAGAGAAGCTGGGGACTGCATGACTTTTAGCACTGAGCTGCAGCTCCCTGCCAAGGCTAACTGCTGGTGCATGGGTCTGGTGGATTTGGGAGCACAGGATTTAAGGGATGAGAACAGAGTGATTGCTTCTTTTTGCACTCTTCACTTTTGCATATCCTCAGTAAGTTTATTTCAATCTGGCTTTTCCGTATATCTGTAATCACACAAAATCACAACAATACTTACTGAGGGAAATTTCTCTTTGCGCTGCCACATGCTCTAAAAATTGTTATCATGGTTTGCCAAGCCTGCTGTTCCTTAAGATCCTGGTTTGTCTGATGGCCACTGTGTAGGTCAGGGCTTTTTCTCTTGGAAGTGACATAAGACCACGCTGGCATCTGCCCCCAGGAATGAGAGAGGAGGACTGTGTCCATACGGCTCCCAGTCATGTTAAGCAAAGAACAGATGCTGGACTTGTGAGCAGCTTGGTGGCTGCAGACCAACTCCAGGGGAGCTCCTGGCAGCTCCTGGGGCTGGCAGTGCCAGTGGGCGTCACTGCTGTCAGTCAATGGCACTTTCTGCAGGGCTCCACCATTCACTGGTGGCACTTTCTGCTCCAAGAGTCCCTAAGAGAAACCCATTCCTGGTAAGCAGTAAATAGAGATACACATAAACGTAACCCGTTGTTTAAAGTTTTATCACAAGTGTATGTGTGGGTTTTGTTTTTAAATTAGCATTTTTTTCACCCAGCTGATTCCTTCCAGATTCTGCCCAAATATTTTTTTTTTTTTTGGCCTTGAGTAAACCTATATGTTTGTTTAGATATGGGAGGATTTTAGGCTTGCAAGGCTGGGAATCAACTGTGCATTGATCTAAACATTTACTGAGTAGCAGGCAGTTGGACACAGAATACCCTGAGAAAATGATGTTTAATCATGTGGAAAATTTTGCCATTTGCATCAGCACAATGATACATAGATAAGTGTGCTTTCAGTTCCTCAAACAAACTCAATGCTGTAACTAAATGCTTTATGAAGTTGAACATCATATTGTACGCATCTTCACTGTAAAGCCATTACAAAAAAACCACTGTGAAAATCCCCTATTATGCAAAAAGGTGCATGCAGTATTTCCTGAGTAAAATGAGACACAGTAAGAGGTTTAACTTTATGGCTCTTATTTTTTTTTCCATTAGCTTTTTGTTTACAGAAATTAGGTGAAGTACCCAAGCATAAATCTGCTTGGAAATGAAGCAGCACTTGGAATCAATATATGTAAGCAGGGACTTTAAGTTTAAACAGGTGAGTGGTCTCCTTGGCTCACAGGGTGTGTCTTAATAATTATGTGTCCAACATTACAATTCAAGCCCTGTTATCCAGACCGGTGCAATCTAAGCTCTTTTGCAACTTTTTGTGGTGGGCTGGTAGCTTTTAATGTATTTTATTTCAGGGACCAACTTCTAAAAGAAAAGTTTATGAAAAGATGAAGAATCATATTTGCATGCTGCAATGGTAGCTTGGGAACACTGGGAAGAGATTTGTTTTTCCAGGGTATCTTTGTAGGGACAAATTCTGCTCCATGGAGAAAACCTGCTTTGACACTGTCAGAGAAAAGTGCCGTCTCTATTAAAATAATAGTGTTGAATCAGTGTTAGGAAGAGTAGCATTGAGTCATAAAAACTAATTATCACTGTTCAAAACATTCTCAAATACACTTAAGTGGAGGTTTGTTGCATAAACATACAATTAAAGAAGGAATTTGTGATGGATGCAGGGATCCGCGGCGCACAGGCTCCCTGTTTACTGGTGCAGCTAACAGATGGGTAGGCCAACTGATTCACAGATGTGCAGCTTATAAATATAAACTAACGTCTTACTACTGATGTATATCTGCAAGTGGCAACAAATTACTTTCTCTTTAGCTCTTGGCTGTATAGTGGGGTAGATTTTAATAATAAAGTAACTGTCATTAGAGCCGGTGACAAATGATCAACAAAAATACACTGCACTTGCTCAGACTTGGGGTTCACTGCTGCAAAGTGCCAGCAGGATTAGTTTTCAATGTTTTTTTGGCTTTTGTTTGTTAGATTTTTTTTTTCCAGGAAATGTACAAATCTTATGTTTTGAAGCACTTCTTAGATATTTAAACTCATAGATGCCAAGCAATCCTAGTCCTAGTAAGGACTACATCATTTTTTGTCTTCATGTTCCTTTGAGGGGATGAGGGCAGAGAAACAGGAAGGGAAAGTGGAATCTTTACATGTTCCAAAATATTATTTTTCTCATAGTTAATAATCCCAAATTCATCTCCAAACCAATGCACTGGTGAAAATACAGAGTTAAGGAAAGGGGGGAGCTGCATTCCATTGTTATATTTGCTCTTTAAATAATTTAGTTGCAAAAAAATCTGAAGGCTGTTTTAGCAGTAATTAATTATTCATTAATGACATGCTAATTGCATGGTACCTTTGAATATTTAACAAAATGCAAAAAAAAAACAAGCACTGTAGTTATGTTTTTAATGTAGGAAGAGAATTTTTTACTATATTACCTCTTTTGTGGAAAAAATAGACCTCTTTTTCGATGGACTAGGGAAAGTCATAGTAGTGGCCTACTTTCTATTCACTATCTTCAGTCACTCTTTGTACAGTGGAATATAATGTCCTTATCTAGACTTAACAATTGACAGGGTGGCAATCCCTTGACTTTTGTCCAAATGATTTCTCAACAAAAATGGGTTAATTATCGCTCTCCGTAGCTTTTTGAATAACAAAAGGCCACGGTTCCTTTTCTTCTTTTCTTTCCTATTTACTGTATGGAAGCCTTTGAAATGCGATAGTTTAATCGGTGACACCTTCTAACCGGGGATTTCTGAGTGCTGGAGCTCTCTGCAATGAGCTCATATTGCTGTGTGTGAACATTACCATGATTAGGAGATATGACCTTTATTATGCCAAAGCCACCCTGGACTTTAAGGATGAAAATAAAACCTCTCCAAACCACTCCATGCGCTGAAGTAGGTTTGGATTGTTTCACCTCATAAAAGCCAAGCAGTGTGCTAACAATGCCCTTTTAATACACAGACTCACTGAGCTACACTCTCTTGACCAGCTTGTTAAAAATATTAATTGTTAGCTACAACTTGCACCAGCTCTCTGCTGAGTGTGTTTAGATCAGGACTTTTCAGGTCTTCCTCTCAGTTAGAGAACTAGCTTAGATATTTTTGTGATGATGCAATAGACTTTAATAACCTGGCTGGATATTTCCCTTCGAGTGTTTTGTTTTGTTGTGGGTTCAAGGGTGTAAAATGTAAGGCAAATAATCAACAGAATTTAGAGCCACTGTCCTTGATATTGCTCTACTCTGTAATTCCTCAGCGGGAAGATAAGTGACACAGCCACTACTCTAATTTGCATCCTATAGCCTAGATTTTGTTCTCCTTTCTAATTAGTTGGTAACTCTCATTAACGTTAATAGTACTTACAAATATGCATCAGTGAGAGAATAGATCCCAGTAAATCTGAGCATTATTAGGGCAATACAAAATTAGCATGTAGTATACTTCAAGCTCATGCTGAATTTTATAGCTTGGCTGGCTATAAAGGAGTAGAAATGCATTCAGTGACAAGATGAGGGGAAAGCAGGAGTACTTAACTAGAAGAAATAGGAATGCTCATGCATCCCACATGTGATTGTCTTCCCAAGTACTCCCTCAATTGAAGTAATGTAATTGTTTCAGAACTGGCTCAGGTCTCTCTCCCTCTTTGTTCTGCTGCTCAGAGAATTCTTCTGGCATTCTTCAGTAGCAAAACTTGTAACTGCAGACAAGGCTGGGCTGAGACTGTGTAAATCTGACTCTGAACTTGCTTTTTTGTACTCCTGCTATGGAGAAGAAGAAGAGGCCAGTCAGACTCTTCTCAGATGTTCTTTTTGCATTTGTGACATTGAATCCAATGGCTGGGAAGTAATATAATTACTTGGGTATTCTTTATTCAGTCTTCTGGGCGAGGAATTTGCCCTGAAAGCATGTGGATTAAAAAGTCAGGAGATATATGGCAAAGAGATGGGAGGGAAGGTTTGGTTGTGTTTAGGAACTTTGACAGGTGCTGTGGGTACCACCTGCAGCATCTGCTCTGCAGCTGGGGTGATGTGATTCAGTGAAACATTAACTTGAGATCCAAGATGTCCTTGCACAGCTCCTGCTGCCTGGTGTGAAGGCCTGGTCTCTTATTTTAGTGCTCAATAGAGGCATCAAACCCCAAAATGCTGCTCTTAACATAGAAGCAAAATACAGGGTTTTAATTGGAAAATAACTGAAAATTTGCCCCTCTGTGAAGATCTTAATGCAAAAGTGTCAGAGGAAGGGCCATTTATTTGCCTCAGATCTGCTTGCTGCAAGACATGAGCCATTCACGGAGTAACAAGGACAAATACTGTCAGGTCTGGGATGGAATGTAGATCCAGTCAAAGGGACATGTGTTCTGGGGAGTAGTTTCCTATTCTTTATTTTTTAATTAGAGGTACCTAATTTTGACTGCAAAAAACCAGCTCCTATGTCATATTTCTTCACCCTGTGGTTAGTGGTCAAAATGTTAGCATAATGCATATAAAACATGCTGGAAATTTATGCAGATAGATTGGGGTCATGGTAGAGAGAGCATGGATGCATTACCCCAGACAAAGTATTCCCAGTCTGCCCTATTGTTATTATTTATTATTTGACATCACCAAAGATACATTTTTTATGCTGTTTGGGCACTTCACAATGCAGATAAAGATATGATCCCTGCTTGAGATGGAGGAGAACAAATTGATTTCAGACAGGACGAAGTGAGGAGGAAGGATGCACGATGGGGAGAGGAATAAATGCTAGAGGTAGTCTGAAGCCTGTGCAGGGCATGAACAGTGGGGTTTTTAACACGGAATATTGAACAGGGGAAACTGAGAACAGCACAGAGGGCAGGAGTGTCCTTTAGGGCCAGTGTAGGAGGGTCCATGTTGCTGATGTGCTGTGGGTGGGCTAATGGCACGTGCTGGTCAGTGCCACTGTGGGATGAACCGCAAAGACTCACACAGCCAAACCTGGGCTCGTGGGGAGCACATTTCCCTCAGTCCCTGCGCTCTCCCTGACACTGGGTCAGGCCTCGTGCTGGGGGAGTGTCACAGAGTTATTTTGGACACAAATGAGGGTGGTGCCCCTCTCTGCTAGGAATGGCACTGTGCCCCTCAAGGGGGTGAATGGCCCTCGTGTTGCTGTGCCATCCCTGCCCTGCCTCTCCCACCCACTTCTGGTTTCTGAGTGAGTGATCCATGTGTAATTTACAATGATGTCCTGCTATGGAGCTACTCTGGTCCTCCAACAGCACATTTCCACCATCAGCTTGAAGGTTTGAGGCCAAGGAGGGTTTGGGTTGCGTAGGGGCAAAGGAAAAGGGAACTTGGTCAACTTTACCTTGTAAGGACACTTGTTGCAAATGTGACTTTTAATACCAAAAGGCAATTAAATGTCAAGCTTGGGTTCCTGACTGCAATTAGTGTTTGGATTATAAATTCATATTTGAGAGACTTTTTGGCATTAAATATACTAAATTAAGTGAGGGGGAAGGAGTAGGAAATGAGGGGGGGAAAAGGTCCTGCTGAAACACAGTCACACATGACATTTCCTCATGTCGATAACCATCAAGGGCTTTGCTTCTCCATCCATAAAGACAAGAATGCCACCTGTCAATCAAAGGGAGAGTCACAACAAAAGATCAAGAAAGAATGAAACAAAAAAAGTCTTCTTCCTTTGGATAAGCATTGGCTTTTTTTTTGTTGGTTTTGGTTTTTTTCTTTTTTTTTGCATCTGATAATATTTATAATGTGAGCACAAGGTATATATAGGTGGTAGTTTATATTACAATGCTTCATTTCCTTTTAAAATTGTGTTCACCCAGAAGGAGAAATTATACAAATAAGGCATTTCAAGGTACTAAAGCATGACCTGTAATTGTAAGAACTATTTTAAAATGCTAGGTTCTTACTTTTGGTGCCCTCTGTCAGACAGAGCACCTTTACTCTGCATTGAATGTTCAGTTTAAAACAAAATCTAATTTTTGTTAAACCACAAAAATGAAGTTTGGCTGCAATGTTACCAATCCTTATTTACAAAAGAGTTTCTATTCCTTATAGTTCATAAAATAATATTGGAAATTGTTATTTACTATTAGAAGAGTCTCCTGCAAGCTTTCCCTAGTTTTTAAAACCACCATGTTATGGACTGTTTGCACAGTACATTTGGAACCTGAGGTGTGGGGATTAGTAACACAGCTGCATTAAGCAGATAATCAATAGAAGCTATTAATACATTTTTCTTTGTCTTACATATGGTAAGGTTAATATAAGTGGCAGTTGTGGAACCTGGTTATGACATAAGTGCAATACAGATCTTGAAGTCTGAAAAAATTAACAAAGAATAAAACATATACTGAATGCATAATAACATATGTTCCATATTTGAAAACTTTTCCCATTTAGAGTACCATCTAAAGTATTTTGAATTTTTTGTGTTGCTGTCCTTAAATAGCCAGATTAAATTCTATATTCCTGGCCTGTGGCTTTTCCAACATGGAAACCAAATGCAAGAGAGGGATGAACATCATCTTGTCTTATAAGCTTCAGCTTTCCGTGTCAGCCCAGTGTTGATAATGGCAAAATAATGTCCAATGATGTAACTTTAACAGTTCAGTAAAAATCTTCTGGTAGTTTGTGAATGCAAATGGTATCCTGTCGTTTGCAAGCTGAGAACACATAACAGGAAGCTGAGAGAAAACAAATCACAGAAGTGAAGAACAGGAAATCAAGACAAGAAGCAATTAAATGGGAACCAGCCATGCACTTGTATGGCCTGAGACTGGACTGTGACATTGTCTGCATGGGCGGGTCTGGGCAGCAGAAAAGACTCATTGGCCATGTTTTTTGAAAGCTGTGTGATTTTGAGCCTATCTCTTGTACTGTTGGGGGTCATAAGAGTTTCACCAGGAACTGAGGAATTATTGGTTCCAGAGGTCCTTGGGAAGCTGAACCCAGCTGTAAGGGTTCAGTAGTGCTGACTGAAAACTAAGAATTCCATGCAAAAAATGTGAAGCTTTCCCATTTAATTTTCTAGTCTTTGCAATATCTAAGAATAAGGATTTCACTCCAGGTTTAAAATATTTTGACCAGAGTCCTTGATTCAGTAGCTCTCTTAGAGTCCTCTTTTTTGCTTTGAAGTTCTACTTTCTGTTGAAGGCGCACAAAAATTTTGCAGAAATATTTATAAGAAGGGACACTGCAGAGAAACTTTCATTTGTCAGTGTAAAATGTGCTGCTGAAAACCTATCACTGATCACTTGAGACTCTGTCCCTGACCTGCATTTTGAGTATCTGGAGCGTGTTGAATGAGAGCTGGCAGTCACCTGACTTCAGCAGGACTGTGGCTCAAACGTGAGGCAATTCTGTGCCCTGCCTGGGTTTCTGTGTCCACAGCATAGATATTTTCTATGTATATGTCATAATAAAACCTCAACACTCATTGATTTCCTATGGGCAAGGGGAGGAGTGACACAGAATGCTTCTGCAGGTCTTTAATCTTGACGACTGAGGGACAAGGAGTGTGGGCTACATCTTGCCACAGCTGGGATGTGGGCAGTGTCCATCCTGAGAGCAAGGCTGCAGCATGTGTCAGCTCTGCAGTGCTGCACAGCCACTGAACTGCAGTCAGATAAGGATAAACTTATTGCAGCCTTTCTCTGGGAACTTCTCTGTGCAGCTCCACTGCTGCCTGAGTTCATTTATTGATTCTACCACCCTCGTGAAACTGCTGCTTTATGGTTGCGTTTTATTTTTTTAATTGTAAAAGAAGCCTAAAAATTCAATTATTACCACCAGAAAATAAATGCATGCCTACGAGTCTGTGGCTTATCTGGTACTTTACTTTATCTATTTTTCCCCTGAATGTCACTGAAAATTTTTGTCGCTTTTCTCTTATCTCCCTCTAATTTGCCAATATTTCTTGTCTAATCTCGCTGTCTGGAAAACACAGAGCTGTAGGTGCGTCCTCAGCAGTGCCATTTGATCATCACAAGCCACCTTCGTACATCTGGCTCCAGCTCACTGATCATTTTGCAGCTATGTCACATTTTTAATTTGCTGTCCACCAGCCGTACAGTGATCTTATGGCATCTCAGAAGTTCTCTGGAAGTCATCACATTGACAGTCATTCTGGGTAGGGATGTCTGGGTGCACGCATGCATCAACTGCCTTTCAGAAATGTCATTATACCTCACATCTGGGATGTATTTACTGGCTGCTATCAACTGCTGCCACAGAAAGCCTTGAGTTACTGGTATCGTGATCTGTGATCTCTTTGTGGTACTTACTTTTCCATGTCCACCTCAATATTGTAATTTCTAAATGCTGCTAATACAAATCAGGTACTTTTCAGGAGGGTACAGTCATGAATTGGGATCAATTGGGTGCTGAGAATTTGTATTGAGCCTCTTCCCATTGTTGTCATTATCTCTTGTGTTACAGTACATGGTGTAAGCTTCCATTTGAGACTGCTACTGGTCAAATATAAGCTAGGGAAAGAATAGAACCAGAATTGGTGGTCTTTGATTTTTTGCCACAGAGGTGGATCCACTCATATGAGCACAGTGATGTGCTGGAAGTCAGCTACAAATAACTAAACTTCTGCCTTTGAAAATGTGGTCTGGACACCCCAGTGATGCTGCTTCTAGTGGTGCTTTCCTTCCTGTAGTGACTAAACAGAGTGTCATTTTTCTCAGAGAATCTCAATGTGCCTGTAATCACATGGGAAAAAAAAACCCCACAGGGCATTTTCTTGGTCCACATCTCGTGTTTGCATTCAGGCTGAAATCCTGCCTCCTCAATGACCCACGTTACTCTGTGTGTGGGCGAGGAGCTAACCATGGTGAAGGCAGCTCTGTGCTGCACAGTGATGCTTTCCTCCTTTCTCAGCAGAGCAGAGGCAGGGCTGGAGGGAACTCAGCCCTTCAGAGTCATTGAAGCTCTCTGGAGTGTTTGTGGGTGTCTATACCTTTGCCTCCACCAGGTTTTGTGCCATGTGACAAAGGGATCCCTTCTCTGGACTTTACCTGAGAAGTTGAATAGATGATTTTAGTACAATAAATAAGTTTACATCACAGAGTTTTAAAAACACTTTAGTGACTTGGAGATATTCTTGAAACATGTCTGTGAACAGCATTGTACTTATTGCTTCT
Organism: Zonotrichia albicollis; assembly: GCF_047830755.1. NCBI lineage: Eukaryota > Metazoa > Chordata > Aves > Passeriformes > Passerellidae > Zonotrichia > Zonotrichia albicollis. The sequence goes on from NC_133833.1 coordinate 3,955,894, forward strand.
ATCACAAGCATCCTGCAGTGGAGCAGCTCAGCACCTGCTCTGAGGAAGGGCATGATTTGGACTGAGCAGGCACCCAAGGGTTTCCCTGAAATATTTTGTCTCGTCCTCTGTTGAAGAGTCTGGGTCTTTCCCCCTTTCCAGGGTTTTCTACCTTGAAGGCTGAGCTCATCAATAATTTTTATGGCAGGGAGGCCACATGTATTTGTGGAGGTGGAGGAAAGTTGCTGAGAGCTATAAAGCTGCTGGTTACTTGAGAGATTCTTCCTCAAAGTCCTGGCTTGCCAGAATAACTTATTTTACAAAGTTTCTTTGGGCCTTACCTTCTTATCACTTAAAAGGGATGAGTAGCTCTTCCTTACTCCTTCCAATCTATTAAATTGGCAGGGCTTGTATGAAAAATTTTAGTACTGTGGACAGAGCAGGTGGGTGCATCTTTCAGCTTTCCATAAAAATAACTCAGAGCTCAGAAATAAAGGTACTTGTTCCCCTGAGGATACCTTCAGTCTTTATTTGTAGAGGACAGATAAAGATGGGATGTCCTCTCCCACTTGGAACACTGACACCTGGGTGAGCCCCTTCAGATGACAGAAGGAAAATGCAGCTCTGTGCCTGGGTCACTGATAGGAGACAACATTTTGTGAAGCTGGTAGAAACATTCTGGAGATGCAAACTGTCAGCTTCTACACACAGCTCCTCCCCTAGCCCTTTGTGCTAGTTGGAATGAAGTTTTATGCCAGTTTTTATATTTCTGGAGAAGCTGGGCTTTTGGATGAGAAGGTGCCTGTGATTTCAGACAAAATATAGATCCTCAAGTGGCTAATCTGCAGAAAGAAACTAATGCCTGCTTTAAAAAGCTACAATTTAGGCAACCCAACCTATTGACCTTCTAACTTTGGACTGCCAAGACTGCTTGCTCAGTACATCTGTTTTTCTATGGTATTGCCTGTAATTATGTTGTCCTCTGCAGTTACGATAGTGGTTTATCCTGCTTCAGAAATGTTATGTTTTGAGGTTAACTTTCCCAGGGGGTATGTTTCTTTCTTTCTTTTTTCCCTTTCTTCTTTTTGTCAAAGCAAACAAAACACAAAATCCCACTCGGGATACAGGAGTCAGGAAGAAACCTATTAGAAAGAGTTAAAGTACCTTGTACTGTGGGGACGCGTCTGTCAATGGGAAGTACTGTATAATGGGGTTACTTGAAAATGGCAAATAGTCCTGCATCTTATTGAATGAAAAAGGACAAATGTCACAGAGCTTGATGGAAAAATAAAGATAAGGTTAGGGGTCATGTGACCCAGACGTGTCCCCTGCTGTCCACATGAAGGGCGGCCCTCCCTGCATCTTCCTGTGATTCCTGCTTTTTGCTCGGTGTGGACAAAATGATGATTTATGGCTCCTGCCGTGGGGATGGGTGGGTGAGTTTGCAGGCAATTTCTAATTCCCTGCTCCTGCCTGTAAAGCAAAAATTCTTTTCATGTCTTATCCAGCCATCACAGCTTGTTTGTGGTGCCACTGTAACTATTATTTGTAAAAATCACTTTGGGAACTGTTTATTTCTCATTAAAGGTCCAGCTCTGCCCCAGTGAAATTGATAGGAGTCTTGCCATTGACTTCAGGGAGGAAGGATGAGACTCTTTTATTTCCAGTACATTCTGATGTGTCCCTGCAGCGTTAGCAACTGTAAGCGGTGACAGCTGGGGGAAATGAGTGGCTTTGCACTGTAAAACACAATTCATATTACCAGAATGGAGCATCTCCTTGCAATATCAGGTCAGGCAATGCTGTGTTCTTTGGGTTCTCCAGAGGGCTGGACCGACAAATCCCAATGTCCCTGGCCATCATTGTCATGGACCAAAGGACAAGGTGAATTTGGTGTCTGTACACTGTTTGAGTTGGAGAGAGTTCTCCTTCCAGCCAGATGGAAAACCATGCAGGATGGGCCAGGTGTTTAAAGTGGGATCTGACTAAGACCAAAGCTTTGAAAACCAGCTCTAAATTTGAACTGTAAGTAAAGATTTCCAGTATTAAGCCCACATATGCCATGTTGTATTTCACTTAGCAATTGAGCAGTGTCCAAATGCTATTTATTGAAAACACTGGACTTTTGCCACTGAAAAATATTTGTGGTGTTTTGGTATTCTGAATAACTTGTAGTTTTTTTGGTTTTGCCTCATCTGACTTTAAAAAAAAAATTACTGGAAAGAAACAGAGTTTTTAAAAATTAATTTGATGCAAACCAAAACAAATTATTGCCTCCATTCTTCAGGGAAGAAAAGAGAGACTTTTCCCATAGAGCGTATTTCTCTAGTTTTTTTCGTTTCACATTATTCTAAATAAGGAAAACTTCACATTCTCAGAACTGTAATAGTTTAAAAAAGTACAATTAAAATATGAACTATATTTTTACTCTCCTTGGTGTTCACATGTGCCTAGTTCCTTATTTTCTTTTAGCATACAAGGGCAGAAAAGCAACCCTTTGACGTTCTTAATCATATGAGTGAAATTTGGTTTTGAAGTGGGTTGTCAGGAAGTACTGTGGGCTGTATTTTGTTCTGAGTTAAGCTGAATGTCCATCTCTTTAACCTACTGTGAGGTGTCAGGAGAGGTGAACCCCACTTATGTCTGCTTAATGCTTCCTTAGCGTGTTCAGATTTGTATTTCAGGGTCAGCTTCTGATTGAACATAGTTCTGCAAATTGAATTTAAGATTAGTATTAATTAAAAAAAATTTTGAAATGTATTTGTCAAGGAATCAAACAACTCGAGGATTGATCAGGCCAGGTGCCATATCCATGCAAACATTGTTTCTCCAACAAGGACTGTCTCGTCCCAAACATTTGGGATCCTTTGTGAACTTTTAGCCTCCCCTCATGCCAAATCTATAGACATGAATGTATCTCTTCATTAGCTCTGCTTGTAGGATCAGTGGGTTTTGTGTGTATGTTTGGAGGAGCCATAGCTTACAAAACATCTCTAAAGTTTTTTTTTTTCCTGTGCAAATGTGGGGTCAAACAAAGGTTATTTCTGTATGGCCAAATCCCCAGCAAGGAACAGAGCAGTAGAGGCTTATAAATGCTCACAGCTGCTCCTGTTTCAAATCTGAACCTTCAAATCTGAATCTCCTGATTCAGCTATGAAGAGTGTGCTTCTCCCACCTTGTTCAGCTGGTCTATGAGAGGACAACCTCCTCTCCCAAAACACATTTGGCATCTTCATCTTCATCATGCATCTACATCTTCAGCCTATCATGATTTCTTTGATTTTCAAAATCTTGGTATTCTTCATACTCTACAGCTCCTTTGCAAACTGGAAATAATTCATTCCAACTGATTATGACTTGCAGAACAGGCTACAGCCAAGAGAATTTCAAAGTGTGCTTGTGAAGGGGTTGGCAGCTCTAAAAGCAGGGCTCCAGTGATCACACCCAAGCAGGTTGCTCACAGCTTAGCTATTGCTGAACAAAAAGCCCCTTACAGCTACAGCTCATGCTACATTTCCTTTCCAAGGGATAGTTTTAGATGCAAATTCATTTACAGAGGTAGATGAGATGAAATGTGCAACAGACACACCTGACTAACTCGCATTTTGTATCTCTAACACTCAAAAGTACAATGCTTATGGTAATGAATTTTATCTATTACAAGGGAAAACAATCACCTTTGATGACATTATAGAATAAACACATTTAACAGCATGCTGAATTGCTGAAGTATCATTTTCAACGACCTCATTAGTGTCACTTAATTAAAACTTCCTGCTCTTGACTTTGATGCTGGTGCAGGCAAAAACACAGAGAGAATTGAACAAACAACAAAAAAGGGAGGGGTATCTTCTAGTGATAAATAGCAGTAGTTGCTAATGAAACCAAATTATGTACCTTTTTCCTGCAACTCCGATAAAATAATATGAAACACACAGCAACTTTGCATCAAACAAATTAATCAGCCGTCAGCAGATTCGCCTGATAATAATCTCCTGCCCTTATTGATAATTTAAGGAAAAAAAAGTTGTTTTTTTCTGTACACAATCATTAGGTTGGTGATAATTAAAGCTTCAGCTTCAGAAATGCCATAATAACCGTTAATTAGCAGGATGCTATTTTCAACATAATTTGCTAATTAGGGAGGGAACTTATATAGTGTACGTTCCTAATTATGAAAGGGTCTTGTGCTGTAGACTCATGTGACTGGAGTGTAAATGACACCATTATGGGGGTCTTGGCAAATTTTAATTATTATTTTAAAGTATATTTTACTCAGAAATATTTAGTCATTGCAGGAATATTAAGCATGCAGAATAACTGCTTTCCCTCCAAATCCCATTCCCTGCACTGGCACATTTTGTCTATCAAATGCAAGATGCCAAATATTTTGTTGGATAAACTCCACTAATTTCAATAAAATTAAGCTGGCAGCAAATTTAGCTCAATATATTTCTTTCATGTGGTTAGAGGACAGAGGCCAAATATTGCACTGATTGCTGTGTTCTGATGTTTTAATTTCAGGGCAGAAATTGGGTACCTGCTGTTTGAGAAGAATAAATTTCTGTTTCTTTCTCAGACTCAGTTTTTAGTACATGACAAAAACAACACCCACCCTTTCCATCCCCATTTAATGAAGGTGCTTGAGGGCCAGGTGCAAGTCTTTTTTTTTTATTGAAAAGAAATAAAATATAATATATTTTCTGAACTAGAACCTGGTTGAATACATTATTTAAAAGACTGAACTGCTAGTATATGAAAAAGGATGCTAAGATAACAGGCATATATAGCCTTAAAACTAAACCTATGTTTAGTTTTGAGACTTAAACTCATAAATGTTTCAGATACATTTAATCTGTACCTTCATTTCTAATTTTCTCAATATGTTTTTCCATATCTGTATACATACATATATACATAAACTATATATTTGTATATTTCTACTATAAGTACATATATTATTTTAAAATTTATCATTACAGCAATAGAAAAGCAAGATGCCACCATCACCCACTGATATATATTGCTACTTCCTAAATTGTAATAGTTGATTCCTTTGAACTGTTTTACCTTGTTTCGAATAAAACTATATTTCTCTTTCCCTTTAAAAGAAATGAAAACTTAATTCAATAATAAATGAGCTCCAGCTCGGCATAAGAGTCACTTAACTTAAATCTTTTTGTAGAGGTTCCCACTTAAGCAGCTTGAAAGACAGTAAATCACGTTGGGGAACGGACATCCCAGCTTCATTGCCACGCTGTGGAGCACTGAATTAATGGCCACCTCTTTAGAATGTATGGATGTGCCTCCCAGCTGCTGGGCCTGACAGTGTTATAGCTCAATTAATGTGATTTTGATGTAATTGCAGATAGGGAACATAGCGCCTAAAAATTATATTTTGCCATAAGAATTATATTTTATCATCCAGATGTGGGGATGAATATTTTAAGTAGTGGGGTTTCTTTCTGGTTTTTTATTTTCTGGTAACTTACTTAACAGAGAATTGTGTGGTTTATTTGCTGCCAGTGGCAACTGCTTGAAGGTCTTCATAGGAGGCAAAACATTGTTCTGGTCTGCTTGTGGCAAATATCTCTGATTTTGTGTTAAATTTCGTGCTCATGAAATGATGTAGGAATGTCTTCTTGTCTGAGAACAAGCAGGTAGATGTAGAGGCGGTTTTGTTCTATATGCAAGAATTAATTACTGAGATTCTGCAGTATTCACTTGTTGACCACAACAAATCTTTGCTTCCCTTTGAATCACTAAAAAGGAAGACAGGGAAGCACTTGAGATTATTTCTTAAAGCATGAGTGGCAAAGAAGTGGAGGAGGAAGATGCAGAAAGGGTTACTGTGATGAGGTTGTGTGGGACAGAGCTTTTTAGACTGTGAGCCCTGTGGGGCAGAGGTTATCTTTGCTGTGCCCAGACAGGAAGGTTACAGGAAGTTACAGGGATAAGTGATAGTTGATTCCGGGATCACCACCCTATTGCTCTGGAGGTAAAGGTAAAGTGAATTTGTAATCACAGAAATCTAGTTTGGTGGTTTTTTGTTTGATTTTTTTTTTTTAGCACTTCTTCATTAAAAAATAAATAAAATAAACAACAAACCAACACATAAACACATTTATTTGCATTGAGGAGATAGAGCACACACAGAATCAACAGAGGAATGGTTAAAAGCTAGACTGAATGGCAGGCATTATAACAGATTGACAAAAGTAAATGGTAATACAATTCAGGCTTTAGTCTTCAGGTGAGTTCTGAGCTGATCAGTAATGCTCCTGCTGCTTGGTTATGAAGGCTGCTCTAGATGCACATCACCCTCTCTGACCTCAGTAAAATAACTACAAAGATCTCCTTATCCTTTTATTACAAAGTGGAATAACACGGACTCAGACAGGTATGAAAACTAATGGAAGCTGACCTGTTGGGTGTTTCCTCCTTTCCCACAGCTCCTCTGCTATTTGGTTTATTTGCTGTAATTTCCAACGGTGTCATTAGTGTTGTACTCGAGGGCAGCCCTGGTACTTTGCGTCTCAGGCAGCGTTCACACGTCAGCACACGGGGGTTTGCAGAGCACCTACAATTTGTTGTCAGTAACTGTTGTGACTGTAAATCCCCCGGCTCTGATCAGCCACTCTGGTGCCTCGGCTCCTATAGGCGCCAGGACTTTGATTTCTTGTGATGTCTACAGCAAATGCCTTGAAAGGGCTGGCTTCTCATCCACCTCAGCGAAGACAAATCCCCTGATGTACCCTTGAAACATGATTTTCAAGGTACTTAACCACCTAGTACTTTCAGAAGGTTTCCCATTTTAGATGGGTTCTGTGCTTAATACAAGCAGAGACTTTAGAGTGTGTCTGATATTGCACCGAGCTTTCATGGGAGATGGACCAAGCTTTCACTTTCCTGTTTTTGGTGTGCTGCTTTTACATGCTGTAATGGAAACAGAGTTATGGATATTTTGGGGGGAAAACCAGTATTTTTGGGGATGATAAAAAAAAAGCACATAAAAGGAATGAGATTGTAGACTTTAAAAGTTGGCAAGGAGTCAAACGGTAAATCCCGAAACCTCATTTCATGAGTGCACTCTTAAGCTGACTGGATTGCATCTCGCCTAGGTCCTTTTACTTTCCAATTTGCCCATTGTAAATTAACATGGAAAAAACCTGCTCGCTCACATCCCAACCCCTGGGCAGCTTTTAATGGATGGTGCCCGGTTTTCAATGCATTTATTAAGAGATTAAAAATAACGCGGCAATATTTTAGCTCATTAATGCCGCCACCTCATGTTATTAGCCTTGGGCCTTGCACCGCCAGGTACCCCCAGGCCTCATGGCTGGACGTGTGCGAGGGAGCTGGTGCACGCCCATCTTTGTGGTGTTTCCCCACGGGGGTGACAAAAATTAGATTTTTTGGGGGGGGGAAGAAAGACAAAAATTACGGGTTTTTGAGAGACAAAAATTAGGGGGTTTTTGGTTTTTTGGAAGAGATCGGGGATGGGTGCAGTGCGCGGCGGCGGCCGCCAGGTGGCAGCGCAGTGCGGGCCGGTGCCGCGCGTGCCCCATTGGCCGCGGCGCCATGTTGTGGCAGCCCCTCTGCGCTGCGGGCCCGCTGCTCGCTGGGTTTGGTCCCCTTTCCCTCCCCTCCTTGGGCGGTTTAATCCCTTGGAATAAAACACGAACACCCAGCAGAGCCCACAGCCCACGGCAGGGTTGAGGGAAGCTGCCTGGCACAGGGCGCAGGCAGGGCCGGCAGCCAGCGCACCCCGGCGAGCCGTCACCTGTTGTGGATGGACTGGCTCAAAAGTCAATTCATAAAATTCCTCACTTGGGCGAGCACAGATGATGCAGAGGGGAGGCATCAGGTGTAAACCACAACAGCGGTGTGATGCTGGCCTTGAGTTTCAGAACCTGGCTGAGTTGTTCAGAAAGAAATAAATCTGAGCTTGCACAGCTGCCGTGAAATGTGTCAGGTTGTCCTTGGCTGGGCTGTCCTGGCACATGGGGATGGGTAACCAGGTAGGATGTACCTGCCAAGATGCTCCTGTCACCTGAGCATCCCCAGCTGGCCCCATCCGTGGCTCTTTTGGCCGTGTTTTTGTTGTCTGAGCACATGGAGTTGGCATGTTGGAAGTACAAGCTGGATCCAGCAGGAGCTCTTTCTCTGGGGCTTTTCTTTGCTGCTGCACTGTGACAACAGCAGAGAGATTTCACATTGTGTTAATTCTGTGGGTAAAGAAATTGATCCTGGTAGAGTTTAGTAGTGTGATCTGTGGCCATAAATCAAATCAGAGCCCAAAACTTCAGATTTGATACTCCACCAGACCATGTTGGAGTATTTAAGGAGTTGTGCAGTCATTTCTGTCACAACAGCAACAACAAAACAATGGTTGTTTACTTACCATTCCTCCTATCACAGATTTTTAAAAATTCTGAGTTTTCTCAAATCTGGTTGTATTTTCTTCAACCAGTTCTTTGGAATGAAAAGAAGGCATGACATGTTTTACCTAAGGCTGTTTTGGGACAGTTGTAACGCACAGAAAATAGTCTCGCATGAGCATTGCTTAAGCCTGGATTACACACAGTGCTTCCAGTTACACTGTGGGCTCTGCCAGATGAAATATTTAAACCGACAAAAGCCAGAAAATGGCCATTTCAAAAGTTTTCATTTCTGAGCTATTAGCAATTTGCATAGGATGACAGGAAGAAAAAATGATACCTATCATGAAAACAAAACTAGGTCGTCTCCAGAGACCTTGATACATTTCACGATTTACTCAGCTGCAAGTTTTCTCTTTTTCTCCACAACTTTCCATGGGCGCATGCCACCCAACTTCACATTTCTCAGCCTTCTTCTCTGACTGGTTGTTGTACCTAGTGTAATATATGTATGCAAGTTATTTTAGAACTTCAGTAATTTTCATAGTTCCTTCAATCCCTTTCTGTTTCAAGACAATATTTTACCCTAAGTCTTTTGTTAAGAGATTTGAAGCTGCTATTTGTTGTTGTGTGGTAATATTTGTCATTATTATCCATCTTGTGTGGCATATATTTAGAAGGCCAAACTGTGGGCTCTGTATCTGTTTCCATAATAACTGAAGAGGTGATCCATTTTCTGTAAAAGTGGTTCGAAGTGTTTTTTTGACAGGGAACTGGATAAAAACTTGTTTTTTGGGGGAATTCCAGCAAAGAGTTGATTGTGACCTCTGATGCTCTGTAGTGTCAAGGACAGATGGGAAGATGGTATGAATCAATATATGTCAACTGCACAGATGGTACAGTCATGCCGTGTCCATATCCTGATCTCCTATCCCTTTGAAACAGAAATTAATAATCCCTTCATTATAGGCAATAGCTGCCAACCAGCTGAAAGATCAGACTGTGACTTGGGGTGAAATTCTCTGCAAGGTTTCTGTGCAGCAAGGAGGCTTGACTGAATGTTGATTTTTAAAAAGTGGCCTTGGGTTTGGTGTTGACCTATCTTAGGGCACAGAGGGACCCTAAATGTTGAAGGGGTGTGGGGCAGGCAGCTGTGGGGAACAGCACCAGCCATGGAGCACCAGGGCAGGGTGAGATTTGGGGCATGGAAACATGTGGAGAAAAACATGAGACCAACCCCCCTTCTGCCCCCAGAGGGATCCTCAGGGCTGAGGAGAGCAGCTCTGCTGTGTGCAGGTGTACAGGATGATAGTGGCACATCGCTTTTGGAAATAAAATCTGGGAAACTTGGGACATTTGCCTGGTAACCAGATCCTCTCTGAAAAATGTTAGTAGTGCTCTTGCTTCATTGTGCTTTCTAAAGACCCTGCTTTTGTAGACATGAGGTCACTAGAGAATTGCAGTTAATTACTGCTTATGCCTGTCTGTTTTTAAAGCTTGTAATCCCCACAGCTATGGAGAAAACCAACCAACCAGCTAACAAAAAAAAATATAATTAAATACATCAGAACTACTCTTTAGGCTCAGACAAGCAGGAGACAGGTAAGCCCAGTTTCTGAACTTTCCACTTGTCTCCTGAGTTGAGTACAATCCAGCAATGGTGTTGGTTGTGGATGTGCTGGATGGCAGTGTCTGGATGCAGAATCCAAATGAATGAGCTGAGGTGGCTCCTTGCACTCTCGGAGAATTCCTGATGTGCAGGTTTCCTATGTTGCACTGTTCCGAGTGAAAGTATTGGTTTGTCCTTGTCTTTGCTTTTAGCAGGAAACAAGGCCCAGTATTAAAGGCCACAGTTTGAAGGAGAATATGTAATATAATCAGCTACTGCAACCCACCAAAACGAGTATTGGCACGCCTGCACAGGCTTCACTGGTAATGATGAATTCAGTATTCACCACATGGACTAATTAATGCACTAGAACATCTCCCAGTGCAATTTGCAAGTCACAGATTGCATTAGGTGATACAAATGACTCATTTGTGAACCTGAAGGATGACCTTTGGCAGGACTAACTTCTGACCTCAGAAATATTAAAGAAAGGTTATTTCACCTTGCCATTGTCTCCAAATGCCAAAATAGCCCAATTAAAAACCTTGACATGGAACCATAGGAGCAGATGCGAGTCCTAAAGGGCATTAATTATTTTCAGTGTCAGCTGGTTGTATAACTGAGGCCAAATGAGAGTTTGGAAAGCTATTAAGCCCCTGTCTTACATGGATTGGGTCTAAGGTTTGAATTGAAAATAGCGTGTGGTTTGCATTTGGGTAAGAAGCACTGAGTGGAAGGGCAGGTTGTCCCAGAGAGAGGTGTGAGCTACCTTCCTATACAATGAATGTTAGCTGATCTTTAAAAATGCACCCCTTCAGTAATAAGAACCCATCCCAGCTTCAGAATTTATGAAATAATCATTAGTCACCATGCTGCGAGGTCAAAATCCTGTGCATATGTTCAGCATTGTTTCCTTGTGTGCTGTTCTCACCCTCCCTCCCTGGCCACTGATCTTGTGTGTGTGCTTTTTTCCCAAATGCAGTGACAGATGAAGATATTGCACCAAAACTAAGTTCCCATATGGCTAATTTCTACATTTGTTTTAACAACACACAGATTTAAAACAAATGAAAACACAAAGACTTGAGTAATCTTGGCGTTCTTTCCAGTGCTCTGTAATTTCTTCCTCCAGGTGGGCTTTTATTGACACATACTGAAATGCCTTGATGTGTCTTAAAAAAGAAACTAGTCAGACCATAATTCAGTCAAAGATTTTCATTTGTTTGGGGCAAAGCCTTGTATAACACTCACCTTCTTCCAACGTTCCCTTCCTAGCCTCAACAGTTTGAAAATAATTTTTCTTTGCTCAGTAAACTGAAAAAAACCCCCATATCTATGTATTTTTAAGGCGTCTGAATAAATAAGCTTGTTATTTACATCCATATCCAGAAGGGTTTATGTCACTAAAATCTACATTGGAGTTAGTTTAAAATTTATTTTCTGTTTCCTCTTGCCATGGTTGTTTCAGCATTTGTCACCAAGAATAGCAAATGGTAATGTCTCTTGAATGTCATGATCATAGGAATAAGATAAGAATAGATACCTTCAATTCAACTGAATGGTTAGTGATAATACCCAAGGGAAGAACTTCCAAATTTTGGTTGTTTTCCAAACATACTTTTTCTCACCTGCTGGGGATTGCCCCTTGCCTTCATAGTTCTGAAGCTCTGCCAGGGGAATATAATATTTATGTTTCCCATTCACATGATGGAGAATTAAATAGAGGCATTTTTCTCTCCAACATCTTGGTGTGTCCTTCAGCTGCCTCTCAGTGTTGTTGTTTGTTATTTAGTGGATGGTTCAGTCTTACCCTGCTATAGAACTGAGTTACTTGAAACTCTCCTGCGTTGTGTGAATGAATGAAATAAGAGATTTCACCAGAACCTTTAGCTGTGCTTTAACCGAAGTGTTTCCTCAGTAAGTTAGGTCATTATCACTCCTATGGAATCCCAAAGAATTCACTGGGATGATATGTAGAAAGAGATACCACAAATTCAGAACAGGAGATTTTCCAGTTGTTTTGCTTAGGCTACATTTACTCATTCTGGTTCAATCTTTACATGTCCAAATGGATAATGCTAGTTGATCCCTTGCTTGTAGAAGAGTAGATTTCTGGGGGAAAGGGAAGTACAGTCTCATGGTCTATTCACAGGGCTTTTTAACTTTGCTATTTGCATTGTAGAATTAATCTTTCTGTAGTTGCATGGTGAGTTACAGGCATCTTACTGCCACACTTAACCTGTTCCTAAATTCAGGTAATAAAGCTCCTTAAAATGGTTGCTGGATTCTTAAAGGACGTCTCTTCTTAAGAAAATTGGGGCAAATGTTTATGAAAGTTGAAAGACGGTGAGAAGGGCCATGACACAATTGCACATAATTTCCACCTTCTATTAATGCGTGAAGTCAGAACATAGACATAACCTTTCTTATGTTCAATTGTCACTGATAATTTAAGTGTTTTCTTAAGTAGGTCTTCTATTCTTTTTCTGCTTGTAGAAAATACTTTTCCATAGCCACAATGAAAGCAGCAAGAAAAAAAATTTTGTAGTTCAAAAGGGCGGTAAAGGGAAGGGAAAAGCAGAGATACAAAAAAAAAAAAAAGTATAGCTTTGTTAAAGTAAGAGTTTGTTCCATGAGCAGTGAAACTAATGAAACTAAACCCTGTTTTTCCACAGATTTGTATTGTTTCCTGTGCTCCTTTATCACAATAACTCCATTCATCATGTCTGCTTGTCACCATAATATTCTTTGATCACTGACATAACCTTTGTAGCCCTCACTCCAATATTCTCTGTACTTCCCTATGAACCTGAGTTCTGCTGCAAACATCCAGTGCTCTCCTGCCTTCCTTTAGAACTGTCCCTGAACTGTGATCCTCGTGTCTTGTGCTCCCTTCCACTTGGGCTGCACAAGGATGCATTTTCTGCTTGCCTGGCTGAGTTGTACCTGTCTTCCCTTTTGTGGCAGAACTTATTCTGTCAAGGTATTGGCATGAAAATATCAAAACTTTACTTTTTTGAGACTTAGGTAGAGAATGGACAAAGGGTTAAAACTGTTAGGGGGGAGAGACTCATGAGCAGACAATGTGATCTCGCAGATCCTGGTTTCCTTAGGAAATGAGACTTAAAAAAAGGCCTGATTGCCTCAGGGGAAGAAGACAGGAAACTGCCCCACTGGCCAATTATGGCATTGTTTTCTTGTAATGTGGTTTATTTGCCATACTGATGAGCGCTGTCCCAAGATCTGAGCTCAGAAGTGTTTGGGTGTCTCTGATGCTGCTCAGTGTTGCACTAAGTACATTTTCTTGTGCAAACAAGCTAAAATGGCTACATAAGAATGTAGGGCAGGGTTACTGAAGTGAACTAATTTTTGGCTTTGCAAATTCTCATAATGTCTACCTATAACAATACACCTGTGGTTTGGGGCATTTCAGTTCCAAAAAGCCTTTTCCAGATGCTTGTACTTTTGACAAATGTTACCTCCCGTGTTGAAATGTTCTGCATTAGGCAAGATGTGAACATTATCAGAATTTTTGATTTAAAAATGAGGTATTGTTCTTGCATCTGTGAATGCTTACCTCCTACTCAAAGTTGTGGCCTTCCTGTAGGTAGTGCCAATGGTTTGGTGCTCAGAGTGTCTGAACCTGGAATTCAGCAGGGATTTGGTCCCTGGGTTGCAGAAGTGTCTTTTAGCGATTAGTTGAAAATCTGGTTTGAGTTCTCAGTTCTCTAATGGTTTAAAAACCTTGCTCATGCACCCTGGCTTTTGTTATATAATAGCAGGTTTTTCCAAATGATCTCCCAGCATCCCCTGGCTCTGTGCCTGTGCTCAGCTGAAGGGGAGGCTCGTTCAGCAGGCGATTTTGCCATTTTCAACTTGCTGTTTGCAAAATTTAAAAGGCCGGATTGCATTGGATTCCATTTATACTGTGTGGGTGTATCCAGGATGTGCTTTATCAGGATGTTTGGAAAGAGATCTCACTCTGAAGTTGCATTCAGAATTGTTCTGTTGGTTTTGTGATGGTGATATGGGATAATTGCATGCACTAAATGCCACGTGCAATGTATAAAAACAGCAGTTTCATAAGAGAGGTGAATGATGTGTATGGAGTCAAGCATGGTTTTAGAGGAATGTCTTCTTAAGAAGACACGCTGAATGGAAAAGAAAAAAATACCCTTCTAATTTCACCATATTCTATTTTGTGGCAGGATAACATATCCAGCTGAACTTTTCATTCAAAAACTAAACTGATTTGGGAAACTTAATATCCTCAGACTTTTGTCATGGATTTGAAATTTTTACTAAGTTTCATGTATATTATTCACATTTGGGCTCATTAGGTAGATTATCAGAATTGCAGCCTGTATGTGCTGATGGCTGTACTGATTTAAAATGCCATTACTGGCAACTTTTGCATTGGATTACATCCTCCCTGACCCTTGAAGTTAATGGAATTACAGAGGGAGTGGTGTATTAGCCCAGAGGTTTGGCCTACAGTCATCTTTCCCATTTGTGGCAGAATGGCATTGTCAGGGAGCACGTGGGTTGGGGGAAATGGTGAGCTCAGAGCTGGGGCTTTTCTTGGGTGTGTAGTGGCTGGTTTTCAAAATTGCTTTTCTTGTAAGACCGAAACTGATACATTAACATTCTCCTGTTTTCAATTAGCAAAAGCTCATTTTGAAAAAATATATTGGTGGCCTGTTGTGTGGTAGATGATAGGAAGAAAAAAACATGGAAAACCAGGTGTAGTGAGTGCGAGTTTTTAACCAATGGAAATACAACATAAAATAGTGGCTGTGGTGCATTATATAAACTGTGTTCCACCTGGCTTGCATTGTCCCTTTCTTACATTTATGGTGTGAACATTTTTTCCCTCTCTGGAAGCAGCTGGGAAGTGTAAATTTCAGGTTTAAGTAGGTGTGTGTTGTTGCCTGTGGATTTTTTTTTCTTTTTCTTTTTTTCTCCTATGAGAATGGGTAATGGCACAACTGTATTTTGGAGAAGGCTATCATGACCAAACCAGTCCTTACCACCCCAGTGCACTGTCCCTTTAAATAAAGCATGCAGAGTTCACTTTCTGAAGTTCATTAGCTTGTGTTATCAATAATTTAGGATAATATTCCAGTGGTGCCTAAGTGCCTGGACCACCTTATTTTCCCTGTCAGCTTTCTCATACCCTAGCAGTCCAGTGAACTTGATAAGTGTCCCATCATCCTGTTAATCAAATTACTTATGAACCAAAATTGACAGTTTTCATTAATTATAAAGGATTATTCTAATTGCAATTCAAATTTATTCATTTAGAACAGACGGCATTCAGTAATATTTCAGGAAATTTGCATATTAAATGGAGAGGGTCGTCCATTAAGTATGGTAATGTATGCATATTTCCTTATTTTTAACTTCTGGGCCATATGCACTGCTGCTACTTCAGCAGGTGAAAAACCAGAACGTGCTTAATTTGTTCAACAAACACAGGGGCCATCGCACATCTTTTGGCACTAACCACCATTGTCCTTCTTCCTTTTTATTCCTCCCTCTCTCTCCCCCAAAATAACTTTTATCCTTCGAAGAAACTTCTGATAAGGCCGTTTTTAAATAAATATGTCATTTTTTTAATTTATATTTTTTAAATGGTAGGCACAGCTGGTTGGGGTTGATTGAAATGTTTTGCCATCGAAGCTGTGTTCATTAATTTCTTCAAGATGCTGAAGCAGGCATTAAGGATGCCTGCTGGAGTCCTTCCCAGTGTCATGTGGAACAGCGAGGGGGCTAATCGTCAGCCTTGTAACATCAACTGGTTACCCCCCTCGTGCGAGATGAACCTTTCCCCTCCAGTGAAAAATGAACCTGTCTCAGACAAAAGCACAAACTATGCATGCAATGAGACAATGTCATTATTCAAACCTATATAAGGCTCTGCTCCCACATGATTAAGAATCATATCTTCATGATATTAATAAGGACCTACCTTAAATCTGTTGCTAAAGTTACACACAGGTATATTTATATCTGTCCTTTTATTGATGTTGTTTTATTGGTGTTCTAGATTGGGGATGGGAAGGCTGGGGCACAGGATACTCACATGATTGACTTTCAAACTGGTAAACTGCTTCTGCACCGAATGTGAAAACTCTGTTGTCATGCATCACATGATCCAGCTAGCAGTGGGTTAGTTAACATACCCAGAAATTATTGCCATCTTGCCTTAATGGTTTTAGTAAAACATCTGTCAACTCATTCATCTTAAAAAAAAAAAAACCCAAAACAAAAAAAACTTTTCTTGGAAAAATACATTACTCATTTAACTTGTTTATAAGCAGGTTTCTTTAATTTTCTAGAGTGAAATGAAACTCTTTGGTGTTTCTATTTGCAAATATTTTGTTTTTGTTGGATTCATTTGCTCCAGGCTGTTTATGTATCATGTTAAATAATTTTTTAAGCTGTCACATTGATTGAAAGTTACTCAGAATAGCAGTGTGGAAATTACAATTGTGTTTTTTGAGCAGGAAGTGAAATTCAAATGAAAAGAATGTGTACTGCAAATGTTAATTATCTTGTGTTGCCCTTCTTCTGCACTTCTAAATGAAGTCAGGAAAAGCACCACATAGCAGTGCTTCTTGAACAATTCTAGAACAAAGTCTAAAGCACATGCTTAAATACTTTGCTGCACTGGGATCATGAACAGGAAATGAAAATAGTATTGAGAAGCTATTAACTTTGATTTTCTGGATGAACTCTGAAACTCACAAGCGGGTATATTGTGTAAATAGCTCTTTATTAGTGGTGGGGCATCTGACAGAGGTGTTTTCAGGGGCTCTGGATTAAAAGAGAAATGGAAAAAAACCCTGCAACCCATTTGAGAGCTTTCAGGGTATGGACTTGACTCCTTGATTCTGGAGAATTTTAGCCATCATGGGAAGTACTCCTGAGTATTGGCCTGTTGCCTTTTGTCAGACTAAAGTTTCTTTAAACAAATCTCAGATTTTGTTGCCACTTCTGTGCCCTGAATTTTCCGTAGCATGGGGAGGAAATGTCTTCAGCTTTGGGATGAGAATTTCTGGAAGAGGGACTGCACTGAAACAAAGTGTCTTGAACTCAGGGGTCGAGGTTATTCTTTACAATGTGTACATGGGCCAGTGCTTCACCATATGGGAAATCCATATGCCCCATTTGCTTTTCCTGATTTTTATGTGGCTGTTGTTGGTATTCCTTGGTAAAGGCCACACCTTCCCTGGGTTCAGCCTTCCTGTGTGTGACAAGTTCAGCACGGAAGGGGCACAGTTTGTGCACAGGGCAGCTTCGTGCAGGATCAGCAGTTGCGGTGTGTTGGTTCTGATGAACTTAGACCTGGCTGTGAGCTGTTTGTCTGTCCCAGAGCCTCTGATTGCAACATTGAGTCTTGGCCTTATCCGCAGTTCTCTAGGCCAAATGCTCCTTCTGATCACTTCATGTCAGGCCTGATTTGCCTTTTCTAAATGCACAAAGGACATGGCATCAGCATTGTGCAACTCTCATCTTTGCTCGGGTTTTGTGCTTGCTGGGTCTTTCTTAGTTAAGTGCAATTTCCCAGCTGTAAATGTAAGCAAAAATACCCAGAAAAAAAAAAATCTTTGGTCTGGCATGACAAATTCCCATTGACAGAAAGAACTTAAAAATGTAGTAGATTTCTTCAAAGTTCTCTGTTTATTTAATCTGAAAATCCATGAAAAACGCTATCCTTGATGAGCATTTGTGAATCTTCAACTGAGTTGTCATCATTATTGACAGTTGACTGTTTTGCAAATAACAAATCTGTTAAAAATATTTCTTTCCTTTCTGTTTGTATTCTGATATCACTCTTTGATATTTGCTAATGTATTCACAATTATTAGAACTTAATTTAATTAAAAGTCTGCAGGCCTGGGAAGCACACAATCCTAGCATTTATCCTCTGGCTGCCAGTTTTTTCTCTGCATGTACAAGATATTTGTAAATTGGTCTTTACACTTTCCAGCCCAGAGGTGGATTTCCATATTCACTCAGGAAAAAAAAAAAAATCTGAAATGTGCAGTAACCTCAAGGCAAAATGGACTTCTTGTGTTATTTACATGCATTCTTCTCTTCATCCCCCTCTTCTCTTCATGTATGTGCTCTTTTTTGTTTGCATGGCATGTATATAAAACTTGTAAAGTGGCAGGAGGTAGGTATCCTGCTACAAGTACGGGAAGAAGGATGGAATGTCAGGAAAATTTGGTATTTGTGTTGTTTCATTTTCTTTGGAAGTGAAAATCTTGTGTGCTGTAAACCTCTGTGTCTAGGGGTCAAAACTTTCTTAAGTTTTTTTTTTTTATCTAAATTTTTTTAGAAGTCAGAAGAATATTTTACATTTGATTGTAATGGAAATGGTTTTTCCAATTAGCTGTATTTAGGCAACCACAGTCTGCCCCCCAAAACATCCAGGATTCACATGCTATGCCACAAACTGGCTTAGATTTTTCCTTAAAAGAGTAGATGGTTACTGAAAGGAATATGTAAACCTTTGCTGGTATATACCTCTTCCAGGAGCCAGGTTCTTGCCTTGCAACCAAGATCACATCTTATTCTGAACACCTTACAGAGACCAGAACCACTTTGATGCTCCCTTTTGGTGCAGCAGACTTGTGCATTATGTATGTCCCTGTGTGCATCTCGTGAGCAGCCCCTTCAGGGGAAGAGGGGCTCTGTCCCTGCCTAGTGGTGCATATAAGTTGTGGTTTTAGCAGAGTGTCAGGAGAGGTGCAAATTATGATAGGGCTTCACAATTGTTCTGGCATGTTGGAATTTTTAGAAGAGCTCAGTAAGGAACAAAAACAATATGCGAAGCTGGTAAAAATCTGTTTGTGCCTCATTTTTCCATAAGAATTAGAGTTTCTCTGATTAGTGTCTAAAAAAAACCCTCCTGTGTGGTCAGCTTTTGGTTTTCCATATTATAAAAGGGGCATTAAATGAACAGATCTTGAGAAAGCAGATTTGGTTCTCAAATGAGGAACAGGACCTTACTCACACTCATACACCTGTGCACATGACATGTGAGAAGACCCAAGACCATTTGTTCTAAGAAATATTTAAAGATATGGGAAAATTACCAGGTATTGCTGAGATTAGTCAAAAAGTACATATTAATACATTTTTTATTACGAAAAGGAAATCATACTTGAATAAAATATATGGTTTTGAAAAAGTCATATCTGCCTCAGTGATTAAACATATATGTCTTTACTCCTCTGATTTCATCAAGGTAGTTGAAGATCACATGACTTTTGAGACTGGTGTTAGGAAGCAGAGACAGCAAGTTTTTCATTTTGCCTTTGCCTTTTTTCTATTTTCCTCCTCCCCTTCTCCTTCTCTTCTCTTTCTCTTCTCTTAATTTCTCTTTTATTTCATTTTTTGGAGGGATAAATTATTGACAGATTGCATGCAAAACACACATCTGAGCAAAATATGTGTGGGTAATATTTTGAATCTTTAATGACCACATTTATGACATAGTAAATTCTGTGTTCCTAATTCAGACTTTGAATCTATATACCTATATATAGTCTTATGTACTACTGACATCAATGTGTATGAAGCTGGAGAAAAGATTATAGAAATCACATATATGTGTATGTTCTTCCTTCAAACTGAAGCTCTGCCTGTGGGATTTGTGAGGAAAATCCTTGCTTACCTGTGTGGCAATCTGATTATTCCCTGAAGCTTAGGCTGTTTGTGCCTATTTTTAGCATGAAGCATCACAACAGATTTTGTGAGTCATTAATATTAGCCAACCCTTTCTAAAATCTCGAGTTAGGGCTTTGTGCTCTTTTGTGGCACACAAACATTTGTTGATGAAATGATTGTGCTGGCTCTGTCAGTGCAGAGGATTTTGGAGAAGAGGAATCATGTGGTGTGGGGTTACTGGATGGGTCTCAGGAGAGTCCTGTGCGCAGGCATAGATTGCTCAGGCATTTCTGGAGAAGCCATTTTGCATCTCTCAGTTCTGACTCTTGATGCCCCTCCTGTGTTGGTTGTGTCTCTCTCCATTCTCCGCCCTCAATATCTCTGTTAAGTTCTTTAGGCAAGAATTCTCTGTATTTGTGTTTTTGCATGGCACTGAGCTTTTACTGTTTGCAGTGACTGTGGGTTCTCCTGTATAACCTTTAGCAGGGGCAGCCCCACCTGAGGCACAGCTCCTTGTGCAGGTGACACATTAGAGGGCACAACTTTTTGGGTATGTTTAAGTGTTCAGTGTCAGGTATGACAAGAAGCATCATGTTTCTCTCTGTCGTTTGGTTTGCTGCTACTGATGAGTTTTCTTTCCTAATGTGGCATAATATTAATGTTTCTGCCTGACAACTTCCAAGCCTGGGGGTCAGAGCTCATGTTTCAGCACACGAGACACCCAGCTATAAATCTTTTTAAATAATACAGAAGGCAAGATGGGGTCACTGCAGAAAAAGCCAGCCAGTCTGAACGAAGTGGCATTGATGCATGGAAGAAAGTGTGTGGATTTGGTTGGCATTGCATAGGCACCATTCTGAAGTTGTTCTCTTGGAAAAATGTTTTTCTGCTGAAACATTTCTAGTCTTGATTCCGGTCAAAGTTTATTAAGTCAGCTTGACTGTGCCTTTGTTATTTTTTTTGTGTGTTCAGAATACTGCAAGTGGGGTACAGGACATACATCTGTAACACCCACTGTATGTAATTGCTGGGAGCTGAGAGTAAGCAGTTGATTACTGGCAGCTGAAAATTAATTCATGGAGTAACTGCATGTTGTGTTTCTAATAGGAAAATCCAAAGGGAAAAATCAGCATCCACTGCATTAGTAAATATGGCAGAAGCTGATCCCATACACTGTCTGAAGATGCAAAACTGTCACAAATTGCTTCTTGTGTTTGTGCAGCAGCTTCAGGATTTGCAGCATGGAATGACATTGGATCTGTGTTTTTCTCCCTTCCCACTATTGTATTTATGCTGCATCTTATCTTTGCAAGATGGATGTAATATGTATCTGTCCTTAATATCATATGAGGAGCACATGGTAGATTTTGCTGCTTTAGATGTTTGCATATAGGATCCCCACAAGACTGTGTGGACCAAGCAAGGCATAAAACCACCAATGCACTTCTAAATTTTTATTTGTCAGACAGTAGCTTTTATGATTGTATATTCTCTAAATTAAATGGAAATTGTTGAGTCCTCTTGTATTGTAATGACAATAAAAATAACCATCTTTTCGTGGCATGATTGCAATTATTCATGGCATATGCTACATGTATGGGACAGGATGAAAAAACAGAACCACATTCTTTAAGAGAAGCCACTGCATTGGATGCTGAGGATGTCATGAAGGTTCTGGCTTTTGTCCTCTCTTAAGGAAAGCTGTAATACTTAGAACTAATGACTGAGTTATGGGAGTTTTCCAGACAAATGGCAATTAAAACTTACGGGATGAAACTGCCCGTTCCGCTCCTATATGCACACACACCATTGAATTTAATGCCCCTTCTTTGTGTGTGCTTTTGTCCTCTGTAATTTTCTGCAAGTAACTGGGTGCAGGAGTCAATCTTTCAGGTTTGGCTGCAAATGCTCCATGGAAAACACCTTGTAGTATGTGTTATTTTGTTGTCTAGATGACCATTATCCAACCTGTGCCTTTTCCTGACGGGTGCAACAAACACCAGGTAACTGCCCCCTGTAAAAAGTGTTTAATGAAGGGAAATTCATTGACAGGAGGAAACAGCTTATGAGGCAGCATGGTGGTAAGAACATGGTGGCTTAAAGGACAACATTTGTTTGATAAAAGGGGAACTAGGATGGAGCACAAAGATAAATCTATTTAGACTGATAGCCAGCAGCTTTAGTTAATTGTTACTGTGATCGGTTTTGCGTAGTGGGTGAGGAGAGGTGCTGTTCTGTCATCTTCAGCGGTGGCTAAGGAAAGTGTGACATCCTAATTTTGGGACAAATCAAGCAAGGAAAAAAGGGGTGTCAAGCTGAGGTACAGCAGGGGAGAATGGTAGAGAGCACTTGGTAATTCTGGCTCTGTTAGCCTGGGATCTGAAAGCAGGGCTGCTCAGGCAGCTGCATAAAGTAGGTGCTGAGGATAAAAGGGAATCTAAACCATACCTTTGTTCAAAAACTCAGAAACCCTTAGGTTTATTTTAATGTCTCTTTTCCCATCATTTCTTGCCTCTTCTCTCTGTTTTTCATGGGAGGTGACTGCCTCATCAGACCCTCAGCTTGGTTGTTGGTTGTTTGGGTCTTGACCCTGTAATCTTCTCCTGCGTGGAATGCTGTGTGTCCCAGCAGCATTCCAGAGAAAAACCAGATGGAGAATCCCATGTTGGTACAGGGATGCAGTTTGGATAATGAGGGGATGCAGAGCTCTGGCCTTCACTTTGGATTTTTGGTCTCTTTCTGGTTAGTCTCTCACTTAGAATATAAATCACAATTGTTCTGCATGTAAAGAAAGTATTTGCATAATCCTTTCCATGGAAAACAACCCTTAAAACCTAAGTAATTATTATTACGATCAGCTCTTGGTCTAACATAGTTCTGAAGATGAAATGAGAAACTTTCATAAAAGCAGCTCCTTTCCCCCTTACCCCATTTGTTCAAATTAATTAACATTGTGACAATGCTGTTTTCTGCCTACGCACTTAATAACCTCTGGAGAATAGATTAGTCTAATATTATTTGCTTACAAAGATCAGTTTTGATAGGATTTTAAGTGCAAACACTCTTGCTTGTAATCAACAACTCCTGCTACTCCGAATTTTTGCATCTTCAACTAAAACATCTATTACGCAGGCCACCTGTGGTGATAAGTGAATCTTGTCTGTGAAATTATTTTAAACACTCTCAATTCACTAAAAATGTGTATTTATTCTCTGCATTTGTAAGCTGCACACATCATTCCTCCTTTCCCTGTACTTGGTTGCTCTGTAATATCAAATTACTCTTAAACCACTTGTGTATAAAATGTCTGCTTTAGAAAAAGAGGTTCATAATTGGAAGTCACCTTTTTGTATTTCCTCTTCTCCATCTCTTTTGTTCCCGTTCCTGTGCAGCACTTTTATGTATTTCATAGTGCAGGTGGTGGTAAACACCAGGCAGGTGTACAGCTCCAAGGATATGTTGTAGCTGGGGTAGTGAAGATCTCATTTATGGTCTGAAATGAAGCACAAGAGCTCTTGGTGAGGAAGTGGTGTTTAGAGATGTGGCTACTGAAAAGTAAAACCCTGTAATCTGCAGTGATGTGGCAAATGTGGATGCCATGGGTGTTAAACTGTGCATTTCTGTTGGTGTTGGAGGGGGTTTTTGCCAGGAGGTGCAGTCAGTGATGCTCCTGTGTGTTGCTGTGTTGGGGAGTGTGGGTGTGGTAAATCATCCTGAAATGTGCAGGCTCTGGGCTCAGCCCTTCTGGAGCCAGATGTTGTTGGCTGGGCTGGCAAGACAAACCCATTTCAGCAAGAGGTGTTGCCTGAGCTGAGCATTCCATGTGGGAAAACCTGATTGTTGTGGGAATGTGGAAGCGAGGTGAGCAGGGAGTTTCTGTTTGCTTGTTTCTGAGGACTTGTCTCCCTGTTATTCCAACTGGGCTGGAAAGGTTTGGTCCAAACATCCCCTCTGGTCCTGCAGTCCTGTCTGTGTTCACATGGTGCTGCTGGTGCTGAGGGATGATGGCATTTGCTGTGTGCAGGCAGCCCTCCAGAAGGCCAACGTGTGTGTGGCAGTGGCCTGGCCTGTTTCAGTACCAAGTGAAAAAAATGAGTTTATAGTTGTTTAATAAAGCAGGAGACAAATGTTGGCCCTGTGCAGAGAGGCTGAATTACGTACTTCATGAACCAAATTAGTATCACAATGCTTTGCTTTGTTCAAGAGGTGATATGCATTTACGGGCCCATTTTTCAGCAAGATAAATATGACATACGCCAAGACTTCCCTGAAGTAAATAGTGTAAATAATAAAAGACTCTGCCAAGGAAAGCTGAGAAATGACTTAATCCTCACCCATTTATACTGTAATGCCAAAATGCCACTGACCAAATTGTAGAACAAACTGCCCATTTAATCAGCTCTCTCTAATGTTACAGAGTACGTTGTCTTCCTTTCTAATGATTCTCAGTATTCTTTCATTTGGTTATTAAGCCTTTGAATTTAAGCATTTATCCAGACTGGACTGTTTGAAAGCATTGGAGTACTGCTTTATTGCTAGCTGTTTTTTGACTATTAGCTTTCTTTGGGGAGTTAAAAATGTGAATTATTTTACCCTTTAATTCATTAAAGGAGGTGTTTTACCTTAGATAGTATTTTTCCTTATTTTTATTTCTGCTTTGTTAAATCCTTTTCTTCTTTTTCTGGCACCCAGGGCCTGCCAGCCTGGACAGAAATGATTAAAAGACTGTGTAAACATGTAGGATGGGATTTTCAAAAGTGTTCAATATTGCCCTAGCTGGGGAGCATTGCCATTGAACAGTTGTGTGAATGCTGAGTGCTTTTGAAAATCCCACTCTTAAAGTATCAGTGTTTTAACAGAGAACCTCTTTTGACACGGTTGCTCATCACAGGGCACACTCTGCATGTGTGACATCTTTAGTTACTGACAGTCAAGCCTGTAACAATGAGACGTGGTCTTTGTTGGAACCCCACTGTGGTTTGCTTTTAAAATAGTCTAATAAGGGGATTGGAAAGCTGAATGTGGGGAACTTTAGATGGCAATTTGGGATTTAATCGGGAGAAGGGTGATTGCCTTTGGTTTCCAGACACTAACTTTTGTGGCTTGAGTTAAGCCTTTAGAGGTTGGGGAAAGATAGCCAAGAGAAGGCAGCCAGCTCTTTTTAGGATTGGAGCATGAGCTCTGACCAGAATAGGAATAATTTGCTTCCCAGGAAGAGTTGTAATTTAAACTATGTCCAGAAAATCAGAAATACCTCAGAAAACTCTTTGCTCATATGAAGTGGAAATGTTCCTATTGATAAGAATTTACCTGATCGAAGAGTTGAGGAATTGAATTTGTAATCATATCAAAGTGTTAATATAACCCACACTTCTCAACCAATCAGTTATTTTCTTGAAAATGTCTCATGCACTCACAGAGCTCTGGAGAGGCCCAGTGCCAGCTGACAAAGACAGCTCAGTTCATGGGGGTGATTCAGTCACAATAAAACAGCCTCAATCTCTGTGTGTGCCAGTGAGGACCACACACAGGAGCAAGAAAAAGATGTGCTTGCTCCTAATGTCTTGTGGTGTCAGTGAACAGAAGTGATGGGGAGGTCAGGGGTGGTATAAATCTGTATAAGGACAGAAATGAGCTTAGTCATGGATCAGATCAAGAAAAAAACAAACCAGTCCTTCAGTACCCATAAGTGTAAAAAAACCGCAAACCTGAATTTGGGGATGGATTCTGTTTCTGGCCTTTGGAAAGGAAGGAAAGGCCATTTGCAATATCAGCATGTGCTGAACTGAGGGCTCAAGGCTGCTGTGAGGAGAACGGTGTTCTCAACTCAGCATCTGATTGCTGAGATCTTCTCCTGTGAAGAGTGGTTTATTTACTTTATTTTTTCCCATAAATTGAATTTTTTTCTTCAGACTGAAGTAAATGGAAATAAGAACTTATGATATACCAGCAGAACAAGCAGTCTTAATAGATGCTTATGGTATGGAAATTTCTCTCTGAATCCTCTTATCTTCTGTTTGTAAACAGGGATGAACATGGTTCTGTGCAAACATTCACAGTAGGTGCCCTCTGACAGCTTCACAATTTTCCTAACCTGATGAATAAATCACTGTTGCACCTGGTATAATTCAAGGATGTAAATTTTGTTTGTTATTGTAGATAACAGGCTTGTGCTGGGGAAAACATGATTAAGTGCAGTCCTTTCCCTGGAAAGCTTTTACCTTAGTTCCATGTTCCTATGTTGGGAGCCTGATACTGATGCAGAAAAATTACAATTTGAAAGAAATTCAAATTTTGGCAGTATCACAGTGCCAGATCAGGGCCCAGGACCTACAAGGCACAACCAAGTATGGGGTAAAAAAAAAAAAAAAAAAAGGGAATTCTCATGTTGCCTCAGCTTTGTGTTCACATCTTTCTGTAGAAATTTGGTCTACAGTCTGGAGGATGTAGGAAAAGGGAAGCAACGCATTATTCCCCCTCTCCCACTGCAGAAGCCCTGCTTTGTGTCACAATAATGTGGATGAGGGATGCTCCATGCTGTAACGTGTCTGGAAAAAGGGCAAAGTGCTTGTGTTTAATTTGTACCTTCAGTGTTCTGTCTAACAACACTGTGACAATCAGTGCTGATAGTTGCAATTGGATTTTCATCAGTGATGAAACATCTGTAGCACTGAGGGTGATAAGTTCTGGGTTGTCTCTGGGTTGAAAAGTAGAGAAATCCTAAAAATGCTACCCAGCTGAAGGTGCTTTTATCTGCACAGCTGGGATTAGAACCTCATGGTAACAAAATTCCAGTGAATTGGTTGGCAGTATTTGCATAAAATATCTGTTGGATGTGGAGTACTTGTTCGTGTTAAATAGTTCTCTGATGCAGAAGGTCTGCCTGTGTTCCCGGAAGCAAACCCTGCTCAGTGCATTGCTGCCAAATTCATAGATTTAACCTGAGATCTCTGCAGAGGGGTTGTTTTGGGGAGAGCTGTTCTAAGCCAGAAAGCTGAGGTGCAGAATTTGTGCTGTGCCTAAAGGAGCTTTGTTGTGTGAATATAGAAATTACCAGGGTTTCAGTGGCCTTGGATTTGCCTGAATTTCAGTGGAATCAGCCAGAACCCAGAGTATATAAAGATTTTACTGAGCTCTTTCTTCGACAAACAGAGCTCCTTCATTTGATATAATGGAAAAAATATATTTTTCTTTCTCACACTGAGATGTACAGACATGCTCATTCACATGCAAATTTTTAGGAATACAGGCTGAGATAACTTTTCTGCCTTTTTTTCTTCTTTCTTTCTCACTGTACCTCTTCTGGAATTTGTAGTGCTGTTTCGTTCCACCACAAAACCCAATAAATTAAACAAGCCCCCCTGAAAAGAAAGAGACAACATAAAACATCTGTACATCACTTTTCTGGAAATCCAAATGTGATCATCAACATAAAATGTTAATAAGTTTCATAGCTATATTTTGGTCATTTTCCTAATTTTACATCCAGATATCTTTGAGTCTGTTTATAATGAACATCTTTTCTTGTTTTTTTGTTGGGTTTTTTTTTTGTAGTGACACATGCCTCCAATCACAGGAGATGTATTAGCAGAACTCTGAAGGACACACAATGTCTGTAACATTTCTCAGATAATATTGTCATATCCTTGGAGCAGCAGGCCCATTTTGAAACAGTAATTTGGTCCCTAAAGAGCTCTTTAGCCTCTGCCTTGCCTGCCCACCCTGGCCAAGCTGTCGAAGAGAGCAGCCCAAGATAGATGGTCTGGATTTGTGTAGAGTAATTTAAAGCATCCTGCTTTTTTATCCTGCTTCGTTTTCTTTCCTGGTGGAGAATTTACTTGGGAATATTCTTTATCTGCAGTATTGCTTGCTTATACTGCAGCAATAGTATGTTGCTCCTTCATTTTTTTGTTTTGGCTTACTTTTACTAAAACCTTTATTAGAATGCAGATGAACCCTGACCTCAGCTGAGGATTAAGTGAACAGATTCTTTAAGTAATAAATCTAAAGGCATATTACAAGCAAGAAAAAGGGATTTCCCTTGTGTTTTTGGATTTATAAGTGCCAGAGGCTAAACAACTTACAAGGGCTCTAAGATTGCTCCTTTTTTCTAACCTGGGACATGTTCTAATATTGTGACATAGCGAAGAATTAAGCTGGCTTACTAAGTAGAAAACATGTAGAGTAATTGAAAATGCATCATACAGACAGGAATGCTCAATGCAACGACGTCCTGTTACAAAGATTACACTGATTTATAGGGGATGTCTTAACTCCTAATCCCAGGGACACAAGATCACATCGACCATGTATTCTTTCATAAGCAGCAAAATAAAAAAGGTGGTTAATAATATATATGCTTGAGATGGAAAATGAGGAAGAGGGGGCTGGGGCAGCCTTGACTTTCACGTTAAAAGAATTTAACGGTGTCAATACTTTCATTAGGTTTTTGTGTTTGTCTCATTAGGGAAGTGCAGCTATTTTGTGTTTTTTTAGCTGAGAGAAGTAACCACATGGAGCAAGCATGAATTAGGGCTAAATATTGTTTGGTATAAGCTGTTCTGAAGAGCTCAGAGAGGAAATGGCTGGGGGTGGGGCAGGGAGGAAAGGTCACATGGACCGTGGATGTAAAGCAGGGTGTGGAAACAGCTGGAGCCCAATCACCGTGTCTTGAAATTAAAAGAGAAGATGGTGAAAACAGTTATTTTCTTTTGACCATCCAGAGGGGAAGACTTCAGGGAGAACAATGGTGCTGCTTTGCAGAGCTCACGTCACCCACGGTGACCTCACCCCACACAAGTTCAAGGACCTCTTCCCCGTTAACCATGTGCAGAATAATCACACGTACCCTTTCCTGATCTGTTCATTTTCTCCCAGCTGTTGGTTCCTGCTCTGATCAGTGTTTTGTCTTATTTGGTAACACCTCTCCAAAGGTCTGCTGGAGACTGGAAGAGCTGTTTCTCCTTGGAGTCATCCTCTTTCCTTCCTGCTTCTTATTCTCCACTGTAGTTTGGGTTGCTTCATCAAGTTCATGTTTTCAGCTGCTTCAGCTCTGCCAAGAGAACACAAATCTATTATTTCAATCTTACCTTCTCTAGGTTGAAATTTTCTGCCTCCCGTGTCCCTTGTGATTGCATTTCCCAGGTTGCAGAATATTCTCCCTTCACATTTTCCTCTGTCACTGGTTCTCAAATTGATAGGGACAACTCTTGTGCCCCTGAGTGAGCAGAAAGGGGTGCAAAGCTGTTTTGGTGGAGTTTGCCAGGAGTTTGAAACAAAAGTCTGTGGAAGTTTGTCCTATTTAGCTCAACATTTGACTCAACCCTAGAGATGGCATCGTGACTGGCAGTGTTGTTTATGTTTTGCTGCTTGTCATTGGAAAAGAAGCGTCATATTTCATTTCACACAACTTCAAGCCATCTCCTCTGCTTTCCTTGTTGTGGCCAGCTTTGCTGCAGCTTCTCCTGGTACAAATAGTTTCTTCCTGTGCCAAAAACCCTGGCCTGTGAGGAATGGGAAATTTATGGACAGCAGGAAATACTTCAATGGCAAAGCAGTTGACAGAAAACCTTTTTGAGTTACAAGTATTAAAATCCTTGTTATGGTTTCAGTTTTACTTGAGATTTTTAGAGGTGGTTTTTTTGTTGATTCACAGATTTGCCTGATACCTTATGACTGTTACATCATGCTAAAGTCTGTTGTGAGAGAAAATTAGAGAGAATAATTTCTGAGTGTTGACATTATGCAAAGAATTTATTTTGGAGTGCAGGGTACTTGGATAGTTGTGCTACCTGACTAGAGAGGCTATAATGCTACATTGAACATTTATAAATTTGGGGGAAATTTGCAATATTTGAAGATGCATATTAGGGAGACTCTTGAGTAACAGGAATTCTTAACACTTTAATGCCTGCAAAAATGTATGGCCCATTCAGGGAGGGTCCTGTGGGTTTTGTCCCCATCTTGTGGCTGTCCAGATGTGGCATTTGTAAGTCTTAATCTTTTGGGAGAAGCTGTTCAAGGTCTGTTGTCAGCCAAAGAGGAATTATTTGTGCATGCTCCTGTTCAATCGATACACTAAGCATAAAAAAGGCAATAGAAATAAGCAAGAGAATTAAAAGTCTGGAAGGAAACCTGAAGGCTGCAAAGTGGCAGCTGAGACTGCAGAATGCACTAGGGGGAAGTTTTGGAATGGTATGAGCATGAGTGGTAAAGGAACTTTCTGTACAGAAAATCCCCCAAAGCCCCCACAGTCAGAAATATTTCACATCCAAAAGAAGAAACTTTTAAGGAGGAAGCAGGATGCTCTGATAGACGACAAGGAATTTCTTGACAGAAGACCAAGAGGTTGCTATAAAGCATTCAAAGGTATCTTTGCCCCTTGCAGTTGACAAAAGAAAGTCCTGGAGAGATGCCATTGACTGATATGCTTCTACTATACATAGAGTAACAAAAATAGGAAGGACTTTTACGAGTCATGGAAAGAGTAGGTGAAGCTTTGGTAAAGTCAAATGGTGTCCCTGAAGTCTGAAAGGTAGAAAATGCTGTGAAGTTGCTCATTTATCACAATCCAGGAAAAGGAGCTCCAGGTGACTGCACCTGGCAAGCTCTGAAATCTGCAGAAGGGAAATGCTCACAATGGTCTTCATGGGGAAAAAATGAAAACTGAGCTGGAGTCTCTGAAAGAAGCAGAGGGACACATTAGGGGACAGCTGTGAATCTCACTGCAAGGCTCTGGAACAGCCAAAGTCCTGTAGCTCAGAGCCAGTACTTGGATGCTGTTCCCCATTTACTCCGGGTGAGATGATATCAATTCAAAAAGCTCAAGGAAAGAAAGGGAGCACCACTTATTGTATTATAGGAGGGAAATGGAAAGTTAGCAAGATGTGTAAATACCTTGCTTGATAAACTCTGGACTCCAGGGACTATGAAACTGCATTTTGCAGAAACTTGTCTTCTGTGGACCTACCATTCTCTCAGCATTTTCTGTTAGTTGGTGATTTTGTAATGCCTATAGTGAAATTTTGGAAATATTATATTTGGTTGGATTTGCTGTTTTGTTTGTTCTTTAAGAAAAATTTCTAGCAGTTAGGATCAGTTTTGAGGGAAGGGATCGCATTTTTAGAAAATATTTTATTCTCCAGATTCTTACAAAGTGAAATCTTACAGAAACAAATCAGAAAATAAGTAGTACAAAGAGTTGTGTGAACAAAACATTTACTGATGTGATTCCTCCAGCTTCTGCTTTTTCACTTCCAAGCATCTTAATCAGAAGAACAAAAACAAGTGAAGGAAGTTGGTATCTTTGGGGGTTGGGGATGGGTTAAGAGGTGGGAAGAGGTATAGTCAGGATTGTAGAATGATATATGAGAAGAGATTGTAGAGACTTGAAGTCTTTAGGGTGAAAGATGAGTGGGAAAAGATATGATCAAGACTATGAAATTATCAAAGGGAATATGGAATGAATATTCACAATTCCCAACACAAGGAGTAAAAAATTCCCTGTTAAATGGTCAGATAGCAGGTTTAACACAAACAAAGGAAGTACTTTTTCACACAATGCATAATTAAATTGTGGAGCCCATTGCAACAGGATGTTGTGGAGGTCAGAACTGTAAATGAGTTCAAAGAGAGACAAGTTCAAGGAGGATAGAGCTGACAAAGCCTGTTAAATATGAGGGCTCAGATACAATCTCTGGGCTTGGAGAGCCCTGAAACTTTCATTGCTGGAAGCTGGGAGAGTGCAGTCAGATACACTTTCCATGTTCCTATTTTCTCCTTTCACACAGCTTCTATTGGCCACTGTCAGAGAGATACTTGGCTCAGTGTCTGCCTTTGTGGAAGACATTATTGGTGTTGTACTTTGGAAGACTTCCATTTGTCTTTGGAATGAGTTTGTTCCAGATCTGAAATATCTTCTGTCTCCTTGGGATTTTGGTTCTCTCAGGTTGGGGGTGTGACAACCCAAGGTACTCCAACACTACTTCCCTCCAGAATAATGAGATTGGATAAGAAATGAGATTTTTAAATATAGCAGTACTTGTTTCTCTGCTTTTGGAGTCTTGCATGATGGAAAATAAAGGGGCGACATTGCAGTTTATGAATTTTCTGGTTTTCCTAGTGCCATACGAAAACAAGAAATCAACCTCCACTAAAAACTAGCATGATAAAATCCTCCTAAAAATCACAGGTAAATGAGCCATTGTTGTGAGAATTTCAATAATGCTAGTCAGGATTAGAATTAATACTTGGAGTGTTGCTGGAGACAAATGGGGAGCCAGGGCAGGCTCAAATTACTCTTCCTAAGTCAGCTCATGAACACTGTTCAGTGTCAGAGAGCTGTTCCCATGAGGAGATGGGTCCCAAAATGCACAGTGTGCCAGCTGGGATTGAATGGTGATACACAAACAGATATATGGACAGGCATGCTGTTATTATTTAATTGTGAAGTAGCTTTAGCAAAAGTCAGGATGCTAAATAACATTTTCTGTGCACAGCAGAAACCAATCCCTGTTCTCAGACATCCTCACTGTACATAAGCAGCCAAAGATGGGCAGCAGCAGGGAAGGGAGAACAGGGAGGCACAACAGGATAAAGTGATTAGCCCAAACTCACACAAAAGATCAGTGGCAAAGCCAAAAACAAGCCCAGGGTTTCTGGGGCAGAGCTGATGGGATCACATGCTGCACAAATCCATTACAGAGAGATGTAGTAGCTTTGTGGTCTGAGCTGTAAGTTCAATGTTCATCCACTCCAAAAATATAATGTATGGAGAGTTGAGTGTATTTTAAGAGTTGTTCCTTTATCCTCACAGCAACTGGAAAGGATGGCAGCCTGCCCTGAAATAGTAACTATCAATATATGATGCCTTTTGCAGCTTTCCTTCCTGATCAAATAAATAATTTGTAAGGTTTTGATGACAAAAGGATGTATCCTCTGCTCAGCTATCACCTGCCAGCACTACTCTGTGCAATCAGATTTAGAGATTTAAGCATAGAAATCGTCCTTTCTGCTGTTTCCCCTGGAAACAGGGAGCCCAGCAGAGAGGTTAATCATTTGGGTTTGCAATTCAGAGTCGGCAAAATCCAAAATAATTCCCCATCTTCTGAGTTTTAAAGATGCTGCTAGACTTCAAACTTTCAAAGGCAGTGGTGTTGCTTGTTCCCTGATATTGTTTAAAAAAACATAATTTAGACGATTATATACCCCAGAAGGGTTTACATTAGAGTGGAGCTCCCTTTGCTTTGCTGTGGTACAGTCATGCTTGGGAGAGAGCAGAAATAACCCACAGCTTCCCCTTGGGTTTGTGGAATATTCTGTATAGCAATAGCTGTGCCAGCTCCCCAGTATGGGGAATATATCCCAGTAAAAGTGGATTCATTGTGGGCGGAGGCTGAGCTGGGAGCTGAGGCATCACTGGAGCTTGGAGGAGCCCTGGCCAGTGGTCCTGTCCTGGGGGCTGCTGCCAGCCCTTTGTGGGGTGGGTGGGCACAGCACAGTCCTGTCTGCAGGGTCACCCTGTGCCCACCCCACTCTGCAGGGATCCCATCACAAAGGGGCTGCTTGTGCCACGGTGAAGTGGGAAGAGGAGGAAAAAGGGAGCAAGGGAGGGAGATTGGAAGCTGGGGAGGGACCTGTGAAGTGGTGAGTGGCAGAGGAGAAAATTCATTGGTTTCACGGAGTTAATGGATCCAGGACTAGCTCATCCCCATATAAGCTGCAGCTGAAACAGATTGCAGGGGGTGGTTTGCATGTTCTTCATTGAGGTTGATCACCGCCACCCTGCACACCATGCAGAGTACCCTTTGGAGCCTAAGGCTAGGAAATATTCTGTATCTCTCCACTTTTCTACCAGCCTATTGCAACATCTGCTGTATGTGATGTGCAAGGGCATGAACTGGCAGTGTCCAGGCATGAGGATAAGCCACAGCTTCAGTTCAACTTCTCTGTGCCTTGGCTGTGTGGGATTAAGTAAAGCCAATCTCAAAGTACTGGTGCTGCATGCTGCATTTCCTGCTTGAGAAAGCTCTTGAAAAAAATCTTTAAAACAATGACAAAACCAGAGGGTTAAGAGGGAAAAAAAAAAAGAGAAAAAGGCTTTCTCTGATGTCTTGACCATTGGGGTCAAAACCCAGTAGGCTGAACTGGAGACATTATAATTTCCATTATTAGGCTTCTGAGGGAGCCATGACTATAAGCACATTTTCCTGGGCTTTCAGTAGTGTTCAAATATATTGTAATGTTTCCTGCAGGAAAATAGGGGTAATTGCTGTCACTATACTCTGGGGGCTAACATTCTCAAAAGATATAACTAGTCACTGCAGAGGGGTTGTACCTGAAATGAATTTGACCCATAATATATTGCAAAAATACTGTGTGCATCTTGGGATATCAGCACTCTGCATGCTTTGGAGGTGGGTCAATTAAAAGGCTATAATTTAGGGTCTACATGAAAGTCTTTGGGAATAAGGAAGCCTGAATTCCATAATGAAAATCCATAAGGTTGTTTTCACTGTATTGGTGTGTTTGTATCTGTAGTCTGTGTGGAGATAAAAACATATTATCTCATTTGTGTGAGATGTGTAAAAGTTAGATAAAAATATGCACATAAATAGTGTGTGCACAGGCACGTACATGTGTGGAGAACATCCATGTGCACCCACCCCTGCCCCCCACACCTCTGTGTTAATGAGCTTTTCCTCTGGAGAGGACAAGTCGAAAGGAGCCAGTCCTTCCAGCCAAAAAAATCAATTGCTTCTTCATGAATTATTGAGATGTTTGCCATCAGTTTCTTTACAAAAAAAAAAAAATCCAGTCATTGTTCGATGTTTCCTCCCCCAGCATACTCTTTGCTTTTACTTGTGATGCCATGATATGAAGACACAAATTCTCAGATATTAAAAGTTTTCATTCTTTTAATGACACAAATATTGCAGTATTTGGGTATCTTTTTCTTCTCTCCAGTTCTAGCTGTATTTGTGCACATAGACACTTTTCACATACAGCAACTGTCATCTTCCTCCCAGCACTTAGCTAAGGAAGGGACCCTGCAAGTAAGAAAAAAAAAGAGATTTCATAGCAGAAATACTAATATTTCCTCTGTGCCAAGTGCAGTATTGATGTACTGGAGCTCAGACACTGAATCAGGGCTCTTACGTGGAACTGAGACACCACTAAACGGAGACTTTTGCCTCCTGTGTAAATAGAGAGATTAATGACGTTAAGTGAAAGCCAAGCTGCTGAAATGTTACCTTCCTTATGGTGCTTTGAATTTCCCTTATTTTTGATAAATGAACCAATCTGGCAATAAAATCCTTGCACAGTAGGTTAATAATGTCATAGCTGTACTGCAAAATAGTTATGTTTGTACTGTCTCTTTGCAAACAATAATCCTTTGAAGCCTGATGAATCTATTTTCAACCAACTTGTATGATCACTGGAACACAGAGCTTCCCTTTTGAAAAAAGAGCTTAGAAGATATTTAAAGCCCAGGAGACAATAGGCTAAGGAAGAGGGACAGTGATTTAAAAGGCAGAAATTGGGTGAACTCCTCTTTTTAATTTCACTTTTTTCTCCGTGTCTCCTTTAATAGTGTTGTAAGCATTTTAAAAAAGATTTCCTTGCTACTTTTTCTAGCCACAGACAACTTCCCCAAGGGTTTGCTGCAACATTAATTTATCACTTACAAAAGTAGCTTTTCCCCTCAATCACTTGTGAAGAGAACTGGAAAAGCAGGGGCTGAGTGTAATCAGAAACTTTGCTTGCTAAATCAGGTCTGAGATTGAGCTGACTTTGGAGGGTGACTTTCTGATGGTGACACTGGTTTTGTTCTTGTGCTCTGGGAGGAGCTCTTATTTGTATTTATATGGAGTTTATCATATTTATGTATCAACCAGAATATCGGGCACAGTGAACTAATTTCCCAGCAGGAGTTTTTGTTGCAGCTTTGCAAGACATTTTAAATGTGGACACGTGGATATACTGGCTTTGTGTACTTGCTCATGGGGGGGTTTAGGAGGTAAAAAGAAACTGCAGAAGCTGTGAGAACAAGCAAGTTAATTGAGTACAATGGGAAGAGAGCTGTGCAGGCAGCAGCAGATCCTCTGCCTGGAGAGTACTCGTCACTGTTCATATTCAGAGAGGAGCTCTTGGCCCTTCCCTCAGCGAACAGAGGTGTCACAGCAGTCCTCAAAATTCCTGTCACTTGACCCTGCAGAGGTCTAACCCTCCTCATTGCACTGAAACACAGACCTTGCACACCCCCTTTCCATTTCAGAGAGAAGCTCTGATACCAGGAGGGGATTAGGAAAGGAGAGGAACAGGGCAGTTGTGGAGCAGGGCAGCAGGGTCCTTAAACATCCTCCTAGGCCTGGGTATCCCCTGCTTACAGACCTTTCCCCCATCCTCTCTGCCATCTCCTGAAAGATCAGCTTCCTAAGGACTAGCATGAGCAAAGGTGGTGTTCACCACACAAGGAGGAGAAATTGCACCTTGCATTTTAGGTGACTGATCAACTGTGTTGGCCCAGTTCTGCACAGAACTCTCATTACCTCTCTCAGCAGATCACAGACCTCTAAAGGGGGTCTTTTACCAACAGAAAGACCAACTTGATTGCAGCAAATAATTCTGTTGTCTCCAGTGCTCATAAGTGCATCAGGATGTGAGCAAGTGGATTTGGTGCTCTGAGGAGCATAATGGATTGGCAGAAACTGGGAGAGGAAAGGAATCCTGAAAAACCAAAGTCTCCCATCAAATGGTTAGCAAAAAGCCAATTGTTCTATTTACAAGAGCTCTCCTGCCTGGAGGAGAGGCAAAAAAAAAAAAAAAGTATCAAGACAAGCATTTCCTCCCTGTAATGATAAGGAGCTGTTGCCTGCAGCATTCAGACTACATGGTTTCACAGATGTTTTAAAAAAACCCCAGCCAACAGTCTCGCTCTACCTTAACTAGAGCAGCAGCACAATTGTCTGTCAGTCTTTGTACAAAGCAGAGTGGAAATATTGCCCTCCTGTTTCTTTAAGTCCCAGGGACTTAGTAAAATTAACACTAAATGTTTTAAAAGAAACCCTATCAAAAATCACTGATGATTTCAAGTTATTATTGAGCATGGGTGTCTGGGTAGCTTGGGGCAGTGCACATAAACTTGACAAACAGGGTACTTTAGTGCTGCCTGCCCAGATCCACATAATAGGGCAATGAAGCTTTTATTCATTCAAAGAAAGGTTGAGTTTGATTGGCAGGTCAGCCTGCCTGAGCACCACAGTCTCTTTTCCCTAACACTTCACTGCTATCAATTACAGTTTTGAATGTGAATTGTTTCTAATGTAAAATAATGCCAACCTCTGCCTCTAACCTCAGGCCAGAAAGCTCTCCTGTGTTTTTTTTTTTTTTTTTAATTCATATTCACTGACTGCCTGAGGAATCTGTTTCTGCTTTGTGTTTTCTCAGTCTCTCACCAAAGTGCTGCCATCAGAAGCCAGATTCATGCACAGCCCATTATTTTCATTGTATTAATGATATCATTGGTGAGCAAAATTAAATAGAGTGATTTGTTCCCCCTTTCCCCTTCAGTGCTACAGTAGTAATGTTTGTTCTTTTAAACATGCAGGTTCAGAGACATAATTCATAATAAAGTTATAATCCATTACAAGCAAGCATGACTCTGAAATTGCTTGATTTTTATCTGGCAGTTGACTTAAATCTGTTTGCAAAACTTGCCAGATTGAAGCGAATGCAGATCTTATTTAAATCAGGTGATTTGGTTCAGCTGCCATCTGTTGGCCGGTTCATTATTATGATTTTGTGGTTACAGTAGTTACCTGTCTTCATTTATTTCAGTAAAACAGAAATTACATTTAGTAAATAGTGGGGTGTTATGTAATGTCTCTGTACCCCAGGGAGCTGGGTTTACTTGTATGCATGTGGAACTTTAACACAAAATCTCCTTTCTGTGCTGGATGACCATTTATGCTGCAAGATGCATTTCCTGTTCTTTGTGACAGACCTCAAAAATGAGTTCCTCTGCTGGCTTATAAAAATGCCTCATGTGCTGCATTGTGGAAGCTTAGAAAGGTCCTACAGGATGGCATTTTTAATGGGCTCCAGAGTGGGAAATTTGGGTTTAGGACCCTCTGAATGGTGGAGTCAGTTGTAGGGAGTTCTTCTGTAGACTGAGATGCTGTTGGTTGTTTTCCTGCTCCTTCATATGATTCATGTTCCCTTACTGAGGACATTTATCCAGTGTAACAAAAGCTTCTATTCCAGCTGAATTTCCATTTCACTGTTGTTTCATCAGGATTTTCCCTCTCTCGTGTTCATGGCTCGACTCTCCTGCTCCATTATGGACCCCTGTAGCACTGCGTGCACTCTGCCTCCAGTGACATCACTTCAGGCTTTCTCCCATCACATCCATTATTATCTTGATGGGGATATACAGGAAAGACCTACCTTTGCTCTTTCATCTCTCTTGAGACAGCCACTCTGCAGAATAACCTAGAAACAAGCCATCCCTTCTGGATGGAATTGCTTACAAAAATACAAGTTTCAGGATGAAGCCGTGCTTGTGATAACAGCTTTTTTTTAACAAATACATTCTTAAATGGGATTAGAATATATTTAATTTTATAGTGTGATATTGTAATGTTTGTGGTGGGAAAGGATCTCTTACTTTAGAAAAATAAGTGGATAAAAATGTTATATATGATACTTTGTATGACATGGCTGGAGACACCTCCTGCTCCTGGAGGTTTTATATTCTCCTTGTGGGCTCCTTTCTGCTATCTGAGATTTCTCCATTAGCTCCAAGGATAGGGTGGGCTGAGAATTTGAAACAGGAAAATGTGAAGTCTGTTTTTTTTTTCCTGTTATCAAGTTTCACTTGGCCATGGTATATATCACAGTGTCCAGCAGACTGTCTGAGGAAATTAGAGACTTCTCAGCATATTGAGTATTTCTGTCATGCCATAAATTAGGTGATTCAAGGTATGATTTCTAGTTTTTCATAGTGTGTTGTTCTTCTATTTTGATTTCAGATGAAAATAAGTATCAACATTTCAGACTTCTAATTCAGACAAAATTCCAAACTTTGAATCATTTGACATTCAGCAAAATTCAGAACATGGCCTGGTAGCCTAGTCTTGGTCAAATGGCAATTTTTATAGCCACTTTGCCTTTTGGGCAGTGGAGGTAAAGTGGCACAGGGTCTGATTTCTGTGTTATACCAGTTTTAGAGTAGAATAACTCCACATTTTGCATATGGAATTCCTGATTTACAAGCTCAGGCTAACAGACCACTTTCACAACAAGCACGTTATGTATTTTTGGTGCAAATAAATGTGTGCTCCTCAGTAACTGCCTTGTGAGGCTCAGCCCTTTGGAGTCTGAATGCAGCATGTGTGGAAAGGAAGCTATGAGAGATGCCACCTACTCCAGCTCGTCCTCCACTTTCCAAACAAACATGGCACAAACACATTGTAAATAAAGATGACTTCAGACACAGCTCTTTTCATGGGTGAATGAGTTACACTGGGCGTTTTACTGGCAGGAGAAATGTTCCCTGGATTCCGCGTTTGAATACTTGATCTGTTAGCATTGCTGGATTCTTTCGTTGCTGTGTATTGATTTAAAGTCTCTACTGCAAACAAGCCCTCAGCTGGCTGGAAGGCAGCGTTTGGGGGAGATGCTGCAGCCAGGGTTGTGTTCTCCAAGGCTCCAGGACAGTGTTTGAGGACCATCTCACTGTGCCAGCAGCCATTTCTGGCAGTTTGACAGTGCCTGTGCTCTCGGGGCTGTAGCATTGCGCTGGCATTGCCCGGCCTGATGGGGAGGATCATGTTCACCTTCGCTGGAGTATGAAGTGGTTAAGGCTGTAATTCAAGAAAGCAATTGAGCATTTAATGTAAATCCATCCTTGTTCTGCACATGCTGAAGCATGTGTTAAACTTTGACTTTAATGAGACTTGACCCAGTGTTTGAAGGTCTATATGTACTTAAGATCAGCTGATATCGTGAAGACTTTTTAGCTGAACTTTATGCACAGTGTGGATGTTGTGGTTTAATATCAGATGAAACAAGGCCTAATAAGAAAGTTTTTTGGCAGATCAGTCTTTTGACTTTTTTTTCCCTCATGAAATCTGTTGCAATTCATAATGCATCCTCTTTCTTTTTTTTTTTTTTTTGAAAGAACACATGAGGAATTGAATAATGTAGCTTATAATTTTATGAGGCACAAAAATTTTTGAACAGTCAGCAGAATCCTTCCTCAGTTGTTTGGAAGCTTAAGGGGTTTAGAAAGTTCTTCCTTAGAGATAAATAAGCTGTCAATTCATGATGAAGAAAATCAAACTTGTGCTGTTGATTTTGGCTGTGGTATTTGCAAAAGTATGAGAGAAATTTTTGCAGTCATAGAGCGCTCCATGTGTAAGCATTTAGCTTTCCAATGCCACATTGTGCCTCTGATAGCATTTCTAAAAGGTAAACAGAAATGTCAAAATAATGAAAATAAAAGATTAACCATTCCGATTTTTGAGAGTTAGAAATCAAATCTGTATTGCAAATTAATAGAAAGCCAGATCAAGTTTCAAAAGCTGCTTATTGCACCATTGCCTGGCTTTTTTTTTCTCCCTTCTTCTGAAGGCCTTTTTCAGACTTCACCAGATTTAGATTGTGAAATGTCTAAACAGAGGTTCTAAACAGAAACCTGGGAGGTATAGAAAGTATGCCAAGAGCAAATTAGTTTACTTAGTTCATGACTTTAATACACCCTTGCAATTAGCAGAGTATTTCCTTTGGACTGTGGTCTCAAGGTACGTGTTTCTGTTCATGATAGTTTTTTTTTAAATTTGCTGCCTTTAAATGAGAAAAACCAAACTCCACAGTTCTGCCCTGCTGGGTCCATATGTACCAGGAGTTTGATCACGTTTGAGTCACAGTTTAACTCACAATTCAGCATCTCCAAATGCATGGGCAGGTGGGAGGAAAAAGGCTGAGTTAGGACCTGGTTGCAAACAAAACAGAATTAGGGTGTAAAACCTGCTTGCCAGACCCCTCATTGATACACCAGTTTCTCATGGGTGTATGTCCTGAGGGGTGTGTTGTTTTTCATGTGTTCTCTTCTGCTGGAGAAAATACACCTTTTTGGTTGAGTAAAATATTGAACTCATGGTGGTAAACATTGTTGAAAGTGCCAATCTCCTTGGAGCTGCATCTTCCCCTACAGATATCCTAAACCATTCCAGCTCCTGGAAGCTTTGTCTCTCTGCCATCTCCCCATTTCCATCAACTAAATTCACTTCCTTCTCACTGCCAAACCTTCTAGAAACAGCTTCATTTCTCCCTGAATCTTCCTGAGCTGCCAGCATGGTCATCTCTCCCCTCCCTGGAAAACAACTGCAACCCACCTCGGAGCTGCCAAATTGGCACCCACAATTGCAGACTCCTGACCCAGCACAACACAACCCCTCTCCCTCAGATACTGATCCTGCCCACAAACCCCCCACAATGGCAGCCTGACCCTGGCTGACACAATTGCCCCTTGTGTTTGCCAAACCCACAAAATTATAGGGGTCGTGCAGGAAAGGGCCTGAGGTGGGTGGGTTCGTGCTCCCCGTGCTGTCTGTGACACTGTGACCCTATTCATGGGCACATCCTTGCTGCAGCACCCGGCAGCCTGTCTGCAAGGCATTGCTTTAAATTGTAGCCTTAAAAGAGCCTTTTTTAGATGCAAATGAAAGACCCAATAAGAGCTTAAAAAATAAAAAAAACCTCCCTAACATGTATTAAGATTACTAAGAAATGTCTGAGCTGCTTCTGTAGTTCTATAATTTTTCTGTGTTCAGTCTAAATCTTTATTTCTCATGCATGCATGTAGACTGCCATGCACCCAAAGCCAGTCTCATCATTTATATTTGTACGTGAGAAATCTTCAAGCTATCAAAGATATGTTTATATTTGGCATAGAAGAGCTATCTGATGGTCACTCAGGTTCCAGCCCAGTTTCTTTTAATAGATGGTGGTGTTTTAACTTTGTATTCCAGTTCTACCAGTGGGAGAATGGGAGAAATTATACATCCTCATTTCCAGGAGGTGATCTGTGGACTAATCAGACAGTGTTTATAACACATGTTCTAAAATGTAAATTCATATAAATAAAAGTATGTGTATTTATGTATGCTATATTTATATGCAGTGTAAATATGTCTAAAATATAGGTGCACATGCATGTGACTGTGTACATGATAGACATGTAAAAGATTATTTTATTATTTTTCTCCTAGGGTGTTATTAATTTACTCCTGTGCCCCTGAGTGCCCTGGCTTGGGAGCAGGGTTTGGGGATCTCTTCTCCCAGCTGTGTTTCTCTGCAGGCCCCCTGGCTGTGTGCTGGGGCAGGATGCAGCAGTGCCCTGCTCCTTCCAGGGAGGTTTTCTCTGGGCTTGCTAACACAGGGAAATTTACTGGCATAATTATACCTGTATAATTATGCTGGAGTAGTTATACTGCTCTAACTCCCCTGTGAATGCTCTTGTGCTGCAATAATAGTGCCCATATGGGGAGTTACACCAGTATATCTCTACTGGAAAATATCTCCAAGTCCTTCTCTAGGGGCAGATTTTGCAGACCAAGGTGCTGCACAGCCCTTGTGGACCCTTGGTTTGCGCATTGTGGTTGGCTTTTGGCAGCCACGTTTTGTGCACAGGAAAAAGTTGTTTAGAATTCCTACCAGAATCTTTGAAAGGAAACAAACATTTTCTTTCAGCAATATAGCATTTTTTTTCTTCTGCAGTCTCTTTATTTATTTTTTTAATATCTCTTAATATCTAAAAATACAGATGTAGCTTCTGACTTTTGGGTTCAGGAATTTTCTTTTTAGATGTACTGAGGATCAGATATAAGCCATGTCTGGAAGCAATACTTGGCCAACAGCTGAGTGTGTGTGTATGTGTGTGTGTTCATCTATCCATGATTCATTCTGAGGGCTGTTTTAGCCTTCATAAAATATTCATGCTGGTTGTGCATGGTTCTATAATTGCCATCTCAGGCCTTGAATTATTTATAGGTTGTACTGTTCACATAGTCTCATTTACTGATAGAACAGATAACACTATACAAGAGGATCCCAAACACTCTAATGCCTGTTACTTTGCATTAAGTAGTGGAATTATATTACTGTAGGTGTAAAATGCTGGCCTTTTTCTCCTCTCACTTTAATATATCATTTTTGTATTTATAATATGCTAATTGTTGAGATGCTGTTAAGCCTCATAATTCCTGCCGAGTTTTGCAGAAATCAAGATGTGGTTGAAATGATTTAGCTCTTGATCCCAAAATGAT
The DNA here is from genome assembly GCF_047830755.1 of Zonotrichia albicollis. Classification (NCBI taxonomy): domain Eukaryota; kingdom Metazoa; phylum Chordata; class Aves; order Passeriformes; family Passerellidae; genus Zonotrichia; species Zonotrichia albicollis. The sequence continues at coordinate 3,998,874 of NC_133833.1, forward strand.
TGTTCTAAATCCACCCCCCTTCCTTCCCCCGGTGTTAGCACCCAGGGTAATTTATTGAAGTGATGTATGAGTACACATGCATACCTGAGCTCCTTTGTTTTACACTATTGATCAGTTTGTGTATCTTAACTGCTACAAACATTCACAAGTCCAGCTAATGCAGACATTCACCAAGTGTATTTTCAAGTTTGTTGTAGTCAATTAAGTGTTGACTATGAATTCATCATGAAAAGTGATCTTATTTCCATCAAATTTCCTATTCATCTCTTCTGTGATTAATTCTGTCAGCTTTTCTGACCTACTTTTGACTTTATTTTTTTACTGAATATGTGGAATTGCATCAGTTTAGCTTGGACATACAATGCACTTAGAGTTTTCTTTGCCTGTTTAGTTTTGGGCTTATTTGCTTTCTGAACCAAGTGCTAATTTTGGTGGAAAATGCAGCTGAGTTAGGATTTATTTTAATTTTTTAAATTGTTCTGCTTTTCTAATTAAAAGAAATAATTCATGGAGTAGAAATTCAGTCACTAGCAGAGCCATGCACTGGAATACTTTCTCTTCTTTTACCAAAAACTCTTGCATGTTTTTGTGAAGTCACTTATTTTCCTCCCCTCTGAAAGGAGAATATTGGCCTTTCCTTACCTTGATGACAGTGGGGACTAAGAACATAAGGAGGAAAATTTGTGTCCTTGCTGGGAGGTGCAGTGTGAACACAGGGGAAGGGATGGCTGCTGAGCTGTGGGGTGGCACTGGAGCATCCCAGGATCACACAGAGCAACCCAGCAAGGGTCTCTCTGGAGCTGCTGCTGGCTGGGAAGGAGAGCTGGCTCAAGCCCTTCATTTCAGTGCAGCTCATCCCCGTTGCTCACACAGGAATGTGGAAGGATGTTCTTCCAGCTGGGTTTCTGTTTCCCCCAGGGAGGCAGTTCCTGATCTCTGCTCCAGCTGACAGGCTGGGGATGCTCCTGTCCTCTTGGGCCACCACTGTGTTCCCAGCAGGGATCAAAGGGATCCTCAGCCTGGAATTCAGGCTCGATTCTGCCTCTGGTGCAAGAGGATTTGTTCTGATATTTGGTGATGCTTTGCTCCCTTGTGTCTCCAGAGGGATCCCTGATGTTTTGGGAGGGAGGAGCCAGACAGGTGTGGTGCAAGAAGGCCGAGGTTGTTGGTGGCTTAGCAGTGATGCAGGTACAGTATCACCTGCTCAGGGGAGCTCTAGGGGCTGCAGGGGACAGAAGAGATGACAATGGAAATTTAACCTCTCTCAAAGCAAAGTGTGGGCAAAGGCAGCTCTAGAATGAAGCAAGGAAAAAATACAGCAAAAAAAAAAAGTTTCAGCAAAACAAACCATTTTGGTGAACAATAAATTCTTGAGGAAAATATGTCTCTGCCTGAGCCCTTATTTTTCTTTATGTTAAATCATTATAAAATAAAACTTGTGACATTTACCGTTCTGTACAATGGGCTGAATTGAAAAGAGCTGTGTTCTTTTCTGTATGATTTTGTGAGCCCTAAGGGTCCCTCAGAGAAGGAAACAATGTTATTGTCATGCAGATTTCTCTCCTTTTCAAGATTTCAGAGTTTCCATGAATCCCTTGCAACAGGGTAGTTCTACTTCACATGTTTTTAATGCTTTCTCCAGCAGTGCCTGTGTGGTGACTTCTTTGCAATCTCCACTTATCTTATTGAGTTTTAGAAGTTTTTAGAGCTAAATGTGTTTGCTGTGGCATGCAGACAGTACCAAGATTTCATGTTGACACTCAGCTTACTTTTTGCTTTTCCTGCCCATTTAAAGCTTAAGGAATGTAAGGAAAAACAAAAAAAACCCAAAAGGTTATGAAGCTTCTTCTTATCTGTCATATGTTTTGTGGTAGTACCTGGAGACGTCTGGTAGGTCAGATTTATATAAAAATCATATTGTGCTGCCCCACAAAATTTTTGACTAAAAGGAGTAAAGATGGCAAATGAATGACAGGGAGGAGAATGGGATTAAAAGAACCCAGGTGCTGGGGGTGCTGTACAGCTGACATGATTGATTATGGTGATGCTGTTTATTTGGGCTTCACTGCTCTAATAATTTGGTTTTGGTCAGGAATAGTGGTCCCAGCTTCTGCTTGCATAGGTGGTGTCAGAGAGTTACTTGGAGGATGGGTTTGCACCATATAATTTCTGTGTTGAGTGCTAGAAATACAATATTGCTTTTAGAGAAAATGACATGTTTTATTAGGCAATTACTAAATAAATTTTCTGCAGTGAAATTGTTAAAATGTGTTGCCCTGGGTTTTTTGGGTCTTTATGACCTCTAGCATTTTGCAAATGATGGGCTGCGGGGACACTGAGGTGTCACTGAGCCTTACCTGGTGCACTGGTCTTTCCTCTCATGGCTGGTCTCAGACTGTACTCCCAAATAGTTTCCTTCAACAAGAAGTAGTGTGTAGAGTGCAGGAGCAGTGATGCTCAAGCCTTTCAACAGAATTTTACCATCTCTATTGCTCTAAAGCTATGAAGTGCCAAAAAAATCCCATACACGACCTAGAAAAACAAATTGGTAAGTGTGGTTCTTTCACTGATCCAGCCTATACAGAATAATTTTCTTAGAGACATTTAAAGTCTATGAAATCCTACATCGTTTCCCCTTTATATATCAGAAGTCTTTAAAAATATCTAAGATTTTTTTTTTTTAAGCCAACAATACATGAGAGAATCCTAGATGTGTGTGACACCTTTTAGAAAGTGTCTTTGTCTTTATGGTACCTGTGTGCTAGAGAAGTGTCATGATCCCTATTTTAAAGATGGGAAAAGAAGACAGAGAGATTTAAAGGTAGATTTTTAAAGCTGTTTTGACTTCTGAGGATGCAGTAAAATGTGCAGGAGGACTTTTAAGAGGGCTTAATTGCAACTTTAGCAGCCTGAAAGCGACTCAGCAGCTTCCAAAGTGTAGCAGGCGCCCAAAGGAATGTAGGTCTTCTGTGTCCTGCTCTAGTACTGTAACCATGGGATGGCCCTTCCAGGGTGGACTGATTTTGGAAAATTTGTGTGACTTTCTGCTGCACTGCTCTTCAGAATTCTGCTTCAGTAGGACATGGAAGCATTGAGTCATGGCTGCTGAGATTAAGTGAAGAGCTTTCACTTATGAACTTTCTCAAGATGATGTTTTGTCACACTAGAGGTTTTCCTCTAAGAATGTTTTTTGTGTTGGCAGACCTTCAGACATGATCTTTTCCCACAAATCTTCCTTTTTTACAGACTGTCATTTCCCAACAGAGGCAATAAAAGCATCCAGAGAATTCAGTCAAATCTGTCTCTCCCAGGCTGGCTGTGAGCTCATCCCCAGTGCGTTACTGTGTGTATTCCAGGATGCTCTGTTCCATAAGGAATCTGTTGCTGTAAAGGAATACAACACTGTAAAAGACACCATATGGGCAAAACTGGCCTTACTGTCAGGAAAGCTTTGTTATATAACCAAAACAGGGGTCCTCGTTTGTGCTTTGGTAAGAGTCAGCTTTTCCAGGGGTGAGGAGCTCAACTGTCAAGGGTCCTTTCCTTATCTGTCTTCTGCTGCTGCTGACAAACCTCTTGAGCTCCATAAAATCTGATTCCAGTGGCAACTTCCCTCCTGGCCACAGTGTGCATTTGCAACATGCAGTTTTATTACTGCACATAGTACTTAATGCAGTTGTATGTAGATCCAGATGTTTTTCCTCAATCCTGAACCTGCCACAGCTGTAACCCAAGCAACCAAAAGATGCCAACATTTTCCAACATTTTTAATATACTGTTACTTTAAGTTATGCTTTATTCATATTGCTTAAAAAAATCAGTTTTGCTCAAGAAGTAGTAAAGGAAGTATTGGTGCTGTGCCAGTCATCTGCAGTTTAGCATCACATTCTGCAATACAACTCTGTGGTGTTTCATTTCTGTTTCAAGCTGTGATTGGCTGTGGAAGCACTAAGAATGGAAATATTACAGGTGTTCAGACTAACTGTAAATCAAACCCAAGATCTGGCCCCACCTGTGTGTTGTGTTGTTATAAACGATAGTATCTATAAACTTGGTTGGCTTAAAGTGGTGCGAGTGAAATTGTAACGTGATACACTCAGGAGATGTGTTTTTGATAAACTTGCTGAAGAGCTGTTTATACATCCCTATAACACTGTGTGGCAACTTGTGTTCATCTCTGTAAGTGTCTGACTAGTTATGATGTGTGCTGATAAAATTTAATGACTGGACTGAAAAATATTGAATACATTAAAATGTATGAAATACACCTGTAACAGGTACCAAATTCTGTATATTCTGTGCCATTCCCATGCCCAGCCTGGGTGTGCACACACATGCCCACGTGTGGCTGTGGTCCCCAGTGTGCAGTTTATAGTTTGGAGAGAAATCATCCTCCATCATTCGTCACTGCTGAGCTGCAGCAGACCAGGCCAGCACATCATTTGTTAACAGCGACAAAGCCGCGCTCATAAACGCCGACATGTTACATTAATTTATAGGCACTGAGTGACTTATTAAATGTGACGTGTGAAATATAACAGGGCCCGGTATGGATGATTAGGTTTTGGGCTTTGAATTGTTGACAAGGCAGGGGTAATGAATTGCGGGACACAAGCTAGTGTGTTTCCCCCTCATTAGTCAGTATTAGCTGCATTAATAGTAATAATTGGATATATTCATCATTTAAAATGTTTTAATAAATGTTTGGACAGCACCTGATCTAGGCTGTCAAATATTAGACTGGAAGGTTCGTGATGGGAGAAAAATTATGCTGTTCCTTCTGCAGAGATTTATACAGCCTGAGGGGTGCCATTTGCCAATGTCCTTTAAGAGGTAATGGGTGGAAGAGAGTTTGGGAACAGACAGGGCAACAAGAGAGAAACCAGCCTCTCTTGCACTTCAGGAAGACATTTTCAGTTTATTCTAAAGACTTCTTGGTCCCGAGCTCGGGTCTCCAAGATAGGATCTGAGCTGGTTATTTCTGGTCAGACGCCAGCCTCAGGTGAGAACTTAACAAAAGGTGTGCGTGTTCACGTCTAAATTTGTTTCACTCTTTCACTGCTGCATACTGAATGTTGCTCGGGGCTCTGGAACTTTCCAATTTGGGGTTTTGGCTTGGAGTTGTCATTACTTCGAGCTACTAACATATTTAAAATTCCAGAAAATTTTCTGCCTGGACACCTTGAAAGCATAAGTCTCTTTGGGATGAACGCAAGGGGCTGTTCTGTGGCAGTTCTGCCAGCTCCAGTTCCATTCTTGGTTTCTGTGTCTCAAATGCATTATTGCCTACAACTTGATAGAAAGATTCCCTTGAAAAAAGAACAAAAACCCTCTTTTCCTCTCCTACCCCCCCATTATTTTGTGATCTTTGGAAGTGAACTTTAAAAAAATAACCTAAAACTATTACCAAGGAATACAGAATGTATCTGTCTCTTGCTTTCAAAGTGACATGTAGGTGAACATTAGAACGTGCCTTCTAAATGACTGGATGGAGATCAAGAAAACCATGTGCAGGTTCAAAAAAAGAAAAAAAAGAAAATCTCAATTTAAAACTTGTGAGACATCACTTTTCTGTAACCCATTACGTAATGAAACCCATTTTTTAAAAGCAACCTTCAGGATATACAAAAGCAACAGCGCTTGGAGTTATTGGCACTGCATCACTAGGCTGACAATTTTTTATTTTCAAAGAAGAGTCCTCTAAGGAAAAGCCTCGCTAGTGTGGGAAGCAGCGTTTGGTGGCTCAGTGGGAGGTTGGCTTTCCTTTCAGATGCTGCTGAAGAGGTGTCACACCAGGGAGTGCCGCCGTGCTGGAGGTGCCGTCTTTCAGGAGAGACACAAAGTCAAGTGTCTGACCACCTGTAGTCTTAACAAGTCCCAAGACGCTTTCTGCAAGGATGAAAGTGTCCTCCTCAATGTCCTTGCAAGTTCCAGGTAGCTGCTTCTACTGAGAGTCAGGAATCTTTAAGATGAAGGGATCTTCACGCTCTCTTAAGCACAGTGAGCCAAACTTGCCTCTTTATGTCCAAGGACTTTGTGTGAAGAGTTGGTGGAGGACTCAGAAGATGCCAAGGGTAAAGCTGGCTGTAGACAGGGAATGCTGCAGCTCCAGGCTGGCAGAGAGGCTTCCCTGAAGGAGCAGTGCAGTAATTTTGTGCTTGTTGCAGTTGTTCTGCACAGTGGAAGAAATCTCAGCAGAGAGAAACTTTGTCATTCAGTTGTAATCAGAACGATGCATACTTCCCAACTTGGAGTAATATTATTTTATTGTATAGACTCAAAGTCACATGCAATTTTTTAACTGTATTTTCAGTCAAGCCCTGAGCATTATATTGTCAGGGTTGTCTGTTAGCTGGTGGTAATTGTTGACAAGTTGATGTGAGGGTATTTTAGCATGTTGTCTAACGTGTCTGCTGATGAGTTTGTCATTGGCACTGCACAGTATTTCTTCAAATTTGCTCTTAATTTTTTATTTGGAGATTAAGCAGAGATGTAAATCTTAGAATCATAGAAACATTAAAGTTGGAAAAGACCTCCAAGATCATTAAGTCCAACCTTTGACTGACTACCACGGTTTCAATTCAAACACTGGATGTCATGTCCAGTCATTCCTTGGACAGCTCCAGGGGTGGGAACTTGACCACCTCCCTGGGCAGCCTTTTCCAAACCTTTGCCACCCTTGCAGTGAAAAAATTAATCCTGATGTCCAGCACAATTGCTCTCAAAAGAAGTACAATAGAACATAAAATAGAGTTAACGTTGTTAAGAATTGTTCCGTTGCAAGTACTTTCAAGTCCATCAAATTGTAGTTTTCATTGGTAAGATGTAGATGAACAACAACTTTTATCTTTTTGCCCTGGCTGCTTAGCAAGGTTTCTTAACTGCTCATTGTGAAGTTTCCGTTGCTGATGCTGTCCTCTGCAGCAGCACAGAAAAATCATAATTCTAAAGTACTTATCTAGTACTGTGTAGACCCTCATGCTCTGTGTTTTGTGGGGGTAAATCTGACTAATCACAGGTCTCATCCCTGCTTTCCCACAGAAGGGCATCTGGGACACAGCCAGACATCCATAAATACAGGGGAAATCCCAAGTCTTGTCTGTGTTTTAACACCATGGGAGTTGTCTGTAGGTGTTCCCTGTTCCCCTCTGTCAGGTATTTAATGCTGTGCCTCAGCCCTTACACTGCTTTTGGTCTGTTGAACTCCCTCTAAATGTTCTGTTTTTCATAGTTCCCACCAACAAAGTACCACGAGCATGATTTATTTTATAAATGTTTTTGCTTTGCTCTGGTTCTAACTTTTCAGCAGCATCCTGATCTGAATTCCACTCCAGTTTTGGGGTTTTTTGACCTCACTGGATGGTGGTGGGCTTCAAGGACAGGAGAAAATATTCTTGTTAGCTGGATCACCTTTCCCAACTGGTATAGGAGATAACTTTGCAGCTACAGCCTACAATGCCTTTCCCACATCTCTCTGACACAGAAGAGGACATCAGCAAAAGTCTTTTTTCTACATGTTCAAGGCTCATTGCTTTAAGAAAAGCTCTGAAGCACTTAATCCAAAACTTGTGATATAAGCAGATATGATTGGTTTCTACTTGCTTGCTGCAGAGGCCATTATTTCTGAGGTTAATTAAGCTCTTTCAATGTCATGTTAAAGGTAGCAGACATATGCGATATTTATTGATGATATCTCCAGCAGTACCTATAGGGTGATCCTCTTCACCAGCACATCAGAATCTCTTTTCCCCTTCCTCTTTCAGTTTTTCCCAGTTGTGGTAAATTCCAATGAATTTTACAGTGTTTGGGTTGCTTGCCCACACACACACACACAAATCTGCAGCATTTTATACTTTGGGGCAGTTCACGATCCCCTTCAGGTACCCCTGGCATGTCTTCTCTTGTTGAACCACTGCACACACAGCTCAAAGTGCCTCCGCCTTTGCACAGAGCAGCCTCTTGCTTCCTTCCAGCTCTCAAAATAGCCACTACACTCCGGATCCTGTGCTCACTGCCAGAGCTCCCTGCTGCAAAGGAAACGAGGGCTTTATTCTCTTAAATATCATGAAACAATGGGAACCCCTGGATGGAATGTCCAGCTTGTGGGCCGGAGCTGAAGGCAGCACTTGACTTTCTTCCACAACATTTTTGCACTTGATCTTGTCTTGTGTAAATACAAATGTACATTTGCATGTATATTTTTTTCTGGACCCCTAATTCTAGACTCACATCTACTAGTTTATTTAAAAGATTTCTTCTAATTGTTGGGGCTGTTTTTTTTCTTTATTCAAGAGAACCATAAAAGTGTAAAATCACATCTCCCAGCAGCATCTCTGTCAGATTGTTCTTTGTCAGTAACTGACTGGGTTCCCAGATCATTATAGTTTTTAATTTGCAGGTTTGGGTGATGGCATCAGTGTGTCAATGTTACTTAAAGATATTCTTGGGGTCAGGTTTTTTGAGGAATCATTGATTATTGCATGTGCAGGCAGATTGCACACAATTTTACATGCAGGGATTTACATGTGCCTGGTCCAGGGAAAGGTGGGGAATGTGTTCCCCACACATGAAATAATTACCACGTGAATCTTTATAACTTTCTCATTAAGCTGGTGAAAGAAATATGTCACAAACACCCCAAATGGTGAAACATTTTAGGGCCCCATGTTTGCTGTGAGAAAAGCAGCTTCAGAGGGCTGGATTAGCCCTGCTCTCCAACATCCCCTGACTCTGATACCTCTGCTGCTTTTTGGTGCCCATGCTAAAGTTACAGGAGTTTACCTTGAGAAGGCAGGGAGGCAAATGCTGATATCATATTGCAATAACAGCACTGCTGTTATCTGTCAGCACTTACATTGAACAGAGGCTCTTTCTGCTAAAGTATGGCTCTGGCAGGGCTGCTAATTCACTGGCATTGTGTGAACTATGACAGACCACAGGGCTGGTTTGTCGTTTTTTTCCAGCGACTGAAGTCTGATGTCTTCAGTAAAAATTAAAAATAGTTAACTCACTTTTATGCCCTAGTGTTTGAGGGGTGAAATGAGACTGAAATGGGGAGACACTGAAGGGAAAGTGGTTAAACTGAAGCAAATTAATTAACTTTTATTGTTACTGTTTTACTATTCACAATGGTTGTCATCAACCAAATACCCTGTGTTTCCCCTGTACACAGATGGCATAAACTCCTTCCAACTTTTTTTTTGTTTGTGATAGAAAGGTAGCTGCAGTTCAAGTGTAATAAAAATTTTAGATACTGGAGGTGGGCACAAGTAAGGAGATATAGGAAAATTCAGATTTTCTCTACTTTAAAGGAAAAAAAAATATTAAAACATCAGGCCTGGGGGCAAAATTAAATTACAAAAAATTGAGCATTCCAACCTGCCTCTGGACTATTCTTTATTCTGTTTTGTGATGTGTTTTTCAGTGGTGTTACCTCTTTCTTTTCTTATTAAAAGTCTGGGCAAAGAAACCAAAACAGTCTCTCAGGGATTTTAACTCACTCACTGGAGAAAATGCCAAACACTTTCCCAAACTACTCTAAATTTCTGTGATGCATTATAACTCAGTATCAGGGAGCTAGAGGAGTCCAGAAGATGCAAGATGAAAAATTGATATGCTGTGCTTCGCTGTGCAGAACGCACAGACCTGAGGAAAAGTGACTGGGAGCACTTGCTGAAGTGAGCAATGAGTAATTTAAGGCTGGTTTGGGTGGTCCTGCCTTCTGATTTGGTGATTATGTGGGTACCTCCTCAGCTGTTTGCTGTGCTGAGCTGAATATTTACTGTATTGATAACAGCAAACCCTGGCAGGGCTGGAGCTCCGGCAGCAACAGCAAGTTCACAAAAACATTATTATTATTATCATTATTATATTATTATTATTATTATTATTATTATTATTATTATTATTATTATTATGACACTGCCTGAAAAATTTTAGTCGACAGGGTCTGACTGCTTGATATTTATTCTCTGCATCATTGTTTTTCTTGCACCTTTTCTGCAGTTCAGGAGGAAGATATTGTCTAGTAAATAATTTTCCATGCCTTTAGTTTTGGTGTTTATTTGTTTGTTTTGTTAACCAGTGAATTTCTTAGCATCCCATAAATGCAAAATTCATGTCTGATTTGGCTTCCATTTTAAATCAGTAAGAACATGAAATACAGAGAGAACAGATTTGGGTTTTTTTTTTTTTTCATAAATAGGATGTTTGATAACTCAAGAGGTTATGTTTAGAAGAGAGTTAGATGGCTGTATCTGGTGTTTAATTTCTCTTCTGCAGAATAAATTTCCTGTTGTAAAAATGCCACAAAAGGTAGCTACTGCTGTTTATTGACTAAAGAGGCAAGTAAAATCCAGCTGTGAACATGTGGGTAATAGGAGCTTTTCTCCATGCCTATATTTGATTTCCATGCTAAGCCTCATGTTGGTAAATATCAGTGTAAGTCTCAATTATTCTTTTGTGAATAAGGTACCTGACATGATCAGGGAGCTTTATGTGAAAAGGCCTGCAAGAAAAAAAACAAAACCTAAAAGCAATCTTCAAGTGAAGTTTTAAAATGTTGGAAAATTAAAGAAATTATTCTTCAAGAATTAAAAAGAGCTTTATTTAAGCCTAAGTTTGGAATTTTGCCATTTTATAATAGGAGTTTGGATAGGAAGAGTCAACTTGAAAAGAGAAAAGGATTAACTTTGTCCTTCTGAAGTTTCTAAAGGGGCATTTCATGGAATGATAGCATCAAGGAATGGTTTGGGTTGGAGGACATCTTAAACCAATCCCCTGGCATGGGCAAGGACACCTTCACCATCCCAGGGTGCTCCAAGCCCTGTCCAGCCTGGCCTTGGACACTTCCAGGGATCCAGAGGCAGCCACAGCTGCTCTTGGCAATCTCTGCCAGGACCTCCCTACCCTCACAGGGGAGAAGTTTTGCTAGTTTCTAATCTAAACCTCCTCTCTCTACCTTTTGATTATTTACTTTTCCAAATAAAATAGCATTTTCTCTATATTTTTATTTTAGTGACAGATTACTGAGTAGATGAAGTTACCAAGAGGAGCAGGAGAAGTTATAGATTGATAAAGAGAGAAGTGTGTGAAAAGTGCAGAGAAAAGCCTGCAGAAGCAAACAAAGCACTGTCAGCCTTGGTGACCTCTGGGCTCACCTCTGTACTGGCTTTGGTTCCTCTAGACATGCCAAGTTTTCACCAGAGCTGAAATACCCATCAGAGGCTGTTTGAGACACTGTTTTTGTAGCATCACCAGTTTGACAGCAGAGCTGGACATGCTCAAGTACGTGAGTGGTACCTTTGTCTCCACCAGTACTGCTTGTGTATTTAAATTTATGCACATATTTAGTACTCTGCTGAATTGGTGTGCCATACAGAATGGGCATGCAATCCTTTTATCTGATGGAAAGTTGCTAATTATTGCCCTGGCCCTGTGTATTTTGGTTTTACTAATTTTACAAACCCACGTATACTTGCTGCTGTGTTTCATCCAGCAGTCTGAAGTTGCCCTTTTCTATCAAATGTGTTTACAGCGCAGAAAAGGTGTGTTCTGTCAGTGTTGTTTGCCCTAGCCAGGTCTGAGCTGTATAACCAGCACTCACTCTGGATAGCCACTGCTCTGGCTGACCTTGGCACCATGACAGCTGTCGTATTTTCACATGGAGGAACTGTTCTTGAACAACTTCTCCAATGTATCAGGAACAAACAAGCTTTTCTTCAGCATCAGGAATGCAGCAGGTCTTCTTTCCAACTATTTTTTTCTCCTTCCACAGACATATTTATTGTGGCAATGGCAAGAAAATCTTACTGCTAAGCCTTCGTGTTTGAGTTCCTTTAAATTTCCTTCAAGGGAGTGACAGAAGAGCCAACGTAGATCATGTCAGAGCTTGCTTTCTTTAATTTAACTCTTCAGTTATTTTTAATAAACATGAGTATTAATTTGTAGTGGCAAGAAAAGCAGGAAGGCAAAATCCTCTTACATCTTCATTACTTCCATTTCTGCCGTGGGTTTAATTTAAATCCCTGTGGTGGTGGCAAAGAGCAGGATGTTGCTGGGAAGGTGTTGCACAAACCCAAAGGGTTTGGTGTGTGATGGAAAATGAGGCCAGCAGGGAGTGGCAGGGAGTATTTTAAACAAGTGGAGTGACCTCCAGCTGGTCTTGTGCTCACCAGATCCGTCAGTGGAACAAGGGGAATCAGAGCATGGATGGGGCAGGAGTGAGGATTCCTGAGCTGGTTTCAGGAGCTGGAACCAGGCTTGGGTAGAGTTCCTCCCTAGCAGAGGAACTCCTACTGACACCAACATATCTTTGGAAATGCAGCAGTTTTGTTAGAAAAAACCCCATAACTTCATCTCCAAAAAAGGAATTTCTATTGAATTGTGAGAAAAGGAGAGAACATTCCCAACAGCCACTAGCACATTTTTTAGGGCTTTTGCATGGCAAACAGAAGTTCACATTAGTTTGGGGTCTGATTCAGCCCAGGGGTTTGTATTTAACCAGAGGATGTATTTCTACACTGGACCTTGCAGTTACTCAGGGATTTGTGGAGCATGCATGGCACAGATCAACTGCTCAGCAACTTCAGTCCCTCAGCAGTTTTTGCAGCCTGCCCTGAGCAGCATGGTAGGACACCTAAATATAATCTAAAATTAACTGGTTTTCTCCCAGAGTTCCCTTCCTTACACTCCAGCCATGTCTCTGTGGGGTAAAGGTGATGCATGGAATTCTCTGGTTTAATACCAGTGCAAGTTTTTTTCCTGGACCTGAGCTGACTTGCATGGAGCTGGATTGTTTTTCTCTGCTCCACAGAGAAACACATGCACTAATGCTCTTCACACTAGGAATGGTAGTAGTCAGGAAGAGAGTCAGAAAATATGTTTTGGTTGATTCATGAAAAAAACCCAAAACCTTCAATGGTAGCAATAAGGATAATTGATGACTGTCTCCTGTGTGGCAGAAGAGTGGGTGTTCAGCAGTCACATAAGTTTAGAGAAAGAGTTGAAGATTTTATTGACACTCCTGTGTTTTGCACTTTTTTTTTTTTTCATCTTGGAAATGAATTTCAGACCCCAGTAGTGAGCATTAATGCTATATATCCTCTGTGGTTAGCATTAATGGTACACAGTCCTGCCAAATGCAGGGAAAGTTAGAATTGAAAAAAAATAACCCACTGTGAAGAGGCTCGATGTGAGCAAATGGGGATGGAGGTTTATGCTTGCAAAGAGCTCAGCTCTGTTGGCACTTCTCCTGGACCAGTGCTGTCAATCCAAATCTGAAATATTTGCAGAGTGAAGTGTTGCTAATGAGCAATGCTGGCAGGACCGGGCTTGAGGTGATGAAGGCACCTCAACAATTGGTCTAAAGCAGGAACCAAGGGCCTGGGCTGAGCCCCATGAATCAAACTGCTCTGCTCTACTCTTGTCTTAATGTGTTCTCCTCCTCCTCCCTGCCAAGATGGGGGGTTCCATCAGCTGGGGGTGAGGTGCCAGCCCAGGAGCTGCTCAGCTCTTGCCTGGACGAGTGAGGGATGCTTCGTGTGGCCGGGGGGGCTCCAGCCTGGTGTGTTCCCAAACAAAGTGCAGCCCCATCGTTTGTTTTGTCTTTCAGTAGAATTAAAATATGGCACTTGGCAGAATGTGTTCTGTAAACTGGTGATTTTTTTTTTGCTTAACATGCAGTGAGTGAACTTGGCTGTGTGAGCGTCGCGTTCCTCTGAAAATGCTGTTATTTTTGCAAGTTAATTTTTTTCTGGGGTTGGTTTAATTCAAAAGAAGTTTTGTTTGCTTGCTTGCTTGCCTGAGGTTTTTTGGTAGGTTTAAACAGATGAGCTTCATTTCTTCTGCAGTTTATTTTGGTGAAACTTCTGTAGCCTTTGGGGGTTACAGCACAGTGCACATGGAGTTAGACTGTGAAACTTTGGGTTAGAATTTTGCAGACCCCAAAAAGCAAACTCTTATATTTCTGGGTGACTTTCCAAGCCTTTGAGTTGACATGAATTCAGAGCTTGTAAGGGGAGGGAAGGCCCAGTGTTTCTCCATAGAGCTTCACAAAGAACTTTCCATCTTTTTTGGGGAACCCTTAATCAGCCCACCAACCCTCACTGCCCATTATTTGTGTGCTATGCCAATACAAACCAGGAATTTTTAGCTATTTTTAACTTTTCCATGCCCCAGCTCCCCTCAGGGCCGGGGTGTTGCTCTGGGGCTGTGGCAGACCGGGTGGGCAGCCCTGGACTCAGCCCTTGGCGAAGCCGCCAAAATCCCGCGGTAAGCCCAGGGCCGCGCCAGCTTCTCCCCAAAGAGTGAGTGGCTCTGAGAGGTTTTGCCACATAAGGGCCTGTTTGAGGCTGTAGGCACCAGCTGACAGGGATGTCTTTGCCTCTGAACAGATGGCCAGGCTTTTTATTTCAGCGAGCAATCTCGTGTGGAGGGGTGGTCTCCGAATCCTGCCAGGGTTTCGCGAGACAGGGCCAGCTTAGGGCAAGAGGGATCTGATGTCTGTGCCCTTCATAGCTCATGAGCTAAGTGATGAGCTGTTGACAGGAAAGCCATCATCTGAAGTGTAAGATCCCCAAGTCTCCCCACTTTTCGCTTTTCTTTGGTGGAATTAATGCCCTATTTGCTTGTCTCTCAAAATCCATTCTGGCACAAGTACAAACCCTCGCCTGGTGGCAAGCAGTTGTCTGGATCTGAGATGCCAAGATTTGTGCTGACAGCTCCTTCTACACAATCTGAGTCAGGCTGTCACAGCTGGCCATTAGCAGCTTAAAAAGACACACATGTACAGCAAATAGCACCACCTTTCCATTATTGAATATCAGAACCTGCTTGATTGAGAAATGCAATGACTTGCACTGCTCTTTCCTTTAAACAAGCACGGCCTCCAAACCCCTGTTCCAGTGCAGTGGATGTTTATTTTATGTGGATTGCTTGCCCTTATTTAGAAGCTCAGGTCTAGAAGAGACTTCCTGGGCCAGGAGATCTAGTTCTTGATAATCCCAACCATCACATTTGATAATCCTCCTCATTACATTGCATTTCTTAAATGAAAACAGTCCCTCGTAGTTTTGATTTATCGTTGCAGCCGGTTTGCCTTGTATGATTTCCTTGACATGGAGGAACAAGCAGCAAAACTTGCTTTGTTGAGAGGCAGCATCACAACTAGAGCAGGGCAAAGAATGCTGCTCATCAAAAAGGGATTTTCTGAAGCTGTTTACCCTGCAGTGTTGCCTTTCTTGGTGACAGTCTGTGCAAATTCTGCTGACCTAGCATTCAGTTTGGGTGCTGAAAGAGGGCTGCTTGCAAAAGTTAACATTCAGATTTAAAGTAAAACAGGATCAAACTGTTCCCCACCCCACTCCTGTATGTGGGAACAGGGCAGAGGAACTTCTGCTCAGTCACTGATGGTTATTGCACGTGTAATGCTGCCATGTCTGATTACACTGGGCTTTAAACTTGCTGTAGGATTAAACTGTGCACGGCTGAGCTTTAGGAGACCTTAGTCTGTAGTTTATTTTGGACAAAAGGCTGATAAACTTTGGCTTTCAGGGAGGAAGCCTGGAATCTGAGACCCACTATTATTCATTGACTTGTCTTTATGAGTTTACAGCCCACTGATGCATAACACTGAAGGAAATATTTTCAGTGAAATGTTTGCTTTTTTCTTTGGCTTTGTAAAAGGCAATGTCTTTTCTTAGAGATATATGTCAGGGTCATATAGCTACTTCAGTGAACTGTGTATGGTCAGGAAGTAGACTGCATCAAAAACATTTCATTTTTCCATGAAGTCATTCTTTTGACCAAGGCTTCCCCCTTCTCTCAGGGATTTGGGCTCCACTAACCACTATTGGAGCATTAATTTTATTCACAAACTCGGTTTAGTCCTGGCAGGGAGATTTCAACTGTATGGAACACTTTCAGAATTTTTGTATTAAATCAAAACTTGAGGGTGACAGTGAACTTGTAAAACAAAACCCCATTTATACCCAAGGGAATTTTCATGTCTAGCATTTTTCTGTCCCTTTTTTTGCTGTGCTGAAAAACATGTCTGCTCCTCATTGCTCTGGATGGCACAGCCAGCCTGGCGTGACAGAGGGACTGACTCTGCAAACTTTAATGGCTCTGACACAACAGAGCTGTGAAATTAGTGTTTAAATTTTCAGGATGTTTTGCTAGATCAGGCCTATGTAAGCTCCACTCCTTCTTTGGTTGGACAGGAGGGTGATTTGTCTGAGTTGGGAATACTGATGTTGATAAGTCTTTGTTGGACCAAATATGCAGCTATCATATTTGTATTATTGTCATATTTATCCAGACTACACTCTATTTATAAGACATTAATGTTCGTTTCTGTTTCTCCACAGGTTCTTCTTGAAATTTTTCCTCAAATGTAACCAAAATTGCCTAAAAAATGCAGGAAACCCTCGAGACATGCGTCGATTCCAGGTCAGTCGGACACGCTTCCTCCTTTAAAAATCAGCAGCTGTTAGGACAGAAGTACTTTGACCCAAACTAACCTAGTAATTCACTGGAAGATGCTAAAAACATAAGGTCACAAAATAATGCCTGTGGACTTCTTGTCACAGCAGAATTGTCAGGAAGTAGTTGGGTTTTCTTGGTCTGGAAGAGAGCACTCTTGAAGATAATGTCATCTCCACCGGAAGGGAAAGCATGAAAAGGAAAAATCAAAATGACCTCTCTGTTGTTTTCAGCTATTGGGCTCTCCTGCTCTGAGATATTTCTCTCTCCATGGGGAACTATTTGTTTTCATGCAAACACCAAGTGGGCACCTTGTTTATTGGCTGGGGCAGAGGAAGGTGTAAAAGCAATTAATAAAATCAGGCATATGGCTACATGTGTTACTCCTGAGCAGTGGTAAAGACTCATAAACATGCATCGATGGGATGAAGGTCTGTCCCTGTAGTGAGCACTTGGAGAAAGCTACCACTGGGTGCCTCTTTTTTGGGATGCTTTGGGCTGGTATTAATCCATTTTTGCATCTTGTGGCACTGGGTCTTGGGAGCTGAAATATCAACAAAGCTTTAGATAGCCAAGGACATCTTGTTGTGGTCCAGCTGTGTCACTACTCATTTTGGGTTGAAGAGCATCACTGTCCCTTGGGAAGGTGGTCTGTACCTCTGCATTTCCCCAGTGCTGGCAGCAGAGTGGGATGGTGGCAATGCTGAGGAATAGTTGTTCCAACCCTTTTATTGAAGACATGGTCTTTGACTGTGGCAATAATGCTTTAGCTGGGTATGTGCTGAATAAAAATATGGGATAGAAAGTCAAAGAACCTTCTCTTTTGGTGGGAGGAGTTTTCCACGGAGGAAATATGGTAGAATCTGTCTGTGGGGCTTTGCCTCAGGGTTCTGAGAAAGAAACAAGAGATTTGTCCCATGGACCACATGGGTCTCTGGAGAAAGACAAATCCAAAATATATCTGCTTTCTGTAGTTACTCAGAACCTTGTTTGCTTCTTTTCCAGCATTGTTGCACTTCAATACAAGTGTTGAATGTTATGTAAGTGACAATATTATTTATGTGTAGAATGTCTTTTGTTGAACTGCTTAATTGCAGCAATGCTGGAAGGCAGAAGGGTGCTATTTGCCTCTGAGCAGGGAAGTGCAGAAGTGAGGAGATGTGGCCACAGGGATTAAATTAATCAGTGTAAAAGCCAGCATTACCATGGCAGAGCCCTCAGCTTCTCACCCCACGCTCCTCCCTCTGTCACGACTCTCCTGTGATTCCAGAGGGCATTATCACGGAAAGAGAACGTGAGAAAAGGACTCTCACCAGCACGGGGCTTTAGTCCGAGCAGTCACCCCTGGGGCCTGTCAGAGCTTGCTTCACAACATGTACACTCTGCTGGGGCTGTGCTCGCCCAGGCTCCAGGCTGATTTTCATATGGAAATGCCAGTGCGTGTTCCTCAGAACAGCAATCAGGAGCTGTGTCGGCGGGGAGGTAGGACATAGGAAAGGTTGTTGATCTCTTGACTTGTAAAGACATTCTGTCATACAAACCCAGCTTCACAGCAGTTGAGCTTTCCGTGTGTAAACAGAGACTGCTTAATTACACAGGTCATGTCAATTAGCGTGACCTCAGCATTTTCAAGAAATTAATCACTTTCAGCCGAGCGAACCACTCCTACTCTCATACAGGGTGGCATTGAAGCTCGCAGCGTTCTCTTCAGTGCCCAGCCTTATTGTTTTACAATAGCTGCTTTTGTTTCTTCCCTTTTCTTTTTTTTTTTTTTTTTAATTTTGAATTTGTTGGTCTTTTAGCAATAGGCTTCTTAAAGTAAAACAGCTGGGCTCTGCAGAGTCCAAACTTCATTTATCATTTCTTTGGGTGAAAAGGACCAAGTGTACATGTAGTATCTCAATGCTGTGGTGCTCCTGGGTCTTTGAGGCAGTGTTGTGTAGGAACCAAATGAAATCTGTGCCCTTGTGTTTGCTGTCAGCTGCCTTTGAATTGTTGCCAGTGACTTACAAAGTCTCCAATGGCAATGTCACAGTTCTGGTTAAATGCCATAAGGATAAGGTATTTCCAGATACCTTCAGATGGTACCATACTTATTTTATACACATAAAAATGGAGACATTCCCTTCCTTCATTCCCCTACTTGTGCTGGACTTTGAAGCTGCCAAGAGATATTTTCAACTTTTGGTCTGCCATTCGTCAGTCCCCAAAAGTTGCTGGAAGTTCTTAGAACACAGATTATGGTTTTGATGGGAGAATCAGTGGAAGGCCAAGGACACAAGTCCTGTACTTTCTAAGGACCAGTCCTGTAGAAAATTTCCTTTCTTAGTAGATTTTAGATTTGGTTTGGGGTGTTTTTCCCCATGTAGCATGGAATTGTCTGATTATCATCTGATATAAGACACGTTAAGAAAGTACAGGGAGGAGGCAGAGTGTGTGTTGATTCAGGCTCACAATCAGAAATGAATTAGGAGGTTTTATCCTGAACTTTGCTTGCAAATGTAGGAATGCGATAAGTCTAACATAAAAGCTGTTGTGGGCCTGGAGGGAAATAAATTTCTCTGCGTGTTTGAGATGTCCAGGCATGTGACAAGTGGAGTGGTGTGGAGTGCCAGCAGAGTGTGTGTGCTGGAGCAGTGCTGGCCCTGGCTGTGTTTGTTGTGTCTCTATTAGCACAAGGAGACAGTCAGGGAGGAGAAGTCAAGTACTGCACAGTACTTCAGCTGTGCTTCACACTCCTGCTTGCCCTTGAGAAAATAATTTCATCTCCATGTTTCATCAGCCCAATTGCACAAAACATTTGGTGCTCTTGTGTATTATCACCTTTGCCCAACCTTGCCTTTTTATTCCAGAAACCCTCCAGAGCAGATGCTCAATCTGGTTATGAATTCTTCATCACAATAAGTCATCATCCTTGGTGGGATGAGCTGTAGTGCCTCAGTTAGTGGAAATAATAATACTGCTACTAAGTAGATGGTGTCATGATTGAACTCTGCCTAGATTTGATTTTTCAGAACTAAAAACTCATTCATACAACCTAAACAGCTTTGTATGTTATTGTAATTAATGAAACCCAGGCGCCCTAGCTGTCTTGTTGTTCTTGTTTTAGCACAACTGCTTGTAAACTGACACATGTCAAGTTTTAATTTAGAGGAAACTTTTCAGGCTGTGTCACTGAACGAAACCCCAAACATTCACTTATTATGAAAACCTTGAAAGTCACTTAGAGATTGCCATGCTGTTTGATTCTGCTGCCACAGCCTCTCCTGCAGCAGCGGCTGCTCGTTTGCCTCCATGGGATGCTGCCACTCATGTTTGAATTGAAGCCACTTGTGTCTTATTGCAAATTTGCATAAGAGACAGAGATGATGCTTCATGAATCCCAGATAATGGAATTTGGACATGCAAGGCTCCATCCCCAGAGAAGGGAAAGGCAAAAAAAAAAAAAAAAAAAAAAAAAGAAGAAGAGACTGAAAAATAGCAGTGAGAGCTGTGGCCCAATTCAACAAGGTAATTAAGTGCCTGGCCTGTCCTTGAGCACGTGAGCAAAATTGCAGAATGTATTGTACTTATGTGCTCTTAGTTAGGCACCTTTTGAAGTGTCTTGTTAAATGGAGAGTGATTTTTAGCTAGTAGAATAAAGAAGTCAACACATTGTGGGAAGAGGTCACCAAGCGGTGATGAAAATAAAGATGTGCTCGAGCCATTTATAGCTTTCAGAAGAGTGGCAAGCACTGGAGTTACATATTTAACACTTAGGACACACTTCAAACCGGGAAATTTTCCTAGCTAGATTTTCTCTGCCTTTGCTATTGGGGATATTGCAGAAATATCAGGTCCTTCACCATACACCGGAGAAAATTGAAAGCACAAGGAAAATGCTATGTCTTAATCAGTGAGCAAAGCTTAATGGGCTGTGGTTAAAAATCAGGAGTTGTGCAATGCTTAATTTTGATATATTAGGTGAGGTACTATACCAAATAAACAGGCCGAGTGCTAAACGTGGATAAATAGCTTGATCTCCAGGCTCCTGGTCTCTGAATATTTAAAGGAAAAAAAAATGTAAGCTCCAAAGTATTCACAAACTGAGCTATTTAATGGCAGGCAGAATAATCCACAGAGCTGGGATATGTTACTGCATTCAATAGTGCCAATTTCATTGAAGAAAGTTGTAAACCCATGTGTTTCTTTCATACCTCTGTCTCCTCTGGTGTTGATACAGGATTTAAATTCAAAATCTGTGAAGGGCTAAAGCTAAAGCTCAAAATCATTTTCCGTGTTTGCCTGTCTCAAATTAAAACTGTGTTTTGTTGACAAAATTTGGAAAGGTTTGAGATTTGGCAGACCTGGTTGTCCCTGTGCTTACATTAATGTGTCAGCACCTCATTAATCATTTATTAAACTGTAGTGTGCCTTTCCCTCTTGCTACAGTCTGTGTTTTAGGATGCCTTGGTGCCCATTCCACATGTACTCTGGCTGTCCCCTCCCCCTAATTTTATGATTTCTCCACAAATTAGTTTTAGCATGTGCTTTAACTTGAACATATCCCAGTCGTTTCAAAATCAAAATGAGGAGAGTGTAGTATTTTTTTAGATTAAAAAATATGAGTAAAACTTGTAACTATGTAAGTGCTCTGCAGCAATCCAAGTATGTAACTGTGGCACACAATATTTGAGGTGCATTTTTTACTATTAATAATTAGAGGCATTAATATTTCCTTGGTGCGATGCACATTCAGTGTTCCTCTATTAATGAGAATTTTCATTTAAAGAATTGAGCAGCAAGAGCCTGTTGCTTCTTACAGGTGTGCTGTGAATAATTTTTTTTTTCCAAACAGACACATAAGAGGTTTTTTTTCTGCATTTCCTGAGACTGGAAACAGTTTCACTTGGGGATTCCATTTATAGTTTCTGCTGCTAACGACACCAAAGAACCACACCAATGTGGTCTCTTCATAGTAAATCATACTGTTCAGGAGGGAGGTAGGAAGATATTGCTAAGTAATTCAAAATATGTTGCATCAACAGTTTTGAAAATCTGAGGAGGGGGAAATTAAATGTAGCTTTACTCACATAAAACCTCAACAGGATTGTTTCCTCAAGTTCTTACCTAGAAAGTAGCAACAGCTACTTAGATACAGGATTTTCACAGCTTTGAGAACTACCTTACTGTTACTACTCTTGACTCATTATTTTTCTGGAATCCCATTTCTAAAAATGTTTAAAGTTTTGGTTTCAGCCCAGGATTGATCAGCCTCAGCCTGAAGTCTGTGTGTACCTATAGGGTTTTGGAATTGTGGAAAATATTTTCTCTTGTAGCCATTGTTAAAAATTGTAATTTTATTAATTTTCATACGCATCTAATCAGACCCCTCGAAGAAGATAAGAAGCTGGCATAAATCATGAAACTGTGACAGGCAGTGCCAAGGATTTGGCTCAAAATCCCACTTGCAAAGAATTTACAATGGTTGCAAGTGCACAAATAAGATTGCAAACCCCGAGCCACTTACTATAAGATCATATTTTATTGAAAATATCATAAACTTTATTCTACCCCTCAGGAATTCAATGGATAAATTACTTTTGAAATCCCTTTTGGAATTTTATATATAGGGCTTGGTTTTTTTTCTCTCCTTAGTTTGATTTCAGAAAAACTTATCTGTTGTATTTGGTGCTTTCTTTTTCCTAAATTTCCATCTGTAGGAGCTCTTGAATCATTTATTCTGTATTTTAATATCTTTCACTTAAAACACACATAAAAGTCTATTGCTTGGAATGCCATTCTGAGGGACGGGGTTAGGATCTTTTAGATGTAAAATATTCTCTTTTGTATTCTGCTTTTTCCAGAGAAAGACTTCAGGATCTCCTCTGGGCAGTTTAGTGGCTTTGCTTACTTTTTGAGTATTTTAATTGGGGGGGCCAGAAATAGGTAGAAAATTTTTCCTTTCACTCTATTTTTTTTTAATTTTAGTTCCAATTCAAGTGATGAAATTGAATAGTTGTAAGCGATCCTTTAAGTGTCCCCATTTGACCAACTTTGAGAGGCAGCAGCTTCCTGAGAGAGTTGAAGCAATGTTTGCCAATCCTTGTAAAGCATTTCACCTCTTCAGAGGCTAAAGCCTCTCAAAACCAAGAACAATTAAAGCAAGAGCCTTTCAGAGCGACTGGGGAATTCAGCAAAATAAATCAGAAATCCTCTGCCATGGCTCTGGAGGCTTGCCTCATTATAAGAGCAGATCTATTAGCCCCCTTGCCATTGTCTTTCATTTCTCAAGTGAGGTGATTCTAATTAAATTAATCTGCATGTCAATCTATCGGTGATCAATCAAAAGGGCTGAGGTCCCCCTTTGCGGCACTGTGCTTGCGGCTGACAGGGGCTGATAATGGAGGAAGAAATAAACTGTCGAGCAAAGTTAATTAGTCAACATAATAGGTGGATTAAACAGGAGCTGCTGATTGCTGTTTCACATGTCGAAGCATGAGGTGGGAGCTGAAACTGCAATTAACAGACAATTATTATATTTGGTTGTAAGAGGTCGCATGAATAAACATATCTCTGTGGGTTTCAGTCTTTAATCCCTTTCCCTGTTTAATGTAAGGAGAAGTGTAGGTCATTTCTTCTTATTGTTTTAGTCAAAGTTCTCGAAGGCGACGTGTGCTCCTGGCAAACCAGCAGCCAGCCGAAGGCCAAATCTTTGGCTGGGGTAAAACCCTGGGAATGCCATATTTTGCTGGGAAAAGGCTGTGGGAGGGGTGGCTGAAGGAAAGCCGGGGAGGCTGAGACTGCTTGGTCTGAATGGAGTAGGAGGAGACGTGGTGTGATGAGCTCACAGCCCTGCAAGGGACTTGTTTCTCCATGACATTTCATGGCTCACGGGCCCACTGCCTGGACAGGGATTTCCTTTTGGAGCCTCAGGGTTGAGCAGTCCCTCTGGACACCTTGGAGAAGCTGAGTCTTCTACTCTGGACCCATCATTTACCTGTTTGCCCCTGCTGGGCTGGCTTCTCTCCTGCCCTGGGCAGCTCTGGGCAGCAGAAGTGTCTAATCCTTCCTCCAGTGCAGTCCTGCTGTGTCTCTCTCACCTCGCCTCAAATCAAATCCCAGGTGTTGACATTGAGATAAGTTGAGAAATACAAATAATTCTAACATGGGATGAATAGGGTTGTGTTCTCCAGATCAAGACCCCACTGTCAAGCATGTGTGTGTGTGTACACAAACATGCCTATACATACTCCTTAAGATAGAGCTCGGGAGAAATTTGGGCAAATCCAACAACCTGCAGTGACTGTGTGGAGGGGAGAGCAGCAGAGAAGGGTGGGGGCAACGCAGGCAGCAACTCTTGTTACAACTTCACAAAATACACTTTTGTTTTCTTTTATTCTGAATCGATTCTCATTTGCAATGTCAACATCTCTATCTACTTCAGTGTGGAAACTGAAGGATAATTTAGGGTGAAACACAGCTGCCCTTGTATATAGGGGAAAAAAATACTTAATAAAGATCCTCTTGTTAAAATGATGGTTAACAGTGTGCTGTCTGCCACGCAGCTACAAACTCTGCAATTTGACTTAAAACTGCATCAAAAGCTTTCGATGCCAAAGACCCACTCATCAATAGCGCCTCTTGTTAGATTTGTACAGCATAAGCACCAGTTATTATGTGAAATAGCTTTGCAATTTTCTACAGCTCCCAGCTGTTATTTATTTAACTGAGTTTATTACACTCCGCGCTTTTTAAAAAACACACGGATTTATCCAAATTTTCCTCCATCTTGCTCTTGTGCTTGCAGGTTGTGGTGTCTACAACAGTCAATGTTGACGGCCATGTGCTGGCAGTGTCAGACAATATGTTTGTGCACAACAATTCCAAGCACGGGCGGAGAGCTCGAAGACTCGATCCCTCGGAAGGTACGCCTTCTTATCTGGAACATGGTAGGCAAATCATTTTCATTGGTTGGCATTGCTACTTTAAATGTGGATTTATTTGGTTTGTGTCTCTGGCTGCTGCTTTCAAAATTGTCCTGTAAGCGTTTATTATCTCTGGGGCCAGACATTTGAAAGGGACTGGCCTCCAGACCAAAGGGGGAATTTTTCAAGTAGGTCAGCTCTAAATGTAGTGAAATGACAAACAAGAAAGCAAACATGGGTGCAGAGGTTGTTCTGTGTGTCAGTGAAGTAGGGTGATTTTTTTTTTAAATGTTGGTTGCATTTATTCAGTACCCAAAATTGGAGTCTGATTTTTTTTTCCAGACTGCCCTGATTTTTGACTGTGCATCTAAAGGATGTTGCACATTTTCTGAAGAGCTCAGCACCCAAATTTTGGATTGCATTTCTTCCATCTATAGGGTGCTGAGCTCTCTAGGAGATTCTTCTCTTCCTTTGAATTGCCCTAAATGAAAGCAGAGCCCTTTTGGAAATCCATCTGCTTGCTTAAGCCGTGGATGAATGTTCTTTTCTGGCTCCAGCTGTGCCAGCTGAGGACGTTGCTTTTCCCACAGCTGTTTGTCTCCCCTCCCTGCTCCAGGCTATTCTTCACCATGGACATGCCAGCTAGGATGGTTGTGTGCTTGCTCCCTGGTCTCCTCCAGGCCAATGAAGTTCATTTGAATTAAACCATTTAAATAATCACTCTTTGCCAATATGGCTTGTTGCTGAAATGATTGAAGGAGAAATGGTGCAAGGCAGTTTGGCTTTTCTGGAAGCACAGTAAACTCCAGCAAGGGTGGGATAGGGGCACGTGGTTGGAAGCAGCCTGGGGACAGTAATCTCTTCTGTAAGGTCAGCTGGTCCTGGAAGGGAACATCTGCTGGTGACTGTAGGTGCTTAAAATGGGAGTTGTTGAGTGCAAGTGTACTTTGAAAAATCTGGATTTGATTAATGTTTTGTTTTGCTCTTTGTCCTCAAAGTTGATGACTACTGCTGAAAAACAAAACAAAAACAGAGGGCATTTCACTCCCCTCTCCCTGTTCCAGCTTGGTAGAATAGCTCTTTGTCTTCAAAGCTGTTTGTAATCCTAAATTCAATAGGTGCTTGCTCCCTCTAAGAGAAGTGTACCCTCAGCTGCCGTTGAAGTAGCTGAGTGTAGAAGGCACCAGTCCTTTATGCTGGTTTGTTTCACAAATATTTGCCAAGGATCTGATGAATAATTAAATAGATTTTTCCAAAGAGTTTGAAGAAACCAGATAAAAATTTCTCTGGGAAAGCAAATGCCACTCAGAGAAATGTTAACTAGATACGTTAAAAGAAATTATTAATGCTGAGAAATGGGAAAATGTGTGGGTTTCTACTGCTCAGTGGATTCCTGTGGAAATACTTTTCTATTCTGTTTATGCTTTCAGGCATCAGTCCTGCAAGCACTTATGCATATATTTAAGATTATGCTCACATATGGTCCTGTTGGGATCAATGAGGCTTCTTGTGTCAGAGAAGCTGAGGGTATTGATAAGTGTTTGCAGAATCGGGTCTGTAGTTCACACTTACTAACCTAAAATTCTTAGCTCAGCAGCGTTTCTCATTATATAAACATAACTTACATCTGTATTTATTTAGCTCTAACTTTTTTATGTAGGCTACGAGCCATTTTCAGCCATAATTCATGTTATAGAATTTTTTTTTCATCCTGCCAACAACCTAATTTAATAAACAAACCACTGTCATAATTTTTACTGAAATTTATAAGGAATGTATGAACTCTGTCTTTATTAATTAGCAGAAGGCATTACAAAGGGAAACTTCTTTCTGTTCAACTTTGTAATCTTTCCATTAAGTCTAGTCTTCAAAAAACACTCTTTTTTTTTTTTTCTTATATTCCTACTAAAGTAGTTGCCATATTTTTTTTTCCTTTTTCCCCATTGCAGTCTTCTCAGTGCATGCTTTTGGTTGAGGCAGTACTTAATTTCTCTTACATAAATGCCCTTATTCTCATGCACCGTGGTATCTCATTTTACCACAGCTGTCGTTCCCACTCCTACAACCTGAGGGATTCTGTTGGCAAAAAGCAACAGAAAAAAGATAATTCTCTGCTTACGTAGCTGCACACACCTGAGTTACTGTGCTGATATTAAAAGTCAACATCTGCAAAATATCTCCATGTGTACATTTTGTAGGAAAGGTGATTTTTCTAATCTGCTTTCTCAGGCACCTCTCAAGCAACCTCATAAAGCAACTGCTAGTAAATTCTTACTTTTGAATAGCAACCTTCACACTACAAAATTGTTCTCTTCCCAAAGGCTTGGTGGAGCCTTTCTGTTTAACCCAAATCCCTCAGTCCAGCTCTCCAGGAATTCTCTGAACATGTGAGTCCAAGAAACAGGAAAAAACATTTGAAAATACCATTGTTATGATATTAGGTATCTAAAACACTTTACTAAATACAAAGAAAGAAAAAGGTTTAATGCTATTGAATTTTGGACAAGACCCATTGGAACAGATGACAGTTTCCTCCACTGAAATAATTTTTTGCTTTCACTTTGAGCCACAAAATGTATTATTTTTCTCCGGTTTTTGGAATTTTTATTTTGGATAGTATCAGAGGCAGTTTGTTTGCCTCTCCTCTCCCCATCTTTTCTGCCTCCCTCGGGGAAGGACAGACTGACCTGAGCTGTATCCATGAGCAGGGAGATGGGAAGGGAACATAGTCACGGTTTGTCTCTGGTTCATTGCTCTGGTGAGCAACTGCTCAGCACAGGTTTGTAAAATCTGGGATCTGACTATAATATACCCTTGACCAAATGTACTCCTGTGGACTTTTCCAGGTGTTTAACCTTCTTAATACAAATTCCTGATGGCAATAGAGATGAATGCCTGACTGTGAGGGCTGGGGAAAGGAGAGACAGGATGTAGAAAGATGTGCTGGTTATTGAGTTTACCTGGACAATATCCAGCTTATTTTTCCTTACAACCTTGGTTTGCTGCTCTGAAACATGGAGTTACAGTTTATGTGACACCTAAAAGATACTTTGGAGGCCAAAAACCTGGAAAGAAAGCTGCACCTCCCGAGCCACTCAGGAGCCTGGTGTCTCCACATTTGGGTTTCACCATCTCATTAGCAGGTAGTCTGGATTATTTTTGGGACATCCAACACATCTTTATTTATATCTTGCTTGTCAGACTTTTCAGTCAGTAAAGTGAAGGGTTTTTTTTGTAGCTCCTTTCTCTGAATATAACCAGAACCCCAGATCCTGATTTTGTATCCACATGCTGCCCCCTTGAAGCCAGTGGGTTAAGCAGCTAATCTTTCAAATAAATATATCTATATTTTAAAAGTAATAGCTGGCGGAGGCCAATTATTATTTCATCCATCTGTGTGTGGTATAAATAGGGTAAGCCACAGTAATCTGTGGTTTTCAATAATTATCACTTTTTCATTCACAAATAGTTGGATCCTCACTGGTTTTATATTTCTGGTAAACCAGAAAGCCGGTGTGGTTGACCTTTCCAAATTATATATATAGTAAGATGTATAGTCAAGAGCCAACAGGCTCCAACAGCAGGATATATTCCAGCTTGTAGTTCATCCCAGGGTGTCAATTTTAAAAGCAAAATCTTCCCAATGAAATTTAAGTGATGAACTTATGGAAGGGGAGAGTTCTGGCAGGGGTTGCGACAGCTCTTTTCAAGTTTACCAGCAATAAATCCACAGCAAAGTTTCCAGTTAAAACTCTCATATCATTGCAAAGTAAAAATTCTTTTTTCTCCCCAAATCTTTTGAATGTCTTTACAAGAATGTAAAGCCAATTGCAGCATCAGTTTCTCTATTATTTTTCCTTGCTGGCAGAATGCAATGCCCTCGAAAAATGATAGTCCCTGAGACCCTGTCAGTTTGCATGCTCTAACACTTTATTATCTAATGATCTAATATGCAACAAGGCAAAGAGGGGGTGCTTATCACCCTGACAGGATGCCTAAGAGAAGTGACTAAATTACTTTATGTACCATTAGCACTAGCTGCCAGGGTGAACTCACTGTGAGCATTTATGCAAATATTCCTGAATACATTCAAGTGGCCTTGTCAGGAAGACGACTGACAAGCACCTTAAATGCTTGGGTTTTTAAAGGGACAGTTTTATTTCTTTTTTCTTTTCCTTCCTCCTCCATGGGAGAGCACTGAAGAATTAGGTGATGGTGAGGTTTGTAGTCTGCCTGTAACAGAATTGTTGAGGACAGACATTGAATACTGTGAATTCTGTTGCACATGGTAGATGATTCCTGAAAGATGCTCAGAAATCTGACTCAGTGACCTTCTTCTTGTGCCCTAAGTGGCTCTGGCCCAACTCTAACCACTAAATTTTGGGTATTGTGTAGAGTTGTGAGGAGGATGACCTGATCAGCTCCATTTTAACCATTTTATCCCTCAATTCCTTGGTGGTGCCTATCTCTGTGCTAGTTGATGAAATTGTCACTCCAAGACAGAATAGAGACGGAAACAAAAATTTTAACAATTTGAGATGGGTTAAGCTTCAAAACTTGATACATTTTACCCTTAATTGGTATAGGTTCATGTGCATCAAAGTTAGGGACTATTGCATTAAAAAACTGGCCAGGCTTAAACAAAGAAACGTTAAAGTTTGACTTGCTTCATCCATGGGTGGAAGCACCTGTTATAGTTTAGTGCTGAGCTTAAGAATGTTTTTGTGATTATATGAAAAATATAAACACACAAGCTTTTTCTGCATCATATCATTCCATATAGAGAAATGCAGTGGGCTTGATTTATTATTTAGAGGGGAAATATTGAAAAAAAATATTAGGATTCTACCACTCTACTTGAGGGGATCTTGTATGTTATTCTGAGTTATGTCTGCTTTCTAATTTATTTTCTATGAGGGAAGAATACCTTGGGTTGTTGGACATCTCTATGCATACACAGGGGAAAAAAATGTTACTTTCAGAGCATTGCACAACATGGATAGTAATAACAGTAAGTGAGCCTTGATATACTGAAGGATTGCAAAACTTCAAGCTGGAAATAATTTTCTTTATTTTTGCCAAGTTGTCTTTTTCATATCGGTTCCTTCATAAATGCAGTGACTCATAAATTCAGGCAATTTTTAACATAATGGCTTGTTATGTGTTCTTGGAGTTTGACCTCACTGAGTATATAATATTAACCTTTTCACTGCCCTGTGGACTTATTCTGTTCCACAAAATGAGGGAATGGTTGGAGCTGGGAGGGATCTCTAGAGATCATCCAGTCCCACCCCCTGCTAAATCATGTTCGCCTGGAGCAGGTTGCACAGGATCCCATCCAGTCAGGTTTTGAACATCTCCAGGGAAGGACCTTCCACAACCTCTCTGGACAGCCTGGTCCAGTTATCTATTACCCCCAAAACAAAGTTTTTTCTCATAATCAGATGGAATTTCTAATTCAAGTGAGAGCGCCAGGGATGGATTAGTTCAGAATGTGAACTTGGGTGGAGTGGGAGCATCTGTCCCTCCGAAGAGACAAAACATGCCCAGAGAATTACGATGCTTTACTTGAGAGAATTGGTAGATAAAGGCTCATGATGATCTTAACAAGATTTTAACTCTGGGAGGTAGTGAGGTAAGCTTCCGGTATTGCATCAAGTTTTCTGTTGTAGATGTTGAGTAAGGACTTGGTATTTTCCCAAAAATGTATGGCAGGTTGGGGGGAGGTTAAGGTTTGAGTAATTCCTCACATGGTTGAGGCTGAGGTTCTGTGATGGGTGCTATGCAGGATGCAGGCTGGGTGATCAAAATGGTCTTTTCAGGAGTGAAATGTTGGGATCCATCAGATCAGCAAAACATGGCAGAGCTAGGATTTGTGCAGCTCCAATTTAGGCAACCAAAACTGAGTTAACTAAATTGTGCCCCACTGAATTTTGCTGATGTCTTGTTTTTCAATCTTCACCAGAGCAGAGTCGCTGTTTGCAGGCCCAGATCCCTTATTCCTCCTTGGATGTTACTGAGAATTGCACAAGAACTGGGTGGGTGGGTAGGTGGGGCTGCCCTTCTCACAGCCAGTCACGCCAAACAAAAAGCAGAAAATCTTTTGTTTCTATTTGTCTGGGTCATAAATCATAAATCATAAATCATCCATTATGGAGAGGTACTCAAAAGCTTGGAATATCTGGCTGCAATAATTCCGATCTTTCAAAATTTATTTTTAGTTTGAGGCTAAATGAAAACAAGATTTAAACAATGAAAATGGATTTTTAATGGCTAGTTTAGGCGACGAGATTCCAGAATTTCAGTTCTACCCTTAGAGAGTAGCTATTGCATAGTTTGGTTGATGGTTTGAGTTTGTGGGTTTTTTTTGGTTTTTAAACATTATTGTATAACATATTTGCGTTAACATTTCTGCAGGAGACTTAGGAGATACCATTTGAGGTATTCTAGTCATTAATGAAAGGATTGCTGCTACATAATGTCCATGGAAGTATCTTCTGAAAAGGCAAATTTGAATACTCCAATTGGCACAGTTAGAAAGGATTTTCCCCTGATGGTCATTTATCAGAGATTTAGGGTCACATTTAATTGAGAAGGGAAAATTTGGAATGGGAAACACCTCAATTTTTCAAAGACAAGATGTGTCAGTTTCTACCCATGAGCAACTGTCCTTTATGTTTTTTAACTAACTAACTAACTAACTAAAATAAATAAATAAAATGCAGTCCAAACAGCCCTTCCCCACCAATATCTAATGGATGTCAAGCTGTGAATTGTTGTCACCCTCTATTGTTACGAGGATGTCATGAATTCATGGAAAAATAGTACCTGGATGAAGACAGAAAGCATTTTGTGAGTTTCCCTGAGGAGCTTTCACAACTGTGCTCCCAAAATTGCAAAAATAAGAAAACATGGGGAAAACTGCCACTGAATTTTGGTACAGATTTGCACAGAAAAAACAGTTTTGTTACAGCAGACCCATAAGGGAGGAAAGTTCAGATGGAAATTCTCAAACCACCGTAAGTGTTGACTCTTATTTGGAGAGCTTGACCAAACCTTTGCTGAAGGTTTGAGATTTCTCTGCAGAGCTCAGAGGAACTGGAATACAGTCATGCAAGCAGAAAAAGCTTAACTCCCCTGTTTGGCAGAAATTTCACAGGTACCAGAACAGGGGAACATTCAGCAGCACTCAAATAAGAAATTAATATTCATAGATGATGGGTATTCATTATATTTTAATTCGCTTTGCTGGCCACTATGTCACAAATACAATGGCATCATAGGGGAGTAGAATGACTTTAGAATTGGAGAAATATATGAGAGACACTCCGCTGTGGCAGTGAAGTTTTTCCAACGTTCCAAAATGGGCACACCAGGAAGTGACAAAACATCATGTTATTGTGGTATGATTAATATTATTTCTGAACAAATTCCTCTAATTTATCTTTTTCATTGTAGGAAATGATTTATTGGTGTTATGGTGGGAAAAGATACTTTTTTGACTCAGTTCCCCTGCTGTTTTGAGCAAATTTTGAAGGAAAATAATTTTGTGAATTGTGGTTGGGAAGTTGAAGGCCAAGAATTAGTGATTTTTTTGACAATTCATCTGGATGTTATAAAATGTCATTATTTTCACAGAAGATGGTGTTCATAGCAGTTTGCAGGTATTTGGACACTTCCAAATGTTTCATGTTGAGCACCCCAATATTTAAATACCCCAAAGCAATCAGTGGTTATAAAAGGTCTTTGCACGCATGAAACTTGTGCCTGAAGCTGTGAATCAACTCAGTGATAACAATTTAAGGATTAAAGGTTTGGTTAGGTGAAAACTTCACAAATAATGAACTCATCTTGTCACTGAACTGAGAGAGGATTGGAGTGAGCATTCAAGTCTCTGTCTGCCAAGTGTTTCCCCAGAAAAATGAGTATTTGACAAGGCTCCTCCACATGCAAGGAAATGAGTTAATAGCATAAACCAGGACACTGATGCAGAAAATGGAGCCCACCAGGGTGGGATGTTTGGAGTTGTTATTCTAATCTGGTTTGCTATTTGAAAGTTATTAATGTTTAGTAGCAAAGAATAAAAAATAAGCTAGTAATAATTAATATTGGAATGAAGAAAGGCTTTGTGTTTGGCTCAAATCCAGATTACAAGACTTTTTGGGAGTGCAAGGCATTGCAAAAAGTGTGCTTTCATTAAAGCCAGTAGTACAGCTTCATAAAGTGGTTTTTAAAATCCTAGCCCAAACTGTTTGCTGAGCATAACCAGAAAGCTTTGTGTGTCACAATTAGTCCTTTCTGCTTTCCACCTTCATTCCATGAATTTATAGTTCTCTTTGTGACAAAACAAATCCTTAGCGTGAAAGTGACTGTAATATAAGCAGTGCTGGTTTATGACCTCACTGAGCAAAGCGAATAGGCTTAGGAAGTTTATTAAAAAGATCAAGAATAACGTTTCATGAAAAACTTGTCTGAAATTTAGAAGTTTAAGGTTATTTCTCAAAAGTAATTCAAACATTTGATGTGTAAGTTAAGGTACAATGGCCACAGTGAAATGCTTAAAGAGATACTGCCCTTCATGATGTGAATATTTGGGATTTTCTAAACTTCTGATCAATTTTTTGTGAGACAAATGGCCATCCAAGAGTATAGGTATCCCAAAGGAATTTTTCTGGGGGAATTCTTGTACCTAAATCCAAACTCATGAAGCACCAAGGTGCCTAGAGCTTCAGGTAGCTGCTTAGTGGGATTCTTACAACTCTGGCTACAGAATTTCTATCTGTCTGTGAGGTACTTTGAAAATTATATTAGTTGCTTACTGGAATCACTGGATTGGTGGATGCTTCCAGAAATCTGGTCTTGGGTGCTACAGGAACCTGTGTGCTGTTTGCTGCACTGCCCTTGAAGTGCCTGTTAGCACTGGGAGCATAAGGAAGTTCAGAATTAATTATGTTTGGTTAATACCATATCATTATGGTTTTGTAGCAGCTTTCTCAGAGGTTCAGTATCTATCCCATGAAAAAACAAAGTGCTTTTCCCACAGAAGTCCCTCCTGAGTTATGAAATGGCAGCAGAGTGCTGGATCTCTCCCTGCTGCTGGAGGCTGAACAGACAGCTCGTGTTGCTGTTCCCTGAAAACCTGGGCTTGCATATGGAATTCATAGTTTTGGTGTTACCTGATCCATGCCCAGAGGGAAGGCCAGAACTCAGAGCAAATTCTGCCTGACCACAGCGCTGCTCATCTTTCCAGCCACAGCATTAGTGCATGGGTTGGGGTTTGAGGTCACAGCACTTTCCTGCAGGACGTTCAGGTGGAAAGCATGGCTCAACTCCCTGGGCTGTTTGAGGAGAAAAAGAGGAGGTGAAAGAAATATTTCTGACCATGTTTGGCTCTCTGAGACACTGGAAGGTAAAGCTACTGTGATTAGGAGCCCTTTGGGGAAAATTACTCTTTTCCTGGGATTGCGACCCTAAAGGTGATAGTGAGTGCTGCCTCCTCCTTCAGCCCTGAGCCTGAGCAGAGGTGCCTGCAGGAAAGCCCAGAGTCAGGTGCCTGCTCAATATCAGCTGCCAAATATTTTTTATGAGGTTGCTTCTGGCTGCTCCCCACCTATGCTATCGTCTTGCTGAGATCCCTTGGTACTTCCCTGAGCCAGCACGGAACTCCCTGGGTCTCCAGGCTTGCAGAGGTTTCTTCCCATTTCTGCTTATTGTATCGTGGAAAGAGGATCCTAATTCAGGCAGGCTGACTCACCCAGCCAGAGCTGCAGCCTGACGTTTGACAGGCTGCAATGCCTGAGGTAGGTGGTCTGAATGCAGCCCTAAATAAATAAATAAAGACCTAGCATGACTTTATCAGAGACATTGAAAGAACAACTTCTCTAAGCATTTGTAGGCTCGAGTCCAAAGTATTCACTCAGATTTTCAGCGTGCTGGTTTTATGTGGTGTCATTGCTGGACAGATACTGTGAACTATAAATATAATTTTATGCTTATGTTTTTGCAAGTAAAGCCTAAATGGCTGGGAGGGGGTGCCTGACCCTGCACTTGGAGCAGCACAAAGAACAGAGGAAGGAACACTCTGAGAGACACAGCTCAGCAGAGACAAGGGGGTCTCAGTCTGTGCAACGCAGTCGTGGCTGCTATGTGAAATGCAGTGCAGGTTATGTTTCCTCCATCTCTGTCCCACTGCCATCACAAACAGGGGCTAAGGATTATATTGCTTTGCTGAATCTAATAACAATAATAAAAATATTTTTATTACTATTATTATTAATTATATATTATTATAAATAATAGTAATAATAATTATTCATTATTATTAATTAATTTGCATATCCACTCTTTCCGTCCTAGATATTCATTAGTTTTCTGAGTATTTCTGGCCAGAACAGAAATTTAGCTAAACCCTCTGATCACTGGGATGCTTTTCCTGCAGAAGAGCCAGATTCCCTACCTTTCCCCTTGGCCCAGGGCCTGAAAACCTGAGGCCATGCATCAGACCTTGGTCCCTCCATTGGCAGCTCTATGAAACCTGTCAGAGACAGCCCGAGCACAATTTTTGCACATGATGAATATGGATCTTTGCTGCATCTGGCAGGCTGCAACAATGAATGCAGGAGACTGTCGTTAATAGATAATAAAAGCAGAAAGAAACATTAATGGGAATAAGCTTTGCTTTTGCTGGGACTGATTATTACTTTTCTGTTCTTGGGCTGTGACTAGATCGAGCTGCAAAGAGCAGCTACCAGTGCTGAGTGCACGCATGTGTTTTGTTGCTGGCTGTTTTATAATCTGAAATATTTAACCATGACATCTTCAAAGTGCGACTGTGTCATACATCCTCATACACTAATAGATTTCAAAGATGAAGAGCCTTGCTGCTTTATGTTTAGTCATGCCTTCATCTATAAATTTATGGCAGTATTATGGTTTAATGAATTGAACAAGTCCCAGAACAACAACAAAAACGCTCTTTTGTTTGAATTTAGATATAGCGCGCTTTGTTCTTCAAACGAGTAATAAAACCAATATGTTTCTTTAGTGGTAAACTTTGGGGTAACTTCATCTCACATTACTAATGAAGCACTTGGGGAGCTGTGTGTGCACATGTACACATGTGTGTGTGTGTGTGTGGTAAACGGGTGCTTTCAGTCGTGGTGTTGGCCCTAGGCTGAGCATTCATATTCCGATAGCGATAGGCAAAGCTCCCAGAACAGATGGAGCAGAGTTCAGCACAAAGGTTTAATCCTATCAGGATGATTCCTGTATGGCCATCTGGATAATCCGGTGCACAAATTCAGTGCCTGTTAAAAGTACAACGTAGGCCAAGATTAGCGTCACAGATTTTCCACTAGACTTGTTCATATTTGACTTTATGATTCTCAGACTCCAGAAATTGCATTAGAGAGCCTGTGATTTGTGAGAGAAATCAGATGAGGAATAAGAACTCTTAGGGTACTTGAATTTCCCTTGAAGAAACTGGATTGCAGGCACTCCCTGTCCCTGGCAGAACTGCTTTGTGTTTCTGCACGGGTTGTTCTTGTTTCTGAAAGACGATTACTGTGAGCTCTCTGTTGTGGGCAGACTTTCTCAGTTCTGTTGAACAAAGAGACCCCAGCTGAAAATTATATTAGTTGGATCTTGTTTTTTTCAGGAAAACAAATTCTTTGTTTTCTGTAGAATCCATCTCAGGTGAATTTCTGATTGTTGTGCTGTGTAATGTAGTTGGGGGGGATTAATTTGAGGGATGTGGGGTTCTGGTTTTTTTTTTTCTTTGTGATAGTGAAAGATGTAATAAAAATGTAATTGATACTAGTATTTGGTTTGGCAGTGAGAATTTAGATTTATATTGAATTTTATGTTTCACCTAGAATAGTTTCTGTGTATCACTAACTGAACCTTGCCAGTGTGGCCGTGATGTACCAGTGGGTGTTGGAGCCTCAAGGCTCAGCCGGTTGTGCTCTGGATGCTGAGCCTGTTGCACCTTACAGGATTTTGTCTAGTCCTGTGCTGTGACTCTAGGGAGATTTACTATGAGGGATTTACTGTTTTGTTAAGGTGCAGATGGAAAATGAAAATGAGGAAACAGGACAGGGTTGGTGGTAAAACAAACTAGGAATTTTGAAATTGTACCCACCTGCCCTTCTGTTGAGTTGAGGTTTAGCAACGCAGTAAAACACAGGGTTAACATTTAGCAAATATAAAATTCTTTGCTGGATCATGAAGAACCAGTCAGTTAAATTAAGTATGCTTTGGAGTATCAGAACTATGCAGAAGTGTTTGTTTTGACAAACTTTTAGGGCTGATTTATAGTATTCATTTTGGGCTTCCATTTGCAAGGTTGCCTCCATCCTCTCCCAGAAATTGCATCAGTACAACTATTTTTAAACTTCAGTGCACTTAAGCAGATGCAGTCTCCTTTCTGAACATGCCTATTGTTTTTAAAGTAGTCATAGTGACTTAACTGGGCTCCATAACTTCATAAGGGAAGTTGATGGTGGAAAGGGATTGAAATTGCAATGGGAAAGGCAGATACAATTTTTTTTTCACTCTTTAATTAACAAAATTTTGGAGCCCATACTCAGATACAGCAATCCCATCCATGTGTCACAGCTCAGTCCCCTGCATGGTATTTATTGCCTTTGGCTTCCACACAATATTCATGTTCCTCTGCAAGTGGCACCATGGGGTGGAGGAAGGGCTGGAGGAATAGAGGTGCATTAATCTGGAGGCTTGTGGTAAAACATTTATCTCACTTGGGGGTCAAAATATGTTTGTGCATCCCTGGGGGAGCAGAGCAGTCACTGTTTGGTGTTGAGGTCTGAGCAAACCCATCCCCTGTTGTGCAGATGGAGGTGATGCCAAGATTTGAAAGGCCCCGTGCAATATTCTTGGATGTCTGGTTTTCCTCCTGACTCAGTCTGTGCATCCCTGAGCACCTGAGCTGCTCAAGAGCACAGGGAGTGCTGAAGCTGAGGGGCAGGCACTAGTTTAGCAATGTTTGGCCAAAGCCACCTGCAGCAGTTTCCTCATGGCTGACTCAGATTGAAAGTCCTGCATTTCTGGGGCAAAAATGATGAATGCAAAAATTTGAGCTTAAAGTCAGCCCAAAATTTCCTAGGAATAAAAAAATCAGGGTAGCACATCAAAAAAATTGACAATAAATTAGGCTTCTTGAAATATATACATTTAGAGAGAGTGCAGATATATTTCTCAAGAAGAGGAAAACATGTATTTTTTATATATATAAATGTTTAGGTTGAACTATCTATTTAATTTAACATAATTTTAAGTGGGTTTGTAACATTGCATTTTTCTTGGGGAATTTATTATTTGCCAAACAGACATGACAGACCTTTCTTTGGAGGTCAAGTTTTACTGACTTGCAGGGAGATACTAAGGACTCTGACTGTTTTATTAATTTTTGGAAAGTAGGAGGTAGCTCCTAAAGTAAAACAAAAAAAAAATAACCCAAATAAGCAAAGAAACTCCCAGAACTTCCTCTGTGATGTGAAAGGGTTGAAGAGAATGAATGAAAATACATTTCTTGCAATCATACAGAGATAACTAAATTATTTTTTTATGGAAATGTTGTAAGTAAAATACAGAGCAGATTTTTTTTTTGTAACAGGTCTCTCATTATTCTGGATTGCCTCCTTTTTCCATGCAGTCATTTTTCAGGCACTGATCAACAACTGAGAGCTTTGGAAATCATTAAGGAAAGAGAAACACAGAGGACTCCATGAAATGTAACTTTGCTAGCTGAGGCATCAGCAAGGATAAAAGAGAAACACTGGCTTAAGTATTGATTGTAGGTGGAATATTATCCCAGGTAATTTACATTTTCATTTCCCATTAATGGGAGCCGTGCATCCAAAACGTTCAGCAAAAAATCACAGCCAAGACCTTTAATTTCACTACTGGAAACCAGAAAAAATGCAACCTTCCATCCCTTCCTTTCCCTTCCCCCAACCTGGAGGGATTGCACGGCGCGTGTATTTTTGGTTCAGTGATTTCACCCAGTGCAGATGTCATGAAGGACCGGGAGGAGGTTGCCATTTTTGGCAGGGTGCTGTAATCTTTAAGGCTTGCATATGTTAAAACCCCAAATATCGAGGAGCAGGGCATCACATCCTCGTGCCTGTGTCGCACAAAGCTGCAGGAGTTATCTGCTCCAGGGGGAAACCTCTGCTGCCCTGTTTCCTGCCCAGCAGCTGCTCATTGTCAGCAGAGAATGGGACACGGAGCCGGCTCGAGACGCAAGAGGAAGGCAGGAAGATCATCACTTCACCCAGATAAGCAGCAAACACATTGTTTAGCTTAAGAGTGAAGATTTAATGCTCCAGTAAAATACATAAAAGCTCCGCCACATTCCCTTTCCCTGAAGTGTCCTTTGGGCTGATCCTGAGGACTTTTCCCCATCCAGGCTGGTTTCATAATCTTCAGTTGCTTTCAGCTGCCTGTGCTGGATGCCAGCCCCAGCAATGCCCCACACACCAGCCTGGAATGGCACCACTGCCTGGGCAGACAGAATTTTTAGGGTTCAGGCTTTCAGCATGCTCAGAGTAGTCAGCAGCCTGACAATTCCCACTTTTCAGGAAAGAGGATATTATTTAGGGGAAAACAAAACCTCCCAAATCCCGAACAATTTCCCTCCCTACTCCACAAAACAGCCCTGCTCAACCCCTCAAAAATATTTGGCTTATTCTTTTAAATTGGAAAAAATTCCCAGAATTAGTGCTGAGTCCTGGGGCCAA
This sequence comes from Zonotrichia albicollis, assembly GCF_047830755.1. Classification (NCBI taxonomy): domain Eukaryota; kingdom Metazoa; phylum Chordata; class Aves; order Passeriformes; family Passerellidae; genus Zonotrichia; species Zonotrichia albicollis. The sequence goes on from NC_133833.1 coordinate 4,038,022, forward strand.
GGTGTTGGCATTGCTGTGTTGGCTGTGCTGCTGCTGGTCCTTGTGTGAGGCTGGATGAGCCCTGCCCTGTACAAGGGGATCCACAAGTGACCCAAGGCTGTTGTGAAATGGGAGCCCCAGGTCTGTATCCACTGCCCAGCTCTTGGGAGCTTTTCACAGGGCCCAACTATCTTAAAAAATGGAGTTTCTTATCCTGCAACTTCTTCAGTGGGGTTTTTAAGCACTTACTTGAGTGCTTTGTTGAATCACAACTTCCATAAGTTATGGTTTTGAGTGCTTAAAACTGATTTGTGTTGATATTCTGAAAAGTCAGTCATTTGGTGAAAGCATTTAACGGGTTGCAGGATCAGACCCATAAACTGTGGGTTAATCTGTGGCTCATTTATTTATTTAGCCTGGAATTAGGTTTTACCCAAGGAAAAAAAAAGGAAAATTAAATTAAATTCCAGATATTTTCAGTACTTCCTCTAAGATGAGACATAAATTCCCTGTTCCTCTTAATTTCCAGTTTTAACTGCCTTTATGCAACTCTCCTTGCGTGTCACAATACTCTTAGAGAGAAGAAAAATAAAAGCATGTGCCCTATCCTTTAAACTCCTGTTGTGATGCAGCAACTGTTGTCAGAGCCTCATCTATGGAATAATAGAGGATGAAACCACACTTCACGATAAAAACTGCAGGCAAGGTCATTCTTACAGTCACCAGCACAAACTGGATATTAATCATAGAGCAAATACATTTCAGAAGCTAAATAGGAGCAGTCCCAGAGCCCTGCTGATAGCTGTGCATCCCACTAATTCACCTCAGTGAACATTTACCTCTAAGCTCAATTAACCCTTATTCCAAGGCCACCCATAAACTTTGTGGTAAATATGTTTTTTTCCCTCCGGCCTCTGTTTTCTATCAGTGGAACAGATCATGTCTGTTGGAGGATAAAAAGCTATCTCTGTTTAGAAATGCAGGTCCCTAATTAAGAGTATGAAACGTCCAGTGTGTGTTTGTGAGGGGCTGGAGTTGGTAGATTATTGATTCTGTAAATTCAGATGCTCCTGAGGCTGTCTGTTATTTCTTCTGTCATCAGGTGCTGTTTGAGGCAGGTAGAAATGCTCAGGAGGCAGGTGGGTGGTGGTGGGGGAGAGGAATTTCCTCCTGAAATTGCCACACAAAGTTGGTTGTTAAATGTGTACAAGAAGCTAAGAGGAGATGTTGTTGCTGTTGTTTAGTTGTTATTATTATTATTATTATTATTATTGTTATTAGTATTATTTGTACTGTTATTATTCTCCCTGCCAAGCATTGTTCAGAGGCAAATTGGAAATGTGGTAATTAGGCCCTGACTGGTAGTGTAGTACTTGTGTCCTGAGCCAAAGTTCAACGCCCTGAAATGAAATTTAAACCAATTAATCTGTTAGATTTTTATCGCTTGTCCGTGTTTTCTCAGCAATTCCCTCAGCACGTGGCCTTTGATCAACTCTCATACAAAAGCTAAAATGTGTGCCTGCTGCTAGCAAGATGGGGCTGACATTAACATGGCACTCATAAAACAATCAGAGCAGTGAAGCCCTCAAACAGACAGGGCAGAGTAATATTTAATAAAAGCGCACACATAATCTTCAGAATTAGCATTTTGTGCCTTGCAGTACCTTTGGGAGAAGAGCTTTTATTTGTGGAGTGATCATTATTATAACAAAGAAGAGCTACCTAATAATTTCCACTTTAACTCTGCAATATGCCACGAGCGTTTCTGAACCATTATGCTAAACTGTGGCGGGGTAATCATTTTATTGTCACAGTTTGAGGGAAGAAAAATCCCTGTGTATCAGTAGCTGGGAAGTGTGGGAACACAGGAACACACTGCAGCACACAACAAAAAACTTTTCCTTTTTTTGCTCCCCATGTGCTGGAGTGGGTACCTGCCATCCCTTGTATGGGAGGTGATAAGATTTTAACAATGTGTACGTTGAGAAAAATGAAGATTTCATACGAACGTTGTTTTCCTTGGAGCCATTAAGATTTTTCCTCATAAATCCTTAATGTTTCTTGATAGAGCCCTTAGCTTTGAAGCCAGTGGCAGATTCCCAATGGCCTCAGTAAGTTTGGGGTGGCAGAATCTCCTCTGCCACCTCTGTGTGTGAGCCTGGCCCTTGGGAGCAGCACGGTGGGACTGTCACGGGTGGGCTCTGACTTGCCCTGGTGCTGTGCAAAGAAGGAGAGCAGCTCACTGAGGCTCCCAGCCCTCAGGCCATTTCAGCAGGAGGAGGATGTGGCCACACCGCCCTCAGTGAGGAGCTGCAGGTCCTGCTGCAGCTGCAGGGAGATGTTTGGTTTTCCCTCAGCCCAGCTCTTCTGAGAAAACACAATGAATGTGACTCACACCGAAGAGTCTGAAAATCCTGTCTGATAGCTGGGCTGCCAAACTCTTTGGTTCTTATTGTAGTTGGCTTCCAGCTGTTCATTCAACAACAACAAGAGAAAAGTTTACATATGTAGGAATGAGCAATTATTCTTTTTTTTTTTGTTATAATTCTTCCCTGGACCTAAAGTATGTTCATGTTATCAATCATGTACACTTCACTGCCTCGATTAGGACTGGTCTAAAGTCCTTCACTGTATTTTTTTATCAGTGAAGCTTCAGACTTGGATTAAAAACTCTTTTTCTACAGAAAAAGTTAAATTTTATGTAACCTTTTTTTCTATTTGTTTTAAAAACACCATTTGAGAAATTATGCTTTGGGGTTACAGAAGGGCATGAGAAGTGATAATATTTTGAAACAAAACATTTTGTTTTTCTTGGAGGTATTGAAAAGTGTTATAGTTAATTCCAGGTAGAGACTCTGGAACATGGCATTCTAAAAAAAAAAAAAAAAAAAAGAAAAGTTCTGTATTTTGGTTTGTCTTCTGACCAAAACAAAATGTAGAAAAATCAAGGCCTCCAGTGAAAAGATTATTCTCCTAGCTCTGTTTTCCTAGGGTTGCACAGAAGTAAACACCTTCCAGACAGTGCTTTGAAAGTTGCCAAGTGATTAAGAGCAGAAGTATGAAGAGCTGAGGGCCTGAGCTGGCCAGACATTTGTACCAGGGGCAGAAATAGAGCTGAGGTCACTGCCTTGCCCCCTCCCAGTGTTACCTGTGGTGATGCTGCCAACGGGACCCAATTCCATCCTCCTTGGTGCTCCAAGCAAAGGGCCTGGGAAGACAAAGTTTTAGACAGACCAGTGTCCTGAATGACACTGGTTATTGCAAATATGTCATTGTATAAACACGGTTTGTGCCCTCAAAAACAGGTAGCAGTCTGGATGCCTCCCTCAGCACGTCTTCCTTGGGATGCAGCCCTTCAGAGCCACTTCCCTGGCTGGGCAGCAGCTCCTGCAGCCCTTCCAACCTTTACAGACACTTAAAATAAGAGAGGTTGTGTGGGGAAAGCTGGGGAGTCCCTCTGGTTTTTGTGACATGGGAAATAATGAAATATTTTGGGAATGCACAGTGTTCTTTCTCCATCTCAGGCTGGGCCTGCAAAGGGCACCATCCTGCCCTGGTGATTAAACCACCAAGTCCTGACTTTTTATCCTCAGAGGAGATGTCCTGGACTATTGCCAGCAGGTTTGATGAGGCACTGATTCAGCGCAATTTTTACATATTTAAATAAAGTGCCATGTGCTGTTGGTCACAGTGGCTTTGCAGGTGAGAGTGTCCCAGTGAAGAATTCACAGCCCCAGCTCGGCAGAGAGCCCTGAGTGTCTGCCTCAGTCCCCCTGGCTCCCATGGATGGGACTTATCACATGTTTGATATGAAGCAAATACAGTTATAAAATATTACAATCAAATACATGAGGCTTCACAGACAGGACAGCAACTTGAACCTCGGAGTGCAATGTAGGGAGCACAACAACAACTTTTTGGTGGGGTCCTGTAACTGCACTAGAATATCTTGCATTCACTTTAAAGATTACTTAAATCTATAATTTTCAATTGTAGAGTCATTTATGTTGGAAAAAAACTCTAAGATTGAGTCCAACTCTAAACCCAGCACTGCCAAGCCCACCACTGAACCATGTCCCCAAGTGCCACATCTACATGGCTTTTAAATACCTCCAGGGATGGTGACTTCCCTGGGCAGCCTCTTCCAGTGCTTGACAACCCTTTCAGCAAAGCCTGCATATGTTTTCTGTTAATGGCTTATGGTCTCAAATAGTTTTTATTCACTGGTATTTAGGAAAAAAAATGTTGCTTGTAGTCTTTAAGAAAAGTAGCTCACTCTCTGACACATGGGAAACTGATTATCTCTGGGTTTTATTGTGGGGGGTATGTGTCCACAATCAACTGGGAATACTGGAAAGGGTGTAATTTGGGAGTGACTTTAATTTTTATTTATGAAAAAGTTTGATTCTGTGAAAGGGTTAGATGGCATTTTGAAAAGCTGCTTTCACTGTAAATCTGTTGCTGTGAGCTTGGCTGAAGGAAAAGCATTTGCTTTTGGACATCTCAGTGGTTTTTATACACAGTTTTATGCAAGTAATTTCAATCCAAATTAAACATATTGAAGTTACTTCTGTGCGCGCGCTACGTTTTCGTGACGGTAATGTCAGGATGTTTCTTTTGTTAGCTCATGTAAAAGTTAATGGCTGTGCTCTGCCAAGTTTGGAGCAGGGTAATGATTTTTTTTGCTGCCTGTTTGTGTTTTTCCCTGGAGCTGGCATCCCCATCAGCTTAAGTAGTGGAAAAGTTTGTTCTGACACTTGCAACCTTTTGTAGGTAGGGCTGGGGTGGGTTTGCTCCCCATCTGTGCCTGCCACCACCAGTGGTGTGAGGCTGGGGCAGCGCTCACAGAAACTCTGCTCAGGGTGACTCAACTGCTCCTTTTCCAGCTCCCTCCTCTTCCCAGCTCCCCACCCACCCTCCCTGCCCAGGGGCTGGGGGGAAGGAGCTTCCCAGCAGCCACACTGGCTCTCACAATCAGCTCCAACCAACCAGAACTTCACTGAGGAATCATAAAGATGCACTGGGTCTCTTTAGCACTTTATGTCTGGAGCATTTTGAGTTAGGCTTCTGTGAATTAATTAATTTCCTGTCTTTACAATTAGAAGAATTTAGGACAGGGGCTGTGCCTCATTAAGTAACTCACTACATTGCCAGGCTGAGTAACTCATGGGGGTAAGGGTTTTCTGCTGGATGGTGCTAACACACAGTGGTTTTAATATCCCCATCTTCCTACTAAGTCCTTACCTGAGGAAGTGCCTGAGTTCTCTTCCTTGAGTATGTCATCAAATAATCAAAGTTACAAACCAAATTAACAGCTCAATCAGCCTTTGCATCAAGTAGCAATTCACAGCCAAATGGCACCAACCCTAAATTTGGGCAGTGGTACCCATTCCTAAGTTTGCAGTGCAGCCTCTTCCCTCTGGCATCATATCTACAGGAAAGAATAATTCTTTCCAGCACTGAGGTTGGCTGGTGGAGTTATGCTGCTCCTTGAACCTGTTTTCCATGAATAATGAAATTGTTGAGGTACCTGCTTTACTCAAAATGTTATCTAACATTACCAATGCCATACTCTCATCTCATGCAAGGAAAAGTTGGTAGCATCTTGGGTGAAGTTGCTTCTTTCCATCAACCTGTGTGACCACCCTGAGGCTCCACAGCAGAGTGGAGGAGCAGGAGTGGAGTTACCCAGGGCTTTCTACCTATTTTTACAGTAATGTTATTTCTCTTGCTTCACCACTGTTAAGTTCCAAGGTGAACCTGTGCTGCAGAGGAGGAGAATCAATATGTGAATGTTTATACTGCCCCAGCCCACCAATATTTAGACTGCTTCTGCCTACAAAATCTTAAAACAGAAGCTCTTCATCCAAGATTTGAGCAGCACTTGAGTTTTCAACATCCTCTCAGAGGCTCTGAGTAGATACAATGCCAAGAAAGTGGCTGTGAGACTCCATGGATATGGCAAAATGTGTTGCACACACATCTTGTTTATCCTGTAGATGCAATACAACTGGAATGACTGGATGGCAGCTGTGGCTTTTGGTTGTGGGGTGTTGGTTTTTTTTTTTTGTAGTAGCCAAAGCATTAATCAGGGCAGCATGGTTTAATACTGAACAACCTGGATCTGATTGCAGAACAGTTAGAGAAATGCTGAGGGTTACACCCTTTTTTATTTTGCCAATATTTTCCATAATATTTATGGGAGTTTCCTTGGTGAGTTTGGGTTCTGATGGATAATAAAGCAAGCTTACTGGAGATTGTTTTATTAACTTAGGTCTTGTGCATTTCATATACAATAAAAAAAGGGATGTGTCCTGATTTCCAATTGGTCTCTGCCCATCATGCTGTGATTTTTTTGCTAATGTAGAATTAAAAAAAAAAATATTTTTTTCAATGCAGATAATAAAACCAAACAGAAATTAATTAAGGAAAAAAAATGCTTCCAAAGATAGAATTTGAGGTCATGCATATGTACTACAAAGAATGTGATTGCTGAAATCTTTATGTTAGTAAGGGGGGGAAATGAAAGCTCCTTTTATTTTATTTTTCTCACGTCTTCTATCATTAAAATCCAGTTCTAACAGCAGAATACTTCTCTTTTTCATGTGTGTTGAAAAGCAGCTACACCATGTATCAAAGCCATCAGTCCAAGTGAAGGATGGACTACAGGAGGTGCCACTGTCATCATCATAGGAGACAATTTCTTTGATGGGTTACAGGTCATATTCGGCACCATGCTGGTTTGGAGTGAGGTAGGTGTTGTCTCATAGCTAATGTCTCACAGCTTTGTCTCCTTGTAGCCAGCCTGTCCTTTCTCTGGGCCACATGCTAAATCAGCAACAAATGTCGACACACGAATCCTTGCCTCGCTCAGTTTTATGAAAATAATTAGTCAAATTTACCTGTGGCAGGAACCCATTATAGCTAGTGGAATTTGCATCTTCTTGTGCTGGCCCAGAATTTAGCTCAGTGGGTTTTATTCCATGGAAAGGGGAGGATAAAGGCCTGTGTGAATAATTCTGTGTTTAGCACTACAATAGCTAAGGGCCCACAGGAAACAAACATTTAGGTGATCCCACTTTCCAGGGAAACTGGCTGCTGGTAGCTGCAGCTCAGTGAGATGGAGATTGCAGAATTCAGCACCTCTGAACAGCATATCCCTAAAGCCTGGATACTTGCTGTAAATATCATTTTCATAGCAGCAAACAAATGCACTGTGTTGTATCCACAGTGGACTCTTCATACCTAAAAAGGGCCCCTGTAGTTTCACAGGAACCCTTTCCTTGTTTCTTAACCCCTTTTTTTTTTTTTTTTTTTTTTTTTTTTTTTTTTTTTTTGTTATTCCTCCCAGCTCCTTAAATCCTTTCTTTTCCCGGGACATAATTAATGGTGGAGCCTGACATTCCCCAAAAATCTGTGGAAAGTTAAAACCCAGGCAGGTTTTAACCCCAATGGCCATGGCCAGGGCTACAGAAACCATGGCAGAGTTCCCCCACTGGCACAGGGAGACAGATCCAAGGAAAGGTTTATATTTTGAACTTAGGGCTTTCCAAAAGCATTTTTGAAGTTTAATAAGAAATTGTAATTTTCATTATTTTAATACTGAAAAAAACCCCCAGCCTCCCTGAGATATCTAAGCAACACTTCCCAATGGTGAGAGGGTTTTCTGATGCTTTACCTTACATCCTGTAAATCTTAAATCAACACCACAGCTTAATTTATATCCAGCACATTCCCCCTACTGATTCCATAGCACATATGGCAGCATTTTTTTCCATGTGAAGAGTATTCTCTAATGTCCTTCACTATTCTCTCTCTCTCTCTCATCCTTCCACTTGAGGACAAGTGTGGATGAAAGGGCATTCCAGAAAAGGAGAGATGGTAAATGAGCCCTATTCTGAAGCCCTTATGTGATCATGAAAGTGCCCCCTGGGCCCAGTGTAAGCATTTTGTGTGTTAGTGTTGAAGCCATTATGGCTGCAGACGTTTAGCAGGGAAAGGTGAAGGGGCTGGCAGGAAACTGCTCCGATTCTGGTGCTGCAGAATTGGATCTTTCATTATAAATCTTGATTCTATTTATTAGTGGAAGCCATTAATTGTCAATTTCTAATCTCAGGAGACTGAGTGCTGGTCAAAACATTGTTGCTGATGTTCGCAAGGCCTTGTCATGGAATTAATAATGTTAGAGGAGGTCCGGACTGAAGCCAGTCTGTTGTCTGGGAATGCTGCAATGGGCTGCAACTCTTTCACTGCCTCTCTCTTACAGAACAGCTTCTCATTTCATAACCTATGAGAGCAGTCAAAAATCATATAGGAGAAAAAAACATTCTTTCTAAAAGAAGCAGACAAACACGGTAAACAAGTGCAGAAATGCATGAGCTGAGTGATCCCTAAATAATAGTGATCTATAAATAATTCAAGTTACACATACAAGCCACCTATGAAGTACAAAATAAGTTCTTTCATTTGCCTTCCCATTTCTAAAAATGTCTAAGGAATTTTCAGTACCCAAGAAGAACATTTTTGTTTTACTTTAATAGAGTATAAAATTGAACTGTCAAACTCTGAATCTGAGTCCATTACAAAACTGGAGCAGGCTCATCCTGAGTTGCCAGTAAGGCCCAGTTATGAGCAAACTCAGCCAGGTTATTTTGTCATTGAATTCTGGACAAATTTTAAAGTTCATCCTGCTGTTTCATGGATCCAAACAAAACATAATTTTAACTGGGCTTCAGAAAATCCCAAACAAAACCAGATATGCAGAGACTAAAGAAAAAGAATGAGTCTTGCAGAGCACTTTCATGTGGATTTTTCCAGCTTCAGTTTCAGCTATAATTGCAGGTGGTTTGGGGGAGGAAGCCTAATATTGAAATTAAGCATCATTTTGCTACAGACTTTGCATGGGACCTTGGGCAAATCGTATAATCTACTTAAAGTTCAATTCCCTTTCTCTAAACAGTAATAAGATTAGTCACCTTCTTTGGAGAGGTGCTGTGAAGGTAATTATCATAAAGGTCCTATATTACTCAGACTTGATTATAGCAAAATCCATGTAAATACCTGAGCTGCATGGATATTTAAAATATAAATCTTACCCTAATTCAGAAGTAAAGTTAAGAGTCAAAAAACCCCAAACAGCTCCCTTTTAAGAGTGAATTTGTTGCTGTCAAGCAGCATGTTATAAATAATTTGAAATGTAAATAATATATTTTTAATTTATTTTACGTGTATTCAAGTTTTGTAATTGAAATATTTATATGCTTGAAATGGAGTTGACTGTGTTAAAAAAGGAGTTTTAAAATGGTTTCTGAAACACATATTTATTATTTAAACATATATTTTAGCTGTAAACACTCTAACATAATTGCAACCTTTCTCAGCCAGGGAGAACTAAATAAAAACTTAATTTGTCACATTAATTTTGAGCAGAAATGCAGATACCCTAAGCCAGTAGGTTCAATTAATCCTTACCTCCCATATTACTTTAGAAAAATTACTTTAAAAGCCCTTGGTATTTTTAGAATACAGCAGAATGGGCTGTCTAATGCCTTTTTCTTTCCAAGGGACTTTCGTAACCGCCAAGCAAACAGCGCTGCTCTATCGTGTGCACATGCTGGGTGTGCTCAGAGCCTCCCAGCAAACATTCTGTGTGCCAGACAGGCTCTGCCGCCTGTCTGTGCCGTGCACACTCACACAGAGCTGCAACTGGGGGGTTTCACCAGGTTCTGGGTCCCTGTGTGGTCACAGATATTCCAAATCAGCCCTGCTGATAAGAACCCTTCTTGTTTCTCTCTCCCGTTGGGGTGCTCAGACTCTAAGAGTCGACTTGCAGGGCAAATACATGATTGTGAAGACAAAATTAGTTTCTTATAAATATTCCACAATATTTGCTTAAAATGAACTATTTCTTCAAACATTTTCCTGCCAAGAACATTCCTGCAGCTGTACAGAGTCAGCTGGAAACAACTTCTTTTTCTTTTATATTAAGAAAAGATGAAGCACTGAAACATCTTTTTTTTTTTTTTTTTTTACCTTTGTACAGCACAAAAACAGAGGATTATTTTTTTTGGTTTGGTGGCTTTTTTGTGTATATATTTTTTTTTTTTTTACTGCTGCTGAATCAAATTCTGTGACACAGTTTGTTATTTTGCTTTTTATGTTTGTTATTGATTTTGGAAGTCTCTGGCTTTGAGTGCTTATTTTGGAGCTCTGATTCATTTTTAAAAAATGAGTAGGCACCCTCTTTTTGCAAACCAAGGCTTATTAAGCAGCATCTGGATGCCCAGAATGGAGGCATGCAAAGTCATTGGTTGTTTTTTAAAATATAGGTACCCTAAGGGTTCTGTTCTCACTGAAAGCTGTCATTACCTTCAGTTGGTGGGATTTTTCTTCATTCCTGTTCTAATGGTCCTCTTCACACAGAGTCAAAGTCAAATTTATGACTGATTGTCACCATTTCCCTAACCACAAACCAGAGCTCAAGCATGCAAAAATAAACTAGTGACTCAGATTAATGACATCTCCTTATAAAATGTCACTTTTAAAAAAAGAAAGTAACCTGGCACTCTGAAGAGTGTGAAATGATGCTGTATCACACAAGAATGCCTAGAATATATTTGCAAACCACAGAAAGAGGCTTGTTGTACACACTCAGCCCAAATGTGTTTTGGATTTTGAAGGCCAGGCACCACCCACCATTCAAAAGATCCCTAGCTCAGGTTTTAGTGCAACCCCACTGTATGTCCCAGCTGACATGTAAGAATTTATACCAAACAGCAAATGCAGTTGCTAAGTATCAGGCCAAATCACTTGAAAATCCCTGGGGAGAAAGGTCCAGTTACTAATTTTATGTCCAGCTCCATTTCTCAATTTACTAAATGCTGGAAAGGAGGAAGAAGATGGATCTGGGAATTTTGTCTGCTGGGTTCATGGCCAAATCACAGGTTAATGCCTTGCTCAAGATTTATATTTAAAAAATAAATTCAGAAAGGGGCATAACTCAAATTTAGGGATTCTTGGTTCTTGGCATGTTGTTCTTTTCTGTTCATCCACCAAGAGTTCCCAGGTGAGGTGAGGGTTCACAACTGGCCCTGCTGGGTCACACAGGGAGCTCCTCTGCCTCAGGGTCTTGTGTTTGTCACTGGGCAAGGACAGATGCCTAAAAACAACAGGGTGAACAGGTCATGATGCTTCCCCAAAGCTCTTTACCAGTCTCCCCCTCTTTGGGGCTCAGAGGCATCCAGAAGTGTGTCTTTACTTTTAATATCCCTGGGTGGTAATAGCTCACCTCTCCCAGAGGCTTTGCATGTAAATATGAGGCAGACTGTGCCCTGAAGAAGGAACAGGCTATGTCAGTGTGAAAGGAGAAAAGGTGGAGTAGGTTCCCCATATCAGGCCCCAGGTTGACAGGAAAGCATCCCATAATCCTGGAGTTATGGAAGGCAGGGGCAGATCTGTGGGGGGGCTTGGACTGCCCAGAGATGTACAGCACCATCTGGGTCACTTGGATTGCAAATCAGAGTCAGGATAATTTGGAGAGCTGCTCCCAGTCCATAGCAGATCCTGGCAGAGCTGTGGAACCAGAATCTGAGACCCAAGGTGGGAGGTTTCAACATTTTTTGTCCCTTAAAGCCAATCTCCTGCTATGACAGCAATCTAGGGAACTCCTGGTGTGTAACCAAGCTGCCCAGTTCCCTCTGTGTGCAGGAGACCTGAGGGCTGACAAAGGCCCAGCACCAAATCCCTGCCAGTAGTCAATGACAGATGTCATGGAGAAAAAGCAAAAGGAAAAGGAACATGTATTCTCCTGGTATACCTCCCAAGCTTTAGTTGTAGGGAAAAGAGGAATAAAATGCATCCTGAGTGTCCTAAACCATAGGACTTCAGACATAATGTTCACCCTTTGGGAATGTGTGGGCGACATTATTGTATATTTGTGGTTTTAAACACAGTTAAACTTATTTACTTCAGAGCACAAAGGAAAACCAAACTGTTTGTGGAGAACAAACCAGGAAACTTGCTTAACTCTCCCCAGCTCTCTGTAACAATGGACCATAAATAGGTCAGACGTTTCTTGGGAACCAGGGAAGATGAGTATTGGAAAATGCCACAAATTATGTTTAAAGAACATTAAAGTGGTGACAGACCAGTAAATGCTGGGAAATTCAAAGATACAACCAGAAGCTGCCTGTATAGCTCATGCCAGAATGGGGGTGAGGGATGCAAGGCTCATGCTGGTGTAGTAAGATGAGCGTGTTAACCTTTACTACTAAAATCCTTTGCTGTTTTTACAAATATTTTTTCCCAAAAATTTTTTCTCATCTTGCCAGCCCATCCAGTTAACCAGAACCACTCGAGGATGGGATTTGTCTCAGTTATGTTTGGCTGCTTACAGTTGAGCAAATGGTCTAAGCTTGTCATGTTGGTTCAGTGGGGAAGGGTCAGAGCTTCCAGGGATGGCTCATCCCAATGTGAGAGGTGTCTGAAGCACTAGAAATCAATTGCTGCTTGGCACTGCCTTCTGCCTCTGCTGGCTTTTTAGGGCATGGAGAGAATTGGCCTGGACTTTTAGGCTTTGGTCAGCTCAACTGCAAGACAACTCAGTTTAAGTAAAAGCATTCTGTGGAAGTTTGGGGTTTGGTTTTGGTTTTTGTTTTAATTTTTAGGTTTTTTCCCAAATTGGTAAAGTGAGCAATTTAGGAAAAAAGGCAGGTTTCTTTTAAAAAGTAAGTGAGTTTCTAAACCACATGATTCCAAAGCAGAGCCTGCAAACATACTTTTGGAGCTCCCGAACAAGAAGACATCAACCCCTACATGATAATTTCTGAAATGACATGTGGCTTCTGACTTCTGTGGATCTGAATAACTTTTGGAGCATTTGATGCTGGTAGTTTTGGTTTGAACGTTCAACTTGATTTAATATTAATTTTCTTATTTTAAATATGGAGAGCTCCCTACTGTGTGTGCCATTTCCCTCTGTAGCACAGATGGCTCTCAGACAGATATTGCTCTCCTTCTGTGCTCTTTTTTAGTCCCATGCCCTAAACAAAGAACTGGATCAAAGTCTGGGGTTTTTTTGGTAGGGCCTTACTACAGTGCTGAAACATTTGGTTCCTAGTAAAAATAAGAACAAAATAAGCTTTTTATAAAAAAAAAATCTATTGAAATTTATTCCTTAATCCAGGACATGATTTGACCAAGAGCATAGAGCAGTTGACTGCAAGGGGTGCTCACACTTTGCTCATAACCTGTCAAGCCAGGTTATGGTCTTGGTTTTATTTGCCTCTCTGGAGGGGCATTAATGTGCAGAGAAGGATTATCCATGTGCCAGAGCTGTATCTTGATTGTTGGACACAGTCCTGCCATCTTTTCTCTGAACCTCTTTTTACTGCTTTTTCCAAGGGAGCGCAATGAGTGAGAAGAGGACATTTTGGTGATGGGGAAGACAATGCTGTAGCTTCTGAGAGCAGCAGAGATTTGAGTTAATCTTGCTCTGAATTAATGAACTCCTATATAGCTGTGCTACTCATTTGAGGGACCACATTTTAAATCCAGCCCAGAATCCTGAAAAATCAAAAATAGTCTAGAGCCTGGAAAGTGCAGCCCTGACCCACCTCAACTTTTGTGCCAAGAGCATCAGAATCCCCTGCCCCTATAAAAAGAAAGTCAAGTTTATTTATTGATTTCTGTGTAAATCCACACCTGAAGAAGCCCCCTCAGAAGTGTGTCAGTCATTGCAGTGAAGGCAGACTGGAAGTGATGGTTAGATGGTTTTCTTTGGTACATCATTTTTGAGTGCTCTCATAATTTTGAAGGAAAGATCCAGCATCCTTTGGAAGCCAAGATTTGCATTTCTACAGGAATCAGTTACACCTCCACAAAATGAAGAGAAAATTAAAACAGTAGCACAGGGTGCTCTGCCAGTGCACAGATGTCAGCTGGGGACTGGAGTATTTAAAACCTTGGACTTGTGCTGTGCCATGTTCACACGTGTAACCATGTGTCATTTATGGATCTGATTTGTTGGACACTGTCATGACCCCAGAATTCATCTGAGCAAAGTGTCCTGCTGCTGTAGGCTGGAGTTATTGCATTACACCAGGGCTGATGCTTGTACTAGGAAGCAAGTGCCTGCCATGTATGAAAACAGGAATAATGCTGTTACAAGAATGCCTGTAAATATTGTGGTCACTGCCTTTTGTGTGGGTTACATCAAGATTGTATTCAAACACTGACAGGTTAATTACATGTTTCAAAGCTTATTTACTGTGATCTGAGAGGAAAGTGTTATTAAAGGAGTGTTCAGCATCTAACAGTGCTTGTTTTCTCTTTCTTCTCCCTCCCCAATGTTTTCTCTAGCTGATTACTCCACATGCCATCCGTGTACAGACGCCTCCCCGACACATCCCAGGGGTTGTAGAAGTCACATTGTCCTACAAGTCTAAGCAGTTTTGCAAGGGAACGCCTGGAAGATTCATTTACACAGGTATGGATGCTTTAAATGTAAGGGGGAAAAATAGGGCAGGCAATATATCACCCTTGCTAGGGCTTCTGCTCTTGTCATTAAAAGCTGTGCTGTGTTATTTTGGCTGAGGACATCACTGAAGGTACCAGTTGAGGCTGGAGTCAGAGCTGGGGGGCTGTAGGGATGAATCTGAAAGCACACCAGTGTGGGACTTCTGTTTGCTTGTTTGTCCTCACAATGGGACATCTCTTTACCCAGGAGGGGAGAGGAAGGAGGGAAACAGATACTCCAGTACATACCAAACAAAGAAAGAGTGCAAGCACAAGGGGCCAGGCACACAAACCTGCCTTGAGAAGAATCCTGCTAAACTTCTCCATCTCATGCTGTCCAGCAGGTGTTGCAAGGGTTCCAAGCCTGTTTGCCAGCCCATCTCACCATAACTCACTTGTCTCTGGCTTCCAGGGAGCCCAAGTAGCTCTCAGCCCAGTCAGGGCTGCAGACACAGCAGCTTGCAGTGTGCTTTGGGGTGGTCTCCCACACTGGAGACCACTAAGTTCAGTGATTTGGCCTCAAAAAAACTAACAAAAAACTCTTGAACATTGCTGGTGCTGTCAGTGTCAAACCATTCGCAGTAGTTATAAGAATGGTCTGGGAAAGAAATCAAGCAGCAGCCTAACTTTTTAAAAAAAGATGTGTGTCATTGGTTCCTCTGAGGGTGTGTGCTACAGGAATCAGCAGCTTTGCCCTGGTTTTGATGTGCTTTTAATGCACTTGTCATTGTTCACATCTACAGAAAGGACTGTGCTGGAGCTGTTTGCCTGACCTGTGCTTCAGCACAACCCAGTACAAATCATTTCCTCATCCTCAATTGCCCCTGGAACTTTAGGATATATCATAAATACTTGTGACTGAGGCATTCTGAGTTCCACTGGACTCACACGTTGCTCCAACTCTCAGTGTACACACAGGGACTTGAGGCAGAGTAGAGAATTCTGTGCTCCAGCTGGGCAGGAAACTCTCATTTGAATTTTGTTAGCACTAAGCAAGTTGAACAAAGGTGCCTTATATTCTTTCTTGTCTTTTTCAAATACCCTCTCCCCCAGATGAGATTATTCACTGGATTTCTTTAAACTGACTCTTAAAATTCTCACATATTGCCCTGCTGGCTGAGCAGCCAGCACTTGTGGAAGATGTGTGTGTTTATTTGGGAGCATTATGATTTCAGCAATGCGTGGGAAATCCAATATCGGACAATAACACATCATATCAAAAAATTAATTGGAGTTTTGTATGTGTTGGAACAAAAGGAATAGCAAAGGTCAAATTGATGGCTGGTACAAATTGATGGTGTGAACCATGACAGGAGGGTGTTGCCCAGAGCTTTGGGCTGTTTGAGGTGAATCCTTTCCCTTGCAGGAGGTTGTGCTCTCCTGCCTGTTGTCACCCCACTGGGGTGGCTGCCCCTGGGGCTGGTGAAATGGCAGGTGTAGATATGGAAGGGAAAAAAAAGGGCAAACCTGCTCCCCTTAACTTTGCAAAGAAATTTTTGATTACTTTAAATGTAAAAATGGGCCGAACCCATTTTGGGGTTGCTTTTCAGATCATCATTAATTAGCTTTTCCAGTGAAAAGGAGGGCGGCAGTTTAGCTTGTCTGCCCAGAAGCAGATGGCTGAATGTGGAAATAAAGCGTCCCAGTAGAGAGTGTTCCATGTATGCATTTTCTGGTTGGTGTTTAAAACACAGTATTTTTCATCCAGTAAATGGAAGTTATGAAATACTAAACAATAACGATAAAATCAAAGGCGATCCAGTCCATTCTCTCATGCAGTTTCTTACAGAGTTACAATAGATACAGAAAAGGTGTTGTGACTGAAATCCTACCTCACACAATTTGCATTTTCCTTTTAGACCCAGCCTGGAATTAAATGTAGCTTTTTAAAAAGGACTAAAGGAAACTAAAATAAAAACAATTAATGCATCCTGACCTTCAGAAGTGCCTTCCAGCCCTTTAAACAAAATGCAGGTTCAGTACGTGCCTGCCGATTAGTTTTAGTTAATTGAAAATTATAGGATTGACCCAAGAGGAAAATTTTGTTTGCACTCCAATCACTTTTACAAATTAAGGAAAATTACCACAATTTTGTTTAGCTAAGGTTTCACACTGAGTTCACGAAATTAGCTCAGCCATCCCAACAAAGTCAGCACTTTGTTAGTGAGCACTAGAAAAAAACTAATAGTCTATGGTGTGTACAAACGAAGCATAGAAAAAGCTATGATGCTTTAGAGAACTAGGCCAAGTGGTTTTAATTAGGATTATTGGTTCATTGTAAGTTTTGAAGAACAATCAAACTAGCAGATTAGCTGTTTCTTTTAAAGCTAGAATTTCTTGCCATTCATTTTTCCCATGAGAACTTGTTTTAACTCCCACATAGCACTATTTTTTTTCTTTTTTTTTTTTCCTTTTCTTTTTTTTTTTTTTTTTTTTAACAAGGCCTGCAGGAAATGGACCAATTGGAAGTTGGGATACAGTAACATTCCCCAGCATCACTCCAGCCGATGGGAGTTTTTCACAATGTTCTTCAGTGAACTCAGTGTTCTGGAACATATTACAAAACCACAGAGGCCAAATGTTTTCTCAGAGGAGTTTGGCCTCTGTTTTTGGCCGAAAACATTTCAGCATCACTTGCTGCTTATTTACCCTGCTATTAGGAACAAGAAAAGGGGAGAGCAGAAAAAGCAGGGGGGGAGAAGCAAAAGAGAGGGTGTGTGAGAGGGAGAGAACGAGACCTGGGGTTTGTGGGCGGTGCAGGAGTTGATCAAGCGTAGTTTCCTTTCTGGTGAGAATGTCCCTGCTCGTTAATGGTCCCATTTTGTGGTCAGGTCTCATTTAGAAGAAATTATTTTTAATCAGTGTTCAACAAAATATCCCCTCAAGCCACCTGGCTGTAAACTGTTTTTTTCTTACTGTTAAGTAGTTAAGTTCTCAGAAGAAAATACCCAGTGACCCATTAATTTTAGCCTTTTTTTCCTCTTTAACTGCAAATAACTTAGTAACATGATCTCTAAGTAGCCCATGTGCCATCTAGGAATCAAGGTCACATATATACAGAAAAATCCTTGGTTTTGCGAGTATTTCTGAAAGAAATAAACCAGTGTCACACTGTGCTTACAAGAAAACATAAGTTTTTTATTTTCCATCTGCAGAGCGAGCCATTAGCATGCACTTAGAGAGCAATTATTTCTTAGATTTTAAGCTTTGACATTCCTGAGAGAATGTTATCAGAAACACAGAAATCTGAACACACCTTGAATGTGGGTTCATTTTGGAATAATAGTAAAAATCCATATTACACATAGAAATACCCAGACATGCTGTGGCACTGCTCATCTCTAAGTCTCTTCTGGCACTGGAGAGCACTGAATGAATTCGGCTTTGTGTCACAACTTGGGAGTCAAATGGGTGTCACTACCATTATTTTAGGACTGGAGAGACTGAGATAAAGGAAGAGATTAAAGGTACAAATCCATAGGTAGTTTGGCAAGGTCATTCAGGGTATATATGGTCGCCTTACATAAGAAATGAGAGTTGGCACAGATAGGCCTTTGAGATTTTGTTTGGGTTTTTTTAATTTAAAAAAAAATTGCTACACCATGGACAACATGAATTTAACAGATGACTTTTGCAGTGGTACTAAGCTGCAAGATTTGAGTGGGGTTGCACAACTCTAAATGAGATGAGAATTTATCTCACTGCATATTGGAAAGGACATATGGAGGGTCCATAAAAATGCATTATGCTGTGTCTTCTACCACCTGCTCAGTTTAAGACTTTATGCCTTTTTTTTTTTTTTCCAAAACAGAGCAAAGGACTTTCTAGGGGCCAGAAGTACAGAGCTGTGTCACTGAGGTTGTGTGCAACACGGGTTAATTCAGATTCTTGGCTGAGCAGTACCCCAAGCACTGCTCCTCCTTTTGGCAATAGGTGACATGCTTGGATACAGGCTGGAATTTAGGGACCATTTTAATTTGCATTAGGCTTGCAGGGAGGCTGTGGGCTGAACCCTTTGTGTGCTGACAGGGCTCCAAGAGGAGCAGGCAAAGCCCCCATGGGCCTTTTGGGGTTTGTTGTGAGCTCTGGGGTGGGATGTGTCTCTGGAAGTGCTGCTGATGGGAATGGCTGGATGGAGGATGAGTGTGGCACACAGGGCTGGGAATAACCCTCATGCTGAGCTCTGGAACTGATGGGAATGGCTGGATGGAGGATGAGTGTGGCACCCAGGGCTGGGAATGACCCTCATGCTGAGTTCTGGAACTGATGGGAATGGCTGGATGGAGGATGAGTGTGGGCACACAGGGGTGGGAATAACTCCCATGCTGAGCTCTGGAACTGATGGGAATGGCTGGATGGAGGATGAGTGTGGCACACAGGGCTGGGAATAACTCCCATGCTGAGCTCTGTACTGCAGGGTAACTGTGGCAAAGGCTGAGCAGGACAGAGTGGACACTTCCAGGAGTGAGCAGTGTTTGTGTTACACTGTTAGGCCACTGTGTGTAGGGAGATGTGGAAATCCTGGTGCTGTGGAGGTCAGGATATTCACAGAATTTCTGGGAAACTGCGTCCGTCTCTGAAATGTCACAGGGCTTCTCAGGGAGCTTTTCACTCCCCTACTTGCTACAAAGAAGAAATGGTGTCGTGGAAAATTCTTCTGAAAACATTTGAGTCTGTATACAAAGGGGAAGGGCCTTGTAGATCACCAATTATTTAGGTAGCATTTCCAAAAGTCTCTGTTGGGTGATTTAATTTTCAGATTTTTAATTTTAGATGGTTTTATTCACAGAAGCACAGGAGTAGTTGTCTTCTGAGAATCGTTTTATTTTCTTTTTTTTTTTAAAGTCAAATGCCTTCAAGAGTAAGAGAATAAAAACTATCTGTTACCATCTAAAACTTCAGCCCATGGTCTTGGAAGCAGAGCTTGGAGTCATGTACAGAGATCTGGTCAGAATTGGAACCATTTAAAAGCTGATCTCGAGTCTCCTAAATTTCCAACCTGGTAAATTTCAGTGATTTCCTTTTCAAAGAGAAAATTTCCTTTTCAAGAGAAAATTTTCTCTTTTCAAGAAAGCGCCAATAACAAAGTTCAAAAGGTACATAATCAACGAAACAATCAGTTTCCAGAATGGAGGGTTCTGGAGTTTGTAGACTAAAGAAAAGAACATTAACAAAAAGAAAAAAAAAGGAAGGAAAAAGAAGTGGTGATAAGAGACAGACTGGCTGTCAAGAAGTTCCTGTAGCCCCACTGGAGCTTTTCTTGATCCTTGCAGACTGGAGTTTGACCCTTACACCAGCTAACCTTGGCCATAGCTCTGTGGCTGTTAGTTCCTGGGAAATGTTAAAACCTCGTGGCAGTTATTCTCAAAATCAGTAATCCACAACCTCATTAGTTTTACAATGCCTCATTCATGTGTGTTTATTATTAAATCATGAGCACTTAAATAACTGATTAGTATAAATCAGGAGAGAAGGCCACCATCAACAGAACAATAAAAATAAAAGAAAAAATCCAGCATGTCTGATGCTGTCTCAGGTTTAATCCTGATGTGTTTATAAAATTCTTCAATTTCAAAGATATGAGGATCATTAAGCTGAAATGAAATATAGAGCACATCACTTCTTCAGAAGAGTGACCAGCTATGAGATCTGGTAGCTAACAAATGAATGCCATTTGTTTTTAACAGCAGTTTTTATCTGCCTTTCACTAGTAAATATTAATAGTGGTGGCAGAATAAAAAGTATCAGATGTCTTGAAGTTAAATAGTCAGAAAGTGCTGGAGAAGAACAGAAAAAGAAATCCTTCAGTGCAAAGAAATATAAGAAGTTTAAAGTAAGAGCTGTCTGTTCTGAAGAGCAGGAGAGCCCTGTGCTGCAGGTTACCCTGTGCTTTGGATGCTCCATAGAAAATCTGTTCCTCATCTCAGAGAGGCTCTGTGGAGGAGAGATGGTGAATCCTTTCTCTACAGCACAATCAAGTGAGGATGAATGAAAACAAACCTTTGTAAATGTAAACTTTTACCACGGAATTTAATTAATTCCTCTGGAAACAAGCAAAAAAAAAAAAAAAAGAAAAGTTCTAACAACTATTTAAAAAATATCCTAATGCAGATTTTATCTCACTGTGCCAAGTGTTCCTTCCCCAGTGGAGCCATGGGGGCTCCAGAGGTGTTTCCCACAGTTCCTGAAGGACTCGTGGCCCCTCTGCTGGGTCCGGGAGCCTGCAGGGAAAACAAGGGTGGGGCTGGTGCAGCCCCTCCCTCCAGGCCCCATCAGTGATGGGAGCTGGGTGTTACCTGCCCTTGAGGACAAGAGCTGCTCTCAGGAAATCTCTGTTTGAGGCTGAGCTTGAACCTGGCCCTTTGAATGTTCCAGTTCATTAACTGAGTCAGTCACCTGCCCTGCCTGGAAACGGTGAGAGGGGAAAAAATAATGGCTGTAATTGTTTTGGAACAAGATTTTCTAGATGAAATTATTTCAGTGTTTACTATTTTGGTGGTGGTTTGAGGTGTTAATGTTGTTACTAAAATATTTGTTTTGAAGCTTGTAAGGACATGCTCAGTAGAGTGAAGTGTGGAGAGTTAGCAGGGTAGAATATTATCAATATTAGGGTGGTTGGTTTGGTTTGCAGAGTCTGGAAAGGAAGATGGGAGAAATCCCAATTGATTGCAGGGAGAGGATGGTGGAGGTAAATTGGAAAATCCCTATTGTATGCTAATAATACCAGAGCCCTCATATCCTTGGTATTTCTTAAACACTGGTAGAACCATAACACCCTGGAAAAAACACCCACTGAGAGTGTGCAGGATACCTGTAGCACAGCTTCAAAATGAAAGCAATTACAGCAACTGTCAGAATAAAGCTGGCTGTGAAGGAAACATATTATTTTGCATATTTTATGTATACACTCTCCAAGAAATATGACCTTTATTTTCTAGTTAGAGGGAAGTGCAATCAGACTCTACGCAGCAAAGGGTAGCTGGATCATTAAAAAGAATATTTTCTCTGATATTAGAAGTCTAAATGGGCACCAGTCCTTATTCACAACCTTGGCTGTTTCTGTCTGCCCTGAGTTAATAAGTGATAAGGCCAAAAGAGAAATAAATCACCGAAGTCCCTGTCCAAAGAAAACATATTGACTACAGCCAAGCAAATAACAGCCCATAACCAATGGTCCCATTCATCATTCATGTAATAGGGATATAAAGTATTTTCTACCTATGAAACCATGAAGTAGGAAAAAGCCTGATAAGCCCCCAATCTAAACTATGTGATTTGATTATTAGAGGACATGAACTGTTTGTCACATACCTTTAATCTTTAAGATGTGTTGCCATTTCTAAACTATAAATTTGTGGTAAAGGATTAGAAAGCTATTAACAATAAAGGTATAAAATAGACTTTATAAAGATTCCTGCAATTGTCATGCAACCCTGTAGACCCTTGGAACCTTAGCCCATTGAATATGATATAACATTGTTATCTGACCTTCAGAGCCAATAAACCATTTTTTGCTTTTTAAATTCCAGACTTCATGATAAATTAACCCTCTGGATTCACAAAATAAGCCTTGTAAATTCTTTTCTTTATCCCCACCCCAATACCTTTAAATTTTCATACCTTTGCTTCAAAACTCTTATTCCAGACTAAAATTGTTAATCTTTTTTATTATCCTTTTATCCTCATGTCACTTGATGAGATATTATTCCCTCTTTTTTTTTCTTTTTTTTTTTTTTTTTTTTTTTCCTCAAATGGCCAGTAAAACAGGGAGCTGAGATGAATTTCTAAAAAGTCTGCATTGGACTTTGTTTCTGCAGAGGGCTTCACTGTCTTTAATGTCTGGGTATCCAGGTTAGACAAAAACCATAGAAATGGGCAGTTTAGAGTGGCAGTAGAGGCTGAACTGATCACCTTAATCTATTTTGATGCTATGCCCTAAGAAGAGGGACAAGGCCCTGTCTCTTTGCTGCTCCAGGAAGCAGAATCCTCAACTACTTGTTGCCACTGACGTGATTAATAGACTGGGAATTCTGGCTTCCTCATGGGAATGCATGTACTTAAGTCACCCTTCCTGCCCTTCTCGTGGGGTGCAGCATGTTTTGGTTTCTGCTGGAATGGTGGGCAGGGTTTGCTGTGGTTGAAGAGTGGCCAAGCTGTGGCTGGGCTCTCAGAGGTGCCCACGCTGGCTCTGGAGAGGGCATCAGGGCCTGAATTTAGTGCACAGCTGCCTGAGGAATGTTCTCACACAGCACTGCCTGCCAAGGAGTCTCCTTAAGATGTGCCTAATCCTTTGAGGTGCTCGTTAGTGAGGGCTCATTTTGCTGAGGCATTTTGTTTCACAAGTGCCCAGCTCTGGGATGTGCAGCATCGTTCCCCTGAGGCAGGACTGGGGCAGCCTCGTTCCTTCTGCTTGTACCAGCATCCCTACACAGCCAGCAGTGCTTATCTAGCCTGGTTAGAGCTTCTGACAGCAGTGACTACAGAGAAGATGTGCCTCAATATAGCCCATGTCTACAGATTCAGGCTTTTTTTGTTAATATATAGATAAAAGGAAAATCTTGTACTTGTAGCCTTTCATCTCAGTGGATGCAAGAGCAATTTATTGCATGGAGTGTGAAGTTCTTTGTACTTTTCTGCTATCTTGCAAGAACTCACACAGACTCTTCTGCTTAGTTATGAAGATATCAAGTGCATAAGTGATGTGGTCTGCCCTGGTGACTGGATAGAGATGTTGGAAACAGTTTAATCACACTGTGACAAAACTCAAACCTGGCAGCTTCTCAGGCTGCCCCAAAACTCTGCAGAGTTGCCTCCTGGCACAGGTTACAGTGTCCATCCTGCCTTTATTAGAGGTTATTTTGAGCACTTTTGTGTGAAACTTTGCAGCGCAGCCAGGCCCTGTGGGCTGCAGAGCTGCTGCGCTGGTGACACCACAGGAGCCAGCTCAGAAAGGAGCTGTACCCACGGTGTTTTAAATTATGTGAGACATGTGGCAGTGGGCCACATTTATTTCATGATAATGGCTGGATAATGTCTTAGGGAAAGCAGAATTTCCTTGAAGATTCAATCTGCACAAAAGTTCCAGAAATCTCAATGAGCTTCCCCAGGACCTCCTGGCAGGTCACTGTCATTGCCCAGCTGCTGCTGTGGCTAAGGGACAACATTGTGGTGCTAAAACTGCTACATTTTGTTGTACATTTAAAAAAAAATCTCAAGCTTGATTGTTTAAGGTTTGCATCTAACTGTATAACCTTCACTGAAAGGAGTTTTGCCATTGGATCTTGCCCCTGGTCTGTTGTGAGCAGTTAATTAAGAAGTATAAAACCATCATGCCTTAGTCCTGCCAAGCCAAGCGTATGCAGACATTTATTCCACAAGGTAGGACAGAAGTTATTTGATATATTAGAACACCAACATATTAGCATGATGTAAATTAGGCTGGGCTTTTGCACAGCTATTTTGAAGGAACTTCTTCCATTCCACACCAAACTTGGACTGCCAAGGACCAGGGAGTTCATGGCAATTTATACCTTAGGGAGATGAGTGTGAGCCATCCAGGCAGTATCACAATAGAGTCTGCATTTGGGCAGTTGCTTATGAAGAGCTGCAGTCTTGCACAGTTTGCCCTAAGGTATTTGCATGCCATACCTACTGTTTTTTCATCTCTCAATGTCTTTAACTTCTGTCATCTCCCTTCCCTCCCAAATATGATTTTTCTTCTTTTTCCTGTTGCCATAAATTGTGGTTAACCTCTATGCTTGAAGAGTTGTGGACTTCAACTGCTGTTGGATAGCACCAGGTGCCAGCATTGGTGGTTAAAAAAAGGAAAACCCACACCCAGCAGACAGAGAGTTAATAAAAGCCATCTAAATCACACACAGACAGCAAATCTAAAACAACCCAACCAAAAAAACAGAGAGAGAAACACCACACAAGCAGCTAAATATGGCATTTTTTAGGACCCCATGGGACAGAAAACACATATAGCATTTAAGATATTGTAACAGCCATCTAGAAAAAATACATGTTTGTTAAAACAGAAATTGGTGCTAAACTTTCCATTTTAAATCTGTGACGATTACAGAACAAAATTGGGATAACTATGAAAAATTGTGAAATTTGATGTCCCTTTTTAGCATTACAGCATCTTCAGGGTGGGTTTTATCCCTTTTCAACATTATGAAACCCTCTTATATCTTATACATACGTAGTGAACCTCTTGGAGCTCTGGGTCTGATACCCCCTGGGCTGTCAGATGTTGTGAAGATGTGGGGCAATTGTCAGGAAACTTTGTCCTGTACCTGCATATGGGCTCTGAACAACTTCTCAAATAAGAACTTGTTTGGCTGAAGCTGGATGAGAAGCATTTCACCCTCAGCGCCCCTTATGCCAGGTGCTGTATAGGAAAGTAGCTATTACCCCAAATATTGGAATTACTGAAATACATCTACTTATTGTCACCTTTTTCTTTTGTTCTCCTCTTTTTCTCATATCTTATACCCAATTCCCAGCTTTCAGTGGGATAGTTTCTGTAGAAGGCTACAACTCATGGAACAAAAATACGTAGTTTGTGTGCTCAGGCAGTCCCAGCAGCAAGCTTATATTTGTAAAAATGAAAGGCAAGATTTTGCTGCCAGAAGTGACCATGAATTCACATTGAAAGGTCACTTCTGCTGGGGAAATATTTTTTTCCAAATGTAGATCTCTGACTATTTTCACCACTCCAAAAAGAATTCTCCCTAAAGTTCACAGGCATGTTGTGCACAGCTACTAGAAATAGCCGTGGCATTGCTGTTCCAAAAACCAGGTCTTCAAGTGGCCATCATGCTGAAAACAATTATATTTTTTTCTACAGGTTTTTAATTTTGAGGTACTTTTTACTCCCTTAAATCCTGCATTAAACTGTGCATGTCAGTTGTTTAAAAGGATGAGACTGAGCCATTCCTCACCTATTTTCCTGAGACTGGATTTTCCCTGGGTGTTACTGATAGAGGAGCTCCCAGCACAGGTCTGGCTTGCCAGGAACAAGAACAAGAATCTGCACTTTTGTTCTAGGATGAAGAATTTAGCTCAGATTTCCCAAAGATAAGGCCAAGCCTGCACCTCCTCTCCTCACCAAAACTGCTCATCCTCATTGCTTGCAAGTTCTGTTAAAAAGAGAAATGAACCCTCTTTAAATTGGGGCCTAAGGGAAAGGATGGAAATGACCCCCCTCTCCTCTCCAATTTCCCCCATTAGACTTTTCTCACAGATGTTCATGCTGATTAGAGCTGGGAAATAAGGGTATTTCTGTGGACCATGAATATTCATTTGTGTTTTGGCAATGAATTTCCTTCAGTTTCCCTGTAGTGTTTTGCTCCCTGTGAATGTTTGAACAAGTGAGTGTGCTGAAACAATCCCATCTGAGAAAAACTCAGAGTGTGCTATGGAAAGTGAATTTTCCATAGGGTTTGCCTGGACAAAACTCACTGTTGGTTGTTAAGAAATTTTACTGAAAAGCAGCAAAGACACAGGTGAGGTGATGCCTTTGCTGAACATATAAATGCAGAATTTAAGTTTAAAAATTGTAACAATCTGCTCTGTAATTATCCATCAATAAGGGTAAGGCTAGTCAGAAAAACTGTTTGAAAAATTCTTTAATTAAACAGAATAATTGAAGAAAAATATCTCTTTGGATAGTTACTGACTGGGAATAATTAGTTGTAAATTATTTGCTCCACTGTAGTATTGATGCCCAGTCCAAAGCTGGACTTTCTTCTTGAGGGGTCTATGATGCCTAATTAGAGTAAATGGATCTGAGCAGAAATCTATACAATTTATAGCAGAAAATCCCAGGGATTTTTTTTATTTTTCCTTTTAAAAATTTTAAAGTGTTATAAAACATTAAATGGAGATTACTGTACCTCCTACTGCTCGATCTTGTAATCCTGCAGTAAATGTGGGGATAGAAATTGCAGCTGAAGGGTAGGGAAGAGCCAGGATCCTGCTCTGCAGCCCATGAGCAGCCAGGCCAGGCAGACTGCGTGCAGGAATTTGGCAGAATTCCTCCAGCTCCAGTGGGAATCTGCATTTTCCTTTCAAATTGTACCATTTTGGTCCTTGGGATCACCCAAAATTATTTTTTGTGTAGCAACTTAATCCTTACCCAGCGTGATCTGTGGAATAATGTACACAATTTTACAATAACTATGTAATTAACTCACTTTGCTACTCCCCTCTCCAGGGAAACTCATGCTTCTATTAATGCCATTAGGAAGGTCCTATGCACAGAACAAAGAAAGTGGTGCAGCAGATGAGTTAACATGATTTGATTTGCAGATGCTTTAAACACTTAGCAGGAGACAGCTACGGAAGCTAATTAAATCACTCTAAGGTGCACAGGATTATCTGCTTTGTAAGAAACAATTTCAGTGAATTATGGTCGCCCTTTAGCTGAGGGGAAGTAAGAAGCATATTTGTTTGGAATTAAATTTCCCACGCAAAGTGCCCATCAGGCCTCTCCTTCCCTGGATTTCTAAAAGAGCCTTCTTTCGGAGCCAGTATTTTCTAGGAACCTGGATTTTCATTTTGTGAGCGTGGTGCTGCTTCCAACTTTCCTACGTAAAAATTTTCCTACTTAGCTATTGATTAGGATCTGCCTTTAAGCAGTGTCTGGAGTAAAAAATCGTGTTGGTACATTCACTACCTCTCAGATACTGCATCTTATTTAGTGTACCGGAATTCCCAGTTTAAAGTAATCACAAAATTTATGGAGAAACGGATAAAAAAGGTTGTAAAATATCGATTTGGGGAAAATAATAACACAACTCATCTATAATAAGAAGAAAAATGAAGCAATAATTCAGGTGTATTGAACGGGTTGCTGCTGGAAGTATTGATCCGGTGCTTTAGTGTGCAACATCGCACCTAACACTGCAATGAAAGAACAGCACTGCATTCCCCTGCTCATTATTTCCCAGACACTATTGCCTTGTTACACAGGTCCCACAGAGCCTGGAGTGCCAGCAGGGAAAGAGAGGAACCCCCCAAATAACCACAAACCTTAATATCTTAATGTTACAACAGCACACAGACATTGTGCTCCCGTGCTTCTCTTGAGGCAACCTTGGAGTTTGGCTTTGCTTGTTTTGCTCTTTGCTGTATCTCATACTGCCCATGGTCTGTATAAATGGTGCCTTTCTGCTGCCTCTTGATAGCACAAAATCAGCAATGGTGTCATTGAGGAAATGCACTTCCCTTAAATATATTGAACTTCCAGGATCCTCGTGTAAAAATTCGCGATCTCATTGCAGCGTTTCCTTACTGTGGCAATAAGCAAAAGTTGAAAATAGGACAGCAAAGGTCAGTGGAATTTTAAAATAAGCACCCCGACATTTCCACAGCATTAAGCTCCATCATGCAACATTGCATTTCTGTTTATCTGCTGACATCTGCAAAGGTACCACACTTGATTGTTTGGCATAAATAATTTAGCAGTGAGAATTTTACAATGAGCACAGATAAGATTTACCTATAAAATGAACAAAAGGAAATAATTAAGGATAAATTGTGTGGGTTAAAAAAACCCAGTGAAGTCCTGTAAGAGGGCAACATTTTAGCACTTGTGGAGGCAAAGGTGCATCCTGCTCTGTGAGGAAGCTGCTCTGTATGTGCTGCAAACTTACGGCATCCCATGATCATTACCTAGAAATAGGAGCCAGACCAGATGATCAAGTTCTGAACAGATCAAGCCTCCTGCAAATTTCAGCCAACATTGATCTGCAGGATTTGCTCTGGATCCTCAGCATTGTTGGGTTTGTCCTTTCCCCCCCTTTAATCCATATAGCAAGGGGGGCAGAGTGAGGCAGACACTTCTGCTCAAGGAATGGGGGGAAGGGAGGAAAAATGAGAGGAAGAAAATAATCTATGGCTGATGTAGAGGCCAAAGGAAATTGCTTTCTGTGAACTGCAGGGCCCTGCAGTGGGAGTTGAGCCCTTATGGCCGTGGTGCCTCTCCCAGAGCTCTCCCTCCATCCCTGTTTGCCCTGGCCTGAGGATGAGCTGTGGCCACAGCCCTGGCAGGTTTCAGACCCTTTCATTTGCATGTGGTGAGCAGAAAACGTGCAATTGTTTTTGTAACCTGAATAACATCTCTAGTTTAAAAGCCCCAGGGGAAAAATCCTTGTCAGGCTGAGCTGGCATGATGATAAATGGGTGAGGTTTGTGTTCTGGCTCTGTGGGGACACCTGGGGTGAACAAAACCCTCTTCTCTGGCACCCTGGGCATCTCCACTCAGGAAGGGACAATTGCAATGGGAACATGCTGCTGTTGCCTCTGGAAGGAGGTAGGACCAGGCATTTCCATTCACTGGAAGAATTCTTTTCTTGTGCGTTGAGGTGTTTGGGCTGTAACATCTTTTTAAAGCACTGGCAATGCCTGTGGGGTTTTTCTGCCTTTGGTGATTTCAGTCATAGGACATGTAGTAATTACATATCCTCTGAACAGAGAGAGACGTAATTGTCCCAGGAAAATCCTGGGAAACTGTGTAGAAGCTGTAAGAAACTTAGAAGAAAAGAATTCAAGCAATTGTTATCTCCCTTTCTGTAACCATTGTTTATAGATATAGCTCTCCAGAGTATACTATTCATAATTCACCATTAGTGTGAGAGAAAATTCCTAAAAGCCAATCAAATGTTAAGACCACCATTGTTTCTATAAAAACTGTAGATTTCTAATAACAAAGTGTCTTTTCATGCCTTCTGATGATAGAGTCTGTGTGTCACCTTTAGCTGTCCCTGATACCCCTTCAATGATAAGGACAGAAAATGTGTGTTAAATCTAACTCAGGAAACAAACATGGCTTGGGGTGTCAGCAGAGCAGCTCATCAGTACACGTGTGGGTTTTTAGAAAACAGTTTGGGGTTTACAGTTATTGTCCAATCAGCTTTCTTACAGAAAAAAAATTCCTAGGGATTTGTGTAATAAAGTCTAAAGCTGCATGAAATTCATCACAGATATTTTCTCAAATTTCTGCAGTAATTCCCTAATAACTTTTGTCCCTTTAGATTTTGCAAATTTGATAATTTGAATTTTTATGGAAGATGGGTTTTTTCCCCCTGAAGTGCTAGTTACAGTGCCAGATTTTTTTTTCTTAGGGAATTTGATTTTTTTCACATACACTTTGATAATGAAAATTCCTTTTTGCACTGAAACTCATTAAAAATGTGTCACTTTTGTTTATTTCCTACTTATTTTTCTCTATAAGCTCTGAATATTTTTAAACATTTTAAAGAAAACTGATAAAGGCTTTGTATTTACATACATTTCTACATAATTTTTGCTGTATTTTTTGTTTAAAAAGATGTAAATCAATTTATATACTTTAGGATTCAAGAGTATCCTTACATAGAAGCAGCCAAACAACTTGAAAGTCAAGGAAGTCTTTAGGTTACTTAAGTGCTTGGTTGAATTAGGAATCTAATTGTCAACCACTGCATATTTTCATGGGATAATTCTAAGATTCACAGTACCTATAGACTTTACAGTTTTGACTGCCTGACTGCAGGCATTTAGGGGATATTCAATCTTGTATTTCAATCTCCACCCCTCCCCATTTCAGAGCTGTGCTGACCAATAGGTTTGGTTTGCCTTGGGTCACCTCCCTGTCCATCCTGAGTGAAGCCCCCTCGGTTCTCTGCTGGCAGCACTGACAGGATCCTCTCTCAACATTTGCTTGGTGCTGCCCTTACCTCCTCCAGGGCATCTTCCACCTCAAAAACCTCTCTTGGACCATTGCTGCTGAAGGGAATCTGCTCACCTTTAGTATGATTTAAGATCCTGATGAGTGTTCTGTAGTTGTAGGTGCAGGTACTGTGGGTAAAGCCACACGCTGGTTTGAGCCCCATGTGCTTCTTGGGCAAAATCAATATTATCTCTGTCTCCTCTTGGCTTTCATTTCTGCTCTTGTTTTGGTAGTTCCACAGAAGTATTTATCCAGTATTTAGCCTTTTTAACATGGCCTGAGCAGGGCTGCTTTGCACAGCATTTGGGCAGTTTTGGTACTGCTGGTAAAGGATTTTATGTACACCGAGTTTCCTTGTTAGAGGCTTTCCTGTAACACGTGTCTGCTGCCTGAGTTCTTCTAAGCTCTCGTCTGGTAAAACAGAGGAGAGGAAGGCTAAAGCAGGTATTTTTGTGTTAAATTGCTCAGAGCTTATTTAGGTAAAGAATTACTCCTTGCTTTTCTTACTACATCGTACAGTTGCTTTTTTTTGCAGTCATCTTTATTGCATTTTGAACTTTGTTATTCTGATGATGCTGAAAGACAAAGACACAAACTCCTCTCCCTAATTCACTCCAAAGAACGTACCATATCTTTCTATGCTCTTGTTAAAACCCAATTGTGTGCAATTTGTAGGAAATTGAAACCACATTTTTCACTTAACTTTCCAAAATTAAAATTTATGAGGAAAAAGAAGCAATAAAGCAGTTACAATCTGGTCATCTATTATTATCGCTGTGGTTGGAGTAGTTCCACATTTGAAGAAAGTGACACCAAAAGTTTATCAAGCTTGTATGTATCAGTAATTTCACTTCTCTTATTATTTCAAACCACAAGAACTGCTGAAGTTAGTGTTATGCACTTGGAAATTATCTTGGTGAAAAAGGACTTGGGTGATCTATAAAAACAAAGCTTTTCTTCTAACTGAGAAACACAGAGCAATATTCATTTTCCTTACTCATTCATTTCAGAATATTGATGGTAAAATAAATTTAACAAATTGTGCTCCTTAAGCTGATTTAACAGAACACGTTGTGAAAAAGCTGAATTTTCCTCTAGATCTATTTCTATGTATGTGTTTCCCATTATTCTTCAGCTTTTGCTTTTGCATTTCCCCTCTACTCTGAGAACAATGGGAATGACAGTCCAACACCAGGAATCTCGACTGCTCCAGCTCTAGAATGTTAGTGGTGCTTGCTTTAGTTTTCTCATTTTGCCTTTTTTGTCTCTGAATTAAAATCAAGCCAAATGATGGATGCCCATTACAATCAATTGTTTCAGACAAGCCACCAAAAGTATTGTAGGATTCATTTACATTTAATCAAATTACACTTTATTTGCAATTCAGGGAAATGAGAACTCTGCAGTAAATCAAATATTTCCTCTCCAAGGGCCCCATTCAGCAGAAAATATCCACAATCTTCCAAGCTGGTGCCTCAATATATGTAGCAAATCTTCCAGTGGGAGGAGAGCTTGTGCCAACAAACCTTCTATTGCAGCCTCTGCAACATTTTTAGGGTTGTGGACACCTGAATATTTTCCAGTACAAATGCAGACCTTTGGACAATGAATTGTGCAGTGGCTTTAACCAGCTGACCACAGACTTGCACCTCTCTTGGCTCCCTTTCATGGGTCACCAAGAAACAGTTGCAGGACTTCTGGGGTCCAGGAGTTTTGTACACCACAGGTTGGAAAATACTGCTTTTCCTCTGTGAAACATGTTATGAAATGGGAAATTAATGGCAGTCACTGAATGTCAGTTTTTTAGGGGTGATCTTACATGTCTCCAAAAGCTTTCAGGATGACTAGGAATAAATTAAGAATACAAATACACTTTAAAAAAACTTCAAATAGAATAAATTCTACTTGAAGGCATTAGTACAAGGATGGGCAGATACTAATTTTTACTCATTAGTGCCTTTTGAAGTTGAAAAGCCCTGTGTGCTTGGAATAGGAGGTTATCATTGACTGACAGCTCCTTTCCTCTGCACTTTACTACTGAAAAACTGTGCCCAACTCTTCTACCCTGCCCAGCACAGCACAGAGGAAGAAATTTTAAATTTTGTCCTTTGTGCTTATTTACAGATTTAGTTCACTAAAACTTGACTGATTGAAGGATCTCAATCCTGATGCCTCAGACAGTTCAAACTGCAGGTCCAAGCACTGGAGAGCAGCAGCTTTTCTTGCAGTGGCAGAAAAGCCTCTTCTGAGTCTCAAGCTTCCTTTTTGACCCTGTTACTTAAAGTCAGAATTTTAATTGCATTTAGAGTCCTGAAAGTTCATTTAGGTGCCTGCTGGGATTTTTTAAATAGGCATAGGTACCTAAATTTTATGGCTTTGTGGCTGTTTGTTCCCCAGCTCTGAAACTGAGAAATAATTCAGGGCTGCTATAAATTACAGGGAATGTATGATGTCAAATAATGTGGAAAGAGCTCTTATACTGAGGGGGAAATAAAACATTGAATAGGTTCACAACAAAGAGAGTGACTTCATTCTTGCTGGTGGAAATACATCTTCTTTGCTGAGGAAATATCCTGAAACTTAAGGTCTCCACAGCCATAATCTGATTAAAATACAGAGCTGAAAAATATTCTGACCAAATAATGTAATGTGTTCTTTAATCCAGTGAGATTTGAAAGCCTAAGAAATAATAAATAATGATTTGCATGCTTAGTAGTTGAATGTCATAAAAGTCAACCCTGATTACTTTTTAAAGAGTACTTGAAACTAAATTCTGCCATCTGACACTTGCACCAGAGTTCAGTGGGTCAGTTTAGCTGATGGTGAATGCTGCCTATAGAATATTATGGGATTTCATATTATAAGAAACTTTAAACCAGAGTTGCATTTGTCCCACCTCTCCCTTTCTAATTATTTAATTTCAGAATATTTTAATGTTAAGAAAAAGTATTTTTTTCTAGTTTTGTTCTATGTGCCCAGGAGATGGTGTGTTTGGTTTCCTTTTATTTGTGTTTCAGTACTTCAGTTTTTCCTTTATATTTGTGATAAAGTACTGAAATAGTAGTTTTTGAAGGGAACTGTGTTATGTTGCTGGTGTGGGGGGAATTGCAGAAGGAAAGGGAACAAAAGGAAATGACAGGTAGAGCAGGTGAATCCCATGGGAGTTTTTTCCTTTTCTTTTGCTCTTTCACTTTTGTTTTGTGCAACAAGAAAAGTTTGGAAGAAAAAGGTGACATTGCATTTCCCTTTGCTTTTTAGAGAAAGCATCAGCCAGTTTGCATGTCCTAGAATTAAATATCATTGCTGTGTCTCCTGAGCTTCAGCTTGGGGGAGTGAGGATCCACCTGCTCCAGCAGGATGCACAGAACCTTATCAATGTCCATTTGTTGCTCAATCAGCTAAAATTTAGGTTTATTTTCAATAACTGTTTTACCACTGAGTATCATGATCAGGGAAGAGACCACACAGAATGTGGAAATCAAGTGAGAAACAGTGAGAAAACGCCGCTGGTGGAGATCTCCTGTCTTCAGAGACCTCTAAGGTGTGGTCAGACCCCCTGGCTGTGCCCAAGCTCTGCAGGGATGGACTCAGCTGCCCATGGGCACACATGGGCTGTGCAGCACCCACACAGGGCCTTCAGTGCAAAACCAAAGGGATTTCTCTGAAACCCAAGATATTGGACATTTCTGCAGTCCCATCCCTTTTCCTGTGTCCTGTTTGGTGAAGGAAGGTGTCCTGACAGAGAGGATGGGCTCGGCATGCACAGGGGACACGTGGGAGCAGGGAAAAGCTTCCCTGGAGCTGGGATACGCTGCCCAGGAGGCAGAGATACCCCGGGGCAGTTGTGCAGGAGCTGGTTTGGAGCAGGAGCATCAGAGCATCCTCTGTGCACATTAATTAACTCTGGCAGCCAGGTGCTTAAAGCTTCACACACCCAGGGCCTCCCTGAGTTTGCCTGTTTAAGCTCACTCTTGCATAGTGCTGATGGGCCCAGAAATGTATTTATATCATTGCTTACTGCCTGGAAAGCTGCAAATCAGTTCCTGATAAATATGCCACTTCCAGCAAGATTAATGCTAAATTCCTCCTTTTAGAGCAGCAATTTGCAAATTGCTAAATTAGATTTTAACATTCGAATACTCTTTTTTCATGTCACACTTGCAGTATCTTTGTTTTTATCACCTGATGATACTGTTTGTGTTGGTATTGAACTTTGAGGCATATTAATACAATACACATAGATTTTGGTGGCAATTTTTTTTGACAACAGTTCTTATGAAATCTACTAGGAAAAAAATTGTGCAGAATAATGTAATCCATTACAGGAAGTTTGCTTTTGTTTTGAATTGGATTGAAAGCAGATATTTGTTTCATACAAGAGAAAATAGCAATACTATGCTACTTGGGAGTTATTTTATTGATAACTTCTGAACTGAGATCTGAATTTTCCTATAGGCTGCCAATAATATCTAGAAAATTAGGAAGTAAGTGCATGATTATAAACCTGTTTGATGGTATCTGATTATCTATCATAACTTTACCTCTTTCATTCTATTTACTGGTAATTTCACAATCTTTAATTTGTGCATTCCACCTCTGTGTTAATTAGAGAAATTTTAATATTTCCCATTTTGGAAAAAATAATCCAGTTCAAGCACAGGGATGTGGTGACTGCTCTGGGGTGCCATCAACCAGCTCAGATGTTTTGCTGTCTATCCCAAACTCAGCAGTGACCACTGGAGAGTCATTCATTCCTGCTGTAAATGAAATGTTGAGAGAAATTAATAACAGGACAGTGAGTTTGAGGCTGGTTCCTCACTTCCTTGCCTTTTACAGCTTCTTTTTCAGATACCAGTTTTGTAGGAAAATGGTTGCATCTCAGATATTTTAATTTCCATAATCACTTTCCCTGGTTTACTGAGTATACTCTAGAAGGTAAATTGGGAGGGTGGAAGAGAGGCAGAATGAGAAGGGAGGATTTAAGCAATTATTTTTGCTTCCTCTTCCCCTCTGCCTGTGAGGCTGCAGATCCAGCCCAGTGATCTCTCTGTGGCGTGTTCAGGGGTGCTGAGCTCGTGTTTGGGGGCAGAGCTGCAGGATTTGTTGATCCCTCTGTAATTGACTGGCAAGGTGATCCAATGCTGATAATTTAGCCAAAGCCAGTCCAGCCCAGAGCCCTCATTTTGTCAGGAGCACCAGCCCCTGACGGTGTTTGCTCGTCCCATCCCCTCCTTTGCTGAGCCCCAGGCAGGGAGGGCCTGGCAGAGCTGCCCATGGGGCGCTCATGGTCTGCGGGTGTGGAGATGCTTAACTGAGCTGTGCATCCAATTAAGATGAGTTTCTCAGTTAACAGGCACCCTGGGAAGAAATGAGTTACTTTCATTCCTGGGATTATGAGCACTTAATGGAGTAGACCTATCAGAATTCTGCCTGTGCTGCATGAGATAACCCTAAAATGCAGCACGGATTTTCAACTTACTCCTCTAGCAAAAAAACAACCGAAAAACCTTGCCAGGTGAGAAGGAGAAATCGATGCTCATGTGAGTCCTCTTGCAGTCAGGCTCACAGAGCTAAATAAGAGGTGGCATTGCATGCACAGTTGGATTTTACTTTATGCTTTTCTTCCATTCTGTCCCTTTGCTTGTGACTTGACTATTTAAAATTATAATTCAAAAATCTAACTTAAATAATATTTGTGATATTTTTTTCTGTAAGACTCACAATGTGAGCGGAATATCTAAAAGATGGATGGTTCTGACTAGAGTTGGAGGCTTGGCTACCTGATGTGTATATGCAGTAGACTAGCTAAACTTCAGCCAATGTCAGTGTAGTTTCAGAAAATTTGGCAGAATGGTTCTGCTTTAAAGTGGTTCAGGATCTTGGACAAAGTAAATCTAGGATGAGTTTGTGCTGGACCTAAATGAGTAATAAGCATATTCAGGAGAAGCAATGAAAACATAAATATTTCGCACCAATTGTGAAATGGGGAGGAGGTCTGTGGGGATGCAGCTTGGTTTTGGGACTTCCTTTTGTATTGCATCTTCCATGAAAAATAGATGGTATCTTTTTTTGAGTATAACCAGTGTAGTAAAAAATAACTTGGAAATTTTCTTTGCCCCTTCTGATAGAAAAAAGTGAGGATATTTTTCTTCCAGTCCTGTATT
Source organism: Zonotrichia albicollis (assembly GCF_047830755.1). Taxonomy (NCBI): domain Eukaryota; kingdom Metazoa; phylum Chordata; class Aves; order Passeriformes; family Passerellidae; genus Zonotrichia; species Zonotrichia albicollis. The sequence continues at coordinate 4,074,400 of NC_133833.1, forward strand.
GGTCAGGATCGCTGCAATCATTCAGAGGGAGGAAGGAGATGAATTAGAGTTAGTCTTCTGAGCCTACTATGCCTTGGTCTTGGTGAATGGTTCATGCCATATTACTCCTTGCTTATTTACTGACCTCCTCAGTGACTCACCTTGGTTAATGAATTAGTTTCAGTTAAATTGCTTTCACATTTGGATAATTTTATTTTTTACCAGCACCTAGTGCTCCATTTGATTAAATTAAATCAAGCATGTAGTCAATCAACTTTCTGCCAAAAAAAAAAAAAAAGACAAAAGAATAAGAAAAGTCATTGGTGTGGTTTTCCATAATTTATAAGTTAGCTAGGACAGGAATTGAAGGAGTATTAGTTTGTTCCTGGGGTAGGACTGGTAGGTGCATGTAAGGCAAAAACAATGCTGCATCTTTAAACAACCTTTAATAAGGTTTCTTTAACTACTGAGCCAAACTCTGAGATCTCCCCTGCTGTAAGCCATAAGTTGCTTGTAGGCTTGTTCTAGAGAGTAATAAGTATTGTTGTTTAGCAATTGTGTTGTTGAAATTCAGCTCCACTATGTCTGACAGTATTTATCTAAAATACTTTCCCTGGTGCATGCTCAAGTTCCAGTAAACCGTGTCTTATTGTGCGACCTTTTCATTTTGCAGTGAAAAGGGATCAGCTCGTCAGATAAAAGCTACAAGCTGAAGTACAGGAAAAATGCGTGCTCAGAAAATCCGAGCATGATTGAAAACAAGATGTGTTAAATCAATGCAGTTTATCGCCTGCCTATTCCTGGCAATTGCTGTTCTAAGCTCATTCTGAGCACACACTAGATGATAAAAGTATAGTGTCACAGTGCTCACTGGGGTGTGAGGCCAGGGAAACATGTTTATCAGACAGGCTGGGATGATTTTTTTATTTTTTTTTTTACCCTTGATAACATTTATTGTCAACATTTTTGCAGAGAAGAATCCCCAAACCCTGAACAGTCATGGAAGCAGGTGATGCATCTGCTGCTGAAATCAGAGACTACCTAAAGCTCTCAAATTATACATTTCTATTTAAATGTCACAAACTAGAAAACAACAAACTCAACTGTTTCAATGTTAAACAATTTGCTGCATCATCTGGGCTGCAGCCAAAATGGTCCTTTTGCTTTTGGGTGAGTAGCCTTACTGCAATTTCATGTAGACAAGTCAAAGCTAATATTTAAAAATAAAGGTGTGTGGAAGCTATTGTTTTCTCAAGGGATTTTAAATTAGTTATGGAGAGGGATTAAAGACCTAAATTAAACCTCACAGCAGGTCAGACCCTTCCAAGAGCACCACACCTATAATATTCATTACAGCTAGGCATAATTCATCTCATTTTTATGATTCAACTCCACTTGTATTTCCCTGTGAATCTCATTTCCAGAGATTTTGGATGTGAGTGCTGGTGTTTTTCCAATTTACTCTCTTGAAAATTTTTTTTTTCTCTGACCATTGGGACCTTGCAAGTCAGAAGTCTACAATTCTGAGAAACAGCCAAATTTCGGCTAAAAAGCTTGAGTTTTTTCATTTATGCATCCCCTGGTAATAGTTGTTTTTTTTTTTTAATAATCTGAAGACATGATGAGAAATAACAAGGTTAAAAGTGAGAGAGGCAATATTCAAAACGAGATATTTCTGCATACAAACAGGTTTCAAAAATGGTTTCCAATACTGTCTACTCCAAAGGACTTTGTGAAGGGTGAAAAAAGAAAAAAAAACCCTACCTGTGTGTTATCCAAAATTATCCCTAGGACAATTTTAAAGGTGTCTGCACCTACACTGTGGAATTTGAGAAGTGCATGCAGAGGAAAAATTGTTGAAAATATGCAGAATACAGAATGAAAGGAAAGGTTACATGAGGTGACAGTTCAGCATCTCCCACGCTCTGTGTGGTACATCTCTGCATCTGTTTCTGAGCCAACAGCTTAAAAATAAATGCCGTGTCTTTATTTTTAAAATGTTTTAAAGTAGATCTAAATATAGATCTTATAACTAATCTTACACACCCATTATTGGAAATCTTGGCTTGGATGCATTTCTGTGCTTGTGTTTATGTGTGCACATATATTTATTTATTTCAGTGTGGGGATAAGCCATTGAGAACCAGCCCTTTTCAATGAATTTTTTGCTGCCTGCTCACATGCACCTCCAGAATTTGTCTGAAAAACTGGAAAATATTCACATTTAAATGCTGTTTATCCCTTTTTATAATGACTGCCAAAGTTGCATCAATTAACCTGGACAGCCAGACGAAGTAACCAACATGCTTTAATTTCCTTCTGGCCCTCTGTAGGCACATCCCCAGTGAATTCCACCAGCCTGATGTGAAATTGGGATGTTTAAATTCCAGTGCCTGAAACTGGATTCTGTTTCAGACTCCCTTAAGGCCAAATCTTCCCCATTAGACAAGAGGTCAGTGCAGTCAGAGGAAGAAGAAACTGTGAAGCTCACAAATTGTTTGACTTTTTTTTCCCTCCAAGCCAGATTGCAGGTTGCTGTGAGTGAACTTTCAAAGTTGTTGTGTTTGGAGAAACCAACACATAATTCCTGCTAGACAGATCTCATAATCACATTCTGTAACTTCCATAAAGATATGGGGCTCAAGACATGCATTCCTTGCACCTTCAGCACCTCCGCTGGCTGCAGAGAAGGGAATTGCTCCTCTGGTTCTAAGTTCTTGGAAAAAATTTATTTTCAGGAAGAAAATATCACACTGTCTATCATGTCTGTAATAACACTGATGACCATGGAGGAGCTGCCTCCAACACTGGCCTGCTGCATCTTTAGTTCAAGTGAAGAGCAGTCACTGGGGAGCTCAGGAGAACTCGGTGTTGGGTTTGTCATTTCACTCAGCTCTGCATTTTTCTCATTGTCTGTTGGGGCATTACGTGGCAGTAAAATGTAGGAATTACATTTCAGATATCTCTATTTCCAATTTAAAAAAATGTCATGATGTCACAGTTCAGTTTTAGAAATGGAAATTCAATGCACAGGAGCATGTTTAAGTAAAGACCAGAAAAATGAGGAAATTCTGGAAGGGCCTTTCTAGCCCAGACTTTCTGTGCAGACTCTCACTTCCATTTTCCACTTCTTGTGGGAATAAACACTCCAGGGAAAGTCAGTGGAAAGAAAACTTTAGAAAAAGCAAGACAAATTCACAACAACAACAACCAATAGCTCAAATGCTTGCATGTTTTCATTTAAGGAGCTTTAATTAGCAAAGGAAAAGTCTTTGCAGGGAGATTTGCTGAACAGACTTTTTCTGATTTGAGGATGGAGTTTTGAAGTGGGTTTTTGTTGCTGGCTTTGTAGAGCAGGCAGAAAGAGGCCACTGTGCATGAGAGTCGTTGGGTTTGGTGTCAAAATGTTGCTTTCTAGCACCATCCACTAGCAGTGCTGTCCTGCAGGGCCTTAGCAAGGCATTTTAGTACCTGGAAATTACACTATTATGGTCTGTCCTGTCCTGTTCCCATCTTCTGCAGTCAGTGTTTTATTTTGTTAGGGTCAGGGGCTTGCAGCAGAAGTCTTTTGTGGCTTTGAGGTGTTGAGACACAAAACTTTCTGTATCTTGGCCACAGAATTACCTTCTATTTATATTCTGACAAGTTCTCTCATTGGACAGGAAAAAACCCCAAAACAACTGTGTAGACCCCAAAGCCTCACCTCTTTGGCACTGCAATTCAGGACCTGTCACCAGCTGTCTAATTTTGTTGTAGAGCCAAATTTACAAAATAAATTTGTGAAGAGACAGGGGAAGAGTCTGAAGCATCTTCTTCCATTCCAGTGCTTGGTGGCTCCCTGGTGCTCCACAGGAGCAGACGCTGTGGGATATTTAATTCCCACATTCACCCTTTCCCTGAGTGCTTCACTTAAAAAAAATCAAAACCAGATTTCTCCTCTGAGACAGGGACGATCAGACCTGTGGGCCTGAGGCAATTTTTTTGTAGCCTTCAGCCTTTTTTGGGGGGTTATTTGAGCCCTCAGAGTCCCTTCCCTGTCCTTGCAGCCTTTTCCACTGGAAAAGCATATGGGAAGTTCATCGGTCTAAGTGCTGCTTTCTCACTGGTTTTGGGTCAAACAGAATGAAAAAGAAACAAGGACTGAAAAATAAAAGGAGTAAATGAAACCATGAATGCATGGGAAACAAATTAACTGGATATGTTTTACATTCTGAAATATTTCCATAATGCTGCTATGTAGTGTGTGTTTATTTTTCTTTGAATAATAATGTTAAAATGTGTCTAATTCAATTACTCTCTGCATTTGCTGAATGAGTTTTCCTTGGTGAAGGGCTCTCTACACTACCCCAAGCTACGAATTCCATATGATATTTGAACAGGTCCTTTTAATTGCTGATATTAAGTGTCGATCATTCTGCTGGGAGTTGGCAGCATGGCCAGAGAAACAAATTCCTCTCTCAGATACATCAGACAGTCATTCAATTAACAACCAAAGCTTTATTGACACAGTAGGAATTCATTATGTGAAATATTAAAAAAAGCCCTCCACTGACTAGTTAAAAAAAAGAGACTTTTAAAGATGGTAGATTATCTGCATGTGGTTATTAAAATTATTTGTGCAGAATTCAAAATTATGGTTATGATGGAAACATTTTTTCTCAGAGGCATGAGCAGCATTTTTGTTGAAAACATAAGCTGGACTTTGAAAAGATGGCTATAATGTGCACATGCCTATTTCCACAGACATTGTGCATTTTCTTGATTAAAAGCCTGAGATTTTATGAGTTATGGCTTTAGCGTTACTGCATAAAGAGCTTCATGGCTTATTCTGTTAGAGTCTAATTTGAAAGAAAGTTCTTCCTCAAGGGTTTAAGAAGTAATTCATAAAATGGTAAGAATAATAAATATTGTGCCTTAACTCATACACTAGGATAGATAGACAGATTTTGTACACCTGGGTGTAATTTTAGTTAATTCACACAAGAGACAGGCTGAAAGTTTATTGTTTGGAAGGAGAAAAATGGCTTAAATCTTGTATTTGCAAAAATGATTATATTAGCTTAAATGAAAATGCTACTCTATTAATGGCTTCAATAAGCCATGCATTTGGAAAAGTATTTTAATAAAAAGTTACCTGAAGTTTACTGCAACTTAAAATATGTAAGTGAGGGAAAAGTACTTACCTTGATTTATATGTCTTTTGGAGGTGTAATTATTGGCTTTTTACTCACCTATGTAAAACAATGTACTTTTGTAAATGGATTTCTGGCCACTTTACTCCTTTTTTTTTTTTTCTACATAAAAAATAAGCACTGTCAATCAAAGAATTTTAAGGTTTATTTCCTCTTTAGAAATGATTGATAGCCTTTTAGATTTACAAGTTGACAAGTTAAAGGGTTCTATTGGTATAATTATGTACTAAATTCACAGTCTTTCAATTTAAATGTCCTTTTAAAACCACAAGATTATCATACCTGTATTTTGAAAAGTGGGCCAGTCAGTTTGGGTTGGTATACAAATTGCTTCCATTAGCCTTGGGACCTATTTGAATTTAGTACAGTTTTTTAAAGTTAGTAGTACTTTCAATGGTACTTTTAAAATATAAGGTAATGGGAATGCATTTTAAGTACCATATGTGTTAGCTTGTTTTTAATGTACGGATGTCAAGAACACAAATAGAGAGTTTGTATTTCTGATTGATTCTTTTTTTTCCAATCATGGAAAGAAAGCTGTTATTTGAATTAAAGGTGTGGGAAATGCCTTATTGTGGATGGACTTCAGCAGCAGACACCAGCCATGTGTACAGGGGCAGAGGAAAACCTTGCAGGGGGATGTGTCTGACCTTGTAGCAGCTCTTCTGCAGGGCTTGGAGATGAGAATATTCCCTTTTTTTGGAGATTTTCCATCTCCTGACACACAACTGGTCTGGTGTAATGCTGAGGGTGGGGTTAAATATGTGAACAGATCTGTTTCGTTGAGAGATGATTAATTACATTTGGGTTGTAAATGAACAAGGACTGGAGGGCTGAAATTGTCCAATCTGTCCAGACAGCTAAAGATCTTTTTTTTTTCTTTTTCTTTTTTTTTTTTCAATTCTATGTAAGATTGAAAGGTTGAAGGGGTATAGACTAATGAGTGGTATTTAACAATAGCAGTTTAGGATCCAGTCCTGCAGATTGGTGTGTGCAGCCTCTCCCCACCACTAAAGTAAAGCTGAAGCTGTTTGAAACTGAAAGTTTTCACTATCTCTCACGGTATGCTTGATGCCTTCTGAGATTGGACCATAAAATTAACATTTTTTTTTTTTTGGCCATTTAGTTCAGAAAATATTCAGAGGAAATACTCTGTGGATTTCAAATGTGTTGAACGTGTAGGAAGATATGAGAAAATGACTGCTAACTCTGGGGGGATTTCAGAACTGGCCTCCATTTATAATATTGCAGAATTTAGTAACTACTTTCCCAAAGGATCTAAAGGGAAAATGGCCATAAACTAGACTGAATTAGAGGAGAAACACATTTGGCAGAACCACACTAAAATCTTTGAACGTATTTGCAAAAGAAATTTAAATTTGATCTGTAGGGTTTTGTTGGGTTTTTTTTCATATTCTCATAGAACAGCTATTTTTGATAATAAATATAAATAGCAGTCAATTAATTTATTTGAAAAAGGATTTAAAATAAGGAACCTTATAAGTAAACTCAGAGGTAAGGAAACCAGGGGGTTCCAAACCAAGGAACTGGGATATTTTCTGGAAAACTACACAGCAGAGGGGTCAGTGTGGGCCAGGGTGTGAAAGGAAATGTAGGAAAAAAGGCCCAACCATCCCAAAATCAAAAGGGGCCAAAGCAAGGGAAAAGCCTTATGCTCACTCCTTCCATAGATAGAAATAAAATATTTCTATCCTTCCTGGATAGAAATAAAAGATCACATTCAGATATTCCTGATGAAAGGAACTACCTGAAAAACCTCAAACAAACAAGGAGACTGGAGGGATGTCATGAGCTCAGAAAGTAAAACCCTGAAGGATTTCTAATCTAGAGTTACCATAATACTGCAAGACTCATTTCAGGGTATGGTCAGAAGGTTCCTTTCTGGGGTGAGAGGATTGCTGAGGTCCTGCTGGCCCATGGACCACGTGCCTCTCCAGGCAGTCCCATCAGCCCCACGTTGGTGTTTCACCATGTTGGGTCGGTCTGCATCCCTCAGCATCACCTTCCTCTGCCTCAGCCTGCATTGCTGGATGAGCTTATGGAGATGGGTATTTGACCCTTTGCTTGTCAGCTGGACAATCTGCTGTAGAAATGTGGTTTGAAAGTAACAATAATTTAAAGAGATTGTTTTGTGGGCTTGTTATGGAATGCCATAATTAATTACAAACAAGCCAGGGATTAGGTACTGGTTTCATGATAACATGAAAATCTTTAGAAGTATGGAAAAATGTTCATGTAAAACATGGAAATATGGACAGGTTATGCCATGTTGGGGCTGGGAGATGGAGTGTAATGCTAAATCTTTTTGCAATGTTCAAAAATCGTCATTCTAGCTGCATAAAAGAGTTCATAATAAGACCCTCATAAAGATATATATTCATAAATTAGTAAGACTTTGTGTGAGAAATAAATTTTTTTGCTATTAATAAGCTAAGACAAGAGAAGAAAGACTTTAAAGTGACTCAAAAATGAAAAAAAACATAATTTTTTTTCTCCTCAAAAAAAAAAAGGTTGAAAATACAAAAATCCACATTCAAATTGATATTTTTTTTCCATTTAATGCAAAAAATTTGAACAAATTGCTATGGAATATTTCCACATCTCTATTGGCATGGGAGAGTCAAGATGTACTGTTGTTTAGAGATGCTTGAGAATACTTGACTGTTCCAGTTCACCAAAGCACTTAGGAAATTCTAAGCACATGTTGAAGTCTCACTAACATCTGAGTTTTAAAATGATCATATGACTGGAAATATAGCTAGAAGGTCATTCAGTGCAGTCCCCTGTAATTATAGGCAATCATATAAAAAACATAATATGCTCAAATTTGCTTTGCTGAAAGCAAATGGGTTTAAGTATGTGCTTACAGATAAGCATGTGCTTAAAGGCTTGACACAATCAGAGCTTCCATTAATGCAGAGAGACCAGCATTTTCATGAAGATTAAAGTGTTCCACTTTCACCATTTCTCACCTCCATTTTATTGGACAAGGACTAGGGAAAGATGAACTAAAAACATTGATGTATTTTTTTTTTAATTATTAGGTCTCCTGGATCAGTTTAGTGCTGATCAGAGCCTAAGCTGCTGAAGTCAGTGTCAATGAGTAAAAAATAAAACCTCTGCCAAGACAATTGCCTGCATTTCACAACAAAATGATTTGTGACCATTGCGCATGGAGCATATTAAATATATAATGAAATTTGGAACAAAAAAGGCACTGGAGTAGGAACTACTTTTGCCTTCCAATCACCTTCCTCGTAATATGAAAAACTCAACATGAAACATGGGTGTAAAGTATTTATCACATTGATTTCACAGTGCCTTTCAGAGACATTAATTGCTTCCTGTTTGGAAGATGCATGCAACATCCCCAAATCTTCCAGCAGCTCTGCTGGAGGAGCTGAAGTGTGAAGGTTTGGATGGAATTCAAAGGACCAACCTCAAGCAGTGTTTGGACCAAGACCTGAGTCAGTGCTGAGTTCCAAGGGGGTTTTGCCATGGTCCCATGGTACCTTTGCCATTGTCACCTGAGCCCCTGCTGTGCCTTTGTCACCTCACCTTTGTTTGTTGTTGTTTCAGCTCTGAACGAACCCACCATTGACTACGGTTTCCAAAGGTTACAGAAGGTTATCCCCCGGCACCCCGGTGACCCCGAACGCTTGCCAAAGGTCAGCACAAAGTTTATTGTTCTGTTAAATGTGGTAAAGATGGGTTATTGCACGTTTTTGTCTGAAAGTGCATATCTGTGAATATGATGGTCCTGGTTTGGTACCCAACCCAGATGAGCTGAAACAGAAGCATGACCAAGAAAGCCCAATCAGCAACTGGAGCCTTAGGAGAATTCTGTTATCTTCTCAAACAGCTCTTGCCTTAAACACAAATCTTTCTCTATGTTCTAAAATATGTAACAATGCACATATTTTTTGGTTAAATTTTGGGACCTGAGAAGTGTTTTTATGGAATAATGATGCTTTTTGGTTTTGACATCAGTAGCTCTTTGGCAGCATAATTTTGAGAACTTCACCATTGATAAAATCAAGTTAATTGGATGTGACTGCATTGCTGCTGCATCATGTATTGGTTTAGGGTAATAATGATTATATACTGTTTTATTTCAGAATTGCTGATTTAATTAGAGCATTTTGTACTGAAGTGATGTTCATTCTCATGAAAATTAGTGAGGTTTTTTGTTGATTTCTGTCAAGTAAAACCTGGGGGAAAGACAGCATTGTTCAGATAGGTTTCTTGTACTGGGAAAACACTGGGATTGCACTCAGATCTGGTTTTGTAGCTTGCAAGAATTTGCAGTGACTTTTGTGGTATACTGGAGTAAGAGATGGGCATTTAAGTGTTGCTGGTGTCCACAGGAGCTCTGAGCAATGGTGATGATCTGGAGTCACTGTGGCCAGCTGCCAGCACATGTTTTATCTGCTGTTACTGAGTGAGCTGGGGAGTCAGAACACTCCCTGTGGAAAAGAAAATGTGAATTTGCAGACCTGACACACAGACAAATGAATTGTTCAGTTAATGTACATCCAGTATAGTCTTTGTGACTGGGCAATACTTGTGACCTTTCTTCTGTAGCTCCCTGAGCTGTCCACAGGCTTTCATCAGGGATTGTTGTAGGTTTTGATTAGTTGCATTTCTAAAATGTTTGAAAGGTGAGGAGATTTCCTGAACACTGGAACTTAATTTGTTTAATTCCTTGAAAGAAATAGAAGTCAGTATGTGACTTTTTTTTACAGGCTTGTTCTGTCTTTTATCTTTGCCTGGGAAGGCTGCAGGCTGTGGTTTTGGGGTCATTGATGTGTTGTCCTTCCCTCTTCCCACCAGAGAAACATGCTGTCGTGGGGAGTTACATTTACCATTGGCTCTGTTCACCCTCTGCAAGCTGTCCCTTTCCCTAACATTTGGACAGACTTGCAGCAGGACACAGCTTTCATGGCTTGTCAAGTTTCACTCCAGAGGTGCAACCCTTTCCAAAGAAAGAGAGCATCCTTCTGTAGGGGCTTTTTTTTTTTTTTCACCTCTATCCTGCCTCTGCTGCCAAATGTACTTCTGGAGAAAAACAGTTTCTCAGAAAATAAGATGCCAGCTTGCACTATGCACCAGGCATTTGCAAGGTCCAAAGGAACTACTGCAAAACTTCCCTAAACCCAGCATTCCAGCTGGCTACTACATAGCCATAGATTTTATTTAAATCAGGAAATTAAAGTAAAATAAACCTGGACAATTCCAAATTGAGTTATGTGTCTAAGGGTTGTGATGGAACAGGAATTGGGCTCCTTTTTGGCTCCTGAGGCACTGAGAGGATCCCCAGCAATGCCCCTTTGTGCTGGTATGGAAATGTGGGAATGCAGCCTCCAGGATGAGCACCCTCCTCTCTCCCATTTGGTCTGACACTGGTACCACACATTCCTTCAGGCAGAAGAAAGCTTCTCCTAGCTCCATATCCTGATTCTGAAATTTAGCAGGTATTTATGGATAAGGTATGAGTGAGGGTTAGCACTCACTCATCTGTCCCCTCCTCTACCCTCTTGGCTACCTGTGTTTCTTTGGAACATCTTTTAAACTGATGTCTTTAATCTTTAAATCAAGGGAAATTGTGGTTATGTCTGGAGAGCTAAGATGTGATGGCCTAAAAAACAAGGTCACTCCTTTAGGGTTGGACAAACTCAGCAAAGAAACTGGTAACCCTGTGCAAGCTTAGAGAGAAACAGGATGTAGAGAGGACTTTTTTTTGTCTTTGGGTAATTCCTTCTGTGCAAGCTTGAAGGTTGGACCTCAAGTTCAAGTCTCATTAATATGCCACGCACAGAGGCTGAATGCAGCAGGGGTTGGCACATGTCGACTCCTGTGTTTGAAGCACTGATGGTTCAATTCCCAGCATCACTTGCTGGCTCCAGGATCAGCATCAAGGACGTGTGAGCCCCTGTGCTGGTGAGCACTGCACAGTGCTCTTCCCCATGTCATTAAACTAGGAAGGGCTTTGGCAGGGTTCCACTGCAGACAATTCTCAGTGGCTACTTAGAGGAGTGTTGGAAGCCATATGGCTCCCACAGTGGAACCACGGGCAGAAAGGGCAAATGTTCCAGAGAAACAGAAGAGAGGAGAGCAGTGCTCAGAGCTCTCAAAATCCTTCCTTCCATTTCCCCCCTTGTCCTGGCAGCACATCGTCGCTTTCTGTTCACAAACATAAAAATCTTGTGCCTTTGCATTAAATAAACAAAGCAAATAATATTTCTCTAATTGCTGCTGGGGTTTGTGGCCATTATTCCATTGAAACATTACTGATGAATTAGAGATCTTCCCAGAGATAGAAGTGGTTATAATTTTTGTGTTCATAAGGGCATGCTGCCCTTCCCATGAACCATCAAGAGCACTCTGCTCTGTGACTTATCCCTGCAGTCAAGGAGAATTGTTCAGACCATCAAGTGAGTGTTAGCACATGCTCTGCCCTCCAGAGTTGAGGAGTTAACAGCATTTCTAACACTATTGAGACTGTTAGAGAAGTTTGATCTCAACAAGTTTAGAACCAGTATTTTCAAAAATGCTCAATATTTATGCTCAGGAAGAATTTTTTGAAATTTTCCATCTATCTGCTTGAAATAGGCAAAGAAAAAAAAGGACAGATTTTAAAAAATAATTTCTCCTTCCCTGTGCTTCAACAGGCAAATTCCAGTAGAGAATGCCCTCCCACAGTGAGGAGAATGGGAGCACCTGGAAATGAGGGTCTTTGGGCTGCTAGATTGACAGCTGATGTGCTTAACGTAGAAATGCAATATATAGTTTCTGGAGAAAAGAGAGAGGGAGCTGGTGTTAGCAGCTGAGCTATGGAGCAGTTTGAGCCAGAATCCAGGTCCCTTGCTGTCCAGAGCAGGTTGGGGAAGGCAGCCAGTGGAAGGAGATGTGCATGTCTGTACAGACACCCCCACACCCACAGGCACCAGGAGGAGAGACAAGAGGTGGTGGGATTCGCACCCAAAGCTTGGAGGGAGATCAAGTACCAGGAGTGTGCTGGGCAGTGTAGTCTTTCCTTTCTAATACAGACAGGGGACAGATCAGAGGAAACAAGAGACCTCTGGGGATAAGAGAAAAGGAACACTGTGATGCTAAGGTTGGGAAATGCTGTCATTGTCCTGCAGGAGCAGTCTGTAGGGAGCCTGTGTGGAGCTGGGAGCAGCCCTGCACGTGTGTGTGCCCCATTTCCATCTGGAGTGATTGCACACGTGCACACAAATGCACTCGTGTTGTTGGTTCCTGTGCACATAAACTGCAGTGGAGATCACTGAAGAGTTCAGATCACAACAACATGTTGAGTCTATTAAGGTTCATTCATGTAACTACCCTGCAATCCTTAAAATAAATCCCTGGCAGACACGTTGCAATTCTGCAATTTTGTTAAAACTCCACAGCTAGAGCTGTAAAACAGCTTCAGCTGTGAGCTAGATTTGAAACACATCCATCCTAAATGATTTAATAACAACGATTCCTCTTTATATGCAATTTCCTAGATTTTATTTGCCATTTTCACCACTCCTACAACTCATCACTTGTATTTAGATTAAGCAGAAGATTGTTCACTCTGTGTTTGAGCAGCGAGTCATTGCACCAACCCCCTCTGTGATCTGACGTCCTCTCCCTCCCAGTCTGTTCCTTCAGTGCTCTCTAGGAGACCCCTTATCCCTCCTGAAAGGGACCTTTACTTCTGGTTTCTCTTCATGTAGATGAAAGTGGAGCTTCTCTCTCTAGTGCACAGGGGACTCCCTGCTGAGCTGAGAGCACAGGTAACCAGAATCCTCCTTCCCTTCAGCTCCTTTTCTCTGGTCAGTCATTAAACCCCCCCAAGACACAGCCCAGCTCCTCGTTTAGGACACTAATAAAAGACATGTGGTTTTTAGGAATCAGAGGCTGGCAAAAGCAGTTGTCTTTTTCCATATGAAATCCCACAGATCTGCCCTTTATCCATCGTGACATGGGTATTGTTTATATTGCAAATAAAGGTTGTCTCTAAACGTGGGTGGTTGGCCCAGGCTTGCTAGCAGAGGTTAAAATAGCAATGAAGACAATGCAGCTCAGGTTTGCTGCTTCAGACAGACCCAATGGAAATTCCAGAAAGGACTGCCATCTACTAACTCAACATACACTCTATTTTAACCTAAGTTAGTAATTTACAGCTAAGAAAACACTTTTTTTTCTCCCACCCAGTGTAACAAGAGAGTCATTAGAAAACTTTTATACTAAGTGTGGGCAGGAAGGGGAGGAATGTAAAGAGGAGCTATTGGAGTTCAGCTGTACAGCAAGGAGGTCATAGGATGTGCTTGTAGGGCTCTAGGAGGTCATGAGATGTGCTTGGAGGGCTCTTCATTCTACTGTAAAATTTACAGGAATATGAGACCAGAGTTAAGGTTGGTATTGAACCCTTAACAGCTGGGTTTTTAAAGTTCCCTAGCAATTTGAGCTCCTGGTTGAGGAGCTTGTTTAGGGGGTCTGGTATTTTGTTTATCCTATAGAAAATATTCAACAAGAGAGCATCAAACTTCTGAGATGGTGAGATAGCTGTGCAAACGTCACCCTTACGGGGTGGTGGATGTCACAGGGGTGTCTGGGAATATGCAGAGCCTGAAAGGAGAGAGCAGAGGGACAGAGGCAGCGCTCGCTGAAGGGCAGAGCCAGCACACAGGGCTGGCAAGGAGCCCTTTCCTTTCTGAAGGTCAGCAGTGTGCACACACATTTCACTGAGCTTTCTTTATAACTGGGTCAGCATTTACTCAGCAAATGATTAGAGCAGATGGTGTAATTTAGAATCTATGACAAAACTTTTAATAGATCAGGGCTAACATGATGACAAGGAGCTCTGCGCCGTTCTCCACTCCCGCTCTCTGCTTTGCCTTGGGGTAAAAATCATGCCTGGGATTGGATTTTCTAGTCTGCACATTCCATCTGAGCGACTCCAACCACTTGTTTGAGCATCCTGTAGGAGGGATCCCCACATTTCTCTGTTCCTGTATGGTTGGTTTTAAATATAACAATTCCTTGTTGGTTTTAAATATAACAATTAACTGAGCATGACAGGAAGACACCAAACAGGTAAACACAGTCCCTTTGAGGAGCAGGTTTTGGAGGAAAAAGCCACAGTTTGAAGAAAGTAACAAAGGCTGCATTTGTGTATTTTGCTCCATGGAGCTGAAAATATCTAGTAAATTGATCCCGTGGGAGTAATAAATACACATTACTTTATCTTGTACTTCATGTCCTATACCCCTGAGCCTTGATAGAACAACACCACTTAATAGACTTAAAAAAAGAGTAATTACAGTCATTGGTTGTGTGATATTTCAGCCCTTCCAGCCCTGCCTGACCTTCTAATTTAGCTCACCGTGTCTAACTAATGCATTTATATTCATCTTTTATGAAGCATGTGTAGTACAAAATTGACTTTGCAGCCTTTAGCAAGCTGTCTTACCAGGTTTGGGATCTGGTTAGTACAGCGTACTGTATAGCATATGTACATTTACAGCAGAATTCTCCATGCATATGGTTCTGATCTTCTATTACTTTTTATCCTTTTGGAAATAAAATAAAAAATATTTTTTTCCATTTCATCCTCCCCTCCCCTTTTTTAAAGCTTTTATTCATTGCGGCATTATTTACAGCTAAACATGCAGGCAGGAAGATGCAAGCATTTTTAAAATGATTACCACTAATGTTTCTACTTGTCAGAAGTGCTTAAATTTTCCTGCACTTTGTCTAAAAACTTAGCACTTTTACCTTTTAAGAATTACAAATTTCTAAGATCTTACCAAGCTGATTTACAAACACAGCTGACAGTTTATGATGAATGATGTTGCAAAATGTGCAATATGTTTCTCTGTCATTTCTATGCATGTATATATTAAGAAGAAGATTAAGAAGAGAGAGAACCCCCCTCTGAAAGAAACCCTTGAGTTAGAGAGCACACACACAAATCTCTCTCCTGTGTTTCCTCATAACTTCCCGCTCACTTCACTCATCCAGTGGAGCACAATTGTTCTCTGTGCATTTTCTCCCACCATATGGTATCCTCATTACCATACACTAAGGGTCCATATGGGGAACTTGTGAAGTGAACTGTATTCATTTTAACTGCCAGATGAGCAGCCTTTTGCTTTGCAAGCTTAGCTTAAGTCATCTGCTGTCTTTATGTTGTTATGGCAACACAGCACCAATAAAAAATTCTAATCTACTGTAAGTGTCTGGGATCACAGTATTTTAAATGCTCCCTGTAACTGTCCTCCAAGTGAGGAGCTTGTTCTCTCAGTGGGACAAAGGGTTATTGTCAACTCCAGCAGGTGGCAGTAAAGAAATTGTTTTTTTTTTTTCTTTAACCTTTCTTAAAAATATCTATTTTTCCTTTCCCCCCATATCCCCTCACCTCAGAAAGTCATAGAATTACACAACATGGTCAGTCCTTTACACACCGAGGATTTCTGATGCTCAGGTAGGAATTGCAGGTGATACTTTTAAGTTACAGCTCAAATATTAAAGAGAGCAAAGAATGAAACAGTGGTGGCAGCTCATGAGCTTTATTGAGAGATTTAGGCTCAAGTACCTCTTTCACCAGGAGTCTGATGCCACCTTTTCACCAGGACTCTGATGCCTCCATAGCCACACAGCTATGTTCAGTTTTGGAGCTGTTTTCTTGCTTCTAGCTACATTTCCAAACTCCTGGATCAAACACAAAGCTAATTAAGAATATCTTATATTAATGGAAATAGGCAGCAGCATCCTTAAACATAAATCATCTTCACCTCCCCAGGCCACATGATATGTTGCATCTCTGTCTCCCTGTCTGCATTGAAAGTGAACGTTTGTAGTCTCAGTTCATCAGTTCACATTAGCCTCATGCTGAATATTTAAACACAGAACAATTTGAACACACCATGAAGAGAGACAGTGACTGCACTTTCACTCGGAACAGCACGAGCTCATCTAATAATAATTTAGTAAATCAGCCATTTAGTGGCTCAGTTGTACACTGTATTGTGCCAAATAATATTCAGTTCAACTGAATGCTGGTGAAATGGAAATCCAGACTCCAGTCATGTGGCACTTTTTTTGCTCAATGGAGAGATGAAATGGAAAACCACCCTCCCAGAAGACTGTTTGAATGTAGTGATTTATCAAAAATATAGTAGAGTGACAATATAAACAGGATTTGGTTGTATGGGGTACAATCTATTCTAATTAGGTTTTTATTATTGTGGTTTCTCCTGTGCAGATTATTTGATAATTCAGGATTTGCATTTACCTCTTCAGTTTATTTTATCTATGGGCAGAGAGCAGATCTGTGTAGTTACAATCCTTTAAGGCTCAGTCCTCTGGGGAGCCTGGTGAGCTCTTTATTGCCTTATTCTGAGCCCTGTCTCACAGGGAGCACCGTGCCCCAAGGAGCAATGGGGGAATACAGCTGCTGCCATGGGTGTTGCTTCATAGCATAACAACAATATCAGATTGATTCCTTTTCCCTTTCTAAGGCTATCAAGATTAGTAGGGAGTGATTATATCTTAGACTGACTGATATAAGTGGAATAAAACAGGTTTTTGTGCGCCCATCCTTGCTTCCTATGTGCTGACTGTACCTTTCCTGACCTGTATCAGCCTTTAATAAAAGATATTATGTCACCCTCCAAAACTTGCTTTGGTTCTAACCATAGCCCACTGTAATTTCACCTAACAGCTACACTTCAAGGCTGTCTCTGATGAAGATGGGGGAGAAGAGAGTGTGTTTTCCTCGAAAGTGTGTTGTGAAGTTTAATTTGCTCCCATTAAAATGGTGCTTTGAGATCTCTGAACGCAGGGCATTGCAGGAGTGTGAAGTAATGTCTATAATCTCACCTAGAGTCTCCATTTCTGGCCTACTTTTAGGTGTTATGTGGTGGTTTACGTGGTGATGTAAAATATGATTGCTGTGTATTTCTCACAACACAGCCCAATTGAGTGGCAGAAAAAGCATCTCCAAACCATCACGATGCCATTTAGCAGAGAGTGCTGGAAGCAATAGGAGCCTCTTGTCGTAATTCTTCTGCGAAATACAGAGCCTCACAATCTCTGCCCAGCTGCTGACGCTGGAAAACTCAAGCATTTTGGTAAAATGAATCAAGCAGTAATGTTTCTTTTATGAGATCCCCTCCCAGGAAGGGAAGGTTTGGCACCATTTGGAGATCAGGCTGGGTGATCCATCATAGCAGAGGCAGCTGTCCTGGAGTGTCTCCCAGGTCACCCGATCGAACCAGTGGCTCTTACAACTGTATTATTGCTCATGGAACGGTAATTGAGGCACCATGGTTAAAAATTACCTGGTCTAATAGGCAGTGAACAATTTGCACTCAATACAATTATAAGCCAAATCATTCATTTCATAACACTTGGACTAATTTATTTGTTGACCTTTTAATATCCATAGCTCTTCAGTAGTATTAACTGCAACTTGGACAAAATCTCTTGTTCATTTTACATTCATTGATTTTTTTTTTTCCATTGAGGCAATAACAGTTGTTTGAGTACAACCTTTTCTTTCTGCTGTAAAAGTCAATCATGTAACTTATGGAGATATAACTCAACTGGACTGGAATGTCCTCTAAGTACAATAGCACAATCTCAACCTACTTGTACAGACATGGAAATGCAGTTTGGATTTATTTTAAAGAATATTTTGGAATACATTTGTGACTGCACATAACAAATGATATATTTGCTGCGAAGAGAATGAAAACAAGACCAGAAGCATTTCTAAAGCAGAGCCACATATATTTAACACATTTTTGTTGCTATATTTTGGGCAGTTCAAGATACAGAAATTGTGGCATTTGTTGATTTTGTTCTTTAGGATGACCTAAGTGTCTCCACTAATAATGATGGATTCATAATTTTATCTGCTCATAGCATCTTGAAGTCCAAACATTTGACAGAATAGAGGTGCCCAATTTTTCCAAATGTGAGCTTCAGACAAATGAAATGTGTTTAAAAGTTTTATTAACAAACAGGAAATAAATAATACTTATAAATTGATAATCTGGATTTTCTTTCATTATCCAGCTACAAACAAGCATGAGTGCTGAGGTTTTGTTGATCAAAAAAGCTACTGAAATATTGATGTATTCTGAAAAGCCAGTATTTTGAAGCAATTCTATAAAATGTATTGGTGTAGTGACAATGGTAATACTTTTCCCTCAACACTGAAAAAGGAGCCCTAGATCATGTAAAATGCTGTGCCTGCTTTTACTTTCTGGAGCTGTACACAGAAATAGAGTGTTACCTCTGTGAAATGTTGCATAAATCTCTTAAATTCATAGTTATTCAACATTTATACTTGCTTTGTATAATTTCAGCTGAATTATAGGACTGTAAATTAAACATAATAATACAAGAAACAAAATAACTTTTGTTTCTGATAAGGAAGTTGAAGTTTTTTAGAATATCTGATAGGAGCCACTTTGTTGAAGTTGTCCTTCTGAGCCAAAGTCTCTTTGTACAATAAAATACTGTGAGTCTTTTGAGCACATAAAATATGGTTGTTACACATTCGGTATTTTATGCTTCCCTAGAAATTACCACTTGTATCTGCACCTAATCTATGGTCTGTCTTTTCATTTCAATGGGGTCTGAAGTGGTCCTTGGCTGTAATGAGAATGCCCCTTTCGAGAGACTTCTTTTAATTATGCCGATGATAAAATGGAAGTGAAAGCAGTCATTTGTAGGGGTTATGACTGAGCAGTGTTTTAACTGTAATACTAAAACCCACCAACATTATTCCAGTCTCTCTTTCAACATTTTTATGCATCCACTCTCAGAGCAGAGTGGAATATTATTGTAGGTCAGAATTTCAATGTGTCTTATTTTTCAGTTTCCTCCTGCTATTAAAAGTAACCTGAACTCTCAATTTCTAACTGCTCACACTTCCCACCTGAAGCATCCAATCCAGGAAAGTGACAGTTTCACAGATCTAAATGATAGGCTGGGTTTTTTCTTTGGTTTGGTTTGGTTTGGTTTGTTTGGTGGGTTTTTTTCTCCTTCATTAACAGAAAGCATAGGTGCGTCTTTAATTTAATGTGATCGAACACTTGGGGTTTTTTTTTAGTAGAAAAGAGCTAATTTGGCATATTTAGATATTTATTTAGATAGGTAAATGCATAAGACAAACTGAAAATAAAATGGACAAAACACATGTCTACAATTAACACTTCAATTGCTACACATCTCCTCTGATTTACCTCAGCAGGATTTTGGCCATGCATTACCAAGCATATTTCTCTATAGATTTAAATGTGGCCAAGTGAATTAAGCCACCCAATACAGTCTAGTTTGACCTAATGTGCAATCAATTAAAAAGTGTTAGGACTTGACCTGTGTTTGGAAAGTCTTTGTGTATACAAATAATAAAAATAGATATCAGCCTGTCCGTTTGCCAAGGAATGTTTTTCACTCTTACAAATACATAATTTGTTACCCGCATTGTGCCATACACAAAATCACAAGTCACAGGTAATCTTTTTAATCCTCAATATTCCAGGGAATTTTTCTAATGGACACAATAATATGATCTATAGAATAAAGCTTCTAAAAGAAGCCTGTGCAGTATCTTTGAGTGACAGAATTCAGTGTGCCTGTTAATTTTTCCAAATTCTTTAAAAGTTTACCTAAGTCCAGACCCTTAAATCATTCAAAACCTCCATGTTCTCCAGCTATCAGATGTCTTTGATGTGGGTCATGACAAACTGTTGTCCCTAAAGGAGATTATTTAAGTCCCAGCAGAGTGATTTTAATTCTGCATATCTGCTCTCCTATACCCACTCTTCTCCCTTTATTTAGAGACCCAACATTAGCAGACAAGTCCAGAACTTTTAGCAACAGAACCTTCCAAATGACTTGCCAAATGCTTCAGTTGATGATAATATGGTTGGAGCATCCAGGCTCTCAAATGGCAGTTTATTCAAAGAATTATTCCACACCAACAATATTAATGGTGGTTTATTCCATGCCACCCTGTATCTAGATGAAGAACACATCTGTGTTAGCTACTAATTCTGTTGTTGTTTTATGCCCATCATTTATGGAAATGGGACCACTAGCATGAGTGGTGGGGAATAAAAAAGGAGACTGATTTTTTTTTTAGTATTTAACTACACCATATTTCCAGGAGCTTAATAGGTGTAAGATGGGAGACTTGCAAGGACAGACTTTCAGACAGATCATCATAATTTTCTTCCTTCTTTTGTCAGCAGTATTTGCAAAGAAGACTCTTTGGGCAGGGTGTGTTTCCCCCGTATGCATTTATCACCTTTGTGGTTAGGAGGAGTTTTAATCATCGATTCTCAATGTTTATGACTAAATGCCTGCTCCCATTTGCACTTCAGCATTTGTTCTTTCTGCTGCCTCATAGAGGCTTCCTATATTTTATTTATAAGCTTGGCTCATTGTGGAGCAGGTGGTAAAGTTATGCATGACTGTTTTTAGTGCTGTACATTTAGGCTGTGATTTTCAGTTTGGGTGGAGGCTGATGAGACTACAGTGGCTTGGAAGACCAAGGTTCTAGCTCCCACTGCAGACATGTTTTCTGGGAAGCTGCCATTGAAATTCAGTGGCAGGAATTCAGTGCATTCCATCCTGTAGGCAGTGGTAAGCTGAAGCTTTTTTTTTCCCCCTCAAGTTAGATATGTCTTCTTTCTTTCCCATTTTGCCTTCTTGTCTTTGTGGTATTTATATGGTGTTCACTTCTTTGGTGTGGTTCAGTCATAATACATGGAAACCATTCAGTTGTTTGTTTGTTGGAAAAGTTTTCAGCTTGGTGTGAGTACAAATATCTTTCTAGAGAAATGGCCCTGTTATTTTATACTTCCCATTAGGCTGGCACAGTTCCCTTGGTCTTACAGTAAATGGAGGAACTTTACATTTTGAATGGCTTTTATGAGTCTTTATAAAGCTATAATTGCTGAAAATGATACAATAATGCAGTGCTCACTGTTGATGGGGAGAGATGGGAGGTTCTGGACAGCCTGAAGCTCTTGTGTACCAAGCTCAATGTCTGGGATTTTAGATCTTTGGCATTCTTGTAAATGTCTCTCTTGGTTTTGCCTTTACATTTGAAAGAGGTGTTTGCAATTTTATCTTTTAAAATATAATGCATATAAGTGTAAGTTTAAAACTTACTTCTGACTTGTGTCCTTAACTATCACATTTATTGTTTCACCAACTGAAAATAGTTGATAGGGATAGTTTGAGCACAGATGACTGTGATTTTGACTGGAAATTTCAGAACGTGACCTTCCCAAGGTGAAGAAGTGAACTGAGTCTGATGCTGAGCATTTTGAGTCTGCAGAGGAGGTTTTTCTTGCAAGTAGCCATGAGAGTAGGAAGTCAGAAGGCAGAGGCAGGAGGTCAGACATAAGAGTCAAGGAAGTATGAATGACATCATCATCCCTAAGTACCCTCTCAGAAGATGAATGAGCTCTCTCTTGTATTACAATGCTAAAGAGCATTAGAAGGTGATATGATATCCAGACAACACATAAGATAAATGCCTCTGAGGATGCTGGAACAGCTTCCCCCCCACGCCCTCCATGAGTTCATAAATCCTGTGGTGGTCTCAATAATACAATATGTGGCTGGTGAGTGTTATATATTGTGGTCAGCTTCTTCTTGACAAAATTCATTTCGGTTTAACGAGTACCTTGAACATTATCTAATTTAGTTACTTAAGCTGAACAACTCAGTGTAACTCTAGATACCCTTTATTTCACCAGACTCACAGCCCTTTTGGGATACAGAGTGGATTTTTTTTTTCAAAAGTTTCTGAATAAAAAGTAAGCAGATGTTACAAGAAGAAATACCTAGTCTCCTTTAAAACTAACAAAAAATGTGTTTGTCATGATAAGTCTTGACACAAAGTGCTTTCATCTTGATAAAACTTCAAATGCAAGTTTCATATTCTTAATGAAATCCTTCTGAAGGGAATGCAGGACTCCAGCAAAACATGCAGAGGTGCTGGAGTGTTTGAGGTACATTCAGTCAGAAGTGGATTCAGTTTGAATTTTAGTCTTTGTGCTTCAAAAGCACAGTAACTCCAGTTACTTTATATTATTTTTTTCTACAGTAGTTTGGGGATATGCAAAGCTGCAGTAGAATTTACTGCTCAGCCCCTCTTTTGGATATGTAGACACCCCTTAGTATCTTCAGGAGGAAGAATTGATCAAAATATTTACTTGTGAGTGTGTTTCAAAAAATAAAAACTAAAATTCTCTCAGTAGAAAATCAGCTTCAGTTTGGAATAAAAATGGACTATGGATTTTTGGTGCGCAGAGTTCTGAGGTATCATATGTAATTGCTAAAGTAATGTTTCCTTTTCTCAATATTTGCTCATTTGTGCTTTTTAGAGAAATAATATTATTCTCATTTGAAACAAAATGCAAAAAAATAAGACCCTCACATAGGTTTAGCTAAATGCTGCTAAGTCCTTAATTCTAAACCAAAAACTGTCAGACTTTTAGCAGTAATAGAAAAGTGGATCTTCCTTGACAAATGCCCCCATAAATTAGATATTAGCTGTAGTCAAACTCTGTCTCTCTCAGGAAATATTTCCACTTGCATATTCAATTGGAAGGACCTTACATGATGCCCACTTACTGCTATGAAAATCTAGGCTTCGGAGATGAAGGCAAAGAAAAATTTCTGAGAAGAAAAGAATATCTGGAATAACAGACCTTGAGCTTATGCAGAGATTTCTTTTCACAGAATGTGAGTTTCACTCACTTTTTGCTCTGTCTGTCTGCTGCTCTGTCCGCCCCTCTATCTGTTTATCTGTTACCATCTCAGTGGTAATATGCAGTATCAATTGGATTTTAAAAGACATAGATCTCTTATACTAGCTGTCCTTTTTTATAATACCTTTTACAAATTTAATCAATGCATTTTAATATACAATATAGTTTAAGTGCAATATACGATAAATATTCAAACTTCATCTTAAACATGCTCTAGCCTTTAAATTGTTAAAACTGCAGTGCCCTTTCAATCTACTTACATAATGTCATAAAATATACATTTCAAGGTAAATGAAGTCAGCTACTTCAATTTAGTCCCTCAAACTGGTAGTAAATGAGAGGTTAACACTATGGTGCCAAACCCATTATTGAGTAAATTTAGCACCTTGGACAGCTCTGTAAAATCTTTATTGCTTTCCTGACCTGCTCGTCATGTTCTGTCTATGTGTTCAGTGGCTCTCAGCTCTGATTGAAAGGCAATATATTAGATCCCCAACACAAACATGCTCGGGGGCTGCTTCACTGTGAGCGTAATGACACGGAGGTGAGAACAATTTTCTGGTCACCGCAATCCAAGCACCTTGCAAGGTCTGCTGCTCTAACTCATAGAGGACTTCGGGGGCTCCTTTGTATGAGGAGCAGCTTCTGTTGTAATTTAGGCAGAGCTGCAAAAGGTTTAAGATGCATTCCGAAAACAAGAAGTTAATATCTTGAGCCTGTTTTTAGCAGCATTTTTGTTGTGTGTTTTTAAAGCTGGTTTTTGTCTATAAAAACTACCATCAGCTCTGGAATAGAAGATACCACTATTTGACACAGGAGGGTTTTTCTGTGACATCTACTTTGTATGATTTGAAAATGTCATAAACAAGAAATGCTTTTCTTGTGTGAAAATATTGGTAAAGAAAGTATGAAACTCAAATTTACAGACCCTGAGAATGTTGGAAAAAAATAGAATCATTGACTAGCTAAGAAAATTGAAAGCTACTTGTCAAGAATGTTTCAATAAAACATCATGACAATTAGTTTTATTTACATGCAATATGATATGGCATCAAAGAACTTCCAGTGTTTAAGAACTGAAATATATTTGATATGAGGGAGAGCAGCTGTAAGATTCTATGTAATTACCTCATTTTTTAACATGGTTTTCAATCTCTTTTTAGATGCACTCTAAGGTTTTTAGCTCAGCATTATATAAATAACTATGATTAGTCAGGTAGAGCAGAAATGACTATTTAAACTTTCTTTTTTTTAGTAATTTGGCATAATGACAGCTTAGGCTAACAATATACCAAAGCAGTTTGCGGCCTCTGTATCACATTCTAATTTTCCATCAGTGAAATATATACTGCAAACAATTTCAACTGAAGTGAAATAAATCCTACTTTGCAAATTCAAACACCTGTGCAGTAATTTTCTGTCTAAAATCAAGGAACGAATAAGAGAACATTTTTTCAGTAATGTCTCTGTTCTTCTCTAGTTTGTATCTTCAGTATGAGGCAGACAGGGCCCTCAGTGTTGTGAGGAATGAGGATTGTTTGTACCTGGATGCTGTTTCTGTCTGTCTGTCCATGATTATACTGCTCACTGCTCTGGTGAAAAAACAAGAAAAAAACCACCCCAAACCAGCAATTGCAACACAAAACCAACCCCAATCTTAAAAATCAAGCAAAGAAATGAAACAAAACCTACCAACAGAAAAAGGCTGTAGCAACTTAACTCCTCGGAATTTGTTTCAAGAGTAGTGATTTAAAAATCCATCAATTATGTATTACATCTCACTTCATATGTGGAAAATAATTTAAATGTGTGTTCTGAGACAGGGGTGTGTGCAGCAGAAGGCAAGCCTAAATGTTTACTGGGAGAACAAAAATCCTCCATCTCATTTTTGAATTTAGGACATTATATATGTCATAAGTAGTTACTGCAGTATGACAACTATTTTATGTTATATTATAGAGAATTTAAAATTGAAAAAAATGCTAATATGCATCTAAAAGCTTGTCATTTGAAGAGTTGTTCAAGGATTTTTGAAGAGGTTATGGTGACAGCAAAATGAACGCAATTATATCTCTATTTTCTGATCAGAGTCTACAGTATATGAAAATTGAGCATTACTGTTTCTTTTTGGTATAAAATATGGCTATTGTGTAAAATATTTTAAGTTTAAAAGTTTAACTTTGTAGAAAACTGTAAAATGCTTAGAACTGCTACTATTTTTGTAAGCTCCTTGCAGAAATATGCCATGGTGAATAGCGTCATCTTAGAATATTAGAGCAGTACTTAGGGGCTGGGAACTACAAAAATACATTGTTTTACTCAAAGGATGTTCCTGAGCGGTTTTGATCGGGCATTTGAGAATCTGCTCTGAAAGATGCCATGAAATAATAAAAGGAAAAAAATTCTTCTGGGTTAATTCTGCAATGCATTTTTATATTTTCTATCAGTATTATCATCAGGATGCTGTAAAATATAAGAACACAGGAAATGCTATTGTTTTTTGAATACCAGTAGAAAATACCCTAAGAAATATTAAATTAAAAGGAACGAATAAGAAAATGGAGGGGAAAAAATTGCCCAAAATGGAGAACTGAATCTCGGACTGTTTTAAAGTCTGCTATCCATGCAAGGAAGATTTCCAGGAAACACTGCATGGTCGTGGGCTGTTCTCTCACACACTGCATGTATTTTCCTCTTGGGCATCTTTCCATGCATGTGGATCCTGCCCTGACCCCTCTTACCAGGACACAAAGTGGACAAGCCAAAGGGTTTCATTACAGTAGCACAGGGCTGATCGGGTATCTTCTGAATGTGGCCTGCTGGGTAAGGTCACAATTCCTGCAGCATGCAATTAAGAATAAAATAAACACATTGAAGGGATTCATAACATTCTCTGAATGGCATTGATTGCAGTAATCTAGTAAATGACCTCGGGATTGTATTCTGCAATAAACCCATGAGTGGTTTATAGTGCAGATGGTAGAGACAATTGAGTGATGTATTTTATTTTGCAGCACCAATGATTCTCACCTTTTGACTTGATTAAGCGTGTGTGTGAATAGGATGAACCAGTGATTTAACACCATTCAGGGGTTGCTGAGAGTTGTTACAATTAAGGTGGGAGAGAAAAAAGGAAAAAAACCACTACAAAACACGGTAATAGAAGAGAATATTTGTTTTCCCCACAAGGAGTTTATTGAACTCAGCAGAATGCTTCTGTTTTTATATTGACAGGAAGTAATACTTAAGAGGGCTGCTGATTTAGTAGAAGCACTCTATGGTATGCCACATAATAACCAGGTAAATGCATTCTACTTCAGCAATTCTATATCATGGTTATTTCTTATATGTATAGATAGATCAGGGCTAAAGGGATATGATGCTACAATGGGAGACAAGAATAAATGTACAGGGTGATGCTGTACCTGGGGTGGGATTTAGTTTCCTTGTTTTCTTTTTTAAAGGGTGTGAATTTGTGTTTGTAAAAACACCATGGAGGCATCTGCCCACTTTCGCCAGATCCTATATAACATGAGCAATGTTGTACATTAGGTCTTGCCACCAGTGACTTCTCCCTCTTCCCTTAAAGAGAGCTCTGGGGTGGAGCAAGTCCAGGCTCCAGCCCCATCCTGCCAGTTGGTCTTTTTATACAAAGTGTGACCACTGGGACTGGGACTTCCAACTCTCTTAGCACAGATGTCAGGATTTAACAGGGAGATCCTGTAAGCATGAGCTCTCTGTCAGCCAGCTGGTTTAGACAGAAAAGCATCTTCTAGCCATTGGAAAGGGAACTGTTTCATTTAAGTCTGTAAGAAGAGGTTTGTCAGAGTCTCTTTGGTAACTCGTGCATGTTTTTTTTCCTTGCCCTGCAGGAGATAATCCTGAAGAGAGCTGCAGACATCGCCGAAGCGCTCTACAGCGTCCCCCGCAACCACAACCAGCTCCCCGCCCTCGCCAACACCTCCGTCCACGCGGGGATGATGGGCGTCAACTCCTTCAGCGGCCAGCTCGCCGTCAACGTCTCCGAGGCCTCCCAGGCCACCAACCAGGGTCAGCACCAGCCTCATCTTCCTCTCTCCATGGATCTGCTCTGAGAGAAGGCAGGGGGACGGGCAGTGGCAGAGGGAGGGCTGGGCAGCCCGTCCCAGACCCTTGGAATGGCACAGGATGGGGCTGCCCTAACTCAGGAAAAGCACTGCTGCATGTCTCTAAATAGCTTCTCATTCTGCCCCGAGTAACTACTTGTATTTGTGTTTAAATCCCACTAATTTTAATCAGCTTCAACATGTACTTAACATTAAGTACTTCCTTACATATTCCCCTGAGCATGGATCTCTCAGTCTGGGCTTTTGTAGCACTTCTTTATAACATGAAGTTGTCCCTTGAATGTTTTTTATTTAATTTGGCTTTTTTTTTCAAGAGTTAGAGTATTGGAATTGTGTTTTTTTCAGTTTGAGATTTCCATAAATTTTACAACTAGCAAAGAATACACATATTTTAAAAGACATTTTCACAGTTTTTCCAATTTTTAAAATAAAGTGTTTTTCACTTTGTATAAAATCAGTATTAGTTTAAAATAAAAGTTAAAAATAAAAAATAGGTGAAGAACATTTTTGTAGAAGCCCTTTGCATTTTGTCCTCTCCTTTGCTCAGCTCTATATATTATCCAATTTAAAAATACATTTGAATGGGAAAGTCTGTTTCTAGAAGAGCAGAAACAAATTTTTTTGCATTACAATAAAAAAATAGAAAATTATTTTTAGATTGAAATATTTTATGCTTTGTGTTACGAAGAAAAATTGGTGATTTTTCTTCTAGGAATGGAGATACATATTTTGTATTTATGTAACTTCTAGAAACAAATCTTTCCTTATGAACATTTGGATATGAGTTTCCTAAAATGTCATTTCCAGAATAAGGTAGAGATTCAAATTTTAACTTGCTGTCAAATTTGATGCTCATTTCCCACCAACATAATGATGAGACCAAGGCAAAAAGACAAAGGATATCCCACAAGCTGGAGAAATACACTCCATTTCCTGAGGTGTGCAGTGAGCATCTGAGGTGTGTTAAATGACAGTGACATCAGAAAAGAGTTAACAACAATCACTGGCTTTTAACATACCTTGAGTGGGTCTGTGCTCCTCGCTGTGAAAATGTAGGTCATGTTTACTCCATTTCCTACAAGCAGCCCTTTCAGAGCGAGTGTTCCTCCAACACCCCGAGCTGATCTTTGCTCCAGGGCATCCCTGCCTTGCCTGGGGAGCTCTGCAGGCTCCAGCAGCAACCTGGGCAGGGAGGGCTCCCTGTTTGGGCACCCGGTGGTGCTGGGGGTCAGTCCTGCCCCTCTCCCTGGCTGGGCTGGGCTGGGCTGGGCTCCCCCTTGCTCTGTGGGAAGCTGTTGTGGGGCTAACTCCAATTTCTGCCTGTGTTCCCTCCCCACACAAGGTTTCACTCGCAACTCCAGCAGTGTGTCACCTCATGGCTACGTGCCAAGCACCACCCCGCAGCAGACAAACTACAACTCTGTCACAACAAGCATGAATGGCTATGGGAATGCTGGAATGTCAAATTTAGGCGGTTCTCCAACCTTCCTGAATGGATCTGCTGCCAATTCTCCCTATGCCAGTGAGTATTTTATGTATTTTCTGTATTTTGTGCATTTTCATTAGAAGGAGGCAGTAGATTTTCTCTGATGCTCAATATTTATTTTCTATTTTGAGCACTTGAAATAGAACTTGGTCTTTACTCTCCAAGGCACTGATCTTGGATGCACTTTGAAGACCTTAGTGTTGCCAGAAATTATTCACTCTGTTTTCATATTATTATTATTAATTATTATTTTTTTTATTTGGGAGACTTAAAAGAGCTTACAAAGAGTAATCTCCCATTATTTAGTATGATAGTTTCATAACATACCTTATACTCTAATAAGAAACACTGTCCTCAACTTCTGAGCAAATAATATGTTTATAACCTTTATAAAAACTATTAATTACTACTGTGCCTCAGCTTGATTGTTTATATTCCACTTGCTTTTTAAGTAATATTATTTTGACTTCACTGAGTCAGTAAAATGTGACAAAGGCTCTTAGATTTTGTGTTTTAGTGTCAGTACAGTGAATGCCACAAAAATGTGAGTCATACAAATCATACATGCCATGGTGTGAAGAGCTTATGGTCTACAGTCCCAGTCATGGAAATATTTATGTGCAGGACTAACTTTCTGCATTTTGATATGAAAGGTTTAGTAAGCTGTTTAAATATAAATACATTTCTATTGGTAAAGTGAAGCCCTTCTGCAGAAGAGCTGCAGTAGTCCCTCGTCACATGAGAAATTGAATGAGCAGAACCTGCCCAATTCCTCTGACATTGCTCATGAGGCATAAAGGATTCCACTGACATCTGTAGGAAGCTGACAGCAGAATCAGGATGGAAGGTCTGGACAAATAAACAGATTTATAGGCTGGGACTGCAGCATGGACAGGACAAACTGACTGCTGGAGGTGCCAAGGTTTACACAGCAAATCTAAAGTTAATGGTGTAACAGCAGCAATGAATTATTTTGATCTGCATCAGAATAAAAAAGGAGATAGGAACTCTGAATAAAATAATTAACTCCAAGGCTGCTTCTCTGCTGCAAATTTAGAACAAATTATTTACCCACATAACTAGTACTTATAACCTGGGAATTGCTAACCAGTGATTATTTTTGTACTCTAATAATAATGTAACATGTAATGTTACAAAGTACCTTACTTATTAAGTTGGATTTACTGTCACAGAATCTGCACACTCTGAATTCATAATATAACATGATTGATGAGACATCTCCTTTTGGAAGCAGATGCCAGTAATGCATTTAAAATACTGTGGCAGTGTATTATTTCATATTTATGAACGGAGTCCTCTTTAGAATAGCACTTCACTTCCTAGCCCTGGTTTCTATTCTATTTATATTTTGGGAGGTTTTCTTGGTTGATCTGTCATTCTGCTAATGTCTAATCCATTGAATCAGAAAATGCTTCAATCATGACCTGAAAATTAAAAGGTGGCATTCTTAATTAAATCAATAAACTAATTGCTGTATAGTAGCAATTCAATTTAGGTGCTTTGATTGCTCTCCCTTAGCAAGTACTTCCAGACACAGAGTGACTTCAGACTAAGATTGTATCTGTCAGACTGTGAAACTTTGAACATTTAATTTCCATTAATTGATTTCCTCAGTGTTAACAAATATGATATCAGATTCTCAAATAAGAACTTAAATAGGGTGATTTTTATCTACATAATGCAAATAAAATAATAATTCAAAGCCCAGATGATCAGAATTTTACTCTATAATATGTAATTATTCACAGCCCACTTGTGTATCTAAGTGGTTTCTAAACAGGACAAAGAATGGAAATATGGGATGACACTTTTTTGTCCTTTTTTTGTTGTTGTTGTTGGATAGAGGGGAAACCTGCAGTGTCTTCTGAATATTAAAGTAGTTATCTTTATTTTCATGAAAAGAAATTTGTTTAAAAGCTTGATGATAAATATATGAACCAAAGATATTTGTTGTACTTTGTAGTAAAATTATGGTTTAAGGA
This sequence comes from Zonotrichia albicollis, assembly GCF_047830755.1. Classification (NCBI taxonomy): domain Eukaryota; kingdom Metazoa; phylum Chordata; class Aves; order Passeriformes; family Passerellidae; genus Zonotrichia; species Zonotrichia albicollis. The sequence continues at coordinate 4,104,985 of NC_133833.1, forward strand.
TATCTGTGTTTAAAGACTGAACTTCCCACGTAGCACATTTGCATTTCGAACACTCAGTTCAGCCCTAGAAAAATTGAGAGCATCCAGGAATGAGAATTCTCTTGTTTCTGCAGCCTGTTATTATTGAGTACTAAGGAATCCCTTTTTGGGGGTCTTTCTTGCCTGCAGTTGTGCCATCCAGTCCGACGATGGCCTCCTCCACTAGCCTCCCCTCCAACTGTAGCAGCTCCTCTGGGATTTTCTCCTTCTCACCAGCCAACATGGTCTCAGCGGTGAAGCAGAAGAGCGCGTTCGCGCCGGTCGTGAGACCCCAGACCTCGCCCCCTCCCACCTGCACCAGCACCAACGGCAATAGCCTGCAAGGTAGGTGGAACCAGGCTGAGCCCAGGCCGGACAGGAGGTGGCTGCTCCAGCTGGGAGCTCCTGGAGCCTCCGAGCTGCCCCAGGGGAGTGAAGGCAATGGGGGATCCCTGGTGGGCTCTGTCCTAAAGCTTCCCCCTGTAGAGATAACTGACTCCACCCCAGCCCGCCTTGTGGCCTGCAGGTGTTTGGCAACCACCCAAGCTCTAACCCAGCTAATGCTGCTGAACTGAGAGGCTGTGTCCTCTAAAGCACAGACCTACTGTTTTGATAAACACAAGTAATATTTCAGCTTACTAATACCGTCCTTTTTCTTTCTTTCCTCTCTTATTCCCTGTTGTCGTCCTTTATCAGACCAGTCTTTTGTGGACTCTAGCAAGTACTCCACTGCAGGGTCTCTCCAGGGGCTGGCCTTCTCCTGAAGTACGTCACTCAATCTTCCCTTCCTTTTTGTCCTTTGTCATAGTACACGTGTGCAGAAATCCTACTGAGAGCAAATAGAGCGTTACAGAGCTTGGCACAAACCTTCCCTTTCATAAATGGGAGATGCATTACAAACTAACAGCAGCGTTTTCCACTTTAACTCACACCAGGACAAACATTAGTTTCCACTGATTAATGTACACCTGTGCCAATTAATTCCAGAAAAGGCACAGGGCCTTTTGGAAAGCCTATTGAACTGTTGGTATCAAGGGGCTGCTCCTTTTCTGCATCCCTTCCCCTCTCATTACAAGTTCTCCAGCATTAGTATCTAAATCCATTTGAGAGGCTGGTGCAGGCGAGGCAGTGACAGACAAAATCTTGTCAAACGGAGGGCGCTGCCAGCCCAGCACTGCCCATCTCATTGTTTGGCTGAGTCTGTTTTACAACACTGTGCCCAAACCTCCCCGTGTGGCTCCCTCACTGCACATCCCTGTGCTGAGACAGGCATTTTCATGCTTGCTTAGGTCCAGGGGCTTCCTTAAGCAGATGCAGCCAGCTGCCTCCAGCTGCCAGAGGTGGGAGATATTCCGTGGTGTGCATTGTGCTTCCTCCAGACCTGAGATTTGTTTCCTTTTCATGAGCCTGTGCAAATTATCCAAAGGGCATCAAGTGGGGAATTAAATCCATCATTTTGTAAGCCAGGTTCAGAAGGAGGTGTGCAGAGCAGGATGGCTGCATTAACTCCACATGTCACTCAGCCTCTGGAAAGGGGAACACTGGGCTTGAAGACAAAATGCTGATAGCACCATTAGCGGCCAAAAAAAATCTATATGCAAGCAGAGTGGGAGGAATTCATTCATAAAAGCTTGGATCTATTGTGCCTGAAGGAAAGCATTGTCCTCAGTTCATGTTACACTGGTGAACTGGGAGGAGGAATCCTTCAGGGTGCACACACACAGAGAAAAACTGTGCAGAAACTGTAAATTTACTAAAAACTAATAAGCAGATCTTCAGTACCTTCAGTTAGGAATTTGTTTGAAATACAAACTGTGTCAGGAATAAGGCAAAATGAATTTTTCAGGTAAACTACAGCATTTAGGAGATTTGGTTTTGAACATTTAAAAGAATTGGCAGTGCTTACATGCTTGAAGTTTTAAAAGAAACACCTAATAATATTTTCCATCTGAAATAAAATAAAAAAATAAAAACCCTAAACAAAAGCTTTTGAACATGTTAATGTTTTTTTTCCTCTCTTCACCTTGTCCCATTTTGTTGTGGATGGAGAGAAAAAACAAGTAACAGGAGAAAGCTTTTTCAGGAACTGTGTCTCCTTTCACAAGACACAGAATTCTCAGATTCCATGTACTCAGTTATGAAAAGCAATTATGGAAGGAGCCGAGAGCACTGGGCACAACTGGAGCTGTGTGATTGCCTCCTCATTATGTCACCTCCACATCCGCAATGCCCAGAAACCACACAGATCTGGGCATTCCCCCTAATTTTTGTTTAGCAATTCAGTTTTCATAATGGGAACGAGACACCAAGAGATGGTTCATTTCTAGGTCATCACTGAACTTCTTGGTGAGTTAAAGACACACAGCCTTTGGTCCTGTGCCTCCTGACACCACCTGAGGCTTGTAATAATCACTCAGAGAGGCACTGCCTGTTGTGCCTTAATGCTTAAATAAACAACCATGTATAAGGAGGCTGTCTTATCTCTCTTGGGCTTCTGGATACATCAGAAAGCAATCAAGCTTTCCTTATGTAGCTTAGATATCAGCAGAACTCACTAAAACAGCAGCCAGGCTTATCTGTTGTTCTCTTTGCCATGCAATTTTGTAAAACCCCAAATACATTATTTCTGTAATTTGCTGGCAGCAAATACAAATTAGTGTACGATAGAAGAAATAAAGGCCATTGGTGGGAGCTTTTCTATTCTCTGCCCTCCCTTTTTGGAGGTGGTGTGATCTCATACCTTCACTGTTTCCCACTGATATCTCTGTTTTCAGGATCAATAACAGGCTACAGCTGGGAGAATTTGCATGACTAGATGTAGCACTTATGGCATAAAAGTGGAGTGATCTAAATGAAGACCTGGAAAGAATGGAAATATCAAAGCTTTTAGGCAGAAAAGATATCATTTGCCTTGTAATTTAATTCAGAATTTCAGAGCTCTTCAAAAACAATGATGCTTTGAAAAAAGGAGCTAAGATCTGCCTCTGTGCCATTTCTTTCCAACAGCAAAAGGCTGATCTGTAACCACAGGGAAATGTCTAAATCATGAAGAGAGGAATTGCAATTATCTCACCTTTTTTGGGATCCTACCCAGGGTAGACAGCTGTCCTGTCCCAAGAGACACAGTTCTTGACTAATTATTGGTGAAATTGATTTGCTTCTGATGAATCTTTCAGATTGAGTATCGGAATAGTATCCTGACATTTTCTGAAGAAAAGATACTTTTTCTAAAGGAAAGCAACACCTTGTCCTAAAGAGCCCTCTATGCTTCTCACCTAAATGTCTTCTGTAGGACTTAAAGCAACTTAACTCACCTTTCCATCCCTTTTATCCTCACTCTTAGCTCCTTGAAGAGCCCTCATGTGGGTACACAATCAGTACAGTGATTCCACACGATAAATCCCAATAATTGAAATGCTGTTGCTCTGTGCCACCTCTGAGGGTGGCCTGTTGCAAACATGTTGGATGTGTTTTGCATTCTCTCCTTCTCCCCTCATTTTATTTCATTTAATCAGTGCAGTTTACTCGAGCTGTTCTCCCCTTGCTGATTAGACTTGTAATTCTTGCACATATGGTGGTGTTTGTGGAGAAAACATTTCCCTCCTCTCCCCCTCCAACCCCAAATCTGTGAGTCTTTTACTTTGGCTCTGTTCTTATCAAATAATTGCAGCTGTAATTAAAGCACAATGAATCAGCACCAGTCACAGGGTTGAGTCCTTCCTTAAGAAATTACATGTCCAGATGTCTGGAATGGCAGGCAGCATTTAAATCATGTGCCTGGAAAGTGCTGCCAACCTGAAGGAGAATCTGTTTTCTACCTTTTGGCAAATAACTGTACAACTGGCATTTTAGAGACACATTGTTTTTACAGTTCCCATCATAAACTTCCATGACTTCCCCCTGTAATGATGTGCCGGCTCACTGAGTGTCACTGGGACACTTGGGATGCTTGATCTGAGCCCCCAAATAATAGAGAGAGATCGAGCTGGAGGTCAGCTTATGTGCAAAACTATCCCTGTTGAATTTTCATAAATGTCTGTCTGCTAAGAGAGGTGGTGGTTTCATAGAAAATGAGGTAGGAAGATAATAAAGAAATGCTGATGATTCAACTTAGCCAGCAAAAGAGAAAACATCCTGAATTAACATTCACTATGACTCACCTGATGTAGTTGGTGGTGTCTGCTACAAGTGGAATAAGAAAGATGCTGGCCTGCTAACCCTGGAGTCAAGCATGCATTTCAATTTCAAAACTGGATTTGAGAGTTTGCATCCTTTTCTGAGCTCCTGGGAATGCAAACCTGAGTCCCAGGGGTGACCTTTGGGAGGGCTGGCACAGGGGAAGGACCCAGAGTGGCACTGAAGGGACACCCCTGCAGGGCCATGCCAGGGGACTCCTCCTGTATCCCCTGATTTGGTGCAAATTCTTGCTTTGCTTTTAAAGGAGTAACAGAATGTGTGGCAATGCCTGGATCCAGTCAAAGCTTCCTCAGCATTTGGGGATTTTGAAACTAAAAGCAGAAAAATAAGTTGAAGTCTGATACTCGTATAAGGAAGGACACTTCTTCTGCAAGAAAATCAGTAATTTCAGCAAAGTCACTTGCAATTTGAATCATTTTCCAGTCAAAAGGAAACTTCTCATGATTCTTGTGTGCATAGGTGTCTCTTATGAGTAATATATATATTTAACTCAAAGTATATCTAACTACATTGCTAGTAAATGTTTAAAGCTCTGGAATTTTAAAAGTTGCTTAATAATGCAGAAAATTAACTTTTCCCCTCTCTCTCTCTCCCTCTCTCTCCCCCCTCCCTTTCCTTCCAACAGCTATATCTGGCATGATTGTTCCCCCCATGTGAAAGAATTGCCTTGAAGAATTTTATTAATGAAGAGGTTGAATTCTGCTTCAGAGAGAATCTGATACAAGTCCCAGAGTGGAACTTTTTACTCAGGCCTTTTTAAAAATAAAAAAGAAATAAAGAAGGATCTTACAATAACTGCAGATTTTTAAACAAAGCAAAAATCACCATCCTTGCAAATACTGAAATTAACAATCCACAATTGCAAGGTGTTGATTCGAGTTGTCCATCCCAAATACCTGGGAGATATATTTATTGTATGTTGATAAAAAAATCCACTTTTTTGTTTTGTTGGGGGGGTGGGGGCTTGCTTTTATTTCCTTCTGGTTTCTTGTGGGTTTTTTTTAAGGCTTGATTTAACTCAACACCATTTGTCTTTTATAAATCATACAATTACACAAGGGACACTAGAGATGGAACTCCACATTTTTAATTTATGAATTTTTTTTTAAAGCTGTGTAAAGAAGAATAAAGTGGTGTCATTTACATACAAGCCTGTATGGGACAGAATAGAAGTGCCAGTTAGTTTTTCATAGAAGAATTATGGCCATTTAATTAAGGGTCGGCTCATATATGTTGCTTATCCAGTGGTGACTTGCTGATATGAAGCATTTTTAATGTTCTGATTAAACAGATATCACTCCCTAAAAAGCTGATATTTTTGGATTATGAGGGCGGGGTGAGGGGTGGGATTAGTAACCTCTGTCATTAATATCAGGCTGAAAAATCGTGTAAATAACACAACAGGAAAAGTTCATCCCAGAACACCAGGCTGGAAGGGGTCCTTAAGGTCCAACTTTTCTTGGCAAAAAGACGGTTGAAGAGAGGGGAAGGGTGGAAATATCAGAAATGTTTCCTCTGGAAGTGCAAACGCAGTGCCTGCAGCTGCAATGCCAGACCTGCTGCAGGAGGTGAGCACGGACCCCTCTGCCTTGGGGTGAGATCCCAGAGCCTCCGAACGCTCCCTTCCCCAAGCTCAGCATCCCCGGCTCTGCCCCGTGGGTTTGGCACGGGGGGCACAGCCCGGGGGCGCCAGCCTGGCCCCCTCCCCCTGCCCTGGCCCTGCTGGGCAGGGGGGGCTCAGCCTGGGGGGTTTCCCCCTCCCCACCCCAAAGCCCCCGGCCCAGCTCCCACTGGCGCCGTTCCTGTATCAGCCGACCCTCGGTTCGCACCGCGCTCCCTCCAGCACAGGGATCTGCTTTCCACTGGGGAACCATCCCTGTGGGCTGGGGCTTTCCCATCCAAACCATAGCTTCTGTTTCACCACGAAAAGTTTTGCTATCATTATCTGGGAAGTGTTCTTAAAAATTATTAGTCAAAGAGGCAGCAAAGCTCTGAAGATGCATTACCTGATATTTTTTCTTTGCTGTTGTGTTTTGTATGTAGTTATAAATACTGTAGATTTTTTGTGATTTTTTGCCAAAGTTGTTGTTCTATTTATACATTTTAATGTCTTAAGACAGTTTTTCAATATCACAAAAAAGAAAAAAAAAAGAATTTTACTGCATATTTTGCAAAAAGAGCTCACTACCTTTAGCTTGCACATACTTGCAAATTAATTAAAGAAAAAAAAAGCTTTTTGTTTCTGTTTTTTGTTTGTTTGTTTTACGGGGGATTTTGTAAAATATCCATATAAATAATGTATTTATCTTTGGAATTTGTACATTGCTTTTTGTCCCCCACAAGTTTATTTTATTGTGTATGTTTGCTATGTGAAAAGTGCTGATTTGTTTGGTCATTCACCGTTGTATTAGCTGTTTAAATGTGATTTTAATACATTTCATTTATAGGATTGTTTTTTTTAGTATTGTTTAAAACCATGCTTCCATTTTTTTTTAATTTCCACCCAAAAGCCATTGTCTATTTTTGTATTATTTGTAAGTTAAGAAGTTTTTTCCAATATATGGCAAAAAGTAGCATATTATTCTTGTAGCATTTAGTTATGTAGATTTAAAAAAAAAATGTATCCTTTGCTTTTGAGGCTTAACAAAAACTAATGCTGTTTTACTCTATTAATATGCATGGGATTTCTCCTCTTTGGAGTGACGCATTTTTGTGCATTAAATATGGGGAGAAACTTCATAGAACTCAATGAAAATACTTTCTTTCTTAAGTCTGCTTGTATATTTCTCTGTCTTTCACATAAATATAAACCAGCAGATTGGATGCCTTAACAATGCAAATCATATTCATTTCACTTGTACATTGTACTGTGCACCAGAACTGTCAATCATCACTAACATTCTAAGAAAAAAAAAAGGAATTGAAAAGCACAAAAGAACTGTTTTGTTACCTTAAAACAATATAACTTTTTTCTAGTCGAGCAAGAAATCATTTACAACGATGCTGCAACTGTGCATGCTTCCTGTATGAATTTTGCAATGGTTTTCACTAGAATGTCACAGTGTGATCTTTGGGGGGAAGGGAAAGAAAAACAGGAATTTTTTTTTTTTCATGGTGAGAAAATAAAAGAAGAGAAAACTGGAAAAAATGTGAGAGACATCAGTTTATTGCTTCTCTGTATTCCAAGTGATTATTCTAATTCACATAATAAGCAACAGCACGACAATGTAATCAAATTTAAAGCCATATTTTGTCCAGTGACACCGTTGATTACTCTTGTAGAGCTCCACTCAGTCCTAGCAGTTCTGACACCACTTTAGCCACATTTGTAGTCTCTACTCCAGTGTCCAAAGAGCCTTTGACAATGCGCATAATTCCATTCTTTTGCAGCTATTTATCGTGATCTGTTGAATGGGAATTTGTCAAAAATCTCCCCTGCACCACCCTTTGTCTTTTACAAAGTAAAAGATGCAGCTGTTTACAGAATATGGCTTTAAGTGGAAACATTCAGATTTCAGTTTTAACAAGGTGAAGCTTCACAATGACTGGATTGCATAAAGTAATGCCTATTTCCTCACAGTTGTACTAGGATGCAGCTAAAATGAAGTCATCTCTGAAACTACTAACCTTTCACCTTCTTATCTAAATCTTTTTGAATAGACACACACACTGTACAGTTCTATTGTTAGAGAAACTAACTACTGTAGAGATTGTTATAATTTTTTTGCAGAAATTCAAGCTGTAAAAACTTTTCAACTTTCACAATATTTAATTAAAGTTACTTCCTGTCTGTGAATACAGCTCCTAGTTGTGTGTTTATTTTTCTGCCTCTGCTAGTCAGTAGATGAGAAAAAAAAAGAATATAGAAGCCAGAGGCTCCTGAAATTAAGACAGAAATTCGTGGAATTACACAGTGAAATGTGGTGGATGCTGGTGCACTGAATTGCCTTTCCCTCTGTCTCTAATGGATTTCAAAGGATCCTCCCTCAGAATGCTGAATGTTCATCCCGTTAATCTCATTATTTCCATTGTTTCAGAGCATTGTTTGCCCGTAGGACCAACATATTTTTTTAGTGGATTTCGGGGGCATGTTTAGCTTTAGATGCTCAGTTGCAAGAGCTGCCTCTCTCTAAACCCAGTGATCATGGAGCACCAAGCAAATCCTGCCCTGTGCCACAGAGCCAGGGAGTTGGGGTTTTTATCTGCCATTTCAGTCAATGGCAGCACATCCAGGTGTCCAGTGACTGCTCCAGGAACTGCATCTGCCTTTGCTGAGCTCCTTGACCATGAAGGAGGCTCCTAAAAGGGTTTCCATTCTTCTACCCTTCCTAAATGACAAATCCATCAGCTGCTAGATTGGTTCCAGGCCTTCTGTTTCACTCTGTACCCCTCTGACAAGAGGAACTTCACCTCTGGCATATGGAGGGCTGACATGCTGGCATTTAATTTCTCTGTCACACAGAGAAAGCACCAGCAAGGTTCCCAGGAAGGAATAGGAATGCTGGGTGCTTCAGTTAAAATTAATATTTACTGTGAAAAAAAGAAGTTGCTAAAACATAAGCAGCTGGAAGTGGCTTCTTGCAATGTGAAGTGTTGGGTATCTCTTAAATGTGAGCAGATCCACTCCAGTAGTTTTTAGAAAAAGGAGAGATTTTTGCACAGTCATGTTGTGTAATCATTTATGTAACTCTCCTTAGCACCACAGCCCCTGCATCTTCTGCCATGCCATGAGGCAGCTGAATTTGATGTTATTCACTTGATTTCCTGAGCTCCTTCCTGTTTACTGCCCCTTGCTCCCCAGTTCTCTCACAAATATCCACATTGTGCTGCTGTGCTGCAGGTGGGCTGCAGCCTCCCACAGAGTCCCTGGCCCCCAGCTCTGGCTCCAGACTCCTTCAATTCCACAGGACAGAAGCTTTGGGAAGTGTTTCAGCAAAAACCACATTCCCCATCCGCAGCAGCATTACAGAAGCATCACTTGCTACTCGCTCCTTCTCCCTTCACACCCACAGTATCATTGCACTAATACAAATGTGCAGATCCCAACAGGGAATATTGAAAGCCCACTAAGTACAATAAGGCCACATCTCAGAGGTGCTGAGCACCTGACACTGAGTTCCTTGAGGTTCTTGGTCAGCTGGTCACTGCCTCCTTGTCCAGCCACCCGTTGTACTCATACCCTCCTGTCATTTGCCACCTCCTGCCAGTCCCAGCACCATTGTCTCAATGAAATAATGACTATTTGGGCCCCATTTGACATCTCTGTTTCCTCTGCTTCCCAGCAGGTGCTGGCTCTGGCATCCCTTTTCCCCAGCAGCTAATGCTGATATTTCAGCAGCAGAGGTTGGGTCAATATTTCAGATAAATAAGTAATAGCTCCAACTGCACAGCCCTCTTCACTCTTCCTCCCCTTGGTGCCCTTGAGGACAGAGCCAGACCAGAGCTTATGGCACTGCTCCAATTGATTGGCAGCCATGAGAAAAAGCACACAGCTTAGAAAACTTTAATACAGTAATTCCAGGGCATGAGTGCCAGTGACTACCCAGGCCACAGCCTAACAGTGGGGACTGCAGTTTTAGGTGGATTTTTAATGTGGGCCTACAACAGGAATAGCAAATACAACAATACAATTTGTGGCCTAACACAAATTTTCCCCATTATTTTCAATGAAAAGCCCAAACTTCATCACTAATGTGTATGTACCCCTGAAGAACTCAATGAAAAAAATATTTAGATGACCATTTAATGCTTTCCTGAAACATATCATAAATTATGTTCTATATGGGCCAGTCCAAATTAACTCTGCTTTGTAAAAGGGAATGAAATTGTTCCTTTTTTAAAATTAAATAATATGAATCCCTAATGTTCCCACATTCATTCTGTTAAAATGTATCTTGTACTGTGAGCCCTTACAAAAGTTTTAGCAGGTTTGCAAGAGTCTCACCGTGCCATGGTGATTCTCTGCAGCCGGGCAGCTTTTGGCCAAATGCATGAAAAGGGAAGGGCTGATGATGCTGTAGGTCTGCACAAGCTCTCAAGGTGGCTCAGTTATGTGGCTGAGGGTAACTCAGGATAAATTCCCCACTGAGGATGCCTCTGTGGCTCCCTGTAGGGGGGCAGCAGCTCAGGGCAGACCTGAGCACAGGAGGCACAAAAATGCTTTGTGTTTGTGCCCCTGCCTGTGCTCAGGTGGGAAACTCCAGAGGTGACCCAGGTCATAAAACTTGACTTTTCTGCAGAGTCCAGAGAAAAAGGGAGCACAAAAATTTCATTTCCACTCTGTGCCAGACCCACACTGTGCCCCCCAGCTTTGCAGGGCGCTGCCCAGGGCAGGGCTCTGCCTCCTGCCCCTTTCCAGGGATCTCTGCTCACACTGCTCACCCTGCCTGCCCCAGGCACTGCCTCACTCCCCCACCTCGCCACCATTAACTTTGCCTTCAACCTCTGCTGCATCATTGCCTTCTCCTGAGGGTTCCCTATTTATATAGAGGGGAAAATGCTGTTGCTGGGACTGGAAATATTTTGTTACCTTTTTCTGCTTAAGTGCGAGGCATTTTTATCTGTGATCTCTGGAGACTTATGCTACAGTGGGACTGATTTTATCCACTTACTCAATGCACTTTAGTTCAATAATGATTACAGAACTTCTACATAATATATTAGGTATAGCTGATTTCCCAGGGTTTGTAGCCCTCCATCTCCCCAAGCATTTAAAAAGGATTCTCTCTGTGATGGGGATGTTATGAATGATACACTCCTCGACACTCATGATGTAGGAGTGAGAGCAGCAGTGGGCCAGGCAGGCAGAGGAAGGCACTCAGCTGGAAAATGCCAGAGCCTGTGGATAATGCAAGCCAAGAGCAATGACTTGCTTTGTTCATTTTATCACTGCTCCTTGGTGCATCAGCAGCACTTGCAATCTAGTTCAGGCAACCCAAAACTCTCTCTCCATCACTTTAACACAATCTGAGACTTTTGGCAATTCACTGGCTCCACTGCAGGGCTGGGATGACCTGGTCTCTGTTTCTCACTCACCCTCTTTTTGTTTTTAGCTACAAGTTGAGCTTTTCAGCTTGCCCAGCAGTGGGTTTAGCAGCCATCAGTGGCCCTGCCTCAGCCAGCACTGCCAGCCCTGAGGGACTGTAGAAAGCCTCTACATTTGCTTTCTTCAACAGCAGAAGTGTTTGTGGTCACAGCCCCCTTCACATCTGAGGTTACACCTTGTCCCCAGACCTGCTTCTCAGCTTTGCTCAGCCAGAGAGGTTTTCTGGGCACATTTCCCCATCACAGAGATTGCAAGGCTTCTCCATTCTCTGCTATCCCAGATATTAATAATCCTCTGCCTGTGTGTTCTCACCTGCCCTCCCTGGCCTGGCTGCTCAGCACCCTGGTGGCAGAGGGCCTCCAGCTCCTCTCCAGAAAGCCCAACCCTGGCTCATTCAAAGCCCATTCATTTGCCCCAGGGAGTTTTCTACACTGGATCAACCACCTTGAGCCACCTTGCTTTCTGCTGTCATCAGCCTCCCCAGTCAGTGGTGATGGTGCTCTTTTTTTTTTTTATAAAATAAAATCCCAGTTTTAATCAATTTTCTGACCATACCTCCATTTCAGTAACACTTTTTGGCAGCGAGTTCCCCAGGTCCATTGCTGGAGTTGCTCCTTGTGCAGTGGGGCTGCTGGGGACCTGCAGGGATGGGGACAGGGGTGGCTGGGAATGCTCCTGCCCCTGGCCCATCACTGCCTCAGCCCCTGACTGACGGCAGCAAACAGCAACAGGGAAGTTGCTACCAGCCAACAGCTGTTTCAACAGTTTTAATCACAGGGTGAGCTGCGAGATAAATAAATAAATAAAGCCCATGAAGTGACAAAACAAATGGCCTGGTACTGGAGACAGATTTGAAGCTTCTGGCTGCCTTTGCAGGAGAGCAGCCTGTGAGCTCTCACCCTCCCTCCCCCAAATAATTAATTTATCACTTAGCAGCGCTGTGGCTCTGCAGAAGGCGCTGGGAGCTGGCGTTTGAAGGTGAACTGCAGCCCTCTGGAGGGGCCCCTGGGGCTGGGCAGAGAGGCAGCTGAGCTCTGCAGCCTACAGGTGATGGCAGGGGGATTTATATCAACCTGCTCCAGCTACCATGAGCCAGCACGAGCTATTTTGTTCTGCCATCACAAATCACTGTTATGCCCTTTCTGCCTTAAACACTATGGATCAGCTATAACAACACTTGATATTTATTTTATTTCAACTATCACTCTGATTTGTCAGGTGTATTTTTTATGCACAGCAGGTGTACCCTAATGGGGTTAGGGAATAAACAGCAAATTGATGGGCTTACACACCCATTAGCTAATGGGTTACTAAGCAAAAGGGACTCTGTTTAACCCCACTGCACTTAGCCCACTGCTAGGAGGAATGTTAAAGACTATAAGCTAACACTCAAATGTCTCTCCATGGACCCAGGGGAAGAGAGCTCAAACTTTAATGCATCTCTTTTGATAGGCAGGTGAATGAATGTGGCTATCATTATGCAATCACACAGCTGTGGAACTGTTTATCAGCCACACATCATGCCCTGTGAACCCTGCGTGCTCCTGTCCCGCTGCACTGCCAGCCTGGCCCTGTGGGGCACACAGAGGGTTGAGCAGGATGAATTCCCCCCACACAGGTGCTTCCCACATCCCACTTGCACAGCACATGCAGAGAACACAGAGCTGCCACTGGGACCCCAGCACTACACACCTTGTTCTGAGCTTTTGTTGTGCAAAGGCCTTGTGTCAACACCGGCTTTAATCAGTTATTTCAAGATAGATGTGCCTCGTTAGCATCAGAACAATGCAATTACTTCCCCTCCTCCCCTCTCTCCAAATCCTGGGGTTTTATTGGCCTATTAATGGTTTGATTTGTTGTTGGTAGAAACAAGAAGGATTCCAACTCATTGATCATATTATCCTACAGATATCCAGCAGAATAAATAAATGGGATAATAAAACCCAAACCACCCGCTCAAAGGTTACATTTTCTCAATCCTTTAGTGTTCTGCATCATAGTTTATGTTCCCTTTCAACCACAAATACACCATTCAGAGCAGTACATGACAGCCAAAAAAGGCCTGTAATGTTAAAGGTTATATTTGCAATCTTTTGCCATCTTTCTCACGTGGAAACAAGTCACGCTGATCCCGCTGCCCACAAATGCAATAAGGAACAACTCTCTGACACAGGTGCTATAATCAAAAGCCAATTCAAAAGGAGCCCTCTGTAAATATCAACTGGATCCAGGCATATGCATGCTTGGCTTGAAGCACCAGGAGAGTCCTGCTGACTTCAATGGGGTGGCTCCTGTGTTTGAAGAGAAAGAGGTGCGTGCGTGGTGGAGGGGTGAAGGTCGAGGAATGAAAAGCCAGGAGAGAATATAGTTTTGTGCTGCTTTTCTCTGAGCAGTGACACAAAACCTCACAGCCAGGGGGAAGCTCAGGTCCTTTCACGCTCCTTTGTGGCTGCCTGTTCCTGGGGTGCTTTCAGGTGTGCCCTGCATTGAGCTCTGGAGCCTGTTGGGGTTGTGGGGCTGCCCAGGCAGGCCTGGGGGATGTGGGGTCTCTGTCAGACTGAGGGGATGGGCCCTGCTCATCCCACTGGGCTCTCTGGGCCTTGCCTTGTTGCCAGTTCCTTCCTGGACAAGGAAAGTGCTTCAGGCACTGGCAGACCAACAGCTGGACTCTGCAGCTGGGTTAAAGATGCTGCTGCAGGAACTGCCACAGGTACAGAGGCGAGGACAGGAGACACCAGGACTCCAATGTGATCTAAATGACAGCTCAGGTCCCTCCTTATTCTAGGCTGTAGTGGTCAAGCAGAAATCTGCTGATGCCCACTGGGAGGTGAACTGCTCTGCTGCCAGCTCCAAATGAAGCTCCACAAGTGTGGAGGAATGGATACAACATCAGGTTGTAGACTCTGCATTGGAGACAATTTAATTTGTGTTTGAATTCCTCAGCATCAGCCTAAAAGGCTGCAGCAGCATAGCAACAAGCTTGTTAATTACTAAGCAATTATTTTACTCAACTTTTAGACCAAGGGGATACCCAAAATATCCGCATCTGTTTCATTTTGAGTTCTTATTGTTCCTTCCATGCTGTAGCTGAGGTTATTTTGCAGCAGCTGTCAGTCATAGCAGTAACAACTTCCACAGCAGCAGCAGCAGCTTCCATTTGGCAAGCTCAGTGCACAGAAAGGGCTGTGATGGAGTGGAAAGGGTTTCTTTCTTAATATCCTCTTCCCCTAGGATAGACTATTTTGCCCTCTCCAGCAGAACATGCTTGGATCACACTGCAGAGTTTCTGACTGCTGCTTTTAAACAGGTATATCTGTTTGTTTCTATCAACACATTTCAGCTCCTCTGGCATGCTGTCTCTGCAGCTCTAATAGAGACACCTCACATGTAATAGGGTCACACAGTGATCCTCACGTTCACTCCCATTCTATCACCATGTTAAATTGAAACAATGTGTGTGCATCAGATTTCTGCAGTGCAGGGAAGCTGCAGCATCCACAAGTTTTGTGGTGTGATGAAACTAATGATTTGGATTTTATTTTCTTGGTACCACATTCAGCTGGTAAATTCTTAAAAATGCACCTTACCTCATTTTCTCTCTATCTTTTTACCTCTCAAGAGCTTTCACCAACAGATCTACTTTCATGCTGGAGAAAAAAAAGTAATTCTATCAGTAATTTATGGAAATTAGAAAACTGATTAGCATAAAGCTTCTACTTGTGATAGTGGGGTTACAAAAGTGGGTTGATAGGTAAAAATGATCTCCTTAGTGATAATTAACTTTGATCTCTTAAATAACTGTTAACTTTCATAAAGAAGGAGAGTACAAATGACATTTGCATCATGGCAACTGTAAAAAGGCAGAACATAACTTTCATTGGAGATTACATGATAAGCTCTGTTCTCACAGAAAATATACTCATTTCAAAGCAAAATGACATGAATTGTCAAGGACTGTTGGGTTTGTTCTTATATCCTGTGCTACCCTGAGTGCACTGAGATGAGACATTGCATATGCTTGTGTGAACAGCTCTGCACAGCCATGTAAATGATATGTATTTATCTACAAGGAAATGACAACGCACGCTCTGCTTAGCACTTCTATGGGACCATTCATCCAAGGACTCCCAAGTCCTTTCTAAACATTAATTCATTCTGACTACTCTGTGGCTGTGAGGAAAGTAAATATTAGTCTTATTGCAGTATTATTGGGAAATGGAGAGACACAGCAGCCAAGAGACTCACTCAAGGTCAGTGGATTGCAGCTGCAGTGCTGAGCTGGGTGTGTGTGCAGGGGTGGCCCCAGGCACAGCACTGGGCAGCAGAGGGATGCTCTGAGGGATGCTTTGAAAATTCTCCCACCAATATTTTTTCCTGAACAATTTCAGTGCCCGTTTGGGGCAGGACAGTCATACAACCCCTGCTTTAAAAGGGAGAAACTGAGGCGAAGTGGGGAAAAAAAAACCAGAAGTGCTGACTAGACATAAGCAACCAGTTTGAGAAATCAAGGGCCCACCAGTTTTAACCAGAAGACTCCCCCAGTTCCTGCAGTTCCAAGCGTAAGCCAGAAGCCAAGCAGTTGTATTGAGTTTTATGGACTTTATAATAAACTCAGACTACCAAACTGAGGCATAAAATCCCACTTGAATTTAATATGCAAAGAAAGGAGAATTTTTGAAGCCCAGTGCACCAGACAGTAGCTGTGAGTAGCTGTGAGTCCTCTCAAAATGGATCTCACCAAGATTTACACATTGCTGTGGTTAGGATAAATTAAGTGTAAACTAGAAGTTACATGTGAAATAAAGGGAGTGTCAAGAAATGCAAAATTAAAATAACATCTTGAGATAAAAATCCTTAGACCTGTACTGCCTCTGAATTTTTCTATTCACGGAAATCATCTTAGAACCTTTCTTGCACACTTAAAGCTCCTGGCACACTGACTTGTTGCAAAGAAACCACTGAAACACCTCAATATCTTTCTTCACTGGCTCCTCCAGACACTGAGTATGCCGGCCACTCTCTGAATCATTTTATCCTGTCATCTCTCTGCCTTTGATATGCATGAAGTTAAAGGGAAATGGCAGTTTCCTAACTTCTATTTCCACCCAATGTCATGGGAGAAAGGAAGGGGGAAAAAAATCACTTTTTTTAATGCAGCTTTTAAAATAGAAAAGCAAAAAAAAAAATTTACAGCACTTAATAGGCCTCCCTTGCAATTTAAAAACTGATTTTCAGAAGCTCATATATTCAAATCTCCAAAGTCTATTTGAAGGCACATCTGAAGGTGCACCCTGCAACCTGTGTGTAGCAAACTCTTTTGAATCTTGTCCTTGAAACAAAAATTAGTGCCCCATGGGAGCTCAGCAGTGTAGACAACCACTAACTGCAGAATGACTGAAAGCAGAGCTGAGAGTCCTTGCAGCTGGGAGGGAGAAGGGGATGAGAGAGCGAGGGAAGATGAGAAACCCTTCAGGAGCCATTTGGGAGACACTCACTGGGAAGAAGAAAGAAAGACATGCACTAAAAACAACAGAAACACAGGTGGAAATGGCCTACTGGGAAATCAGGCTGTCAACAAACAAAAGCCGAAGGCCAGAAAGCAGTTTCAGTAGCAGCCCCTGCTAACAGGGCTTCAGTGTTCAGTAAATAAATTAGCAGCAGGTTTGACTGTTTGGAAATTAGTAGTGACATGATGAAAGCAGCAAATGACTTGCTTTTATCTGGAGTGGAAGCACTAAACTTCCAAAGAAATCCTCGCCTGTATCAGGAGAAGCAGAGATGCTTATATCAGCTTAGACTTGAACAACAATTACATCAGAAAAGTTTCATTTCATTTACAAAAGGCTCAGAACTTCATTTGTAACGGAAGAAACCTTGGCTGCTTCTGACAGCATCTCTCCTTTGAATAGTTTATAATTTTGGAGGTAAAAATAATGCAGGTTAAGTAGATAGACAGACAGATACCTGAAAGTTTTAAAAAAAGAGATGTAGGGTTGGGACATTAGATCAGCTCTTCAATTATTGCAAACTGGGAAAACTCCTTTGGGAGAAACTCCCGTGATTTACTTCTGTGGGAATCTGATTTTGTTTAATTAAATGGGAACTAAATGAGGGGCTGAATAGTAAACACTCCAGCACGTGCCTAAACATTCAGCAAGTGCCAAAGTCCCATTGATTCCATTGAGATACAATTTGCTTAAGCACTCCTCCCCTGGAAGGGCTCTGACTGTACCAGGCCTCAGTTACTGGAGCTGAATGTTTATCATGTCAGAGGAGTTAAGAAGGGGCTCTTTTCCCACATCCTCATCGCTTAGGAAGATAATTGGATAAGGAGTATTTGCTCCAAAGTGAGCAAATATTTACGTAAGCTGTGCTGAGTGCGCTCGATAAGGTGACAGGTCTGGGAAAGTTGGCACTGGCAGTGCTCAGCAGGGATGTCCTGGGCAGCTCTTTGGTCTGGTGGGTCCATTCTGCTCTCCCAGCGTGTGTGGGTCCTCTAAAACTTGAAATAGGAACTCTGTCCTTATCACAGACACTGCCTTTGAGAAAGGGAAAAGGCACTGGGGTGTCTGCTGCCCACCAGTTTGGGAGCTGGAGCTGGTGACTGGTGATGCCATGAAATGGGAGCTGGAGCTGGAGTGTGGTAACGCCATGAAATGCCCAATTTAAAGAATCACAGGGCATGAAATGGGCATGTTGCCCAGAGAGCTTGTGTAGCCACACCACAGGAGGTGCTCAAGGCTTGACTGGACACAACCCTGACCAATCGGATCTAACAAAACCTGTTTTGAGCCAGGGCTTGGACCAGGTGACCTTCCATCTTAAATTATTCCATGATTCTATAGAAACAAAAATGACCAAGATTATGTGGAAGCATGTAATAGCTAGTACAGGCCTGTGAAAGGAAGCTCAGGCCCAATTATACTGAGAAATTAATTAATTAAGGCAGACATAACATAGTTGGATTTTTAGTAAATTGTTAGTTTTGTTCTACCCACGAACTCAATAGGAAAGCTGGAGTTGCATAGCCTGCATAATAACACAATAAGGTAGACAAAAATCTATCCAAGAGCTAGGAGCCAATGACTTATCATCAATGGCTTTGTGTCAAAAGAGAGAGAGGTATCAATTGCTCTCCCACGGGGATTGATACCAGAGCCAGTATTAATCAATATACTCATTAACAGCCCAGAGAAGAATGTAAATTCAACAGCCACTGGATCTGGAGAAGATTCAAAGGAATTGTGGGGATGTGGCAAAGGAGGTAGTGGCATATAAGAAAGAGGCTTGTAGTCAAGGCATGTGTAGATTTCATCAGATGAAAAAGCAACATTTAGTATTTGCTTATTCAGGGAAGAATTTTACAGAATATCAGTATAAAATTCAATGGGGATAGTGCCTAAACCCATCCCTTCACAAGGGCCCCAGGTTAATCAACTGCTTATTTCTCACACCATTGCAAAAGGATGAGGAAAGGTTTGAGTTCTGATCCATTAAAAGTCCTGCAAAATCATGTGTTAAATTACCATTTAACAATTTCCTTGGCATCAGATGTGAAATACAGTAGCCAAATGTCACAAGATATTTTGATTTAAAAAGATTAGGAGGGTCACTAAAATTCTGTGAAGACTGGATTTAATACTAACCTATGTGCTTTACACTGACTTTGATTAAGGAGATTTAAATGTGTGGCAGGTGAAAATTGCACCAATGATGACAATGGGATAAAATTTGACTTCTTGTGGTCTTGTATGGAAGGTGATACATGTAAATCATCTTCTCCCTCATCTCCTCAAGCCCTCCTCATTTTCTGCATCTTCTCAACACATAGTCCTGGGTTTGGATGTGTGCATCCCTCTCTATATGCCTGTATATCTAATTTTGCTCAAAGATCATGCTGGTGAAGGTGGGACTGAGCTGACCCAGTTGATAGCTATTAAGCCCAAACGAATTGCCACATTCATCTGGAGTGTCTCCTGTATGACACAGGTCAGAGCATTTCTCCGCATGGGTATCTCAATCTTGAGTTATTAGAAAATATAGCAAGAATTTATTCCATATATCAAGCCCTCATTTGCTGGAGAATGCATGGCTTCCCTTGCCCAAATGTTGATAGTGGGTTTATACATTCTCAATCTGAATTGGCTGTTGTAGCTGGCTTGTATCAGAATTTTTTCCCCTCACATAGCTACCCAGTGTTACCATTTAACTCCATAATGCATGATAACTATCATTTTTATAAAATATGCTTATAAACCAGGAACTTCTATTACTCTCATTTAAACCCATGAAAACTCCCATGGACATTAGTGCAAGCAGGACCTGATATTTATTCATCGAAAGCTGGAAGCGTGTGATGGAAAATAAGAAATCTTTTAAGCCACAGTTCTTAAGGGTATGTTGTGTGGTGTTTACTGTTCAACACATCAGAGCCTCATGGCCATATTAGTTGTATGAATGGGATAAGATTACTTGGGCAATTTTCCTCTACATTAGAAACAAATCACAGCTAAACCTCTGCTGGCTCCATACATTTTAAATTCCCATTTTCCCCTCACTAGAACAGAAAAATAAATACATAGATAGCTGACCAAACTTAGGAAGTGTTCAAAGCAATCAAGTGCAAATTCTCTCCTGTTAAAATGTGAACGAAACAGAAAACCTTTGACTGAGAGGTAACTTCAGAGATAAGTAGTTAGATAGATGCTATAGACAACAAGACACAAACAAATTAAATCTATTCCACTGAAACAGTGATATAATTTCCCTCCAGAGACTAAGACTGACAAAATAAACAAAGAAATAACATGTTTCTTAAGTTGTGAAATGTGACAGTCAATGGCAGATAGCAAAACAAAACTAAAAAGTGCTACAAGTTCTTAGCACAAACATGCTGCTCAGAGACAATGCAGCCCTGGTTTCCTTTGGCTTGGACCTCCTGATAATTATAGATTTTCACACTTCTCTCCTCTGAGGTTTTTCATTCTCTTTCCAGCATGGTTTTCCGGTTTAAGAAACACACTGTGTTTATTTTGAGGGACAGACTGATGGTGGGAATTAGCACATCTGGGAAAGGCAGAGCTGTTGGACACCTCTGAAGGCCCAACAAAATGTGCAGGGACGTGCTTCACTGTGGCTTTGTTGGTAGGTAAGACCTTGCTGAACACTGAGCACAGGCTGCAGAGCTTTGAAGGCACATTGGTGTCTCCATTTGAGGGCACGTTTGAAGGACATCATTGTTCAATTTTAAGTGTTGTAGATCTGGGGACAAAGAAGGGAGCACTGGTCCACCAGCCTTCAGGAAATTCTGCCAACTGGATTTTCAGGCTTTTCACAGTGGCAGAAACCTTTGTAAGGTTTCAGGGCATTTCTGAGACTCCAGAGCCAGGATTTGTGCTATTTCAGATGTCCAAAAGAAGTATCCTCAAAAAAAGAGAGTAAGAGAAGCCTCAGGCACTGCTGAGATAGCCATAGTATAAAAGCAAGCTCTAAAGATAGAAGCAGAGGCATGAACTTGCCAAAGTGCAGTACGACGCTAATTTTCATGTTACTCATAGCAATCATTTTTCCATGAACAATCTGTATATGTCACAAATATCTCACTTATTCCCCATCCTTCATATGCACATAATAATCCTTTCACTTTATTTTAGTTGATAGTTTGCCTTTAAAATGTCAGGTCTTTTCCCCTCTAAGTTGTAAATTGCTTTTGTACCCAAAAGTTTGTCACGGGAAATATTTTAGCTCAGAGTTATATGAAGGGAAATGGATCCTTTCACCCCAGTGAAACAGTCCAAGTCTCAACCTTCCACCTCTTAATTCCTGAAGATGGGATCCATCTCCAGATGTCTAACTTTAAACACCTGATTTAAACAACTTCCTTCCTCTTTGCAAGAACAGTTCCAATGGACGCCTCACCTGGCAAATGTTCCCCAACACCTTTATTTCAGCCTAAAGGAGTTGCCAAGATCCCCCAGGAGGATCCTGTCACACAAGAATAACCCCTGACTCACAGCACTGGGCCATGTCTCCTCTCACTACCACTTGAAGAAGAATCTGGTCTCTGAATGCCCAAAAATACAAAGTTGCCTGTTTCCCTGAAGAAGGCATTTTGGACATAAAAAGAAACACAGAACATAAAATCCAAACCCATGTAGAAACCACCAGGCTGGTGGAAGGAAGGTGAGTGTAGCCAGCAGGTTCACTGCCTGTTTCTGCATTTTGTGGGTGAGTGGTGGTCCAAGATACATTCAAAGCGCCAAAGTTGGGCCTTGGAGTGGTGTGAAAGATGTTGGATGTTTTCAATCTAAACTTTTATGATAAAGCTGCATGGTGGTCTCTGGAAAATTAGGAGGCTTGAAAGCAGTGGAACTTTCTCCAAGTTTTTGGGGCCGTGGCAGTGCCAGCCAGGTGAGCAAAGAACACCCTCTTTTTATAGCCCTGGAGATATAGCCCACAACAGTGCAAAAAACACAACAGCCACTCAGGAAATAATATTTGGGACTCATTTTTCAAGAGCACTGAGTCCAGGTGGCATCCATGAACTTTGGTGGAGCAATTTGAGCTGGCAGCATCCTGGGATCCCCTGGCTTACCAGGCTGATCCTTCTGCCACTAAAGAGCACCCGCTGTACATTTAAACCAGACTCTCTGAGTGTTTTCTGCAGCCTATTTCCATGTTAAGTAGTAATTCTGAATTACATAACACCACATTTCTCTCCAGCCCTCATCTGATAACAATAACAAGCTCTGTATCTTAGAGACTTGCACATTTATGTTGGCACTGTTGGAAATACTAACACGGGCTTGAATCTCTTCTGTGTTCTCAAAGACCAACAAACACCATTCATTTCCTACAGATTAGTTTCAACCTAACAAGCGTTTTGTTGAGCCCCAAAGAATATTTCATTTATTTAGATAATGCTGATTGCTCACTTATGAGCAGCAGCTCATTCAGTAAGGAACAGACTGTTATAGCTCAGTATTTTTTAAAAGAATGAGAGAAAAAAACCCCTCAAACAGCAACTTGAGGGTTGTATTTAATGCTCAAAAGACAGCACGTCATTATGATAAGCGGATCTATTGCTGTGAATAATGGAGAAGGTTTAGTCACACAATGGTACAGATACAATTAGAATAAATATTTAAAGGCATGTTTTGCAAAGCTGGAGCGTGTTCTAACCCCCCCATCCAAGGACTCAGTGCCATCACAGCACAGGGTGTGTATTGCATCAGTATGCCAGGAGCAGCCACGCAGAAGGGTTTTTGCAGAATAGATGAGATTTATGCATTAGGATGGGCAGAATCATCCTCTGCTGGAAGAAGAGGAGAGACTGTTCTGCATGGCCACAATGCCACCACTTCCCAAAAGGGCAGGTCCTCCCCTCTCCAGCCTGCCCCCATGCTCACCTTTTGGGTCAGGTATGGAAGGCTCACACTGAGAGCACGGTGTGAAGCCAGGCTGTGGTGTGCCAGGGCACGCATGTTTCCCTCTGGGGACAAATGCTCAGCCAGCTTGGAGGGGAGGACTCAGCGAGAGGAGAAAAAGAGGCATTTGCTGCACTTTCCCTGCTCCAGTAGCTCCTGTGCCAGATGTATTGGGCATGGGCCAGTCAGCTGCACTGAGCTGATGGGACCAAGCAGCCAGAGAGGAGCTGCAGGGACACTGGGGCTGCCAGCACGGCAAAGATCAGGGGTATTATGGGCTCCAAAGGCCTGTTAGCCCCCAGTAAATCTGTCTGGCATTTACCCCTTCCTTCCACATCTTGATTTTCCTCTTGCTGGAGGCTGGGGCGCTCAGCTACAATGACAGCACCATGGGCTCCTAGAAAATATCTGTGTTTTCCATGGAGGCCTTATTACAATGGCACTTAACGATCTGCAAGATTTAGTAAACACACAAACTCATTTTGTATGAAAAAATGGAACTGAGAACTGGACTCAAATGGAAACCTCAAAGGGAAAATTATTTATGAGTGAGGAAAACATGAGTGCAAAGGAGAGGGCCTAGACTAGTGTTCAACTGGGAACAAAGAGTGATCACAAAGGAAAAGAAAGAGAATTAAAAACATAATTGAGAAAAGCAGAACTTAAAAAACAACAGTAGAGAACCTATCCTATTTTCTTCAAGGTCTGCTCTTTTAAAGGGTGGCATTACTATTGCTAGCACAAGGAATAGGTTTCCTCTGAGATAGAAAAACATTTGAATTTTTTTCTCCCCTTTTTATTAATCATCGGTGGTGTGGGGAGGGGGAAACCCCCTGAGAATTCAATGACAGGAAAAAAAAATGGTTTGTGAAGTCAGACTCAGTTTGTGTACCTAAAAAGCAATATGATTGATTTGCAAAAACCTCTAGCTTCACAAAGTTCTTCCATCTCTAATGAGAACTAACAGCATTTTTGTCCAGCTTCCCTGCAAAATATTGTTCTAGTGCTGAATCCATCAACAAAAATGGCTAAGCATTAGCTTTCTTAATGGCCTCTGGTTTCACTTGCCAGTAGCTGCAGATGGAGCAGGGTAAGCAGGGCTGCATTGTGCTGGTCTGCTGCAGATCTCAGCTGCAATTTGCTGGTTTAGAAGTAAGCCCAAATAGTGGCTTTTTAGTGCATTCTGAACACAACTCTGCTTTAAAATCACAGAATGTTTCTAGCTCTGGGAAGGCACAAGAGGCTAATGGTGGCACAAGTTAATTCATGTAAATTGTTACAGGAGTGAATTTCGTGGTGAAGTAGAATAAACAAAGGAAGGAAAAACTAAAGGAGGAGGCTGTGCTAAGAGGCTTGATAATGACAGCAGAAGTGAATTTTTATTTTTTTTTTTACTTTTTATCTCTCCTTTGGGTGTCTGATTACAAAACCCCCTCACCTCTACCTGCCTGCAAGGAAATACAACCCTCTCCCTCTCTCCTTGCTGCCAGAGCACCCACACAGCACACAGGAGGGGTCTCAGTGCAAAAGCCCCAGTGAGGAGCCTAAACAGGCTGCAATGTCTGTGTTTGTTATGATCTATGACCTGACCTTCTTGGTCATCAGCCCTGGTCTGCACAGGACAGCTCTCCCTCTCACCACCTCTTTCAAGGGAAGTGTGATACAGCTCTACTCAGCTCCCAACCAAGCTGCCAGGTGAATTTGTTGTTTCCATAGCTTTTAACCCCAGAAGGAACAGCTAGAAGTTGTCTGGTAAAAGAACCCTGATTTTGCAAGGTTTTTCTGCTCTATGTTGAAAATTCCTGAGATTAAGACTCTTTAGATCCAGTTTAAAGAATAAGCAAAAGCCCAGGGACTGATCTGAATTTAGGTGAACTTCTGGGACCTTGTGAAATTTTCATATTCACTCACAGCCCCTACAATTTTCCATTTAATTGTGGGCTAAACAAACTTGACTTCCCCTCACTGCAGTCGGACTCCATTTTTTTTCCAAAACTACAAATTATGAAGGGGACTTTGGGTAGCTGAGAATGACAGGATGAATTCAATCAGAGAGCAAGGAACAGTAATTCTAATATCTGATAATAAACATAGAGATTGCTAAATATCCCTCAAGAGCTAATATCTAAACATCCTTCTTTCACCTTTATCAGGATTTCAGAACAAGAAATCAAAATAGTAACCTCCACAGAATTTGTTACCTGATTATTAGGAGAGAAAAGTGGTTTAGGAAAGAAACTCTTTACTCACTCAACAACTTCTGGATTAATAAAGAAAATAGGAGGGAGAGAAATCAGTTTGAAATGTCAATTATTGATGGCTCATTGTAGTGCCAGTCTCTTCAGAAGGAACTCATGTTTTGCAGTCCTCATTAGTCTGCTCAGATATTTTTGCACTCCTTGAAGAACCTCACACAGATGCAGTCACAAAAAGCCACATTTCAGCAGTGAAGAACCCTTACAAAGCAATTGTAGGAAATGAAAGCGGATTTATGCTACAGACATGGGACGTACAGCAATTGGCACTGTGTCTGTGTTGCACAAATAAAAGACAGTGGACAGTACAAGGTAACAGTTCCCAACCATTATTGAACTGAACTTCATGCCAGCACCTTGCATTCATGGGGAGCCTAACCTGAACAACACATCTTAGAAAATTTTGCTATGCCAGAGAGGATTTAGGAATTTGCAGCAGGTTTGGCATGGGTAACACTGGGATGTGATGGAAGGGATTTGGCATCACCCATGGGGATGAGCACTGTGCCTTCTGCAAGTAAATTTCATCCTTGTGACACCAATAGCACCACTGTGCCTTTGACACGAGCCTTTGAACTCCTCTAACACCAAACAATTAATCAAGGAGAAGAATACACACATATTTCCACATTTCTGCTATTAAAGTATGCAGATATGTTTGTAGCTTGTCATACTAAGTCAAAAGTGAAGTATGTTTTCACTGCTCAGCAGAACAACATCATTAACAAAAAGCTGTATGGAAGTTTGAAAATGCATATAAAAGAGTTGACAATTGTTGCAAAAAGCAATTGAAAGCAAAAATGTAAGAAACAATTTATCAGTAAT
The DNA here is from genome assembly GCF_047830755.1 of Zonotrichia albicollis. NCBI lineage: Eukaryota > Metazoa > Chordata > Aves > Passeriformes > Passerellidae > Zonotrichia > Zonotrichia albicollis. The sequence continues at coordinate 4,130,751 of NC_133833.1, forward strand.
CAAAGAGAGCATTATTATAGTGTCATTGACATCTCCTGCACTAAATTTGTTTCTCTAGCAGTTATGACATGCCAAACTTAATATACTTATATTACTTTCATTATTAGATGAATACTAAGGTAGGAAACATTGAAGTCTTGACAACATAGTGTGGGACACACCTCAACAACAAAATATTGCATTTTGGTGTTTTACATATCATATAAAATGTGTAGATCATTTGAATGTCACATCTGTTGTCTTTTATTTTTTCAAGTGAAATCCCTGAAGAATTTTTAAGAGTTTGTGATGAATGTACTTTTGTACCTGTTGCCTGTGTAAATGCTATTGGTAAAAATATTGCATTGGTAAAAATAGCATCTGTTCTAGAGAAAGAACTCTACATGCCCACAAAGTTTGAGAACAGATAGAAATAGGAGGTAAAACTTGTTCACTCATTATTTGAAGTGTTCCTTCTCAGCCCCCAATTGTTAAATATCGAACTGAAGGAGTTCCTGAAACATTGATAAGAAGATGAACATTATTCTCTAATTTACAGTGAATTGTGCTAAAATCCACATTGATAGACAGTTTGCTGTAGACCTTCACAGTTTCTGAAATGTATGCCTAGTGGTTGGTACCTATCAAAAGGAAAATTAGAATAAATGAATATTTAAATATTTAAATTTCCTATGATATGCTTGAAGTGCATTTTCAAAGCATTGCCATCAGATTTGAGAAACCAGGGCTCAATTGGTCACAAACTCCATGCTGGCTCCCTGCTCCCCACTTCAGCTCGTTAGCCATGGAGCAGCTTTTCTGTGCCATGCTGGGGCTGCACCCAAACCCAGCCTGCCCTGGCCCTTCTCCCCCGGCCTCTGAGCATCCCCTCGGGTGACCTCGGTGGAGAGGAGACAAAGGGAGGCAGTCCCGAGTTGTAGAGAAGAAAGGGGACATTGAATCAGCTGCATTGCTTTCTCCAAAGGGCTGGACATCAGAGACATTGTGCAAGAATCAATGCTTTCTTTAATAAAGATATTTTTTTTCATAGAGTTAACTAAATTTATCAACACGTGTGTGTGTCTCATTGTTTCTATGTATTTTCTACATCCACCCATACACATGAGTTGGTACCTCAGTTTGAATGGATTTTTACTTTGAATTAAAAGGCCCTGTATAACTTCACATGAGAGGCTCTGTTCTGTGAAACAAAACTAAACAAGGTGTACTCAAGATCTGGCAGCCTGAGCGTGGCAGAATCCAAACATCCACCTAAGCTTAACAGTTTCTTAATATCGTGATAAATTAGATTAGCTGCCACAAAGTCCCCTTAGGCTCCATTAAAAAAAAAAAAAAGTGAAAAGAAAAAGTAAAGAGTAATCATCAGCAAAGGGAAGAAATCAAATTTTACACTGAATACTTTTTAACTGCTTAAAATTATTATTATTTGTCTTCCTAGTTACTTGTATTCATCAGGATGATGTGTGCAGATTGTGAAAATGCCAAACATTCTCAAAAAACTGATGAGTAAGCAAAAAAAGAGCTGCTCTTTAAACCCTTCACAGTTTATAGCCACATTTACATAACATTAAATAAGTCAACAAAGGCATCATTAGCTCCCATTAAAATATGAGCGAAGAAATTTAAACGAACAAGAGAAGCTAATTGGTAAGTAATGTTGTGTATCAAAAATTATGACTATAAGATTCTAAAGTTAATGAGAAGCCCTACAACTGTGTTTACTAAATGTTTAAAAATTAAATTAAAGGTGAATGTGGAGAGCCAGAAAAGTTTTCTTGCTGTTGTTTGGGCTGAGTGAGAACTGTGAAGGTTGATGGTGCTGCTTCACATAGTCTCAGAGTCCATGGAGTGACCAGCCCATCATTTGATCCCTGTCTATCAGGCAGATGAGGCCTCTAGTTGCCCAAAACCAAATATTTCCAATGAAACAGCCACAACGGTGCCAAACAGAAAGACCAAGAAAAAGCCTGCTCTGAGCCTGCTCCTGCAGGCGTAGAAAGCTGATTAAACACTCATCCATCTTGCCTCACCTGCCCCTTGGGTGTGCCCAGGTGCTTCAGGGGGAGGTAGCAAATGTGACCATTCCCTGTGCAGTCAGACAGGAGCCCATTTCTGCTGCCAGAGCTGGGGCTGACCCTCCCTGGGCCAGCTCTGCCATCATCACCTCCACCACTGCCAACAGGAGCCGAGTCCTTTTCTGCTGCTCTTGCTGATATCTATGGAACATCCAGGACTCTTCTGCCCTTTTCTGAGCCACAGATCAGGAGCAGCTCACACTTGCTGACCACACTTTCCTTTCACAGGTCTTTAGTCCATGAATCTCCATCATTTATGTGTTGAAAACCACAACTGAATTAGCTTACATCTCTATCCCTACTAAAATCCCCTTCAATTGCTGCATGCTCTGCTCCCTTCCAAAAGACAGAAACCACTGAGTGGGAGATACAATCCTGCAGTGCCATTAATGAGCATAATTACAGTGCCACATTACACTGTCCCTCTTGCTAATTGGTCATTCATTTGCCATTGCCCATGAAATCACAGGTGTCATTGCCTCCTGATGCTTATCTGAGCTTGCCACACAGCACCAATTCCCTCCTGCTTAATTTCTCAGTCCAGTGGGATCAGTGTGTGTTTAAAAGGGGAGGACAGGACTATCTCATGTTCTATCTCATATGCCCAGATGTGTGGAAATGGGTTTCAGTAACACCACACAATTAGATCAGTATCATATTCTCCAGCACACAGAGCTGATACAAATGCACCCATTGATCCTCTCCTGCAGGGAAATTTTGGAGATGCCGGCTAGAAAGAGTCTAGAAATAATGGGGGGGTTAAAATCTTAAAGTAATTACAATAGTAATTGTGTTGTTTTAAGTGGATGTGCTTGCATGTTTGGCAGTGAGGGAAGTTTTGAGGGAAATAAGAACCTCATCGTGTTGGAATGCAACTAATTGTTCAAATATATCAATGCAACCTTATAAAACTTGTGAGACAAAGCTGACATTCACCCACTCTGGACAGCAGTTTGCTACAAACTGGCTTTAAACAAATGCTATGACTTCTATGAACACATGAACAAGTGAAACCCCTGAAACCTATGGGACAGAATTTTTGGTTCACTGAAAGACAGAAAAGTCTTGCAGAAATTCTCCTGTTGGTTCATAGATTTGCAGTGACAGAGTTTTCTCTGCCGTTTTGAAACCTCTCTTGATTTATTGCCCTTTCCTCTAGTTTACATTCATCCAATCAAGGAATAAAAACAAAATGGGGGCATCAGTAAAAAATCAGGTACCAAGCATTATGTATGCATCAAGGATGTGTTCAAGAAAAATTGTTCACAAGCACTATGTCATCCTGAATCAGGAAAGTGCTTCAGTAGGAGATTAACTCAAAGCATGTGCTCGTTTACCACAGTAGGGACTCAAGTACATGCTCAAATTCAACACTTTTTTATGTGTTCCTCAAGTAGGGATAATTTCCTGATATAGGAAATACATGCTGATTTTTCTCCCTTAGGATAATTGAAAAACATTCATGTAAATTCCAGTTTGTTTCAGCTACGGGGGAAAAAAAGCAAACTGAATCTCAGCTAACTTTTCTCTCTCCAGTTCACCAGAAAACCTGCCCCATTCCATGGCCAAAAAAAGCTTTTCCTTTGTGTTGTATTATGAGCGACCTAATGTAATTTCTAACTTGGCTTTGCAGGAGCAGGGTGAGAAGGGGGCTGGAGCAGAGTCCTCCAGATGTCCCTTCCAGCCTCAGTGATTCCCTGGTTTTGCTCTGTGTTGGAGTCCCTACAAATGATGATGCCTTAAGTCACAACTGAACTCATTTCAGAAAAGCATGGCAAGGAATTAAATGATAAACATATTAACACATAAATAAATACAACTTTGTTTGGATGAGAGCTGGATATGGAACAGCATAACAAAGAGGAGGGAAAGTAACTTTTACATTGCCCAGCTGCTCTTACAATAATATACAGAAACTCTGTGAAACATTTCATGGTTTATTAAATGAAATTTTGTTTGCAACTGGTGAGCTAGGAAAATAAACGTCCATGTTTGTTTTCATTTTACTTTTCCTTGGTTTGTCCAGATCTTCACAGCCTTGTGTGCCAGCATTGTCCTCTGGGGCTCATTAAACAGTCCAGTGTTTGCTGCTCTGATTGTCCAGGGAAATCAGCAACAGATTGCCATTAACCCCATGAGGCCAAGAGCTAGAAATTCTTGATGTGCTCCCAGTTGTGGGCAGTAAGATCCACTGGAGCCATTGGAGCCAAAGGGTTAATTTTATCTCTCCTATAGCTGCTGTCAGACCTCCAGTAAAACAGTGTGTGACCACTACGGGGGACTGACCACTTAATACAGCAGTACCTGCCAAAATTGGCTTAAGACTGAGTGAGATCAAGGGGCAGAAAAATACTGTTTTATCTAAAGCACGCTGTATTACTGGTGTTTACTTTCAATTCTCTCTTGGGTTAAATGCTTTTTCTTAGTAAAATGGTCTTGCTTTTTATAGACTCAGCTCCACAGGAGAAAGTGAGTTGTCTGAAGATGATGTCTTCCTATTCTTTCACATTAAGTTATGAATTGCTGCAGATGGCGTTAGCAGAGACTGTGTCAAGGATATTTTTTTGACCTAAAGATGTACTCCACTTCATTATTGCTGCTGTTGATTAAAGTTTATAAAAAAAAGCATCCAAAAATTGGTTCTCTACCCAAAGCACACAGAAATATGGTGTTAGCAACTTCCACAGTCCTGGCACTGAGCTGATGGGACCGAGCCATGGGGTTACTTGTTTCTCCCAGGGAGCTGTCTCTGTGTCCAGCAATGACTACCAAGGTGTTGGCAGCAGAGGAAGTCACAGAGCAGTGAAGCAGAGCCCAGGATATTTCTGCTTTACCCAGCCTGAATGGACAGGGGTGGGAGCTGTGCCCAAAGCTGGCTCTGTGGTCAAGGGGCAGCTTCACCCAGGCTCATTGTGCCTCAGGAGGGGTGTCCCAACAGCACTGCCTGCCCTCCCAGCCACAGTCCTGGGTCGAGGCGCCCACCTGCCCCAGCTGGCACATCTCAGCTCTCCCAGGAGGCCCTTGGCTGTGCAGGAACAGAGCAGGCTGTGGGAAGGGGTGCCATGGGTGAAATGTCTGGGGTGCTGCCAGCAGTGCCCAGCTTTGCTCCGTACAGAGCCACGCAAAATCACTGGCGGTGACACTGGAGCCAGGGGCTGATTTTACAGATCGAATTTCTTGGGAGTGTTTCAAAACCCTTGTTTTGGGACAGTCACTGCCGTGGACTTCCATCTGACCCTCATGGATGCTTGTGTTCACACTGAGGCAGGGCCTGGGCACACAACCCTCTGACCAAACACAGCACAAATGAGAAGCAGAGCTGGGCTGGGCAGGCTCTGTCTGTGCCCACTCAGCGGGCAGCTCTGCTTTTATGTTCCCCTGCCCTTTCCTTTCCCCACATCTTCCCTGTTAACACTTGCCAGCCTCTCAGGTTCTGCGAAATCACAGCTCTTCCCAGGCTTGGTGGTGCTATGAGACCTTACCTGGGAAGTGCTGCAGAAATGTAAAGCATCCCTATGGATGACCTTATCACTGGGAAAGGAATCTTAAATCCGATCTATTTGTGTGACTCCCGGAGAGCCACTGCTGCATTATTCATGACAGTCTCCTCTTCTTCAGAAGGCTAATATTACTTCCCTCCCCCCCTCCGCCCCCATACAGCATTCATAATATGAATTTTATATTCTGAACTAAACCACACAGTCCTTTGTAGTGGTCAGTAATAGGATTCCTACCCATACTTAGCAGAGTCCACATCAGAGAGAGCACAATCAGCCACCCCAGGAGAAGAGTTCCCAAGATCTCCTCTTACAAGGCATTGTAAAAGTTATAAATAGATTACTCTCTCTCCCTTTGTACCTTCTGGCCCTTTTCCTACACCAAGGGAACATATTTGTCACTAGGACACACAATACGTACTTAGATGTTTGACATCCCTGCCCTCATCAGATGGGCCAACAGAAATTTTCGTTGAGATAGAAAATGTGAGATGCTTGGGATGCAGTTACAAGTTTGAGAACGGTTAAAAGAATGTTAAGAAGAATTAGCCATGGCAGCTTACTTGGTAGTTTGTTATGGCTCCCATTTTCTAATACATCATATTCTTTTATTCCCCTAATTACTTTTTTTGTGTGAAAGACAATTCCCAGGGAACGAGCACTTCATTTCTTTGAACCACTGCCAATAATATGCACCACAATTGCTGAAAGCAAAAGAGAGGATCTGGCATATCTATTAGAGCTTTGCAAAGACACTTTTTTTTTCACTCTTTTTAACCTTGGCTTTTCCTTAATACCAGCATTGAATAAATGAATTACATTTCCTATTTTCCTCCCTTTCCTCACAACTTCTATTTCTGTTTTCAGATTGCTGTTTCTCCTTTTTTTTTTCCTAAAAGTCAAGTCTTGATGGGTAATTATTACATCTCATGCATCTTCTGTCCCAGTCTTCTGTTGAAAAATATCAAGAAGAAAGAAGAAAGAAGAAAACAAGTCTAAATTAAAAACCTACTTTGTAGAAAGTGATTTTAAAGGCATTAGTACAGCACTCCTTCCACCTCGCTCCCCATCTGCAATGTCCTTCTATGCATCCTTTTAGCACAAGCTGAATTAGCTCACCTTGAGATGAATGAAAGCCTTTATTCAAAGGGAAACAACACCCAAATCTTCACTGAGCTCTAACATTTCTCTTCCACCTTCGTACCTATAGCAGCAATATGAGCCAGCATGCCCCCTTTCAAAACACAGGAATTTTGGACATTTATCTCTGGCTTCTCATTAACAACACAGACACTTCCATCCATCAGCAGGAATGGATAATGAGTGCTAATGAAGTACTTTAAAAAGAAAAAGTTTCCAGAAGGGAGCCTGAACTCCCTGGTTTGGGTTTTCTGCCCATTTTTACCTACTTGGGACTTAGATGTCCCCAGGTGTTCTTGGTAGAAAATGGACAGCATCTGCAGACACCAGGGACTTCCCAATTCCCTGTGAAAATATCTGGGATTATGGATATTGAAGTGAGTGATACATGACCTTGATCCAATCTGTTCCTTGAGCACAACCAGAAAAGATGATCCTAATCCTTTCCTAGAATTAAAGAGTTTCCAGGAGTTACCTTACTGAAAATAAGGGGAGTGAGCTGCCTGTTGATCACATATGACTAACTAATCATTTATCTAATACTCATTTTTCCAGGCAGACAAGCTGCAGTCCCACAAGAATTTTTCTTGTGGAAGTCCCACTGGGCGGAAAGGAATCAAGTGAAAAACATTCAAATAAAGGGCTGTGCTTCATCAGGAGGAAACTATTCCAGCTGAAATCTTACCCAGGAACTTGAGGGGGTAGCTGTGTGGGAACTCTCATCAGAGCCTCCAACCAGCAGCTACTGGGGAAAATGGGAGCTACTGTTTACTGAGAATGAGGGAGATCTTTGTGCCCGCAGTCACGTACCGAAAAACCCCTGAGCTGTTAGCTGATCTCCCAGCACCCTGATGCTCAAGGAGATGGGGGAAGGGGAGGGAGCTGGGAAGCTTTCTGTAGTTCAGTACTGGTTAGACACAGTGGTAAGTGGAAAAGTCATCATATCCTATGTACTACTGGCTGTTTCAGAGATTTAATTGATGCATTTTGAATAAACAACCTGGAGACAAACTTATTCTTGTATTTACTTCATGCCTAACTTTGCCATCTAACTTTGCTCTGTCTGCCTGAAGTAGATCAGTAAGAATATTTATCCATAAACTGTATTTTTCCTGCAACTAAATACACTTGGATAGGTATCAATAGCTGTGTTTTACAAGATTCAAGAAAGAAAATCTCAATATTTCTGTATTTCTTTCTTTTTCTCTTTCTTATAGCCTTAACAAGAGCCAAGTACTGAAAGTTTGGCGCTCAATTTGCAATGCAAATTAACTAACATGCTAATTACTTGATTTGTGCACACAAACACTATTTGTACAGTCACATTCTATTGTTTGAGCACTAAATGATGAGCACACGGAGTCAGTAGCTGGATGGAGACTTCCTGGAAAATGAAGTCCTTAAATTCAATTGCTGTTGGCACAAACAGCAAAACAAAGCAACACAAACAACAATTTCTATGACTCTGGTGAGTATAAAGTGATACAAATCACTGTTCCCAGCCATGTTTTAGCAGAAATTCAACAGAATGCCCTGCTCTCTCTTCCTTGATGCTGGGAACCGGATCCAACATAACCCTCAAAATAGCCCATCATTCTTTGCAGATTTGTGCATTTGCTATTTTTGGATCTTGGGGATATTTTGAAAAAGTCAGAACCGCTGGCGCCAATTCAACCACTCTTTCAACAAATGTTTCCTTCACCACCACAACATAAATGCTGTGCATCTCTCTCTCAGCAAACCCAAGTCCCAGGGAGGTGTGTCAAAACACTGGAGGAGCCCCAGATTCTGCAGCCAGGTCCCTGCCAATCCCATCCAGGGTGATGCTGAGCAGCCCAGTGGCTGCAGCACATTCTGCCAGCTGGACAGAATCCCTGCTTGGTGCTGTGCCAGCTGAGGCATGGCAGAAACTGGTTGCTGTCCCCCAGACACTTCTAATTTGAGGCGGAGAGGCAGCAAAGTCCCAGCTGGGTGGGGAATGGTGTCCTCATAATCCATCCCTGCTCCCAGGTGAGGCCTCAGCAATTCTTCATTGGGCTGAGCCTGCTCCTCCTGGGCTGGGAGAGCAGTGCAAAAAGCCCTGGGATCACATCTACAGGCAGGCATTTATTTTTAATTAACGAGAGGAGAGGTCTAATGGGAACCCATTCTGGTGCTGTAGAAATCAGCAATGGGGAAATATTGGTGGTGGAAATACTGGGCCCTCACAAAAATTAAAAGCAGGAAGGAAAAGAGGATGAGGATTTTCTCAGCAGAGAGCAAAATATGTCACCTTAGTCTGCTTGAGTTAGTATTTTATTTCTGGATGGAGTTGTATGTCTTTAATTGAAGTAGTGAAATATTTTACTCATCTTTTTTTATATGGATGAATTAAATTATTTTTGGCAAAAGATGTAAAATATGTTGGATGGTTTTGCACTGTTCTAACATATGTTACTGCAATAATTCAGGCATTATAAAAAATGCTGTTAATACTATGGTATTGTCCTACTTACTACCAATTTAGTAAATTGTTCCAGAAATAGATTTTTTTTTCAGGAAAAGTCTTTAAATATGATGCCAAAAATGTGCATCTTTCATGGGATACAGTCTTCAAGAAAATATATACCCATCTGAAATTGCCCAAGGACATTCTAAGTCCATTGTTTGCCCATGTGAAATGTTTCCTTTTTATTAGCATGGGTTTTCCCTTATCCCTCTTCATAAAAGGGAGAGAGAAAAGGGGAAAAAAATGATACAGGGCTCATTTCAAAATCCATGAAAGTTGGATACTCCCAAAATTCCAACAAGATTACAGAGAAATCTCATCTGGTAAATATTACGTTCTGTTTTTGTCTTTGCTTAAGCTTTTACACAACTTGACAGCTTGTGGTATTGTGCCACATTTCAAAGTTAACGTTTACAAACATCTGGCTTGGGTTCAACATTCCTCTCCATATGGACCACGATGTCTCCAGCCTACACAGTTTCCCTGTCCAGAGTGAGGTAGAAAATCAGAGTTTTCCTAGAAAATTATGGAAACTTCAACAAGCAAGCCCGCTTTCATGATTCATTGACAACAGCTTTCATTTTGATGCATCTTCATTTTAAAGAAAAGTTTTTGTGGCCTTTTGTGCACATTAAATTTGGGTGGGAATTTTTTTTCATCTGTGAAGATATTCATAGTTTTAGGAAAAAAAGCTGTATCCTGAACTGAGATGAAAGTCCAATATGACAATTGCTGTGAGTGGGAGACACAGCACAGGCCAAGTGAAAAATTTTCCCTCAAATACTTTTAAAATGTTCAATTTAATTATGACTATTTTTGTAGGCATTCATTGAGTGACTTTTTTCCCAAAAAGTTAGAAGAAAAATTTAATTTGGAAAATATTAAAAGGAAGCATTTGGACAAATCTGGAACATTTCAAAAACTATGTTGTGATGAAAACTTTGCTAAGCTAACCCTCTTTCCAGCAAGAAAATAGCAGTTTCAGTAAATCCACATTCTTGACAATGCAGCTGTAACAAGTTCACCAATGGTTTTTGAATGTGGGTGTAATATGAAAGAACACCAATGGAAATAAATATATTTCTCATAAACTCAGTGTCTCTTAAGCTTTGGATCAATAGCTGAATTTTTCCTGCTGCATCACTGGAACAGCTACAATTCAATACATACCTAAGGCCATTTGTGTGGCTCCAGAATTTGAGTGTCCCACTATCTTTGCCATGATCTGAGGAGTGTAAGGGCTCTTGTCTCCTTTTTTATTAAGGGTAACTGAGGCACACGTATATTTTTTCTTTGGGTCATACAGGAAGCTTCTGACCCAGCAGAAATATCAGCTGGGTTCCCAGATATCTGAACCAGAGCCACTGGTGTAGAAAGGAGGGAGCTCAGTTTGCTCTCATCCATGAGAACCCACTAATGAAAAGTCTAGGTTGGAATTAGGCCTTTTTTTTTTCCTAAATTAATTTTCAAAATTTCTAATTTGAAAACTTGTGGAAGGTCTGAGGACCTTCAAAAACTCTCTAAGTTAACTGGCAGGTAGCCAGAAGCCTGGTGAAACAAGTTAGTCTCCACTAAATTATGACACATCCTTTTTTAATTGGAATTTTTTTTCAGAACGAGCGCCCTTCTCCAAGGGATGGTGCCAGATTTCCAGCTGTGAAGTGAAGATCTCCAAACATTTGACCTCCATCCTGACTTATAAGGCAGCAATAGGTATTGGATGAAAGGCAAACATGTGGAGGAGATTGTTAAGTGGCCAGTAAACAAGATTTGGGTTTCAGATTCTCTGGCTTGGGAAATCTCTAGACTGCAGACTGCTGGAAAAGATCACTGTATACACACCCTGTTTCGTCAATTACACATTTCTTTAAAGGATGGAGCTGGGATTAGCAGGGAACTGAGACCTGAAAGTTCCAGGTTTTATTCTCATGCCTTTAACAAGTGCACTGTATGATCACTACAAAATTCCTTAACCTCTCAGAACCTGTTTGCCATCTTCTAGAATGGGATATTTTGACTTTAAACTTCAGAGGATTAACCTTTGCAAAATAATTTTATAGGCTTTGATAAAATTTGACATTAAAAAAAAGAAAAAGGCAAAAATAAAAAAATGCTTCCTTGCAAATTCAGCAGCATGCCTGTGCTGTCTGGGCACACAGATAGGGTTTGGGACAAGAGTTATATGTACTGTGGAAATAGTCATTCTTTATTCATTTTAAAAGGTCAACACAGCTTGCCAGCATATCGCTGCTGCAGCTGTTGCAGAGCTTGTTATGGCATCAGGCTGACTGGGAATGATTTCCTTCCAGAGCGCTCTGGCACCGAGCACAGCCGGCTGCACCCGGAGAGAGGAAACCATTCCGGGGCTGCTGATGGCCACAGAGCCAGGGATCCACGGGGCTGGGAGCTGGGCATGGAGGGGTGAGGAGGAGGAGGCAGGAGCCCCGTCCATGGCTGACCTGGCAGCACAAATTCCATCCCAAACCCTGCACAGGCCGGGCTGCTGATCCGGGTGCCTGTGAGAGACCTCCTGAGTCCTTCCCAGCCAGCAATCCTGATTCCTGATGTGAGTGATCACAGCAACTTCCATGCTGTGCAGCCCTTGGCACAGTGCAAATGTGGGGCTTGGGGCTGCTGATAGAAAGAACGGCTCCCTGCCTTTCTTTCTCCTTTTTCTTTCTTTTTTTTTTTTTTTTTTTTGGTCTATGGGTGGAACCCCCATAATTGTCAGAGGGAATTTCATACACCCTCTGATGACAGATTGAATCCTTGCAAGAATATATCATCAGAACAAAAACACACACAAAAATTTGGTCTTCTAACATTTCAAATAAGACTAAAGAGGAGCCTCCCTAGAAGGTCTCTCTGAGGCATTGTTTTAGTGACATTACTCTGTCTCAATCTCTCAAGAGTGAGGAAAGAATATCTTCTCCAAAGGAGATTCTGCAGGCAAAACAGCCCATGAGCTGTCCCAGAGAGACCTTGCTGAATGGTCTATTGTTCAAGCTCTCCCCATATGCAGATCTCCTGTCTGGAAAAGCATCTACAGCTTCAGACACCTCTGTGCATCACATGTCTGCTCTCTCACTTCTGACTAGTTCAATGGGATGTTCAAACTCTGCTGCAGTCCAGGCCCTGGCTTCAAATCTGAGATTTTAAGGGAAGAAGAGACCATTGAGATTATCCAAGCTGTTATCCAGGCTCATGTCCTGCATTGCACACTCCACAGTTTGCAGTGATCCAGGCATCTCAACCAGGAAACCAGGGCTGCAGTCAAAGCATGTCTTGGAAAGCCTCCATGGGCAACACAAACACAACACAATATAAATGCGGCTCTCTAGAAGTCAACTGTCTGGTCTAAATGGGTCCTCAAGTCTCCTGCAGCAGTCTGTGGAGAGAAGCAGGTGCTTCTGCAATGATTTCAGTGCATTTCAAGACAGATTGACTCTGGTGGTGTCTGTCTCTCAACTAACCTTTTTGGGATACTGGATGAATACCTTAGCATGGAGACAGTTTTTTAAAAGGCTGAAATGAGACCACCATGTCATGGGAGCAATGTTTCCTCCATCTCATGGGAGCAGGTTTTAGTGTTGGTCACCCTCACTGGCAATATTTCATATCTGATGTCCATGTTGAAATTCCCTTCCCTGGGGTTTGCATTATAGCTTTTGTGAAAAAATTAGGTCATCTCTGGTGTGAGAAGAAAGAACCTAAATGGCTACTGTTTAAAACTCCAGTAAGTGCAAAGGATCCATGGTTTAAGGCCAGATTAGCTGGCCTTGTAGCTTCACTTGGATCTTCGTGCTTGCTATACAAACACTTCCATTTTTGCTCCTTTATTATCTTGACAAGAGATATATAATTGATACACAAGAGCAAACTCCAGCAGCCTCCCCACTGCAGTGAGTGACACAAAGCAGGATCTCAGCAGACATTCCCCAGACCCACAGGCAGAGGGAATTGGAAGCAAATCTTTCTACAACAACCTTAATTACACATAAGAGCCAGATAAACAATGCATAGTACACCTATTTACGTGTATTGCAGCTAACCATTAGGAGGCTGGCTATGACAAATTGTGTCTTCACATAGATCATTTGTAATGAAAATTTCCTTTCAGCCATGAAGACCTCTGGGGTCATGCATATGTTCCTAAATAGCTAGATAGGGTTACATGTGCTTGTGGGGATTTGCACATGGGGGATGTGCTTCAGAGGAGAGAGGAGCAGTAATTCATGGCCACTCTCTGAGCGCCACATTCTCTTCATATTTAAGAGAGGAGCACTACATGTGTAAGTGCCTGTTCACAGAATTCCCTTAACTGGGAAGCCTTGAATGCAAATATTGTAGTACACAATGACATCAGGAGATTCTCTCAAATTCTGTCAGTACAGAGTAGGTTTTATTTTTACTGTGATGATCTATATAACTGATGTACACAGTATTAAGCCTTTCTGACAGGAGTCCTGTTGCCTCCATCACCATCAGAGCCCATCAGCCAGTGTGGGATGAGTGGTACAGACTACCTCAGTGCCATGGAAAGCTGAGAGGGGAAGGCTGCCAAATTCACAGCAGCTGAGAAAAAACCTATTTTGATAAGAGAGTAGCAAGTCCCAGACCCTTAAAGCATGGCCAAGACAAGCCAAGGAGGCTGCACCCAGCCACAGAGGTGCTGTCCCTGCCATGGAAAAGCCCCACTCTGTGCCCTCACGTGTCTGTAACCAACTGCTCCCTCCACTCTGCAGGGCACTGCCATTTACCAAAAGCCTTCTCTGTTTGCCATGAGTGCCGGAGGGATGGACTGTTTGCACTGAATATCAAGAGGCCACCCTTCATAAAAATGAACAAATACTTTCTAACCTACAGAGGGGGAGATTCACAGGGGATTCCACCCAGCAATTTGCAAAGAGTGAGACACGCTCGAGGTAGATTCTTTGTAATGAGGAGCAGTTTTCAGAGAGAATGTAAAAACAATATGCCTGCAATGCAATTGCAGGTAGCTATTTATTCCTGAAGTGTGGGGGCGCAGAGCAGATATAATATCTTAGGATTGCATTGGAATTAAGGGCCTGGGTTTGCCACGATTCCTCCCACACGTGGTACCTCACTCTGCTGGTGTCGGCTTGGAAAGCAGTCTGCCTCTGCCAGAGCTGGGAGCCAGACTCCCCAGCGAGCCTAAAAGCCACTGCCTCAGCCTGACTGCTTCCCAAATGGCACACGCTGCTCTTAAAAATCTCCCTTTCTTAAAGTGTCATGCAGACCCGGATTTTGTCTGTGCTCACGTTTCAGCCTGGTGCAGGCCCCAGAGGGATTCCTTGTCTCATCCCCACCCACCCTGCACAGCTTTCAGTCACTGAGGGGTTCCTCCACGCCAGTGAGATGTGATTTGAAATAAACTACATGAGATGCCCCAATCCAGGGGAACACCAAATGTCCCTCAACTTGTAGAACGTCAAATCCAGGTCGGTGCCTGGTCCTTCAGACCCCTTCACACCAGATGTGATGTGAGGACACCTAATGCAGCCAAATCTAACGCCTGACTCTCAAAGACTGGAGATGGAGGACTGTCACCAACAGCTGTTTTGACCTACACACCCCCCTAATTGCACAGATTTAATTATTAATACACAAAGAATCTATACATGCCCTAACACTGGTATAGGGTAAGATTGGTCACTCCCTTCCTTACTGAGTCCACTCTGAATGACCTTTAAATGTTCTCATAATAACTTGTTTTAATTTTTGAGATTTGCTGTAGAAAATCATCCAGAGCCCTTATTTGGGGTTATGTCCTTTGCCAGCTTTGTGCCACCAAACTGTTGGAATTGACTCCATCAAATGTAAATCAGTTCCACTTACTGTGGCCGGTTCAGCAGCTTAGTCTAGTGCTTAACAAATAAATGATGGGGGAAGAGGAATTAAAACACAGTAACACACAGCATCCAATACTCCCTTTCTGTTTGTCCTCTCTAAGCAGGAAAATGTGAAGGACACACAGTTTGGAGATGCTCACTTTGATGCCCAAGGTCAGCCTTAGCACAGAGCTGACTCTTTCCTCACCCTCTAGTGCACGTTTTAAAATCTAGCAAACACCCAGACGTAGAAGGCAAAGGCAAGACCTGTTCTGCAGGAGTCCAGAGCTGGCATCTCCCAGCACCTAAGTGCCAGCTGCCAGATAATTTTGTTTTTATTAGGCTGACAGCTACACGTGGGTGGGTGCCAACTTTTGTTCATTATATTTCATATTTTATAGCTTTGGTTGAGGTTTGGAAAGCTGTCGGCATTTGGAACGACAGCAGCCCCTGCTCCTGAGGGACAGTCAAGGCTTTTTTTTCCCCTTCCCTTTTTAACTCCTCTCTCTTCTGTGACAGCTGCACTTTCTCCTGGTGCTCCTTGGCTGCGCTCCCCTCTGCCTCCCCAGGGCTCTGCCCCTCTCTCACAGCCCCGTGCTTCAGTCACATCACCAGCAATGCTGCAAGAGCAAAAAACAAACCCCAGCCCCAGCAGGCTGGAGCAGCAGCACTTGGATAACCCTGTGCACATGGCATTGCAGCCCCCGTGCAGCAGAGAGGGATCGGCCCACTGAGCGTGTTCTGCTCCACAATGGGGCAGCTTCAAAGGGAATGGATGGGTTTCGGCCACTTGGCCAACTGTGACATTCAGAGCTGCAGTGGGGACGCCTCACAAAGGGTCACTCTCTGCCAGCCCCTGCCAGCCCTGATAGGCTGCAGCGGATTTGTAAAGGAATAACCTGGGGATTTCTTTCAGCCAGGGAAGCCTTTAGTGGTGATTGATTTTGCCGTTTGACTGTGTAAATCTGCCCAGCGCAGCTCGGGACTGTGGCTGTTCGTAAGGGTCAGACATCAATTGGAGAAGAAACATTTCCTTGCAGATTTTGTTTGCATTTCTGGTTTTTAATGGACAATTCCTTATTTTTGAATAACAAAGCATCTTAAAGCTAATGTGGACTTCACCCTTCATAAGGGTTTTCCAAAGGATAAATTTTATTCTTTACCAACAATCTGTTTGGGAATACTTTGCTTTCAATATCTTCTGTGAGAATGAAACTTTTTGCAGATTTAGTAGAGAAAAATCTTTGTCTAATGATACTATTTTTAAAAAATTTTTCAGCATAACTACTGGCTTATGATCCTGCATTTAGAAATTGGATGACCCTTCATACCACAGTCTGTGAAACTTTATTTATTCTTCAAGTACGTTTCACCACTACCTGACTAAAAGGACAAGGGAAAAAATTATTTTAAAAGTAGCAGAGAATAAATAATGAAACCTTTTCCAGCCCAGTTCCATCTAAATTCCCCATTTACTGCCAAGGAATGCTGTCCTAGAACATGCACTGAAGAAATCTGCAGCTGAGAGGCTGGTTTTCCAGTCCAGCATGTTCCGTGTTCTTTCAAACTAAAACATTTTGGTGACTGTCAGTGAGGGGACTGCAAATTTCAACAGAGAAATCAACAGCAACCCTTATTTGTTGGTCAGATATGCAGAATCACATTACCAAGGTTTGTGAACTAGAAATCTGACAAGAGCAATTTGACTCTTGTATTTACATTTCTAGCAGTTTCATCTTGTCATTTGTGGTTTTCTTCAAATTAGAAAACAATTAAATGAAGACTCTGGCAAAGAAGTGGAGCCAGATGTAACAGTTTCTCTTTACTCTTTGTTAATAGCAGCAGCAGCAATGTAATTTAATTCTGTCAGCTCTTCAGCTGCTCAGCAGCTGAGGAGATATGTGAAGGAAGAAAAGGACGATTCTCTTAAGATGTTGGATCAGAATCCAATACTTTATCTGCCAAAAGAGAAGAGGGAAGGCCTTGAACCATGATTCTGGAGGGTGTATGGGATCATCACCCAAACCACTCCAACCTGATACTCTTTGGGGAGGGGAGAGTTATGAACTCAAATTACATTACCCCAAAAGTGAGCAAATAGAGCTCATTTTATCAAATAAATAAAATACATATACCAGAAAAATGTATGGCCAAAAAGGGAGCTCTTTTACATTAGTGAAATGTTCATTCACAGACAGCACAGTCATTACCAGGTCAGTTACAATCCTTGAGAAAAGATATTTATTTTCACATGTGCCTCAGCCATCTGACTTTTCCATGCCAGGCACATGAAGTGGTAATGGATCATTTTCTACCTGCTGTAGCAGAAACTTTGTCCTCCACCTCTTCAGAGCTGCCTGACCACAAATCTGAGATTACAAGACAAAGCAAGAGAGCTCCCTGTGCAAGGGAGTGACACCAGGGCAGGTACTGAGAACCTCCTCAGCCTGAAATCTGTTCCCTTTCTCCCTCATCACTGGGGACAAGTGACACAGACAGAGATAGAAAAACCCTTGGGTAGCTGAGCCTCAGATTCTGTGGGAAATTTGTGTGTTTCCTGTCATCTGAAAACCAGGAATAACAGCATTTCTCAGAAAAGTGATGACAGCCTGTACATCAAATATTGATAGGCTGTATTTAATACTACACCAATGATACAGTGAAATATCTTTGTCACTACATAAATATCCAAATTTGTAATTCTTCCTGGTATTCTGCAAAATATAACAATAGGCTATTGTAGCAATTGAGGGAGGGGAGGCAGTTGCCTAATATCAGAGATTTAAAACCTGCAAAACCTGCTGAGAATTAATCTGAAAGGAAACTGGGTTAAAACATTCTCATCACTGCTCTTCCATAGCATGGACTGCTGCCCATGAGAGCACTGCCACACAAACTGCTGATTCTACATTTGTCATACCTGAGTGTCATCCCTGGGGTGGGGATGGGGTAAAATTTAGTGGCTGAAGGAGATGAAAAATAATAACTTAGAGCAGTAGAAAAAGAAGTGCAAAATTTACACAGAATTAAAAATCAAATCAATTAACAAAACTCTAAAGACAA
Source organism: Zonotrichia albicollis (assembly GCF_047830755.1). NCBI lineage: Eukaryota > Metazoa > Chordata > Aves > Passeriformes > Passerellidae > Zonotrichia > Zonotrichia albicollis. Next base: position 4,148,866 of record NC_133833.1, read on the forward strand.
GACAAGTCTGAGATGCCTGTATGCAGTGGGATGTTCTATTTTCCTTAACTACAAATGTCCACAGCAGGCTGGCATAAGACAGGGCAATCCTTTACAAGACTTGCCTTTTATTCTCACTGTAAAAAGAGGCAGCACCACTTATTCCTCCCATGAGAACAGAAATCAGGTGTCTGTTCGGAGGAAGAAGTGGGGTTACAGGGTCTGACACTGCATTTCAGCACTGCCAAGGTCCCCAGCCTTGTGAAGCTGCTTTCTGCAAGGTTTGTTGTGTCATCCTTCCCCCAGCCACAGGCCGGATGCAGCTGCCTCTAGGAATGGCTGCCTGATTTTAAAAATGGGCTCTAAGAATGAATTTTTAATACAATTTGGCACTTGAGCTCCAGAATTAAAGATCAAAGGGCAATCTAAACACCACCCCCAAGGTATACAGGCACTCCTCCCATTGAAGTCACCAAAGAACTTGGTCCAGAGTATGTTACTTTTCCTGAGACTAATTAATTTTTGCAGACTAATTAGCACACCACATTGCAGATTTGAATTAAATGCTCCAGTTTCATTTGGTGTGTGTTTTCTTGGACGAGAATTTTCTTGAAATAGTCATATTCTAAATGGTACTTATTAGCAACACGAACAAAAAGACCCAAAACCTTGCAGCACTCATGTTAACCTTAAACTAGAAACTCTTCTGTCACTGGGATTCCCTTTCCTCTCCCCAGAAGTGCTGAACTCCCTTTAGTCTCACACACCAGTGCCAGCTGCCTAGAAACATTTTTAATTAATGTATATTTTTGTGCTGGAGGAAAAAACATGGGTTGTGCTGATCACCTCTTAAAGAAGATTATAATCCCAGCAGCAAAACAAGCAGCTTGTCTAGATAAGGATCAATGAAAATGCTGCACATGGAGACTGAGGCTGGGGCCTCAAAGCTGCAACCTGGGCTGCAGAATTTGTGGTAATGCTGGAATACAACAGCAACAGAAGAAATAAAATCCTGGTTTAAGCCTCTGCTCCAATCTCCTGTTGTTCCTGTTTTGGTCAGATGTAGACCAAAGTAGAAAGAATATGCTCCTGCATCACTGATGGTTGGTCCTGGTAGATTTTTCTGAACGTCAGCAACAGCATTTTTTAATCTCTGAGACTCCTGCCAAGCTAGAACCAGCAGCCAGGTAAGAACACTGGTGTCCAAAAATTCACCAACTCTTTGCTGCACTTATTGGGCCAAATGGAAAAGGTTTCTCAGGAACTAATCCAGGCATAAACACAACCACAACCCCTTCCCCAGCCCCCTCCCCAAACAGCTGTAACAGGCTTTATAGGAAACACAGGATTGCTTTCCAAATTAAACCTGCAAGAACAACACTGCTGAGTTGTTGTGGGCGTCCTTCCCACTGATATTTTGAGCAAAGCAATTCTACCATCAGGCAGAAATTTTTCCCACTATCCTGTCCAGATCAAGAGCATAGTCCAGATAATGTGCATTAGAGATTATTTTATCCTCCACATCAGGAAAGTGCATACAAAATTTTTCACGGACCTGCTAGAAATTCAGCATCAGAAAAAGGAATACAACACCCACTATGGTTTGGGTTAGAGTGTCTTCACCTACACATCCTGTGTTGGGTTATACAGTTCCTTAGAGTTAAATACACATTCAGTAAAACAGAATTCAAGTGGCAGCTCTGCTTTACTTTTTGTCTGACCAGATGCAAGAAAATACATGCAAGTGACTTCAGGAAAACTTTGCTTATAAAGTAAAACAAATTATCCATGTGTTTTTCTGATGTCTTTGCATTCAAAACCCCAGTAGAGTTTATCCATTAATGGATGAGAAATTAGAAGAAAGCCCTACACTTTAATGTGAAGCATGTGCTTGGAAATACTTGGAAACTCAGCACTTAGAATTCACAGCAAGAATGCACTGAGGAATATTTCTCCTTAAAACCGAGACCCCAGTTAAGTGTTTTCAAGAACAACATCATTGTCTCCATGAAGATAACTGAGTCCTCATTATTTACAATCCCTGAAATATTCAAGATTGCTGGTATGGGGGCGAGCAGGAGGAGATTGTTATTTTATTTTCAAGAAGGTAAAGCAATTTTTCTAAAAAGAGATTATAAAGGATACTTTCAGGTAGGTGGGGTTTTTTTAAAGTTTTTTTTTTAGCATTACTTTTTTAAGATTGTGCCTTTGGAATCTAGGCATAAACTTTTCTTACTTCAGAGCATTGACACTTCTGTATTTCCACAGAGAAGTATTGTAGGGTTGCTCATATGAGCAAGTTTTTGTTTCAATTATCAGTAAATTTCCATGAATCCTGGACAAAAAAAAAAGAAAAAAAAAAAGAGTCTTTTGCTTAAGCTAGGAAACTGTTCCTGTTACTTTCCACTGCAGTGATTTCTGCCTTGGACCTGCAGTTTGTTATGTCATAGTGAGAGAAAATTGCAAAGCTCAACCTTCCTGCAGCTCTGCCAAACTTCACCATGTAACTGGCAAACTTTTCCATTTCAGCATCTCTCTCCCCTTCCAACTCACCAGCCACCCTTTAAATGCTGCTTGTGAGCAATGCTTCACCCTAAAACTGAAGGCTTTTCCAGCTGACCTGGACTTTAGGGAAACCAATTAATACAAATGAAAAAAAAAATCTAAACCCACAACTCTTCAGTTTTGACAACCTAACTCAAAGAATATGAAGCCTTGCAAGACAAAAGACATGAGAAATCTCTGCAGCCACTGGTTCCCACTGATAAATACCTATTATCTGACCAGCTGGGAGACAGCCCCCATGCCACGTCTTCCCTTTCCATCACTGTTGCATAATACAGCTTCATTTCATTTCTGAAAGAACTTTGTTTACCAAGAGGAAAAGCAAAAAGAATATGTTTTGTCACCTCTATGCTAAACCTATTGTCTCCTTCCTAAAAGCAATCATCTTTAGATATTAAAATGGCATGATCTGGGTATTGCATAGCATTTCTTCTAATCTGCCTGCATTGCCAATTCAGTTCACAGATTGCATTCATTCTCCCTTGAAAAGCTTACATTGTTGAGTCAGAACTTTCCTAAGAAATAGAATTTGCTCACATCAGCCTCGCTGATGTGAGGCAAGGACAAAGTCAAGAGCAGAGGAGGGACTGTGCTTTGTAAGGGAGACTGGGGAATCAGAGGCTGGAGCTCGTTAGAGTGTATTTTGGAACAATTCAGGTTAAAAAGCAGAGATATGCCAACACTGGTTTTTTTCTTTACAGTCATGAAATAATAGCAGCAAGAAGGGCACAGAGCATGAGCCACACTTAAACACAGGGATGGATAAGGCAGGCTACCAGAAAATCGGAAAAAATAAGCCAGAAATTTTCCCAGCTTCTGGTCCATATTCTGCTTTTCAGACCTACCTCTGAAAGGGGCAACTCCTAAACTTCCATTCCTAAATGCAAACATTTTGGGGGGTTTTGAGGTTTTCATACAACCTAAAACTTGTGAGTCAGTACAAAATGTCCTGCTCTACAGGCAAGGAAAGCATTCAATTCCTTGAACAGCTCAATTCCAGTGAACATTCACGAGATGTCTCTCTGTGTGTGTGTGTGTGTGTGTGTGTGTGTCCATATCCAGCCAGCTGAGCTTCCTGTGTTGCACAGAATCACTGAGCCCACTGACCAAACCCTTTTTGTTGAGTTCTCTATTTGGGGTGCACAGCGTAAACCAGCACAGCATGGTGCACAAATTCTGCTTCCAAAAGTCCCCTGAGGTAGGTGCCTCCTTCCCCTGGCTTTATTTCTGTCTGCAGTGTGGCAAACAGAATTTCCCCCGTGATGCAGCTCCAGCTCCACTTTAGAGCCTTGCTGGGGAAGCACAGAGCAAGGGCAATGGCACTGGAGTGCTTGAAGGAGCAATTCAGAAACATCACTCTCCATCAGTGCAGGCCACTAATGCCAATGTAAAAGCTGTCATGGATCACCCACCTAACCCTAGAGGTGTTCACAAAGGCACACTTTTAATTTTGCACACTGTAACATCATGCAGGGCTCACAAAGCAGCAGAACTGCACCTCTAATTCTTATGTGCACTCCCAGACAAATGATGCAGCTTTCTTTATGACATCAATTTATTTTTCACTTTGCAATTACGTAAAAACAGCAATAACATGGGAAGAGAGATGATGTGACGGATCCTAGTGCTGAATTATTCATTGCCCTTCATCTGCTGACTTCACATCAGACAGCTCCCAATGCACCTCGCATAAATCACAGTGGATCTTTTCTTGCCACAGCCACTCTAAGATCCTATGGTGTGCTTTTTCACCTAAATACCATAGGATAATGGTCTTTTTTGAACGAGGGGACAAGCAGACATTGATTGGGAAGGAGGTGTGTGTCCTGCAGTCATTGATGTTTGGTGAGAAAGAAGAGTCATGCAATGCACTGGAAAATATCCATCAGATACATAGGTTTAAATAGAAAATAAGTTATTTATATAAGTCTAATGGTATGGTGAGGTTTATAACCATACAATTTTGTATACCTAATGTGGAATATCTGATAAGCTGTTTTACCTCACAGAGCTCAGTCTCAGACAGGAATACTACAAGACATTTGAGGGAAATTAGAAAAAGAGAAATTAATTTAATAGTCTCTGTTTTCAATGTATTTATTTATTTATTTGCGGTATCCCATCACTTAATCTGATGAACTTCAATTCCAATTTAGGGCAAAATGGCCAGAGTTTGTTGAATCAAAGAGCAGCCACAATAAAAATTGCCAATTGCAAAGGAACATGTTAACTTTAATGAACATTCTAAAGGGTTTCAGTGCATGCCATGCACTAGGCTGGATTCCACCCCAGTGAAGGGTTAATTCATGTGCTTCATTCCAACTTCTCAGGCCCTTGGGCTGGGTAATCACTGCTGACTGTGAACTCTTGAGGGATTTGGATTTTTACTACCCTGCCCTCACGGGGTCTATTGCAGTGAGAACCCTTCTCACATTCTCCATAAGTGCTATCCCCTGCACTATGGTGAGTAGTAAAACCAACATCCTCAAGAAATTTCCTTCTTTCATTAGCCAGCTCCCTCATCAACATACTTTTTAAAGGTCTGGACAAGCTGTTCTTTCATTTTGCTGCAAACAGACAATGATAAACATCCTTCTTTATCCCCATTTCCCCTCAAGCTACTTCTGAGACCTCCCCAGATCACGAAGGCATCAGGAACAAACCCAAATGACAGGGTCAGAACAAACTGTGGTGCCTCAGCTGTGGCAGCCGCCCCTGTGTGAGCTCCTTGGGCAGCTCAAGGTGCTGTGGCCGCCCCAAGCCCAGCGTGGAAGGTGCTGAGCTGAGCTGACACCCTGGCAATCACAGCAGCCCAGCTGACATGCAATAACACATTAAGCCACATTTAGTGTCTCCAAGGCTTAGGTTCCTCTTTTAATTCATGTACAGCCTTATGTCATAGCCTAGAGAACTGCCTACAGCAAAGATCAGCTTTCAGCCACATGGGCAATTTTGTTCTCCACGCTGCACCACGGATTTCTGTCTGCCTGCTCCATTGGTTCTCCTTGTTAACAGAACTTTTGCCTCTCTGAAGCTTTGTATTGGAGTTTATTCCCTATTATCAGTGTTTGTAATGTGGCAGCTCTGCTCTGTGAGCCCTAAAGAAGCACAGACTAAAAAGAGGGTTCCTGCATGGTGAAATTTAGCCCTGCTTTTGTTTACTTTTGCCTGTACCAGGAGCAGGAGGATGTAGAAACAGCAGGATATCAAAAAACAGGAGGAAAAGCAGTGAAACCTCAATAGGAGCTTTGCTGTCACAGACTAAATACTTTTCAGGAAGGTCTGGGACAAGCACAGCAAGCAAGGCCTGTTTTACCATATGTTTGGTATATATTGTGATTTAATAGCTCATATATGATTAGAAGAAGTGATATCTCATAAATATCTATGAAAAATATATGCAACATCAAATCAACTGTCAATATTAGTCCATCTTTTCTCTCTTTCTATTTTTTTATTTTTTTTTAATAGTAATATGTGAGATTCAGAGAGAATAATGGACCAGGGGAGAGGGAGGATGTAGCAGACCTAGAACAAGGTTCCAGGTCTCTCAAGTCCTAGCCCAAGGCAAAAAGGGAGGATATCCATGTGCATAAGCATCTGCAGGATCAGGGCCTGCAACTGCAATCCAACTTGGATATAATCCAGCTTGGATGTAATTTAATTTACTCATGAGATCTCAGTTAAAAAATGCTGGTTTCATGAAAATATAACATTACTATTGATTTTTTTTTTTTTTAAGCTGTAAATTGGGCAAATACAGACGTAAATGCAAACCACAAAATACTTGAACAGATGCACAAAGGACAACCAGTCACCAGACTAAAATCTTTGGAAAGTTGCTTCCCCCACCCCTTTTTTCTTTTTCTGTGTTTTATTAACATTTAGAAAAGAAGAAAATATGTATTTCTGACCTCTTCATTAAAAATATCACAGGATTCATTAAAATAACTATTTGGAAACCTCAAAACTCTTCTCTATTTCAGTGAATACCTGAAATTTAATGCCTCTGATTAAGCAGAAAAGGGATGAACTGTTATGTGAAGCTGACAACAACAATTGTGAGCTGAAGAATGGCAAGTTCATAGCAAGTAGCTGGTAATGATTTCATGCAAAGGATTAGAGAGATGGCGATGGGGGCCAAGCTGAAGTTTGTTTATAGACAAAGAGGCAGCTGGGGGGTGCAGGGAGCTCCCAGGAATTTCTGGGCTCCTGAAGGCAAGAGGAGAGATGGGATTGCTGCTCTTGCAAAGCAACTTTGTCAGAAAAACGCTTCAAACTTGGCTGTTTAGCATCAAATACTAATTTCCAAAGTGTAAGCTACTCCCATGGATGGCATGGGGACTTTTTGGCTCCTCAGAAGTATTGAGTGCAGAAAGGTCCCCTCCCTCTCATTACAGAATTGCAGCTGTAAGGGAATTAAAAGGACTTTTCATTAAAATGTTTCTGTGCAGAATTTCTCCTTCTTGCTCAACCAAACTACAAGACCTCCAAAATCATAATTTCAAAACCAGAAAGCTGTTCCATATCTTCTAATAACCCAAAATTCCCTCTCAAAAGAGTAACTATTGCTTTTGAGAAATTCTGATTAACTGAATAGCTATTTTTTCATTAAAACCAGCTTTAATGCAAAATTATTTCATCATTCCTAAAATGTACACTTTTACAAATTAAATACACCACATCTATGAACCAAAATATTAATTTGGAAACTTGACCTACTTAGTCAGGCTTAGAAAATAAGTTGGCTTTGTCCCTTAAAATAATTGTACTGACATTTTTATTTTAAAATATAAAAGATAGCATATTTTAGTGCTGTAGATAGTAAAATGGGACAGCTACTATCAGTTTGAATGGACTCCACTGAAAGAATGCCATCTGCTAAAATCAAAATGTTTCCTTGAATGATTGAAAGGTATTGATCAATAAATACATGGATGTTATTGACACAGCTCTCAGCATGTGCTGAAGGATCCCCTTTGAACCGAGCACGGGTTTGCTCTGTAATCAACTTTTATTTTTCAAACTTTCAACATTGCAAGGAAAGAAGCTCAGAAGGAGTCTGAGGATACCTGTGAAGCAGAGCAAGGAGGGTGCTGCAGAGCTCAGGCTGGGTGTCAGCCCTGTTGAGACATCTTCCCTCTGCTCCCCTCTCCAGTGCTCCTCAGGGCATGGAGCTGTATAATTTACAAATTGCGCACACTGTTTTAGCCTCTTAATATCACTAAATCTCTTTCTCCCTTTCCTTTTCACCCCCTCCCTCTCTTTCCCTGCAGTATATTTATATCTGGGAGGCTGCATTCAAGCACTTGGAGATGATGTTTCCTGTGGAAACCTTTGAATTATTTCAACAATTTCACAGCATGCTGCTTTTCTCTCCTGTCCCTCTCTGCCTTGTTCTGGTGATTGCTACTAACAGTAATAGGAAAAATGGTAAAGAAAACAATGCCAAGACCAGCTCTGCCAGAGGAATCCTAAGGCAGCACAGAGATCTGATTTCAATTGCATGTGCTCAAGGGAGAGCAATCCTGCAGCAGGGGATGGATCAGTCCCTCTGGGCTGGGGCTCCTGCCCACAGTGGGCAGCAGGATTTGCCCACAGACCCCAATTCCCCCTCCAAACCCCTCATTCCAGTCCTGTAAACAGCAACAGATTGTTTGCTGGAGTCCACTTTGCATAAAGGCTGCCAACAAACAGTGCTGTGTCTGAACTCTTTGAATATTTTTAATGTGGATTCCAGAAGCCAAGTGTGCTCACACACAGATTTTAGAAGAAATCCCCAATTGCTGTGTATGAAGATAACTAATTGTGAGCCCCAATCCTTACCAAAAGAAAAAGTTTTTGTGCTGGGTTGTTTGGTTTGGGTTTTTTTTGGTTTTTTTTTTTTTTTACTCCTCTGAATGGAGACTATGATTTCCTGCTTTCTTTTAAATTTTTAATATTGCACTTTTTAAAACTTTCAAACTATTGATTCTTTTGCTGTAAATCCAGAGTCTCCTATGAAAGGTAATGAAGTGAGAGGCAGAATTAAGAATGCCCAGATGTGTTGTAGCTTATAAGAACAGTTTACAAGGAAAATGCAAAACTGCCAGCAGACCAGCGACGGGTTAGTTGTCTATATAAATATATTGTGCAGGAAACAAATCGCCAAGCCTGGCTTCTGGTCTTTGGTCTGGGGCATGTAAGCTCAGCTGCTACTGCCTGTGCTGACAAAAAAGAGAATTTGCTGGTTTTATGATGGTCCAAAGCAGTTTTTGCCAATCCTCAGCAAGGAAGTTGTGGTGGTTTCTTAAAGCATATGAAAGGCTCTTAATTGCACAGAGTGGCTGGTTTGGACCTGGCAGAGGTAAGGAAAAAGGCATGGCTGTCCTGCCTGCTGCTAACCCTGTGCTCCTGGGGTTTGCAGCCCCCTCTTTTCCCTCCTTACCCCTGTTTAGGGGCACTAGGCTCCTGGGCAGATGGATTTGGATCCTTGCAGAAAATCTGCTGCAAAATGGAATTCTTAATTCCCAAACTTTCCCGCTAATTTCACAAAGCAACTTCTTGTAAAAGTACAATCCTCCATAGGTTGTGCTGGAAGGACCAGGCTCTCATTCACACATGTTATTAGGTTGCAACAGAAAGAGTCAGAAATATATGCAACAGAAACATACACATTCCCAGCTTCCCCTTAAATTAAATTTCCTATCCTATTTCTCATGTGGGTTTGGTCATTTTTAATTTAAATTTGTTAGAAATAGACATTAATTTCAAGGCGATTTCATAAATCCCATGCCAATGTTATAAAGCAAGCATGTAAATATGTCAGTTTGCAGAAAGCCAGGCTTAAAAAAAATATGAAAGAGCATAACACTGCTGACATTCCCATCATAGGCTGAAATTCTGTCCAAAGCTGCTTTCTGTCTCAGTGGCAAGGAACCATTTCTGAGCAGCACAGATAAACAGATACTCAGAACCTCCGGGTGTCCCTTGGCAGCCTTGGCTGAGCTCCAGCTGCTCCTGCTCCGCAGCTGTCCCACAGGAGGGGTCCAGCCCCACTCCTCCCATGGGATGGGGCTGCCTTGCCCACGGGATCACCCACCTCAGAGCCATTCCAGAGCATCTCTGCCTCCTTTCACACTTTGCAGCTGCACTTTATCCCTGCAGCCCCAGAGGGAAGGAGCTGTGTCCTGCCTGCAGGTGTGGGGCTGCCTGGTGCTCTGACCCCTCCAGAGCTTTGCCCAGACATTGTTTAGGTCCTTAAAATAACAGGGATCTGTTGCTGCCCCATTTCCCACAACTTCCAGACCCTCTTGGAGCACTCTGCTGCCAGAGGCTGTGCCAATGATGGGCAATGGGGCTGGGCACACCAGGCAGCTCCTGAACCTCTGCCGTGCAGAGTGAAAGGGTGGGAGGGCTTTGCTGCAGCAATCAGGCACTAAATCCAAGGCACATTGTTCTGCCATGCAGGAAAAAAGCTCTCTCTAGGTTGTTCTGAGGGCATTCAGGGCTCACAGCCTCTCTGCACAGGCAGGGCAGGGGATGGGGAGCCCACCTGCAGCACAGGGACCCCACTCTGTGGGGTGTGAGTGCCTTCCCCATCCTCTGCCAGCGCTTCCCATTGGACAGCTTTTGGAGACTGCAGGGAAATAAGTACCACAACACCCCTCCTTTAAAGCTTAGGAGAGGCTAAGCTCATCTAGAGAGAGCCCTTCCACTGTCCAACTTTGGTTCCCTTATTTACAGACCAACATTTATTTCTATTGCCCTCCTCCCTGTTGCTATTTATAATATAGGGAAGTGTTCTTCACACAAAATGCCAGGGAAAAGTTTTCCTGGGCTGCTCAGCCCCTTGCACAAGGGCTGCTTTGTGTCCCTTGGTCAGGGCCTGCCATTTGGGGAAGCTGTAGGTCTGCAAGAAACAACAAAAATTTACAGGAGAATGTGCTCAACATTTTGTTGCAGCCTTTGAAAGGCTTTACGAGAAGCGAAGTATTTGGAGCAGATAAGCCAGCCATGCATAGACTCGGCTGGGATTTCTATCAACATATTACTCTAATTTTCTCCTTTCCTATTGATCTGCAGGGTACCACCTCTTCAAACCCCAGACAAATTGATCCTCTGAGTAACATCTGTGCACACTATTAATCTTTTTCACACATTTGATGTTCCACATTACTGGACACAGGACACACACTATGACTCAAGTGTTAATCAACTAATACCTGAAAATTAGGCTTGTGTCTACTGTATAAACATTGACAGACTATCCATCACCTGCCTGAGTGAATAAATGAATTTTCCCTTTGTTACATGCACGGTAGCACTCTGGGGCCTGGAATGTTTGCTGGGCTTGGAGGACATCACACAGAGAGGCCAAGGTGGAGCCACCTGTGCAGGATGGGGCACAGACAGGGGGGCAGCAGGTCCCACCTACCCCAACAGGCCAAGCAGCTCCAATCACAGCAACAGGGGCATTTTGGAGAGCGAAAAAAAAGTGGAAATCCATAGGACAGATGGGCTAAGGCTACTCAGTTCATGTCTCAGGCTACCATCCAACTCAGGTCCCAGAAAGAAAATGGAAATACTTAAAGTGTCATGGGCACCACACCTGATTTTGCTGCACATTAGGTGAGTTCTGGATATTTGCCTCTGCTCCAGAACTTGCACCACCACTACCAAACCCCATTTCAGTGTTCCCAGACAAGCATTAAGCACTGTTTGAAACAGAAAACCCTGCACATGCCTCTGTCTTTCTTTTATTATGTTCTTTTTTTCTCCCCCCTGTAACCACTGAAACAGATGGTTATTTCTTCCTAGGAGCTGGAAGAGCAATCTGATTGCAGTGTCTGATTGTGATCATTGCTGACTCTGACACCCTCCTGGCAGGCTCCTCTCCTCTGCTACACCAACTTCCATTTAACAAAAAGGGAAGGGGGAGCAGAGGACAGGCACAGCTGAAAAACTCCGAGTTTGGGTCCCTGCTCGGGCCAGGCTGCAGCACATCAATGCCCCCACCCTCAGCACATGAAAAGGGCCAGAAAGATTCTGGCTGAGTTTAATAAAAGGCAGTCAAGGCTTTGCTGCAGCATTGTCTCTGGGTAGGACAAAACTGCTTGAATCATCTTTGTTCTGATTTTTTTTTTTTAAGTGGCTTTCTTGGAAGAAGAAATCTATCCAGGGAGGGTCTCTTGTGACAACTTCCTGAAAGCATCTAAAAAATCTGGAAAATTAAATATATGAGGTTATTTGGCAACTAAAAAGTGAAACATTGTATCTACAGAAATTAAGCTGTTGGGTTTTGATGGATGCCTGAAAGCTTTGAGAGAAAAATACCGATGAAAAAACAACGTTTGCTAGTAACAAAAATAATTTCCTCCTCACCAGGAGAGATTAATTCACTTACATTCCGCTCTCAGGCTGGAATTCTTCATGCTCCATCTTTTTCTAATAGCAATTTTTTTTCTTTTTTCTTTTCTTTTTTTCTTTTCTTTTCTTTTTTTTTTTTTTTTTTTTTCAAAGCAGGGCAGAGGCCACACAATAAATGGGGAAGGAGTCAGGCTGAAGGGGTCCACACTGGGTGAGGGGTGGTGGAAGAGGAGGTTGGGCTCCCAAGGTCAGTCACCATCGCTGCTAACCAGGGGATAGAGATGGATAGAGATGCATCTCTAACTCAGACAATTTTAATTTCATCATCTAATTCTTGGATGGAGTCACTCTGGAGCTGCCAATCTCCCTCCTGCCTTTGCAGGAACCACAACATATCCATGTTCTTAATACAGGTAAAAAAGGTGAGGGGAGTGGTTTTCTATGCCAGCTGCCTTCTCACTGACCCTCCCCATGCAAGTGTTCTCCTTCCTGCACTTTTTCTCCCCACTTTGGCATGTTCAGTCTTCACTGATGCCTCCAGTCAATATGGGAATACAAAGAATGACAAAATAAAAATATTTCAGCAGTGGGTAAAGAATAACAGCAATATTAAAAACCGGAAAAAAACCTCAGTGGTGAAGAGAATAAGACAATTTCACATTTATATATTTATACTGACACATGCCCCCTACAAAATTGGATATTCCATGTAAAATGACTCATTAAGACACTACAGGAGTCATAAATTCAATCTCTTAGAAGTCCAGAGAATTCACACTGCAGAGCAGTTAAAACTGGACATGAGGGACATCAAGGAAGCCTTTAATGAGGTATTTTTATGAGGTTACTACATGGGAAAACATACAGAGTTTATATAATTCAGAAAAATCCCCTATTTTTTCTGTAAATTTTGTCTGGCTCTAAAACACTGCAGCTAAAAAGGCTCTGCAGGTGCCTAACCTGGTTATCTGCTACCTGGCAGTTACCCCTATTATGTTTTACTTCTGCTCTGGCTCAGAATACTCTTCACCTGTGCTTTGGTCAAACTCCTGGAAGAGGACATGTGTGAAATTGAGCCTCTCAGAGAGGGCACTGAACAGTTTTTCCCCCCTAAATCAGGGAATGCTGCCCCATTTTGGTGGTGCTATGGAGGGATAATAGTGACATCATCCATGTTTTTAAAAGAAAGTGTTTAGCAGATGAAAAGCCTCAGCATGGGCAGGCAAAGGCGCTGCACTGAGGCGCAGAGAGGAATCAAGAACCAGCCCTGTGCACAGTGCTTTTATCAGCAAGGAACAGCAACAAAACTGCCCAAAACTAGTTATCAAAATCCTCTCCACTGCACCAAATATCAACAGGATGGGCTTTACTTTCCCAAATTCAGCTGGGGAGTCTAAGGATTCCACTGAGAATCCAAGCAACGAAAATTAGACAATATCAACTTAATGCCTGTATCCCCCACAGCCCCACAGCGTGCTGATCTGCATCAGGATTGATGGTAAACAAAAAGGGAAAACATTCCTTAAAATCTCCTGGATTGCCTGTACCTCCCCTCCACACATGCCAGAGAAGAGTTCCTGGCATCAGCTGATGCAGGAGCTGAACCATGAATAACCAGGTTTCGCTCAGAGTAATTCCATTAGGGCCTGAAATGACTGGGTGAAACATGAGCAGGGCAAACCATGGAGAGTCCCAGCAGCTGGGCTCCATGACATCACTGGCAGGAATCAAAGGGAACAAGCCTCTAAGTTATGCAGAAAAAACCCTGGGTTTGTTTGTCTGCTTACACAAGTGCAGTTTGCTTTCCGAGTGACAAAAAAAAATAATAAAAGGAAGAAAAAAAGAAAAAAAGCTTTGAAAAATTTGGTCCTGGTATTTTGCTCTTTTAGGTAAATCGTTCTGCATTTATCAAAGCTGACAAGAAATAAAATGCTTGAAATCCTTTCTGTTTGCTGTGCATGGAGAGGAATTATTGCAGAAGCAATAGTACCACATGCTGCCAACAAAAATACAGTAGTGCACAAGCTAAAAAGTTATGAAAAAAGGGGGGGTGCAGTGGTTAACATCTATATTATTGCTGCTTTCATTTGTTTGCATGTCTTGACCTTATTGGAGAGCTTATCAGGAGCTAGTTCCACACAGACATCATGTTTACTGTCAAGGGATATCAAATAAATGACAAATAACTGCTTTTGGAGTTCAAAGAGCAGAAAAATAACACAAGCCAGGATATTTACTGCCTCATGTTTAACTCACTCGCTTGTGTCTTACTCCAAGACATGCTTGAATGTTTTAGCCATGGCCCAGAAGACAAATCAGAAATCAAGGGAGGATTATGGACAGACAAACCTTTTCTAGTTCCTCCGTGCTCAGTAGTGTGGGTATCACAGGAGATTGTTTCAAGGCAGAACACTCAACTACTTAACAAAAAATAATTTCCTAAATAAGGCCATTCCTTACCCTGGAGGACTAAAAAGCCATTTTTGATGGATTCCTTTTTTCATAAAAGATAGAAAAGAAGAGCTGTGAAGTCAGAGAGGTGGGATGGGATTCATGCAGCTGGAGCCATCACCTGAGCTCCCCCTTCATCATTAAAAAGAGAACAGCACCTCCAGGAACAACCAAATCATCTCCTTGTTGTAACCAAAATGCACCTCAGAAAGGTGGCATGAGCACTTCCAGGAGAGGTGAGTTCCCTCTGCATTATGCATAATCCAGACAACTGCAGTAGATTTTTTGTTGTTGTTGTTAAAAACTAGAAGAAATTACTGCTGCCTTCACTGTCACACAGAGAAGCTGCTCCCACAGTGGTCCTTTTTCACAATTTCTGGCTGTCCGTCCCCACGTTGCTCTCCAGCCTGCCCAGCCTCGTGTCCCTGGTTTCTGTTTCCTGCTTTGGTTCCTGCCTCACACTGGGCCACCCTTATTCCAGTTTACAGGACTTCAGCAAACTCCAACACGTTATCATAAAAAATTGTCCACTGTAAAGATTTGCTCATAAAAAACCCAGCTCTGTTCACAAATAAATTAAGAATGTGATTAAATCCCAGTGAAAGCACTGGAACATAAGCATGTGCTGAAAGCCTTTCCTGAACAGGGGCCTATCACCTCCCTCTTCCTAAAACCTATTTTGGTTGAGCTCATATTTCTTGTTGGCAAGAACTTAAAAACAAAATGAAGGAAAAAACTTTTCCCATAAAAGTTGAGCTTAATAGACCACTCCAGCATCCTTAATTGCCATATTTTTGTGTATTGATGCAAATAATTATTAATGGACCATTCTAAGAAAGAGGCTATATTTCATATCAAAAATACATCAGAAAATGAGTTAGCACTGTTGTACACCATAATGCTTTGCAAAGTTAATCAACCTAGATAGTTGGAATGTGGAAGAATGTTTTGTTTCCAAGTGGAAAATTATTACAATATCCAGGGGGTTGTTGTCTTGCCAGCTGCCTTTTAATCAATTCTTTTTTTATATGGAATGAAGGCCATGAAACATCTGAAAACTGCAAGCAACCTCTTCACTCAAAAGGAAAAAAAGGAAAAAAAAAACAACAAAAAACCCCAAAAGCCAAGGAATTTTTTTTTTAAGTGGGTGAAGGAATCCACTGATGTAATAAATATATCCATGTATTCCAAGTATAACTTGGAGCCAGTCTAGTTATAAACTCCTTAAGATCAAGGTTCATCATAAAACTGGGCCCTACCTTTATTTTTGTAATACTAGCGGTTGCCACCAGAATTCCTGAACCCCTTCTTCACGCCATCTGGAATGCATACATGAGCAAGTTTATGATGAAAAATATACTGTGCACTAGAGCTGGGCTCTTTCAGGGTAAAAGCAACTACAAAGGCAATAATGTGCAGGGATTGTACATTTATTTTATTACAAGAGCCAATGTGTTCTTTTCCTTTTGGTCTAACCAGGATGGAGAAAGATTATAGAAGTAAACTTTGCAAATGGATATGGTGGTAGGAGTTCAGGTTTGTTCTGTGCTTGCTGGAAATGAAAAGGACACACCTAATATCTTTATCTACTTAACCCTGTCACTGTTTAATTCATTATATAAAATTTCAGTCTGGGTCAGCAGTTATGTCCAAGGTTGGCCTGTGGCAGGTTTTATGTCATATGTCACTCTTATACCTAGGAATTCATCACTTCCATTACAGTAATATTGGAACACCAGGTAGCAAAATTCCCTTTGGTGACTTCCCTGTTGCTGTTGAAAAGTGCTAAACTCTTAAAAGTCACCTTAAAAGTTTCCTCACAAATGCCACAACCCAACTCCTAATCTCTGTGCATTTACATTGTTTGTGTTGTTTTATTCTGTGTCATTTTTTAGGGGGATATTTTGTTTTGCTGTGGGGTTTTTAGCAACAATAGTATGAGAACTACCTTTTTTCCTTTTCCTCTTTCAGATTCTCAGCCTGATTTTACTAACTCTTGCTAAGATCAAAATGAATAAAGTAAAATCAAACCTAAATTTCAGGTTAGGGTCCCAATTTAGAAAAGTCCTTATGTGCTCTACAGAAAGAGGATGTGCCATTTTTATTAAGTCAGTGTCCAGACATCATGTGTGGTTCTGCCCCTTGAATGGAGGCAAGGTGAATCAGTCATGTGTTTTATATGAGGTACAGGTCTGAGCACTTTCTTGAGCAGTGATGGAGTTAAGCCCATGCTGAAGTCCTGGCTTAGGGCTGTTGAAGGCCACCTTCCCCTCCTTCAGCTCAAAGAGATAATCTAGGCACAAATGAGCCTTTGCAGCAGGAACATCCCCTTTATCATTTCCTAGACCAGTGCACAAGTATCATCTTTCTGACTTAGTGAAATAGAGGAGGGACATTCTCCATCTGCAGGGCCAGATCCTTCAAAGAAAGGCTCTTGTAACAGCACAAGAATGCTGTGAGCTTCTCAGATAGAAGCACTCACCAGATAAGAGCACAGACACTCAGCTGCCTGTGCACCCTCCCCTCTCCCAGCAGAGCCATCTCTGTCTCTCTCTCAAGGCTCATTCAAGACTCTCCCCATGCTATGGTCTGGCACCAGGGAGGTGAAACCAGTGACACCACAAATGTGTGCTGCACACAGGGGATCCACTCCTTCCTTTGCTCTTCTCTCATTTCTGGCCACCACAGATTTCTTATTCAGAGTTCCCTGCTACGAATCTGGCACAAACATTTCATAAACCTGAATCACATGACAAAATGAATTCTGAAAATGCCTCAGAGGCCACCAGGCCAGGTTGGCTCCTGACATCCCCAAAGCTCCTAGCACACCTGATGCCTCAGGTTTTAGCTTTTATGTTTTTCAGGTTCTGTACTGCTTTAGTGTGTGGGTCTGAGCTTCATATTAGGGGACGGTGAGCTCTCTTCACAGAGTAGGGTGACAAAACAATTCATTCTCCAGCTGGGGACCAAGGACAAATGATCCAAATCTCAGGCCCAAGAGCATAAACAATGTGGGCTGAAGAGAGAAAAAGAAGAAGGATGGGACTGCATGGGCTAGAGGTGTAATTGGACGATTAACTGCAATATGCCAATGGACCAAAACTTTAAAAAGTGTGAGACCTCATGACCAGTCGTCCATTTTGTGACTATTTTGGGTTCATGTTGGATGTAGCCCTGGCTGGGCTCTTGTGCTGCCCAAGGTGGATCCATTGAGCCCTCCTAACAAATCCCTACTTTATTCTTTGGCTCCATCTAATCCCTGTTCTAGGTCAACCTTCTCGAGGCATCACACCCACGGCTCTGAATGCCCAGCAGCTCCTGTTGAAGCCAGCCCAGCTCCTGGCTGCTCTGCACAGGAAACCTTTCCCAACAGCAGCCCTGTTTGCAGCAGTAACTGCCAAAGCTGGGTCCAGGCCAGGCACAAAAAGCCCAGCTCACCAGATGAATTCCCACAAAGCACAAGTGACGCTATTCAGGATCTCACAGGCGGTAGGTCAGGGAATAAGGTGTTAGGACTCCTAAAGTTTAGCAGGAGGGAGCTGCTTGTCCCCTGGCCATAGGCTGCCTGCAGTACTGCAGGGCTAATTGCTGCACATTCCTCAGCCATGATGTCACTGGATGCTAACTCTTTTGCTCCTGTGGATGGAGGGAACTTGTGGTGTGTCTCTGAGACACCCAAAAATACATGTGCTGACCCTTTAAAAAAAAAATCTTTTACCATATACCTAGCAGAGCCAAACTAAATGAAGCTGAGGTCTCTGTCCAGCATTTGGAAGCCAGTTAAAATAGGAAATCAGTGTTTCTCTAAATACACAGAGTATATTACCTTAGTCATAAAATTGGGGACTTTCAAATCTAATTTGTTCAGCACTAGTGCTGTTGAAGGCTGGGAAGTGTTCCAGAGGAAATCACCTCCACGCAAACAGAGATTAGCAGCTCCCCATTGCAGACATATGGAAATGATTGCCTATAATCTCCGGTAATTGTGGCTGTATTACATTCAAATCCTGTTTTCAATTTTCTTAAACTTCTAGACTGATTGTGTTATTAAATCATGCTGGCTGATGTGTTTAATAAGGACCTATTAAATGTTTATAAAATTAGGGAAATAAATACGGGCTTTTAGTCAGATTGTGTGATGGATCTGGCAACCTATTGTTAAAAGTCGTGCTGGTAAAAATGTGTCTAAAAAAATTACACGTAAAGGCTCCCTTTAAACTAAGAAACCCAGTATTCAATGCAGATCATATCCAAAATGATCTTTGCAGATGTTTAGAGGGAAAAGAGGAGCCAAATTAGAAAGATCTCACTGAGCTGCGGGAAGAAGCACTCCCTGCCCAGGGTGAGGGATGCTGGGCTCAGGCTGTGCCAGGAGGGCACAGAGCCAGCCCACGAGTGGCCAGGGTGGTTCCTGGGTACCTGGATGGCTGCAGGAGCAGCACTGGGGCTGTTGGAGCTGTGTGGCACCAGCTGAGGCCGTGCTCTGCCCTCATCACCTCAGAGTGCCCAGCCCTGAGATGGATGGGCTAGAGCCTCCCATGGCCCCACTCTCCCTCCTCTGCCACAAACAGTCCCCTAAAATCACTAAAGAGCTCCAAGGGACCCTGACAAAAATTGAGCACGGCAGAAATTACTTTTTTAAAATCCAGGGATGTTTGTGTGACACAGAAAAGGGCTAAAGGATCACTCCGTGCCTCCTCCTCCTTCCCCTTTCCTACAACATGCACAAAGCCTTTTTCTCACAATTAATCATCAATAATATCTCCTTGCAAGCCCAATGCTGCTTTTTGGAGGCAACACTCAGTTTTTAAGAGCTACCTCTGGGTTTTCTTCATCCCCAGCTCCCTTTTACAATAGCTCTCACCTGGCTGTGGACATGCACACATTTAGCTTGCTTTAACCACTGTACACATGCTAAAGTAATTTTGTGCTCTGTCTTAAGGGCAAACATGAACCTGTTTTCTCCCGCAAATTAATCTTTTATTTTATTCTTTTTGAAGGGAGGGGGATGAAGAGTAAGGGGGATTATAAATTAATTAATTATTGAGTTTTTCAGCATAAAATGCACCGCATCATTATCTTTGCATAAACACACCATCTTTTAAAAAATATAACTAGCCCATAACATTGCAGTTACAGAATATGATCAAGTAATGAGGAACTTGCATGGTTCACATTAGAGACTTTGAAAGGTTTGAAGAGAATTGGATATAAGGTTAATATTTGGCAGAGCCTTGTAAATAGCCTGATTGTTATTTTATATTGGCTGAAGTATAAAAATCTGTGTTGCGTGCCAGCAAAAGCCGAGTGGTGTGGCCAGGTAGTTACATGGCTCTGTTGTTCGCCTGCTTCACGTAGGAATGTTCTTGTTCTCAGTAGGTTATTTTTTGTGTGTCTGCTTATACTCAGCTAAAATAGAGCAAGGACCCAGCACGGCAATTATTTTTACTAAATTTTGTTGGTCTGCCCTCAGGGGACCTTCTCCCAGTTTAATTGTTGGAGGGATTGTTGCCTTCTGGGATTTTATTTCAAAATGGTCTTGTTAGAATTTGCTTTCTTAAAAGAGTAAGGGCTTTTATTTTATAAAATTTAATCCCTTTCTTCAATGCACATAAAAAATGCATAAAACGGTGTATCCTGAAATTAATAGAGGTGTTTCTTGTTGCACAGATTTCTAAATTATTTGTCTAAAGATATGCTTAGAATTGATTATATTACAGGGGTATAAATCTTATGCCCACTCCCCCCATGCGGGAGGTTTGGAAGTGAATTCAAGAAACCCAACTACATTTTATAAGTTAAGACAAACATGGGAGAGATCATTTGTCTCTAGCTGTACATGAAATAGCTTATAATAGTTGTAGCTGAGTACATGAAGTATATGTGAGAACTGCTTTGATATAAAGCCCAGCATCGGCCTCCAAAGATATTGCATTTATGCCTCTGACAAGATTCACCCATAAATAATAATAGGAGAAAAAAAATCCAAATTTATAAGCTGCTATTTCTGGGTTTATTTTTAATGGGACTGAATATTTGTCCCACTTCTCCAGCAGGCACTACATTAAGCAGAGCGTGGGCAATCTGGTTGGAATCAACTGAAAGAAAATAAATTCTGAAATGTCCCCTTGCTCAGCCATGACTGGTCAGAGGCATGGGACAAGCTCCACATGAGGACAAAATACCCTCCTGCCACATCATACAAAGGAACTGAGGAGCCACAAAATCCATTTTTGCTGGTTTTAGATTAGTTGCAATATTTGTTTGTTTGGAGGGAAGCTGTCCCTTTTCTCAAACATATGGTTCTTCCCCCATTGCCTTAAATTATATTTACAGGCTATGAAACCTTTGTGGACTAAACCTCAGCTCGTGTGAATTGGCATCCTATGCTGAAAAAGCAGTGCTGGGGTCTCACTCAGCCTCTCTGTGACAGTCTACCTGCTAATTTCTTTTGGAAAAAAGAGTGGATGAGGTCAGACTGTGCTCCCCTGCTTCCTCCTTCTCAGCTGCTTGTTGCAGTTAACCCAGCATCTGTAATTAATCTGATAGTCACCGCCTCCTTCATCCCCCCTCTCTCCTCTGCACCCTTGGGGAGGCTTGGAAGTGAAGCAAAGCCAGCTAAGCACACACATGCAGGTAGCTAAGCTCACCCTGGATGTCAAAGCACTGTTTTCCACCCAAAATAAAAACAGTGTGTGGATTGAAACTCTGAAAGGTAAACAAGGCCCTTGAGCCTCTAAAAGTAAACTTATCAATTAGTGCATTAGAAAGGGCTGCATGTCTGTTGTCAGCCCTAATATTAACAGCGTAGCTCACATACTGGGCTCATTCATGAATTAATTGTGAAGCAGGCTTGGAACCACTAGCCCAAACCTTAAAAATCCTCCAGCTCAGGATGGAAAGCACAAACATCTGCCCTGCTGGCTCCACGCTCTGCGAGCCCTCGCAGCGTTTGCAGGGAGTTTGGGAGGCCTCACACAGCAGTCCACATCACAGAGCCACCACACGTAATGCAACATAATTTTTGCCAATTAGTTGTCTCTCTTCAGGAAAAGCCTGAGGCGGATGCAGCAGACACATCCCTAGAGAGCCTGGTCCGTCTAGGTAGGCTCGAGATCACTGGCAGATCAGTGAGACTCTGTGTGTGTGTGTATAAAAAGCAGGAATGGGGAGAGCTCACAATACAGCCAGTCTTCAATATTCCCAGCTCTTGCACAAGGAAAAAAATTCAGAAATTCTCATTTTTTATGCAGGATAAACAAAACTCAAAAAGCAGCCGTTTAAAAATTTCTTCTTATTTGACACCAAAAGTGGAACAGAACCAATCAGAGCATGTAAAGTTGAAAAAAAAATAAAACCCCCAATTTTCCCCCACAAAATAGAAAAGTACTCCGTTCAGCACTTTCACAAGCTCCTCATTGTTGCTGCTGTCAGAGCATGTTCTGAGTTGGGGTTATGGTGTGACTTTTTTGTACCATGGGCATGGCAGCCAGGCTGGCTGAGGGCAGGAGGCTGGGGACAGCCCTTGGGACAGCAGCACCCTCAGTGTGGGCACCTTCACCCTGCCACACACTTGGGCACCCAAGGCAAACTGCTCCCCATCCTCTGCCAGCTCTTGTGTCTGCAAGAAAAGGCTGGACAACCCCCAGGGGATTTTTAGGTTCCAACAGTGAACATCCACTTGAATTCTTTGAATGTGAAAACACCACTCGACCATCATTCAATCAATGTCACTTTCTGTTCCTTGTAGACCATTTCTGGTTTTTGCCCCAAATCTATCTTTGGATTCTTTACCCTCTGAAACTGCACAGGAGACTCTCATCCCACAATAAGCAGCAAAGTCAGCAGCAATATATCCTGAAATTATAAGTTAATGGCAATGTTTCCACAAGATTTGAACAACTGGATTATTCTGCTGGGACTGGAAAAGTCTTCTCTTGGCTCGGTGCTGCAGTGCTACCCCCTGCCTACCCTTGCACGTGGTTCCTATTAGGCAAGTCAGAGGAGTGGGGAGAAGGAGGGAACAAGTGAAACAAGATGATCCATGGAGATCCCAACCAACAGATACTGGCCTGGCTCCTGTGGAAGCTCCCCTGATTTCAAAGAGAAAGAAGTTCTGGTAGATGGAAAGAACTGAGGCATGATGGATTCAGATGGAGCTCCACGGAGCTGCCACTTAAGGAGGTCCTGGGGGACCACAAGACATCCTCAAACAGGGAGTCCCTGGGAATAACGTCTGGAGTCTGTGCCTGAGCAAAAACCTGGCAGTTCATGCAGAAAGAACAACTAAATGGGAAGAAGAACAACACTCCCTTGGCAGGAGAAGTTGTGAAAGAGGCTTGTTTTCAGACTGGCTGACAACGCATGCACAGAGGGAAAAATCTGGGGTTTAAGTCAATGCACTGGGCAGAATCAAGGCTGGGGACAAGATGGGGAATGTGTGTGAGTGTGGGAAGCAGTGGTGTTTGGCATGGATGTCAATTTGCTCAGGCTGTTTGGGGATGGTATGTAGCACTTTATTGCTTTGGCTAAGCTGTTCTATTGCACAAGTGACAGCTAAAGGCTCTGAAAGAAAGGGGAAGAATGGAAAAGTGAAAGGTGGGGAAGTTTCAAGTTTTATGTCAGAGCAATGTCAAGCTGGAGAAGAGAGAGGGATGATGTAATAGGTGGGGGAGAGAGGGAGAAAAAGAGGTTAATGGGGAACAGTAAAATTTCAAATGCAGTATTTTATTACAGTATTGAAACTGATGCTTACAGTTTAACAATAGGGCTGGCATGGAATAGCTTAGTGGTGTGAGCCAGCAGTGCCAGGAGGATTTATGATTTTTCTTTATTAATTTTAATATTGCAGAAAGAAAGCCTCAGTCTTGTTTGGGTTGACAAGCCTCAAGCCTGGTAAATTGGAGTATGCTTGGAAGTGCTGGCCACTGGAACTCTGCCTGGGCTCACTGCTCCAGGGGAGGGAGCCAGGGCTGTTGGGTATTTAATGGAGTCAGTTCTTTCCTTTAGAAGCAACAGAGGACAAGTGGCAGAGAAAGCAGAAGCAGAGCTACCTGTGGTCAGCCATTGACTCCTGGGGAAGAGACTCCCACTGGAGGTGGCTCTGCAAGCAGGGAACCTTCTCCAGGCTGCCCCCAGCCCATCTGCAAATGACAGAGATGCTGCCAGAAAAGCCTTGTGAGCCCAGACAGGGTGGAGCTGGGCTCTTTATGAATCTGGTTTGTGGCCCAGAGCACTGTACAATAATAAGCAGCTTGTGTGGTCATGGGAGGCTTTTCTGAGTCTCAGACACAGAGATTGAAATTGTTTCCTGTGCTGATGGTCAGCTCTGGGTCTGTCAGTCCCACATATATGCCCAGACCCCAGGGATGCTCCATGCCAGGGTGGCTGTGAACAGGGCTGCAGGACAGGAGGGAACACTGAGCAGGGAGAGAGGGAGAAGCCCAAAGAGGAGGGAAGGTGATCAGTGTGTTGGGAGCATGGGCTTGAAAACAGGCTCAGAAGGTTCCTGCATATTTAGATTATTGTACGAGGCAAAAGAGAACGGGAGGGGAATCTTGGACTGAACATTTTCATCATTTTTGAGTCCTAGTAAAGTCTCCAGGCATCATCCCACTGGCTCAGCCAGTAAATGCCTTGCACCCCCAGACAGACCCCCACAACAAAGTACTGACAGCCCCTTTCTGCTGCATGCATGGCAAGGGAGACCACTGTAAGCAGTAGATACTTTAAGTAAGCAGAGATTAATTGAACAAAGCACTTGGGACATTAAGTTAAAATGAAAAGAAAAATTAAGAATTATACTTGTGAAATCCAAAAAAAGTATCACTATTTATGTCCTATTGCACAGCAGAAGGCACAAAGATGTATGCATTTCTTTTTCAGTGGGAAGAGTGTTTGCCAACATTTTCATGATCCAAAGGAGGCAAAGCACAAGGCTGCTCTCTCCTTGCCCTGCTCTTGCAGGGATGGCACAACCCTGAGGTTAAATTCCAGCTGGTTACCCTGTCCCCTAAATAACCAACTCTTGAATGCAACAAGACAACAGGGGAAATCTTTAGCTGCCTCTGCTGCATCCTGGTTTTGATCTGTTTATAACTTAAAAAATAGACAAGTAAATGAAAACGTAAGTTTCGTGCCATCACAACCATTGTTTCTAGGAGGAGCAAGGGAGGTTTTGGTTCGGTGGAGTGGCAGACAAATGACCTGAGGCAATGTGGTTGGTGAAAAGGAGGCAAATAGAACAGCCAGGAGAGATGTGTGGGACCTGGGCCATCTTCCAGAGATGGCAGGGGAAGTTTCCCTGAGCCTCTGGTACAGGAGCATCCATGCACAAGGTATACAGAGAGGCAGATACAGCCTGTGAGGGCAGGCAGGGATATGGCTGTGAAAAGCTGTGCCTGCTTGCCATTAACAAAGCATTTCCCAGATGCTCACTGGAAATTTAAATTCCCTAAGTTTTAAATTTTATCTTTGCTGAGCCAGCTGTTACCTTCCTCACAGATCTGCACACACACAGGGAGAGAGAGTGGCTCCTGCATTCCCAGCCCCTCACAGGAGATGCTGGAGCCTTTTACCAGCGATGGCTAAAAGCCTGGAGCTCCTGCTCTCAACCAGACTCAGCTCCTTGCCCCTTGTACATCCTGCCCTGAACAAAGAACCTCCTTGGGATGGCTTTGACTCCCTCAGGATGCCAACCAAGGGGTACACATGAAACTCTGACCTCCGTGCTGGTCCTGGTGACACAAGCCATGACCCCTGCCCATCTCACACCTGAGGCTGGGCGCCAAGATCCAGGACTAGGGGGTGTCTGGCAGCCCCAGGACCCCTCCTGTGCCATGAGCAGTGCTGTTCCTTCCCCACCAGCATGGCAGCGAGAGGTGACGCTCTGCAGAGCAGCTTGCCATTCTCCAGTTTCCCTTAGTGACCAAGCTACATATGTTCAGAAAACTGAATTTATGTCGGCGGCTTGTTGTTCCCAGCCAGAAGATTCGGTCTGATTTGTATATAGCTCTGCATAAATTCCTCGTTAACCTTTACAACCATCTGGAGCGGGAGTTGCTCCTCGCGCTGTGGCAGCGGCAGCGACCGAAACCGCCGGCTTTACGAGGCTGTGCCAGGCACTGCCGGAGCTGCAGGAGGAGGGCAAGGGCAAAAAGCACCTCTGTGGGGTCCCCACACAGCCCAGCCTGAAGGGAATCACAGCCCTGAGAGATACCTTCCCCAGAGGCACAGCACAAACCCTCTCCCTTCTGCCTCCCCGTTTAAGAACAGGCAGCTGCTTAATGCGAGGCTGCTCAGCCTCCGACGGCAGCCACGCGCTTAATGCTTCAATTTCCACATTTTATTTTATATGTAATTTAAAGCCCATGGTGCCTTAATTGTAAAATAGGCCTTATTAAAATAATAGCTTGAGAAGCAGTGGGGTACCCTGCGCAGCGGATTGAAGCCTTCTATCTTAACTGCTGTTTACAAAGATTTAAAAGGGAGGTACAACCAAAATAGAGCTGTAGAGATGTTTCCAATGTGAGCGATGGACCAAAGACCACTGGATAATTAAGCCTCTCTCCTTTTCCTTCCCCTCACCCACCATGCTATTGCTCTCTCTCTTTAGGTACCCAGAGCCATCCTTGGCTGCATTTATGATTGATGATGCAGTGCAGATACTTCGGTACCAGTAAGCAGCGTGGGGTTTTGATTAATGATGTTGGTGGCACTCCCAGAAGACCAATGGCAAATAATATTGTTATCCAAAAACAACTAACATAAATAGGAAAACAGCAGGTTCCTAGGAGTTTGGAGAAGTCATTCTAGTCTAAAATCAACCTTCTGCTGTCCAAACCCTCCTTTCTAGAGACAACTCTGAGAGATGGAGGGCACGATCACAAAACTCCCTACATTTTGTCCCATGCAAGGGACAACCTCAGTCCCAGTGTAAGTTAGGGGTCCCTCAGGACTGCTTTGATTTATGTCATGCTTCAGGTCTCTCAGGTAACGAATGAGCAGGATGTGACCAACCACTTTGTCACATCTGATCTTTGTGGAGGTCAGGATCCTGGCCTCAGCATCCTCAGGCAGGATGCTCTGCCCTGGGTACCCCCAGCCAGCCCTGCCCAAACCAACTCTGCAGCTGAAGGAGCAGTGGGGCCATGGGGTCACTTGCAACATCACAGTCACCAGTGTACAATCTGCCCCCTGAGTCTGTCACTAGAGTTCCATTTTGTCCTTAGCTCTGTGTGCTCCAGGCTCACTGGGACTTGGGAAGGTTTTCTCCCACCTCCAGTCTGTGTTGGACCCACATTCTCCCCAGTCTGCAAGGCTTGGCAGGGTTTTGTTGCCTGCTCAAAGGGCATGTGCATTCTTCCCATCAGCCTTCAGTGGCACACCTCCCTCCCTCTCTGAAGGATGAAACAGGAGGCTCAGAGCCCCGGGGTTTGCATGCTGTGGCTTCTGAAGCCTGTCTTGCTGCCAGCAGGAGCAGTCAGTGCTCACACTGCAGAGCTGGGTGACTGCACTTCTGTGCTCACAGCAGCCCTACTGACAGTTCTCCTGGTGATGAAAAGCCCTTAAAAAACAAACCAAAACCAAACAAAAACCAGCTGCAGCTCTGTGGATGTACTTCAGCAACATCAGCAGACTAATCCTAGGAAGGAGCAGTTGCTGCCTGGGATTAAAGGTCCCCTAGGCTCAAGGACTTTTGGGCATCCTCACCACTATGGCCATTCCTGAAGTACCAAGGCAGAGCTGGTGGGATCAGGCTGCCCTGATCCGTGCCCTGTGCACATCCCTGTGCTGTCTCCGCTGGAGAGGGCAGGGATCCTGCTCATCCCCTGGCTCAGGGCACTGCCTGCAGCCCCCTGGCACTGCTGTGAGGGAGTTCAGGCACTCCCTGTGCTGGAGCTGGGGGTGGCAGCATCCCAAAGAGCACAAACCCTGCTGGGCTGCTGTCCCTGCTGTGAGCACACCCCAGCAGCAGCACTGTGCTCCCAAAGCCCTGGAGAAGATGGCAGGGGTTCCCATATAGCCTGGGCTGTTTACAGCACACTCCAGAAAAAAACAGGAGCAGGGCCAGCCCTCAGTCTGCCAAAAAAGCCCCATCTGGGGCACCAAGCACTGCCAGGAGCTCTCACCAGGCACAGGCAGCTCCATTACAACTGCTTGCTCTGTGGCAGAACAGGGGTTGGGGGATCTTTTGGCGCTTGCCAAAGGTGCAAATCTGGGGATGGAGGGCACAGAGAGGCACATTAACAGCATGACATCCCAATGGCAGTGTGTGATTTTGGGTGCTGGGATCACACAGGGCTCCACAGCCTCCTCTCTCCACCTGCATGCTGCCCACAAAACCCATTCCCAAGGGCCACTTCCAGCTTTCCAAACCCATCAGCAGATTCACACAGCTGGTATTTAAAAATAAAATAAAAATAATAAAAAAACTCCACTGTAGAAACAGTTACTTTTTTTTTTTTTCATCTTTTAACAGTAACATTTCCCCTCCCAGCACTCACACTGGCTGGAGGCCCATGGCTGGATTATTTAGTCTGACTCCTGAAGCAGGAACAGATTTACAATTCAAATTCTCATGAAACGGCAGGGCTAGAAACTTCACCAAACTTTATATTATTGGAAAGAAGAGATTCCCAGAAAGGGTCTGAGCTAACTGCCTTTAAAGCTGTGATATCCTTACTGTATAAAGAAGCTCTTTTAGGTGTGTTTAAAATGCATTAGTGCTTTCCTTCACCCTCTGTCAACCCTGACAGAGACCTAAGTCTACACAACTTTTAAGGAGAGATTTTAAGAACACACAGAGTAATTTTTAAAATATAGTAAAAAAGTAATTTTTCTTTTTTGGTAATAAAACATGGGATGCATACATAGTATATGCTCAAAACAATAGGCAAAGCCTCATCTTTTGCAGGGGTTGCAGATCAGACCCAAAAATTAATCATGAGGTACTTCAGGCTCCCACCATTTCCAACCAGCAGCCACCTACAGCAAGAGGAGCTGAAGTTTAACATCAGAAGCCCGCAAATGTAGACCTACCTGTTATTTACTAAATAACCTACTGTTATTGACTATGCATATTTATATATATTGTTAAACAGTGAATATATAAGCCAGGCAAGGGTCTTAGCAAAGGTTTGAAAAAGTAATTTCTTTCTTAGAATATAACGTGACATTTATAGAAAGTTAAACATTTTTCCAAATATATTTGACCTTATTAAAAATTTCTATTTTAGTGAATGTTTCAGATTTTATTAATATTTTTATCATCCTTATATCCCAATTCACTAATGAACCCTAAATTGGATTAGGCAATTCTAAAAGGGGAAAACATGGGAAAATATAACAGGAACAGCAAATGAGTCCATTCTGAACTCTGCAAACTGAGAGCAGATTCTCATTTTTATCATCTTCCATTAAATGACTCTTTTGGGGTAAAGGAGGAGAAGAATGACTTTTCTTTGACCTTCCCTGGCCAACTTTTACTGTAAAACAATATAGCATCACTGCACTGTACCTGGGATCCAAAACAAGTGTGTCTGCCTTGCAATATCTCTGCAGGAATTATCAGTAATTCTATATGTTCCACTTTCAGATGGTTCTAATCAATCTTTTAGTATCTTACATGTCTGCCTATTAAGCTCGAGATGATCGCTTGGACTCTGAACTCTCTCTTTCTTTGTAAAATCATCTTGAGTAATATTAAATCATGTTGTTGGAGCCCTGGAATTTCTGGGTTTCATCAACATTTGCCCTCATTTTTCACATGGCAAAGTTAAGGAAATATCTGGTAACATTTTAATTCCACGTTATTCAATGTGGCTTGTATAGGTGTGGTGCAATCAAGTCCTACATAGGAAAGGCTGATTTGAAGTCCTGGCAGAGCCATTAGCTGATTCCCCAAAGATACGGATATAAATTTCTCCTAGGCACATCTGCCCTGTCTGCTTTTAATTTTGAAACACCAGCTTCAATTTAGAAACCATACTGCAAGCTCTCCCTTTTGTGAACAAGAATGACATAATTTGCTGAGCAAAGACCCAAAGCCAAGCGTTTTTTGTCTTGAGTAATCAGTGAGTAGTAACCGAGAGGCAAATGTTCCTGCCCTAATTCCCTGCCTTCACAGGTTATTGCACTGTGTGGATCAGGGCTGAGTGCTGGGGCTGGGCATCCCCCTCCTCCCCAGAGCTGCAGAGATCACCTCCTCTCGCATTCTTGATCAGCTTCCCTGCAGCAACAGCAGCAGCACATCACATGGAAAAGTAATATTAGGAAAGTATTTAATGTATTTATAGCTGTCTTTTAATGACATTTACCAGCTGGAAAGGAGGAGGCCTGCCAGCACCAGTGATCAATCAGCTTTGAGGAACTCCAGCAAGTGCTCTCAAGACCACCAGAAAGCCTTCCTCCAGCCCTGGCTCCACCTTCTCCCTTCTGGCTGCAGATCCTTGGGGCAACTCAGGCTGACACTGTGTTTGCCTGGCCCTTATCACAGCAGGACCTTGAATTTAGCCCAGGGCTGAGGCTGCTGCAGAGTACAAATAAATAGTGCTGATTCTTAGATCACAGTGCAGAAATTTCTGTTCTACATCAACCATGGGTTGTGTACCGCATGGGAGCCATTAGGAACACCCCACAGTAAATTCAGTGTGCCAATCAGTTGTTCCAGAGGACAAAAGGAGACTGCTGAAGGCTGTGCTTGGCCAATGTTTGCAAGAGACCTTTGGATCTCCCCTTACAGCAAAATGCCATCGCACAGAAGTTCTGGCTGTTGCAGGAGGAGTTACCTGCACTTGGAAAATTGCAACGATCAACCCATATGGAAAAGATCATGATTGAAAAGTCCAAGTAAAGCAATTTTCTCCTTCCCAAAAGATGTGGATATAAATAGAACAGTGCCTGAAAATGAGCAGGCAGAAATGAAATACAAATGCAAACAGAGAGCAAGTCTTTTGGAGCAGATAAAGGTTTTACTGTGTCTGTCCCCACACAGAGTGTCCCACACCCATCAGCAACACCAATTCTTCTCTACCATGCTGCCCCTGCTCTCGTGACACTGAGTGAGGCTGGGCATAGGCACTCTGTGCAAAAAGGGTGAGCCATTATTCTGCTGGGTTCAGGCTGGCCTGAAGAGCCATAATTGAGCAGAAGTGCACGTCCCTGTGACTGCATTATCCGAGCCCACACTGCTGATCCTGAGCATCCTCACACTCCTGGGGAGAGCCCCAGGGGACACACTCCAGAGCTGCTCTCTGAGCGTCATGCCAACCTTTTGTTTTAACATCAAGGGGTCTTCAGCCATCTTATCTGTTACTCTAATTGCTCTGACAAGCTGTGGAGGTACACGTCATTTAATGAGTAAACCTATAAAATAATCATTTGCTGTCTGTGCGCTGGATGCTCAGAATCTGCTGAAATTTCATGGTGGGGGAAGCTCCACTGGGCTTGAAGAATTACTTTTTTACTTCCCTCTTTTGCTCTGAAAGGGAAATTTACAGCCACTGTAGGAGTTCATGTCTCCCAAACTTCATTTCTATCCCTCTTTCTCCCAGTACAAATCATATCTAAAACACTGTGCTTGTTTGTTCTTATTATGATTTGAAATTCTGAGCCTAATTTCTTTCTTTTGATATCTGAATTGAAAATCAGGTAGGAAATAAAGATTTGCTAATGCTCACCATTTACAAAAGTGGTAATGACAGTGAGAAGGCAGAGGACTGCTTCATCAGCTCTCTGTACAAATATTTAACAACACTACAATGAAACAGAACCAACCCAAAACCCAATCAAAGTCCACTTCCCTCCCTACTCTGGAAATAGATGCATAAATCCTTAGGAAGGCTGATTTTCTTTGAATGAACTGGCAGTGCAGTAAAACTGTTGCCTTCTCACAAAGCTTTGCCTGTGGACAATTTCCTGATGGATTTCCAGAGCCCTCCATTAGGGTTCTTTTGCAGAATACTTGGACAATGCCTGTAGATAAAAGAAGCTGAAGTATATTTTCCTAGATAGTGGCATAAAGATATCAAACAGCAGCTTTGGAATAAGGTTACAAGTTTTGTGCAAAAAGAGCTACAGAAAGAAAACAACAAGACTGAGTGGAAAGTTTAATGTCTTAATATAAGCGAGGAGAGCTGGAAGTGTGGGGTATTGCAGCAAATGTCACTTCAGCTTTAGAATTCAGCACATGTTCCAGAGAAGAAAAGAGGCTTCTGGAGAGAGTGAATGTCAACAAAACTTTGGGGGTCAAGTATTTTCCTTCTTCTTTAATTCAGACTAATAAACTTTCATAAGCATCAAAGCACTTCCACCACTGGTGCTCTTACCTTCTGTAAGGGAATCTGTAACCCGTGGTTTACAAACAAAACCCCATCAGGGCTTAAGGAGTCCTAGAGAAACAGCAAGATTAATTTCTCTGAGCTGCTGGAGCAATTGCAGAAGAAGCTTAAATGATGAATATGTAGAGATGCCAATGTGGGTAACGAGAGCAGCTACAAATGGCATTATGCAAGGACTGTCATTTTCCCTGTGTTTGTACAGTGCCTACAACCAGGGGACCTGACCCAGCTGACTTCCTCTAGAAACTGCTGCAATCCAAATAACAAATAAAAATAATGGGATTAAATCTGAATACGTGATCCAAGGCATCCTGCCGCAGGGCAAACACAACCCACCAGCTGCCAGAGGGGAAGGTAGGGAGGAAGAAATTTTCCCCACAGGCAGGTCATCCCATGGCTGCTGTCCCTGAGGTTTCTTGGATCCTTCTCTGAAATGTCTTGTCTTGTACTCCTCACTGTGAGAGACAGGTTACTGAACTAGACGGACAAGCAATCTGATCCACCATGGCAATTCCTATGATCCCATAGAGAGCCTATGAATAATTCAGATTTTCTGCAAAAAATCCCCCACACTTCATGAAAGTTAACTGGTGTCTCCAAGAGAAAAGCTCATATAACATCTTTATAACTGAGTCATCATCACTATTTATGTGTGTGTTTGACAGTTTATGGGTGCCTCCCTGTTAAAACTAGATGTAATTAAAATTACAATTTGTCTTTAATAGATTGAGATGTCACAAAGGCCTGGTCACAAAAAGCCTTAACCAGACTCTTTGATGGGTCAGCAGTAAAAAAGAACCCTGACTTTTGGTGAACTTGCATGAAATGTTAATTATTTCAGTCTCAGTCTTAGAGGATGTCCTCATCCTTGCAAAAGATGCTCAGGGCTACTCCAGGCTGCAGAGGCAGCAAGAAGAATCAAATAGGGAAGGACTGGGGGGATATCTGTTCATTTGGGAGCTTTTCCTCTGGGACTTCAGTTTGATCTGAGAAAAAGCTTCTGGAAGCATCCCTGAGCCTGATCTAGTGGCCTGTCCACACTGGGCAAGAGAGACTCCCAGGTGTCTGGTATTCCAGAGCACTCCTGGCTTACCCTAATAACAATAATGGGTTTATCGTAAGGTCAGACTTCTCTCACAGTCCCCTCTTCCCTTTGCGTCCCCACACATTCATGGAGAGAGGGAGCTGCTCAGTGCTTCTTGCCCTCCTCTGTGACCTGTTCCATGACAGTTGCTCACATGAACAAGATCTTATTAAAACATCCAGAAAATTATGGGGGGATTTTTTTACCTCCAAACACAGAAATCTGTCTTCTGAGAAACAAAATCTTGAAACATTCAAAAAGTTTGGAGCTTCTACTGGAAGGAAGTAGTGGCACTCGAGCACTTCTGAAAATGTGTCTCAAGGTCACACTTCTGAGCTACTTTCAGACAACTGTGTCCAATATGTAATTCCAATCTCCGAAGTAAAATAGTGGTGAACATTGTAATGATTTAATGGCAGTAGTTGGTAAGGAGCAAGCTAAGTACCTCTTGAGAAGCAATAAGTGAAGTATGAGAATTAACTGGATGAAAATGCACAAGAAAATGCAGAAAGATAAACATTAAGTGTTTCATGGCCTTAAGGAATGAGCACCTGCAAAGCAGGAATCTGGTCCATATAAAAGGATACCTTGTAAAGACAAATATTTGCCCACAATATACACATTTCTATGCAGACACAGGATTGTTTGCACATACAGACTCTATTTCTTTACTTGCAAGGAGCTGAAATTTGATATAAAGTCAGAATGTCTATGAAGAGAATAAGAAAAGCTTGTAAAGGCATTTAATGGAAAATGCCTATGTTGGAATAAAGTAATTGGTCCCTGCAGAGTATTACAGGCTAGGGCAAAATCTTAGATAGTGACAAAGGAGAAAGAACGGATACATGTGAATATTCCCCATTTTCTCAAGTACAGCAAGTCTCAGTCCGGGCAGAAGCAGCTGAGCTGGTGCAAAGAGTTCTTGCCTCTTCTTACAAGCAGGGAACAAACTGAGACTCAGAAATTTTAAAGGACTAAACTTTCCTCCTGCATTCAGAGGAGAGCAGGTGGGGATCTCATTGCAGGTCAATGGGAATTTCACAGTGGCCCCAGGGGTGCTGCAGGAGTTCATATTATGGTCCTGTATCTTTGAGGATGTACTGTAAAATAACACTTCACCCTCACTGTGGCAGCCCCTCCAGAGCATTTCTCTCACTGTTTTACATCACCAAGCTTTACCTCAATGAGGCTGTTGGATATTTATTGCCATTTTCCTTCTTCAAGCCTGAAGAATCTGGCTTTCTTTTCCTCAAGATATTGTCATTGACTTCAGAAGAATTGGAATCAAGCTGCTTTACCCAAAGCTCTCAAATCTATGTGGGCACCCACAAACTGCAAGAGGAAAAAACACCTTGTAAATGAGGGACCTCAGAGGAAGGGAGGGTGGCTTACACCCAGGGATGACCTTGGAGAGTCTGTGCCTGCCTGGGTGTGCAACACATCAGTAGCACATATTCAAGACAGATGAAGAGCTTAGGAAGTTCAGAAACATGGATTCAGATGTGTCAGCTAGAGCGTGTAAAAACAGCTGCTTAAAAATAATGTTTGGGGTTTGCCTTTCTGCAGTGACAGGAAAGGAATTCAGTGTCAAAGTAGCCACATGTGCTGCCTTGCTCCAAAGCACACTGTGCTCTGATCCTTAATTCTTATGATGCCTCCTTGAACTGCAAACCATCCATACACATCTCTCCACACTGCCCACAATAACACATGGATTTACTGAGATAATGGCCCTGCCTTTTGGGCCGCCCTGCTTAGAACACCCTGAAAGTCCTCAGGATAAATCCAACTGACAAACTGAAATCCTAGTGTGAAAAATGCTTGTGTTATTTGTAATACTGTTCAGCCACCCAATACTGATGTGCTGATCTGAAACACAGCCCTCAGTAACCATCACAAACTTCTGCAGTCCAGAGAGTGCAGCTTAGGCTGTTTCTGCTGCCTGGACTGCAAGCTCCTTGTGGATGCATCTTCTGTTGGTGCTTTTGAGTGACTGAACATACTGTCAGCACTTAAATAATATATCCATATCATCACCATATAAAAAAATACAGCCAAAAATCTGTTCACGTAGAGATTTTGCTTTAATTGTCACTTGGATGCTCCTAATCACTTTCTCTGCAGCCGAGAATAAAGCTGAACCTTCCTTTCAGCTCTGTGCCTCTGTTTCCCTGTCTTTGAGTGTGCACCTACTTGGAGTCCTCACTCAGCAGAGAAAAGCTGGCTCTGATACCTGGGGCTTCCAAAATTGGGCTCTTTTCAGGTAGAATCTTGTTAAAATCATCAATAAATCAGTTGCAGCTCAAAGTGCAGTTGGGGAACAGTGACTTTTTGGAAGCTGAAGACCTTGGAGGGGTTGCTACAGTGCAGTTACTGAAAAGCAATGTGAGCCAACAGAACAAAAGGCTTGTGAGCAACTCAGTCCAATTGGATTCAAATTTGATATATAGGGATGGAAAGTAGTCTCAGGCAGACTGTTAAATTGCTAGCTAAGAAAAGATAAATAATATTCTTTGACTCTAGTTCATGTAAAGACTGTAAGTTACAGGTGTTCTGATCTTCCTACTTTCACAACTTGGTTCAATATTTAGCATATGCTGGTAGCATTTTTTTTCCTAAGTCAATGGACTAAATCAACTGTTTTCTATGTAACATCACAGGCTGGAATGGAGGAGCTTGCTGCAGTATTCCAGGCTAGACAGTTACTTTTGTCTCTTTCCCTGTTTCTTGCTTAAGAAAACAGTAAAAAAAAAGGAAGAGTGGGGAAAAAAGAACTATACGAAAGAAAAAAAAAAGTAGATAAATGGAAAAGGAAATCTTAATAAGGTTCTTTTTTCCCTCTTTTCCTATTTTTTGGAGGCTGCTGTATTAAATTAAAGTCATACATAGGTTTCAAAGAAAATCGTATGTCGGTGGAATGGTGAGCCCACCTGACAACGCATGCTAACAGAATTGTAAATGTAAAGGGTAATGCTTGTCACTTCCTGACAGCTCTAAATGGCCTTTTAGTTCAGTACGCAGAGCTGTCATAAAAAAACATAAAAATGCATATGCAGACAGCTGAAACTGCAATGCACATCATTATCTGCAAATGGTATAAGTATCCTGAACAAAGGGCCTTCCAGTTTAAGGACAAGCATAAGACATTTTTCTGCCTCTAGCCTTAAAACAAAGTGCTGTCAAGAAAACAAGATTCTCAGTGCCAGAACTGAGGATTTTCTGTCAATCAGCAAGGTGCTACATTTGTACATATTTTTCTGACCCCAAATATGAGAAGAGCATCCTTAACAGATGTGTATTTAACTTCTGGCAGATACATCTGTTTCTTCTGGGTTTCTTATTTTTTATATCATTTTTTTTTCTCCCCCTCAAACACACTGCTGAGCAGAACGTTTTTGTTGTGTACTTATTAGTTCCTTCTATCCTGGCTTTTCCTCCTTGCTTGTTTAAATCATGGTGGTTTCACCATTAGTGTGCCAAGATGTTGGAGAACTTTAAGGATTAATGTTAACCCAGTAAGGGAACCTCCCAAAAAAAGCTTCAAATCCATTCAACGACCACTGTGCTGCTCTGGTGATGGTTTAAAATTTTTCAAAGTTGCAAATTCTTCTCCAGGACAGTTTTAAAACACTCAGAAGGGCAATGAGTGCTTAGCAAAGCCATTATTGTCCCCAGGGAGCATGAAGAATCAGCCTGTCCCTGCAGCACTCCACCAAGTGTTAGTGAAAATAGGACCCCCAGGGCAGTGTGAGCACAGTGGCTGCTCACTGACCACTTGAGGCAGGTCTAGGCAGCCCCCAGCACTCCTGTTTTCCCACATGTGCTGACATTTCTGCTCAGGACACCTCTCCAAATAAAGGCTGGGCACTGCAGATTAGTTGATTTGATTCAAAGCTCAGGAAGAAAAGCAACTTATTATCCAGGCTCTGCTCTAAGGGCAAGAACAAGAGCTCCCACCCCATGTATTAGAGTTCTCCCCAGGAATGCATAAGAGAGCAGCTGGATTCCTTCCTGTTTGGGTTTTTTTTTTTTTTCCTTCCTGAACCTCTCATCCAAATCTCATCCTGACTGACAGCACTCACAAGAATCCACTGCAGCAATCCATGAGCACATAGTGACAGAGCAAGGGGGAATGGCTTCAAACAGAAAGAGCGTGAGTTCAGACCAGATATGATGACCAAATTCTTCCCTGTGAGAGTGGGGAGGCCCTGGCACAGGTTGCCCTGAGAAGCTGTGGCTGCCCCATCCCTGTAAGTGTCTGAGGACAGATGAGGCTTGGAGCAACCTGGGATGGTGGAAGTTGTCCCTGCCTGTGAGTAGGAGCTTGGAACAAGATCATCTCCAAGATTCCCTCCAAGCCAGGCCATTCCATGATTCTGTGATTCTGCCACTGAGACCTTCACTAATGGCCAACCCATCCCCTCCCAGCAAATCACCTGCACAAATATTCCTTCACCAGCACAGCCAGTAAAGCAAAGGTGGAACATAGAAAACCACCAAGCACTAGAACAACAAACCTCAGTTTTCCCTAGACATCCAAAGACGTCTCTCTTACTTCGGTCCCAGTTTCACTTGTACTCACATGCAGATACCACTGCACTCATTAAATTGTATAAAATCCCTTTTTTTCTGTGGATTGGTGCCTCCACCAGATTTTCAGCTTCTCCTGCTTCTCTCCCAGCCCTGGGCTCAGGCAGCATTTTAGGATCTGTGCAAACAGCAAATAGAGTCTTCTGGCCCTGAACAGCCCAGGATCTGGTGTGCACAACACATCTTCGATCTATTTCCTCAGTACCTTGAATTAGCCACCAAATATCTCATTCCAGTGTTATCTGCTTGCAGCATAAACTATGGGAATATGAATCAAAGATATCTGGGGTTTCAGAATTTCTGAGATTATGGAGGCAAAATTTCTCAGTCCACAAGAAAAGTAAGGGAATAAATGTCACATAGGAAAATTTCCTATTCATCTCGTGGTCTATATTTACAAAGTGCTGTGTTTGAATCAGTAAATTTTCCAGCATGAAATTGCCCTGAACAGTTGCTTAATGGGATCTTAATTTTCCTTTAATTAATCACCTTTAGAATTTCTAGCTGTTTCTCCATTAAAATCCACATTTATCATATGTGTAATCTTCATTCCTTTCTTCCAAAATTGCCCAAAGAAACCATCAAAGGCTAAGGCTGCAACCCTAAAAATTTATTTCCTTTGTATCTGCAGTAAGATGATAGGGGAATGCACAGTCATCTTGGGAAAATACAGGTTTTGGCAGAGATTTTAAAAGAGATCTAGTTTCTGTCTGCCTCTGCCTTCATGGTGCTGCTTGAGACATCTGAAGACATCTAAATCTGAAGCTTGGTTCCTGTCTCAGTAACTGATTCTAATCCAAGCTCAAGAAAAATTATATCTTAATACTCACTCAACAGCCTTGCTTCCAAAGCTGCCTCGACAGATGCCTAAATAACTGAACACAACTCTGCAGCACATCCTCCCCAGAGTCTCAGTTTGCACATGTGCCTTTAAACCAAAAAAAAAAAAGAAAAAAAATCCTTGCAGACTATGTGTAAAAGCCCCATCTGGTGATGCCCAACACAACAGTATGTTTGCACCTAATTACAGTACACTTAAAAAATACACTGTGCATTATTGACACAAAAGCACAGAGATAAACCTCTGTCTGCTAATCAGTGCTGCTGGACAGAAGGAAAATGTTTCCAACCCCAGTGGAGTCAGCTGATGAACCAGACTTCTGCAGGGGTGGAGAGGAAGGGGAAGTGAAAAGCTGAAGTAAGTTTTGGGGTGGAGGTTGGCGCATTTGTGAGAGAGATGCACAACATGCCAGTTTTTCACTGCCACAAAACAAGAGCATCCCTGATTTGCCTGCACGCCTGGCCTTAGGACACGTGTCCTGTCCTGGTGGATGTCTCACCCAGCCCCTCTCTTTGAGCACAGCCTCTGTACTGCCATGTTTTAACAGAGTCACTCTCAACTGCAGCACTGAGAATCCAGGACTGCTAACAGCAGCTGAGCCACAGCAGCCAAAATGCCTCAGTGTTTCATCCACAGTGATATTGAGCTGGATTTGAACACGCATCTTCCAGACAAAAGCTTCTATATCCCATTACCATGACCTGTGCCAGCCGGGCCTCCCTCTCAATCTGTTCCCTTTAAATTTACAAGGAAAGAAATAACAAGAAAGAAGGACACTCTTTTATTACATTTTTTCAAATAAAATGTCTGTGCTTTCCCTGGATGGTACCAGCCCGATTTATACAAGGTGAATTTGACCTTCAAGAGGCAGAACATCTGGGAATGACAATTAAAGCCATCTGCACCCAAGGCAAGCAGGTTGCTCGCTATCCACTCTGTTCTGTCGCCTTCAGAACATGGAGGAGGGGGGGTAATCTCAAGACAGTCATCCCTTTTTTATTGACTGTCTCCTGTGCTTTTAGAGATGTGAAAATACAGAGCCTGACTGCGCTCCTTCCCAAGGAGGCTCACTGAGGATGCCATGAAAACTCCAGCAGTGCTGAAGATTTGGGATTTGGGTTCTGTGGGGATTGTGTTAGACAGACCCAGATTTTCTTTCATAATTATTCTGAAATTATTCATAATTGTCTGAAATAGGGTCTAGTATTTCCTCTGTGGGGCTGAGTGGCTTGTGCATTTTTTACTGACAATCCAAGACCAAGAGGAGTCAAAGATAAGGTCATTGAGCCCTCTGCTCCAGAAGGTG
Source organism: Zonotrichia albicollis (assembly GCF_047830755.1). Lineage (NCBI taxonomy): Eukaryota > Metazoa > Chordata > Aves > Passeriformes > Passerellidae > Zonotrichia > Zonotrichia albicollis. The sequence goes on from NC_133833.1 coordinate 4,188,369, forward strand.
ATGATTTAAACTCCAGCTCTATTTAAGAAGACTGAAGATGTTGAAGATATTATGAAACATTGGTAAAAATCCAAGCCACCATTTTCTGTAGGAATTTAGGGCAACTAGACATTTCTGTAGGAATTTAGGGCAACTAGACATTTCCTAGAGCTTGTGAATGGTTGCTGCAATAAGGTAACTCCCTTAACTCATTTTTGAGAGTTTACTGTTAAATCAGGTGCTGTTGGAGACCATGATGCTGATTATCCCGGTCCCACTTTTCCCCTGTGCTCCTCTGATCCATTTAATTGCCTGAAGTTTCACACTTCAGCTCTTTAGGACAGGAGGATTTTGTAATTGGAGCAGGATTTTGGTGCTTGGCTGGAGATGCTAAAACAGTGCAGGTAACAGAAGAAACTGAGGCACTACCTATGTCCTGCAGATACCTGTACAGAAGGATCACATTCACTTTTGGGCAGGCAGTTAATGACTCATTTGGATAACCAGATCTGTTTGTAATTTCAAAAGCAGAAGGAAAATATAGAAACAGAAGATGGGAACAAAACCAACTCACTCAGAACTGTATTTTTTTTTCCCAGTGGCATTTGGAATGTTATTCTTTTCATTTTCTCTTTGTATATTTTTTCAGCCCATTTAAGAGCTCCCTGTGTGCCACCTATCGGTCTGACCCATGCTCAGCCCTTCTCCAGACAAAAACAGAGGTGGGAGAGTCATGCAGGGCCAGAGGAAGGGAGGTGGGAGGCCAGAGACCCATCCAGAAAACAAGGATAGGGAAAGGAAGGGGATTTTTCTAGGCAGGTTCAAGCCAACTGCAGCCCAAAAAGCCATCACACCCTCTGCCTCAAACCATGGGTGTGACTCAAATAAACCAGCAACATGAAATTACACCAGCAGAAAGACAGCTCAGAAAATATTCTGCACCATGGATGACATATTCAAGTATGGTGCCTTTGGAGATTTAACCCTGCTTTCTTTGAGTGAGAAACCAGACACTTGGAGAATTAACCGAGATTATATTGACAGGCCTTGGTTCCACAACAATTCCCTTTGTATGTGCCCCATAAACATCTTTCTTTCCAGTGTCAGTCACACATTCGTTTTCTACCACAATAATTCTTTGCTAAGATCCCTTTCCCATAATAGAAAGAGGGAGAAAAAAAAATTGAGTGACACCTCAAACAATATTTGATAGTCTAACAACAATTTCTAACTTCAAAGACTATCTACATAAAAGTTGAAGACTTTTGCTACAAAAACCAAACCATTGGGAAATCATTTTCCATCTGACATCAATTCCCCAGCCACTAGAATGAAGGCTTTAACTAAAAGTATAACTTTTACTAGAGGTTCTTTAACATTTTAATCTATGCTGTGAGAAAGTATGTACAGACAGGTTATATTGTGCCAGAATCCAAGAATGGGGTGTAAGAGGGAGAACCCCACAAGGAAAAGAGGGCTGGTCTTTGTGGCCAGCTGAAAACCACACCCAGACTGAGTTACACAGGTTTAACAGGCTAGGGAGTATTTGATTAGCCCCAAATCTTTTTGGACAAAGAGCTACAAGAGGTGCAACCAAGAGCACTCCTAACCCCCAAAATTGCTGTCCTAAAGGAAGGGAAGGGAATGAATTTTTCAGAGTTGAATCATTACAGCAAATCACTCCTAATGTACTGAACCACTGGAGGAATCAATGGATGCAAGTCTACAAATCATGTCTTTGAGACTCAGTGCTAGCAGACAAAGATCTGTAGGGTTTGATGGTGGGGCATTTTCCTTTCCCAGGAACACAGCCTAAACCTCTCAAAGTCTTCTGTAACAGTCTTCTCTTTTTCTTTTTTTTTTTTTTAAGCCCTGCTTTCATTTCCAGCTGAAGAGAAGATTGCATGTCTAAGACATCAAGTTGTGACCTTGCAGTGAATTAAATGGGTGAGCATGTTAAAAGGCTTGTAAATGTATCTGGACCTTTTTTTTCCTCACCATCTGTTTCATACTTGATATCTTGATAGATAGTTCAGCTTATTACCCACCACTAACGTCATCTCTCTGCTGAAGCCTTGTTATTTGAAATATGGGGTCTCTCCTTTGTGTAGCAGTGACTAAGAACATTGGAACCCACTTAAATTTGTTTTAAATGCATTAAATTGGTAACATGCAGTGTTGCTGCATACCAGTTTCTAAGTTACATAGTAAAAGTTTGCACGATTTAACCAATTTAATGTATGAACCAGGTACTCTGTATGGCTCAGAGCAGTCAGGTTTTCCAGTGAAACATTTGCCTGGTAGCTCACATTGTGCAGAGGTATGCAGATGCTTTTGCCAGGAGAAAGTGAAATAATTGATGCAGCTGAAAATGACCTTGATCTAAAAGTCATTACCTCATTCCCTGAAATATCTGAAAATACAATGACAGAAGCAAGGGCCTGAGTGACTGCTGTGACTTTTACTCAGTCCTGAGTACCAGTGTGACATGGGTACATGCCAAAAATAAATCATTTTCCTGGAACACACAGCAGTAAGAAGTTGGGGTCATGTTTTCAAGCTGGCTTTTTTGCTTTTTCTTTTTGTGTCTGTTGGTTGTGTCTCTGCAGACTTTACATGACGTCTTCCTGTCTGCCTACATCTATTTTATGGATTAATGGTACCTGTAACTGCTCAGCTGAAAGGTAAAATGATGGCAAGGGTGATGAAACCACATGCTCTATGACATAGGAGGGTGACTCATGGGGTCAGGAATGAATTCTTGCCTTTCACCACTGGCAGAGCCTTAGTTTGCTACCAAAGCAGGGTACAAGGTGAGCAGTGTGACCACACACACCTGGAGATGCACAGAACTCCTTAAGGTCCGCCAGGTTCATCAGCTTTCCAGGGAAAAGGGCAGATCTCCCCTGGGCTGATTAAACCACACCACAGCAGGGCTCTGGGCTGCCTTGAGACAGCTCACCCCAAGACCAGCAGAGGCAAATAAAACCTTTTTGATTATCAGATTTTAATCTGGGTTGCCAAGGTCACTTGTACGTGTGGGAGAAGCACTGGAGGGAGGGGCTGGCAGAACCAGACTCCCTCCCACAGGAATTGGCCACCCTGCTAAAGGGACAAGTGATTTCTGCAACCTCTGCTCTTCCCTAACACACCAAGAAAGGTGTCTTGTGCCTTAATAGTGTTACAAATCCATTGTTTCACACCCAAAATGTGGGATCATGGTCATGCCTACAAACCACACTGTCCAAAGGACTTCCTGCACTTTCTCTTTGAATTGGAACATGCACAGAGAAGCTGGGAATACACTGGCTCAAAGAAGAGAGGGAAGGCATTTAAAACAAAGTGAACTGAAAGTTGTGCAACAGACATAACTGCAACCAAACATCACCTACCTAGTGTTAGATTTGATTCATGCTGAAAAATGTCACACCAAGAGGATCTGATGCTGTGACAGGCAAACCGCCATCAAAGGGGGGGCTTCAGAAGGAGATGGTGACTTGGGGGGACCAAAAGTCACAGTGATGACTTTGCCATGGAAAGGAGCTTCAGCAGCACTGCAAGAACCAGGCCTAAAGCCAGGCCACTGCTTGTGCAGTAAACACAAGTGCTGTGGTCTTAAGGAGTGGAAGCTGGGAAGCTCCAGGGGTTTTGGTGGACTTTCACCACCTGCAAGACAGCCCATGGCTCTGGGAAGCAGCATGGTCTCTGCACATCATGGCCTGGGCTTTTCATCTCTGAGCTTTTCATGTCTTTCCTGTCTGGGATCTGTCAGGGTTAACGCCAAGAAGGAAAATATCTGCAACAGCAGAAATGTAAAGCTTTCAGAGCTCTCATTCACCACAGATACAGAAATGTATTTCCCTAAATTTAACAGTTAAATCCACATCAAGGTGTTACAAACACTTACTTGTGTTACAAAGGATGGTTGAGTGTTAGCAGAATACCTACATGCTGTACATGATATGCAGTCTAACAGGATTTCTCTTAAGCTCTGCCTGGAATCATTTTCATTTAATTTCATGTAAACAGCATCTCTGGCAGTAGCAAAAGAACCTCAACAAAGAACCAGAGGTTCTGTTTCCCAAACCAAGCACACTCCAGATCTTCCAGCTCAAATGAAGGTCTGAGCACAGATCTGGATTTACTCACAGAGTTCAATTTGGAATCCAATTTTCTAATCAATTCTTCATTGTTTAAATCAATGCTGCTGATATAATGCATCAGAAAACTGATCCGCTTGATGGGGGATTTTTAAAAGCTGTATTTTATGGCTATGTCATCACCAGGCATTTATGGATTTAAAACATTTGTGAAATAGGACTTTCTGGTAAAATCTTGTGTGGTCCATTAAACATACAATACACAGCAGAGGAAATACTTGATTATGCTTACACACTTATCTGTGTTTCTCATAATATCCCAATAAGCAGAGCTTTGCCACATGGTTATCAGTTCCTGAGACGGCTTCTGAAGTTTGCACTTTTACTGTTCTGCCTCACAGCTGACAAGTTACCTGTGACTGCCTTAGCTCAGAGCCAGTCCCTGCAGATAATTTGTATTTTCCTGTGACATTCCCATTAAAGCAAATTTCCCAGGAACCCCATTCAACTGCCTTAAGCAGCCTGCATGTAGGCAGGCCTTTGCAGCACTCCCATATGTATACTGTTTCCTTGTATACAAAGCACATGTGGAATCTGTAAGCATAACAAATGGGATCATTAACTGAAAAATTAATTACGCTCACACAAATCGTGTGAATTTGCACTATTAGTTCTACTAGAACTCAGCACAGTGCCTACATAATTGAATACTTCTCTTGAAATCTCAGTGTGGGAATCCAACACTGAGCTGGCAGCACCAAAAGTGTCATTTTTCTAAGGATATGTATAAAAAGTGAGGCTGTCCAAAGTACATGTATGAAGTGATAGATGCTCCTGTACTCTGCTGCATTACAAAGCACAGCTCCTCAGTGTAAGCCATTGTACCAAAAAAACATTCCACAGGGCATCAACTGCAACTTGTACAGCTTAATATAAAAAACACCATGTAAGAGATAAGAAAGAAAAATAACATTAGCACGAAAAGATATAAATATCTCCATTTCAGTGAAGACAGACTCCTGACATTTTCTTCCCAGGCTCTCCCAGCCATTGACTCATGGAGTGGCCATTTACATTCCTTTGAATCAAAGTTCAGAATTTTTACCTGCCTGATGAGTTGAACGACACAAAGGGGCTGTGCCTTGAAGTGTGGGAATAAAAATAAAAACTTAGTTCATCTAATGCAGTTCCATAGGAGTGCAAGGAATCCCTCCTTCAAAAAGATTAATAAACCCATCAAACAGCCAGTACAGCACAAAACTCGAACCTCCAGCACCAAAAAGTCCAGAATCTTAGCTCAGCATAAGCAAGGAGCAGGAGACAGCCCAGACTACTGGAAGTGTTCCGCACTGTACACCGGTTTTTATTGCCATTTACACAAATTCAAATATATGCAACATTATCTAGGATTAAATGTATATCACACTTTCTTTAGACAACATATTCCACTCAAAGAACTTTAATAGAACATTAACAAAACGCCTTTTCTCAACATCCCTCATAGACAGACACACAGAAGCACAGAGAGGAAAGCATATAGCAATTTAGAACAAGAAACAAATATAAATAACAGGCATGAAAGAAGGAAACAAGATTCCAGCTTTCAAAGTACAATTCATTCTAACACAATCACTGGCAAAAGCGGGGAAAATATTAATTTCTACATTCTCAAAATAAAATATTGACTTTAAAATAATGTTCTGGTTTCTCTTTTCTTACAGTTTTCCCCATAGAATGACAAATGTAAGAAAATCTACCCACACCAAAATAATGTTTGGCTGAGCTCTATTTTTGGTGCAAATATTTCTCTGTTGAGACAGCTCACTCATCTCCTCATAGGAGTCTTGGAAGCATTTTCTGGCTTCGCTACAATTTCACTGTGTCAGTAAATCACATAACATGCACACCACAAATTAACATCTGAAAAATTGGGAAAGTCATTCCTATTTAAAAAATTTGTTGTGAAGCTCAGTTTAACCACTAATTATTCTGTTTCAAGTTACTGGAATTAAAGATGTTTACAGCTACACATGATCTTTGTAATCAGTAGTAGCTCAGAACTGCACACAAGTAATGATCTCAAGGAGCTGAGTCCAATCTGAGCTGAGCAAAGTGAGTGCAGCAGGGAGAAAGTTCCAGCAGATTCCCATGGGAATGAAGATTTTTGCGTGCAGAAGAAAGGAAATCCAAATCCTCATTTGCCCTCACTCCATAACAAACCCCACCCAGGTTCCACCTCTGCCAAAGCACACCCTGCCTGTATCATGCAACCATCCAGTAAAAGATTATACCACAACTCTGACAATGCAAACACAGACAGAAGTTTAAGATTATTATTGGAATTACCTGGATTTACTGACACTGATGAGTTTAAATCCTCGGGGGATAGGTTGTATCATTAACAGGGAAGGTGAGGAAGATAAAACAGAGGCAATTACTCAATACTTCATAATAACCTGAACTACAATTCCCTGAAGCACCTGTGTTTGCCTGGCATAACTCATAGGTCAGCTCTTGAGATGGAAGATGCACATATTTATTTGTGCTCTCCTCACAAAACTCTGCATTCCTGGGGGTGAGTGGAAGGAAGCAGTCACTGGTCAGCCCTGAGCACCAGCAGTGCTGATGCAGAGAGTCCCCAGACAAGTCAGGGCGTCCATTGCACACCCAGAGTCTCATTCAGCAATGGGAAATCCACCCAGAGTCCCTCTGTCAACTCCAAATGAGTTCAGCTTCCTGATATGAACAGAAAACCAGTCAGGAGAAGTCATTGGAGACCTAAGATATGTAATCAATCTCAGAGACTTCTCTCTAGGTTGCCACTATGATTAACAAACAGGGATAAACTCATCTTTCTGTGAGCAGTTTAGAGCAGGGGTTGTGCTGAGGCACTCTGAATTGTCTTCTTGAAGAGCTTTTTTCCACAGGGATAAGTCTCCTGACAGGTACCATAACCTGGGATCTTCTTCAGGAAAAAGATAATAATAAAATAAACCTAAATTCACTTAATTTTCATGCTCAAGAGCCTGAGGTATGTGTGGAACAGAGAGGGTTGAGGAGCAGCCTTGTGATGACTGCAGGGTCCTTACCAAGCCCAGCTGGCATAATCTTCAAGGAGGAAAAAAAGGCTTTTTCCCTTTTGTGCCCAGACATGTGCAGGTCCTGGCATCTCTGCAGGCTCATGATAGAAGATCTATCTTATTCATGCTGCAAAAGATCTGGAACCTGACACTTCTCTTGGGCACTCAGTCCTAACTGGCAGGATTTGCTTCTGACACTCTCCTTTCAAGATAAGTGTCAGCAGGTGATGAACTCTGTCTTCTTTCACTCCTGCAGCTTCAGAGCCTGGATCTCAGTTTCTGCAGAATTTATGAATGGTAAATGTCAAGCCCTTTGTTTTTTTCAGAGCTGTAGCTCTGGTGTCAGGAAAATAAAGGGAAGATGAACAATACTCTTCTTTCCTCCATCCTTTATTTTGCAAATTCTTACACGGGAGAAATAGAGCCATATTTATTGATGTACAGTAAGCACAAATAAATAATTTGCAGCAAGGAAGGCTCCAACGTGTCATTGTGGCATCCTGCTGGCTTTGTCTGCTGGGCTGGATGCATTGGTGCACCTGGCAGCTGCATGTGTGATGTTGCAACCACAAACCTTCCAGGGCTTAATGGCATTAGGTAACTATTGCTAAGTTTTACAATGATTTTAGTAATTTGGTTAATTAGTTCCACCTCATGAGGCAAAGGTCTCATAATGGCACTTTGCAGGATGTTCATTAGCTGAGCAGATTGCTTTTTCAGGTCAGGGCATCTCTAGCAAGGGCTCTGTGGTCACAGCATAAGGATTATGGCAATGGAAGTAATGATGAAAATAGGACTCTAAACCTGCCCTCTCAGTGAACTAAGAGCTCACACTGGTCTAACAAGACTGGACAAAGCTGAGATTTAGAACAGTCTCGACTAAAGCAAAGCAAATTATTCTGCAGGAACTGTTTAGCCCTTGTGCCCATTTCTGAATCACTCACATCTTGTTCTGCAGACTGACCCTGATAACAACTTAATGCAAACATATTTCAACAAGAGTGACCTGTGAACCATCTCCTTTGTCAGCTCTGCCTTTGATTACCCCTCACACAGTCCCAGTTAAGAACACTCAGCTCCACACACACACCTACTACTCAATTATTTCAATATCTAGGGTGAAACCCAAACCTGATCATCACAGGATTTCAACAGAGCAGAAGCACATCCTTAACACTTGTCTGATTCTGGATCACCTCATTACTGAACCTATACTGGACAGATTTTTCCTTGCCCAGTGAATTTCTCACACTGTGAATGACAGCACAGGAGCACCCAGTGAGCCAGAGCCACATCTCACACCTCTCTGGGGGTCTCCTGTGGACCGGCCAGGGCAAAGTGGCCCAAAACCCCAACCCTTTCTCTCCTCACCCCACAACACCTCTTCTGTTCTCTCAGCAGCTATGAAGCAGACACAAAAACACCCCATTTCATGGAAGAACAAGAAAGGAACAGAAATATGGTCAGATCACTTATTTTTCTAAGGCAACAATTCTACTGGCAATCTACTGCTGCCCTAAGAAGCTGCCACGTGGTTTAAAAGGAAGTTGCTCGCAAAATTACTGAGAGGCTGAAGACCTCAAAACTGATCACAGCCACCATGGCTTGTGCACCTTCCTGGAGACAATCAGACCCCACCGTCCCTGAACCAGGGCATCATGAGAATGGAAATAATATCCCTTTTCCAAGCTCTCCTTAAGAGCCCCTCCTAATAGAGAGTGATTCCTCAGGAAGCACTGTACCTACTATGCACATGTTAATACCAGCTTAGGTTTCATTATGACTAATGTCATTATAGTGGATTCCAAATGAATTATTCATGATTGGCTTCTTCTTTTAATGCCTTTGGCATTTGACATGTTTTCCACATTGCCTAGAAAATGTCTGTGGTAGGAAAATGCTCATAGGTGTCCTTGGCAGCTGGAGACTAAAGATGTAACTGTTGTGCTTTATATCCAATGAGGGGAGCTCAACATTTATTTTCAGGAGAGAGTCTTTAGCTCCCCACAATTGGGCTGCTTAAAGTACCAATAGAAAATACTCTGGATGAGGGTGATACACCTATCTGGGTTCTCCAAGGGAGGAACATGGTGTTATTTAGAAATAAAAGCAAACATCATCTTCATTACTCTACCTCACAAGTACTGCCAGAGAAAATGTCTAAGGCTCCCTAAAAACATCAGAAAAATTCAGAAAATTCAATACTCCTTGAAGTCACTTCCTTTCTCTCTACCTGAGACTGGGATTTCTAAAGCAAAGGAAAGGATCTCACAATGCCCCATCTTTCTTCAGCCCACGATTAAGTTTTCTAAGTAAGGAAACCCTTGGAGGGAGATGTGCTGTTGAAGTTAGTGGGACCTGAATTTAGTTAAAACCTGAAGCCATCAGAGCAAAGGAGGAACTTAGCCAGGCTGTCACCATCTTCTCCTGCTCTTACCACAGCTCACCACATTTTTCCACTTGTGGTTCTCACACACTACTGTTGGAGGCTTTTCCCAAGCAAATAAACATTTTCCAGTCTGATACACAACATCATTCAGTTTTGTCTCCCCAAAGAGTTGAGCTTAAAGGAACTAAACTCAATGTACTTGGCAAGTGGAGACACAGATTCTTATATGCCTAAAATAAGATATTTTAGACTATCCACACCTGAAAAAAAAAAAATATCTTTGTTTCTAACATGAATTAAACCCTTTGTTCCTCTCTCTGTGCTCCAGGATGTGTCATCTTGTGCTCCCCAGGGGACACAAGCACAATACTGCAAAGGTTGGAGCAGGTCATGCCAAAGGTCCATCCAACATCCTGTCTTTGGAAATGGATAGTAATAAGCATTTGAGAGAAAGCTTGTAAGAAGTGATGCAAGTATGAAATTCTCAATATCTTCTCCATTTCAAGCAATTTGTGGTTTAAGGACTTCCTGAGCCGTAGCCTACATGTGCGTCATCTCCTTTAATGGCCCTTCAGAGACTTTTGCTTCCACTCACTTGCTTGGTTGCTCCTTGAGCTGCAGATATCAACAACATCCTGTGGCAACGAGCTCCACAATTTAATTATGCATTGTGAGAAAAAGTAGATTCTGTTTGTTTACAGCCTCTTGCACAATCTTTTCATTTGGCACCGCTTAGAGTTATGAGAAATGGCTCATAACCATTTCCAACAATCATTTTTCCATATTACTGCTTATTTTAGATGGGCAATGGATAGACAATAGTGGAAAGCACTGAAATTGCAAATTGGAAACAAATGTGCAAAGATTAAACTCAGAGGGGGAAACTTACTTTGCATATATATAAATATATAAACTATTAATATTTTCATACACATTTCTTAAAGCTGTATAAATGTGAGAAAATACTGACCACATTTCTTTTGCTGTAATGTTATCTTAGGTACACACAAAAAAAGTTGCTCCAGTCTTCAATACTATTTTCATTGAAACAAATGTTGCTATAATACAAGACATTTATATTGTACAAGCAGCAGTATTGGAAATCATGCTAATTAAAGTGGAGTTTCCTTCCTAACAGTTAAAGCTTTCTCAGTTGCTTTTCCAACCAAACACCATACTGAAGTGTTCATACTATTCCCTGTAAGTACTGTGGCAATGTTATCTAAATAAAAAGGCAACAGTGAAACAGTTTTTAAGAGAGACCCACTGTATGATTACTAGCTGTTGGTGCTTGATGTAAAATATCTGACTTACAAAAGCACTTTGGCATGTTTTTGGACAAGCCTTATCAATAGCTGTAATGAGAAATGGCTAACAAAGGACTTTCTGTACAAACAGCAAATGAGATGCTTGCAGACAGAAGGGAATTTATTCTGAAGGGAAAGAATGAAGCCCAGTGTTCTCATTCACTGGCCCTTCACCTAAAGTTGTTTTATTGTTGTTCGTGTGTGTCTTAAGTACCATGAAGAACAGCATATGCTATTACAAGGATGTCCTGTTTCATCTGACTTTTGTTCCCCATAACCAAGCACCATTGTCATTATTAGATGGCAAAATTAAACCAGAGATAAAACCCTGGCATTCATTTTCTGAAAAAGTCTCTAAAAAAACCAACTTGCCACATAAGTCAGAGCTGGAGGCACAGTATTATCAGGACATGTTTAATTCCCAAAGCAGTAACACCAGTAAATGAATGCATAAGTATAAATAATTTCTTCACTTAATTGCAACAAATATAAAGATCTGATTTTCACTTTTTAGAAAGCCTGAATTAGATAGGGTTAGAAAAAGTTAAGACGGATGTCAGAGCTGGAGCAGCAATCCCTGGGGGCGAGAGCTTTTTTATCCACAGGTAGTGAGACTGAGCTCAACTCACAGTGGAAGCATGAGGCTACCCTGGGGCTCCTGTTACAGCCCCTTCCCACATCACAGCCAAGCACAGGTTCCTCCAGAAATTCACATCACATCTCAAGGAGACACAGAAGAAATAAATAATTGAGTGTTCTGATTCAAAGTGGATCAACAGCCACTGAGAGATTCCCATATTCTTCACCTGGCACTAAGGATCTGCTTTATCACAGTGGCATAAAAAATGTCCCTGCATTGGCCATTAAAGGTATCTGTGCTATTCATATCCAGCTCAGTGACTTGCCTCGGTGACACTGCAAAAGTCTTCCTGTTTTAGTCCAGGAAACCTCACACAAACCCTGCCCTCTCCCAGCCACTAAATAATCTCAGTGGTCTGCACAGAGGCAGTTGCAGGAAGAAATGAATGGCACTGTAACATTATTGAGCTGCTTCTCACTTTCATTTCTGTGGGAAAAAGAAATAAGCAAGAGCCAGCAAAGACCCTGCTAAATCCACCCTCAAAGAGAGATGTGAAACCAATTAGCAGGCTGGCCCAGCACCCGTAAAGTCACTGTCTACACCATGAAATGTTATAAAACAAAACAGAACACAAAAGAAAAAGCAAGGAAAAAAATCAAATCAATAAAGAACAGGCCATGCCAAACAATAAGCCTGCAGGTGCTTGCAAGGTGCAAATCCAATATGAATAGTGGCACTTTTAGGAAACCTGCTATGACCGAGATGAAACCGAGCAGAACAGAAATGCAGAAGCAAGTGAGGATACATTTTCAAAATATGTCAGGATTTATTCTGTTCCTAAAAGAACCAGACAGTTAATCCACCCTGTTGGCAGGTGCATGATAGTAGGTGATTCCTTGCAACAACCTCTATAACTATTCTCATTATATTATTCTCCAGATGGGGATAGCAGTAAAGGCAGCAGAGGCAGAGGATGGAGGCACCATTTGCTTTGCTTGCAATGTAACTCATCCTGCAAAAACAAGTGGCCACTCAAACAGGATTTCTTGAGTGGGGATGACACAAAGCAGCAGCTCCAGTGTCTCCATAGACACCAACACCTGCAGTGCATCTTTGGGGATTACAGGGGAGGGGGAGGTGATGGCAGGCTTTGCTGCACTTGAGAAATGACTGATTCAATTTGGAAATGAGGCAGACTGGCTCAAAGATGGAGGGTGCATTTCTCAAAGAACTTTTAATTAGGAGATCAAGGTGTTGTCTTCTAAAGAATAAACCCTTCTCTTCCCCTCAGAATCAGTTTCCTCCAAAAGTTTCTAAGGAAAAAATAAAAACCTGTTTAATGGATTAAAATATTTCATTTCTGTTTCAATCTCTTCCCAGTTAGGTCCCACAGAATACTAAGAAATTTAGGAGAGAAATTTGAAAAAAGTTTTGTTACAAATTAAGAAAATGTTCTCTGTGTGTCAATAAGTCAATTTTAACATTACTGAAATTCCTCCACCCTGTTTTACCCTGAAAATAAAGTTGAATCATTTCCAAAAGGTTTAGCAGCACTGGGAGACACATCAACAGCTGGTGGAATATGGTTTCTCCGACATTTCTCTGGCCAGCTCTCATCATCCATAGCAGGATGAGCTGGTCACATCTGCTGACCTCTTAAAGCAGTGTGGCTGCTGTGAGTAATTCTGTGTCTTCCCACACTGTCAATAATTCCTACAAAGCATCACCATCCCAAAGCCTATTGTTACCACCTTCCAGCCTGGCAGGGAGAAGTATAGAATAGGGCTGGTTTGCATTCTCAAATAAGGGAAAAGACATTGCTATGCTAAAAAGAAAAAAATTTTAAAAAGCCACCTTCCCCACTGACCCTGCAGAACACACTTTGTGCTGCTTGTTCCTGAGTGCTGGATCCCTAGAGACTGGAAAATTCATCCTTATTTATTTATTTAAATTAAAAATCCTAGCTGTGACCTTAGAGGTGTGTGTTTATTATCAGCTCCAATGCACTTGTCACAGCCTTGGCTGGAAGGGAAGCCAGGGGAGGATTTAAGAATAATAATAATAATCCAAGAAATTTCTCCATTTCAAATGTCATTGGGGTTTTTTTGTTTCTAATTAGAATATGGTTTGCCTTTTAGATTCCAAAGCTTTTGGATTAGTGGTTTTCAGCATGATGTCATTTTCCTGTCTATATGACCACAGCACAGCCTTGCTTCAAGTGTTTGGTAACAACAGAGAAAATAACCGTGGAAACCTCTGTAATTCTGCAGGATCTGAACTGGTGCCACACCATTACCAGGCAGTTCAGGAGCACGAGGGCAGGACCTCTGCAAGGAGTGTGTCTATTCCCTCTTATCCTTTCCAGAAAGTGAGTATTGGCCCAAATACAAAACCCACAAGGCTCAGCAGCTCACATGGTTACCTGCCTCAACTACCCAGTATGGTCATGTGTAAAGTGATGTGAGTTTGCCTTTAAAACAAAGCAGGCAGAAACAGAATTAGTGGACCAGATTGATTCCACTTATAGCTACAGTATATTATTCTAGAGCTAAATTCCATCCATATGTGAATTGCAACCCTTCAGAGATTAAAAGTATGGGCAATTTCTGGTTTGCCATCTCTATTTCCTCCCAAATGCATTTCTGCTCCTCTTGCAGAGCAAACAAGACCACTGGTATGTGCTATCCATGTTAGAATTAGCATGGCTAATGTTCCTGATAACCTTAACAGCATAATTAAAATTATTCAAGACAGTTCTTATTCATATTATTTAGGGAGAGTTCTCAGGTCTCACAATCTCACCTAAGAGGGTGAACACCAAAATGGGAAGAGAATGTGGTAGTGAAAAGATAACTTGGCTCAACAGCAAGATAGCAGCTGATCAACCCTTTTGTAAACTGCATTTAGACAACATGGATTTGTTTTTTCCAAGGGTTTGAGTGTTTTTGTACATCTCACTATTGATGGATTTTCTGCTTCTGTCAGCAATTGGCTTAACAGCAGTGGTTTTGGAGATGCTTGGGGTTTTATGGATATATTTCAAACAATCCTGTCAGGTAGCCTTGTGCCTTTGAATCCTCCACTGCCATATGTGCTCAATAAAAATCCAGCCTTGGTCTTCTCTGCTTATCCTGACTTTGGAGCCCCAAGGTCCTCTCTGGCATGGTCAGAGCTGCACAGAAAGAGACACCTGGGGTGGGGCCCAGATGCTGGGCATGGTTTGGGGAGTGACAACTCATCTCCCTCAGCTCCACTGAGCAGCACTCTGGACATCAGGTGAGAGAACTGGCAGGCTGGGCCAGCAGAAACACAAAAGCACCCTGCCCCTGTGCCCCCCTCCCAGAAGCCAAGGCACACACACCCTGCATGTAAGACACACCCCAAAAACCCACCTTGCTGACCCTCCCTCAAGTCTCCATGACAAACCCATTCATACTGAAATGATAATAGCTGACAGGAATCAGTTTAGTTTGGCTAAAGAGGAGGCATCCTAAGGAAAAAAATATGGTTTTGGAGGCCCACCCAAAAATGCAAAGGCTGGACTCTGTCTGAGAGCAGAACTTGGCCTCCTGTCTCTACTCCCACAAAAAATGCTTGTAAATGTTATGCTCTTTGGGCTGGATTTTTTTTTTCTTCCCTGCATTAAAAACTGAGTGAATTTAGTGCTTATAAAACCAAGAGGCTGATAGCAACTGGCTAGAACCAGATGTTAGGGAGACTGGAGCATATCAAGCGAACAGATCCTGCACATAGAAGTATTCAGAAGTATGTGGCTGCATTACTTATTCCCAGTCAGATTATCAAACAGATTGATTTCTGAGTATAAAAACATGATGCTCAAACCTCAGGCCTTGGGAAGGAAGGGAAGAGGGGGAATGTAAAGATGTCTGTATGTATTCACATCTATAGATTTAGAAAAAAGAAATATTTTCCCTCTCCTCCATCATTTGCAGCTCTGTCCCTCCCTACTGCCCCGACCAGCAGTGCACAGCAAGCCCAGCAGGGACAGATGCAATGCTCAATCACATCTCCAACCCAGCAAGGTGCTCAGCCTTTGGAGAATGAGCACCCCAGTGTGGGGACAAGATCATTTCCCAGGACATCCAGCCCCACATTCCCCTGATGTGGAGCCATATGGACTCCTTTAGCCACCAGCACTCAGGTTGCACACAAATCCAAACACTTTTAGGAAGACTTGTACCAGAAACACGTGCCCGAAGTGCCAGCATTCCTTTCAACAAGGCATGGAAGGTAACTGGTGCAATCTGCCAGTAAACCCTATGGAAACACAAGCCTGTGGAGCTGGCTCCCTTAAGGGATTTGAGCTGTTAGTTTTAATGGCTTGAATGGGAGGGTTTTTTCTAACAAAAACTGGATCAGTTTTATTGACTTAGAGTGAAATGTTTCCGTTTATAGCTTGAGATTTCTGCTAAAAGATTTAAACAACCTTAAAGGCTCCTCCTCTGCTCCCACATCTCCAGCTCTGCTCAGTGCATCCCCAGGTGACTTTATTCAAACATCGAGGCCTCCAAAAGCTCAGTTTTGGCCTTTCAGGCTCCCCCTGGTACCATCTCCTTCCTTGTTGCACAAGTTTCCAGAGCATTTAGCTATCAGCAGGCACTTGCGATGTGCTGGTGCTAATGAAGCTCTTCCAGAGCCTTTTTCCACCATGGCCTCACTGCCAGCTGGTTTCAGCTGACCATCAACCAACAGCATAAGAACCAACACAGTCTCAACTCAGCTTCTTCTTTAGACAGAGTTTTCCTTGGATTTCCATGTCACAGGCTCTGAGGCCTGAAGGAGCCATTCCATCCCTCGCTCACGATTTTGCACCCCACAGAGCCTTTACCACCCCATGGTTTGTCACCACATCCACCACCCGTGGGTCAGACAGCAACAGAAGGGACAGCAGCATCTTCACCCCAGCCAGGGCAGAGATCCAGCAGGTGAGATCCCCCTCCTTAGGGGATCCTGCCCTGCAAACCATACTGGATCCCTAAGGACATCAACCAACTTCCTCCAGAAAACAATTCCTTCCCAGCTGGACCCAGCAATCACTGCAGTCCATGTGCAATCTCAGTTTCTGCTCTACAGCAGCAGTGTCAGGCCAGCAGACACCCTCCCTGAGGGCCATCCCTCCCTCAGCTGCACACCCAGGACCATCAGTTTCATCCTTCTTTTCAGCCCACGACCACACATCACAAAGACTTCTGCTGCTCAAGGCAACCTCACCCGAGTGCAGTTGGACACACACAGCTCTCACCTTATTTATCTGCTTCCAAATTGTGGAGAGACTGAGATCTTTATGTTCTTAGTCATCTGTGCAGCACAGACTGGGATCACAGGTTGCCATTATTAGGTAGAGCCTGGGAAGAGAGGAGACAGGAAGTGAACAGAAACATTGATGGCTGTGGTGGCGGCTGCAATTTTAATCCAGTGACTCAAGCTTGGCAAACAGAAAGGCTGCAATGTATTAAACTGTGAAGAGTTTACAAGAGCTGAACATCTAAAATATAGCTCTGAGAAATTACTCCTTAAAGCAGGCAAGCAAGAGCATCAGGAACAGAACCAGGAGAATATTGTTTTCACAGGAAACACTCCGTGGGTGTGTTATAAGCTCTGTTCTTTGGCCTGTCACCACATAATTTCTGCACTTCTTGTATTTCTCTCTTTTCTCATACTCAAGCACTGTCCTGTGATACAGCAGAAGTGCATTTACAGCTAAAATTACAAAAGTGGTCCATTATGTTTTCTAAGGTAGTAAAAAGGCTGCAGTTTGTCACAGCTGTCTGGAGCCCCAAACACCTACAACTGGCAGAGCTGTGAGCCCCTTCCTTCAGCCCTGGCCCAGGCTGGATCTCTGTATGTGTGCATACAGATTAAACAAGAGGTCAGAGCATTCCTAAGCACTTATTTCAGAGCAGCTCTGCTTCGGCTGCTGCTTCTTGGCTTCCCACAGTGGCCACACCAGCTTTCCTATCTCACAGGGCAGGGGGAGTGTGGTGAGTCAGCTCTTTCCAGAGGGGGCTCTTTCCAGAGGGGAAAACTCTCAGCATGTCCAGCAGGAAAGATGCAAAAAGATGGGAGAGGGGCAGCAGAGCCTCAGGGCAGAACCAGCTTGAGAAGCCCAGGAAGACTCAGCCCTGTGTTGTTCCAAATCAACCTTTTCCCTTGGAGGCCTCCCAAATTCAGCATGTAGGCACACCATCCCCTTACCTCCTCTTCAGCTTCCCCAGGGAAGGAGGAATTTAGGGACAACAGGTAGGGATAGTCCTCATGCAGCACTCATGCTGCTCCCAAACAAAAACTAAGCTCCATCACCAAGGAGCACACATCCCTTCTGCTCTTCACAAAACTTTTATAAGCTCAAGGCTCCCAGCAAGAAAGCCCAGGCCAGGCCCTATTTCAGTTGATTATGGTAATTGTGTTTTCCCTGTGTCAGATGTGTTGAGAAGGGCACAGCTGTGGAGCGTCTCCAGCAATGGGGAGGCTCACCCAGGGTGTTGCTGGGTTGTTTCCATCTCACCAGAAACCACCAAGCAAAAGAGTCTGGAGGGAAGTTTGTATGGAGCAAAAGTGCTATGGATTTTTGGAAGCTCCATCCAGTTTACACTGGGGTCACAACCCTCCCCTTCAGAAATGGTTGCAGAAGACTCAGGTCATGGTTGAACGAGGCTCCCACCACTCAAATGTCAGAATCCATCTTTTGAAAACAGATGGAGAAAAGGCAGATCCCAGCTCACACACCCAGTGGGGTTGGGTTCAGCTGCAGGACACATGAGAGGGAAAATGACTTTCTGTAAGGTCCTTTCAACCTCAGGTGCAGCCCCACTTCTGCAGGTGAATCACCCTTAAAAGACAGGCAGGGACTTGCATTGGAGGGAGAGAATTTCAATCTACTCACTGCAAATGCTGGGCTCTGAGAAGGTCTGGGTTTAGGCTTGAAGATCAGTGTGAGTGGTATTAAATCATCCACATCAGTCTAATTAACACTACAAGGGAAGACAGAGCAGTTTTATGTTATTAACTCAGGGTAAAGAGGTTATGTCAGAGCCTGGTGGGCAAAGCTAAAGGTGGCACTGCTGATGTGGGCACAAAAGAGTTTCACTGACTCTAAGCTGCCTCAGCTCACTTAACAAAACACATTATTTTTCCCCTGTGGAGGAAATGAGGGTCTCATCTAATTCCAACAACTGAGTTGCTAGGCATGGTGCAGCTCATGTCCCCATAGCTGAGAGGAAAAATAAACAAGAAGCAGGCCTTGCAGATCAGAGGGGGCTCCTCTCTCTGTTAGGCCTGCACGAGCCTCAAGATGGAAGTCTACTCTCATTTGAGGCCTTTGGGTGCTTGTGTAGTATAAATATTTACTAATAACACAGAGAGAGTGAGAGCAGGAGAATAGTCATTTTTCTCAGTGGCTTAGGGTTAAGTACAGGGCAATGGCATCTTAAATCCAGATGTTCTCCTTTTGGGATTTGCCCACGAGGCATATTCTCATGAGATTTCCCTGGCATTTTGATTTGGATAGTAGCAAGCACTTTTAGCCCAATGATATCATGAGCAGATGACTCAAAATGCTCAAGGATTTTCTTTGTAAATTCCAGCAGTTTATTTTATGACTAATGC
This sequence comes from Zonotrichia albicollis, assembly GCF_047830755.1. NCBI lineage: Eukaryota > Metazoa > Chordata > Aves > Passeriformes > Passerellidae > Zonotrichia > Zonotrichia albicollis. The sequence goes on from NC_133833.1 coordinate 4,207,430, forward strand.
AGGGCAGAAACTTCTGCAGATTTCATCTTCCCATCCTTCTGTGTTTCTATTTTCAGTTGGTTTTAAAGGATTCTGAACTTAGCCTGCTAGCAGAAGATTTATTTAAATTTATATATTATATATAAATACAAATATTGTGTGCACATGAGGGTGTGTGGGAGCTGTTCCCAAGGTGGTGGTGAAACGACACATCCTGATGGAGGCAGAACCAATGAAGATGTTGGGGGCTGCCCCCTTGGGAGACAGGGATAAAATAAACATGGGAACATCCTTCCCATTGCAATTGCAGCAGGGCACAATATTTAATGCCATTTTACCACCTGTGCTTGGAAGAAATGTCTCAAAAGTCACCGTTTTTGCACCTTTGGCCAAACCAGCAGCAGTTTCCAGATCCTTTCTGTAAAATGCCCTGAATGTGGCAGGGGAGGGTGGAAAAGATGCCCACGACCCCCCAGCAGTGGGGAGGGTGTTTAAAACCAGGCAAACACTGGACACACTGGACAGAGAGAATAAATCCGGGAAATTCACTGGAGGTGAAGCTGGGCTGCCTTGGCCAAGGCAGTTGCACAACAGCATCAATTCAAGGCTTGCACAGGGGTGATTTTTCTCTCTGTCCAATTCACCAAGGACTTGCACGCTACTTTGGTGGATTTTCTGCACAATTACAGATTATTGCCATGGTAACAGATGCATCACATGACAACTTTGTTACCTCAGAGACAAGAAACAGCTGCTTAAAGAAACAGGCGTCCACCAGGAATGGGGATATTTATTTTCTTTTTTTTTTCTGTTGGCTTCATATTGTTTCAGAAGTCTTCTCTGGTTTTCTCATGGATGCAGCTTCCATCATTTGTATAGTTAAAAATGTTTCAGTGCATCAACTCAAAGTTTTTGTCTCCTACATCATATTTTTGCCTGTTACTAGAAATGCAGTGTGTGTGTGTGGAGAAAAAAAAATAGAGTTCCTGTAATTTTGGGAGAAACAAAATGGTTTTTTTATTCCCTCATAAGCATCTCTCTCTAATGCTGCCATTTTGTTTTTATTAAGTTAAAGATCACTGAAGCATTGCTAATATTATTATTTGAGAGAAATCCCAGATCCCTTGAAGTTAATGCTACTTTGCTTTTGGTTTGAGGGAGGCCAGAAGTTCTCTCTCAGGCCATATTCCCATATTCTGCAGAGAGTCAAGGCCCTCTCTGCCCCAGGTACCTCCAGAGCACCAGCCCCATGTACAGAGTTTAACTGGCCAGGGAAACCCAGGAGATGATAAATTCTTGTGTAGTTCAAAAATAATTCTTTACATTTTTGAAAAAAAGTTCAGAGACATCATTTATTGCTAGCTCATTTTTAGGCAATTTTAAATTAAAAGGCCAGTTTTAAAAAGCTTCATCAAGTAAGCCAGCCAGTTTGGATTTTTTATTCCAGTTGCCAATTTATTCTAATTTTTCATGCATAAGGAATAACGAAACCTCGATTTTTTTTCCTGTTCACCTTGGGGAGCCCAGTGGGGCTCATTCACTGACTGCACCAGACATGGATGGCACAAATCAGTGTCCCCAGCCCAGGGCTCAGCCCTGGCCCCCTGGCAGCATCTCCAGCCCCCATCCTGAGCATTCCAGCCTTGCCCATTCCAGCCTGCACCAGAGACCTGCAGCTGCCTCAAAGTCACCCCATTCCCCAGCCCCCAGTGGTGTTAATTAAGGACCTGCCGGAGCTCAGACAGCCAGACCACTTCAGCCCACAGTGAATGTCTGATTAATTAAAGGCTTATAATTAACCTTCATGGCTGGAATTTCCCAAAGACCTTCATGGGCTGAGGTACACGAATCCCATCAACCTCAACGGGAGGCTGGAATCAAATTGGTTTTGTGCCTTGCTGGGGATCCCCCTGCACACCAGCAGAGTGAAATGTTTCCCTTTCCTGGGTTTGGATGTGTTTTTCCAGGTTTGGATGTGTTTTCCTGGGTTTGGATGTGTTTTCCCGGGTTTGCATGTATTTTTCCAGCCTTGCAGAGCTGCTCAGAGAGAGCTGGAAAATGAATCCTGTGCAGAAAACCCTGCTGTGCCCCTCTGTGCCACCACCAGCCCTGCTCACACCACGGCTTTGCTCGGCCAGAGCTCAGAGCCGGCACCAACTCTGCATCCAATGGAGCTTCTCCAGATTTATCCCACCACAAAGGAGAACAAGAGTCTCCAAACAGCCCTAGAAATAAGAACTGAGGAAGAGAGACACATCAGACATGAGAGAAATCCTGACTTTTTTTTATTTAACTGTTTTGTTTTAAATTTTCTTTCAGGAGTCACATTTTTTTTCCCCAAAAATTTTAACTAGGAAGTCACCTCAGCACAGGACATTTTTGTTAATGAAGACCACTGCCTTAATGTGGTTTTCTTTAGTTAAATATTTCTGGTAATGAAATTCTGTTGTACAGCTTAAATTAGCACAGTAATTTTTTGCTATAGTTGTTTTTATTTGACCACATGGAGCTCAGTGACTTATAACCCAGTCCCTCAGCCTATTTTTAAATTTCATGTGGACTTTTTCAGTCATTTAGTAGCTTTTTTTAGAAGCATGAGAATGGAAAGACCAAACAATGTTGCTTTATCATTGAGAGCTTTTGTTTCACAGGATCACAACTGAAATGAGTTTGTTCAGCTCTCAGCCCAGGCTCCGGGGAAGAAGAAATCACAATTTTTTAATAAAACGGCTCCCAGTCTTGTAATTTCTGGTTCATGCTAGCCCTCTATGGAAGATGTTACACAGTTATTCTATGATCCAAATCTTGGTCCAAATGATCCAGAGGACAGCAGACAAAACTGGACAGCCCAGTTATTGCACGCTGTTCCCATCCTGGTGGGTACAGGACTTCAGGGCTTTGCCTCCTTCGTTCCCTGATTTCCCCCTCTCCTCTTCCTCAGCTGTGGTAGTGCTACTGATAAACCAATGAGAAACCCTCAGGTGATGCAGGAGTGATGAAAAGCTTCAACAGCACAGGGATCCCTGCAGTGACATCTGCACTCCTGATCCTAGAGATCAAGCTGTATTAATCTGGCTTTGGAAAACTCCACAAGATCTCACCTAGGTGCCACTCTGGGTATTTTCTTCATCATCCCACCCCCCACTTACTTGTTAAGTCCAAAAAACATTTTTGATTTCACTTGGAGACAAAGGAACAGGGGTGTAGTGAAGGGAGAGAGGGATGCTCTTGGTCCTTCAGTGAAGTAAAAGGAGAAAATCATCTGAGAGAAACACCCCAAACTTAAACAGGGCATTAGACAGAATTAACAGACCAGACCTCCAAGCCATCAGAAATTCCCGGCTGAATAAAAGATTGATTTCAAAGACTCAAAGATACCTCAAGGCCAGCATTTCCAAAGAAGATGGGAGCTGATTGGAGCTGAAGCATTCCTCTTGTTCGGTGCATTTGAGTGAGCGCTTTAAGTCTCCAAAGATTGAACTATAAAGAGAAATTAGTTTATTAATAATTCACAGGCTCCAAGAAGAAAAAAAGTCAAAAGCATATGCTCATGAACAAAGCTGATTTTATTTTCCCTGTTTAGAATTGAGCAACATGTAAAAAATGGGAGAGTGTCGAGCTCAAAAATTTAATTCAGGGCTTTTTCTCTTCCTTCCCTTTAACCCAAGCAAGGGTATATTCCAACTTCGTCACAAGCACTGAAAGTTCTTCAAATCCCAAATGGTTTATGTGAAACATTAAAAGCACACTATCATCTTCAGCTCTTTAATAGTTTAGGACGTTTTCATGGCATAGTTATTATCCAATAGCTCTTAATTGCTGCTTGTACATTTCAAGACAACACATTCATGGACTGGAATAACAGAGATTTTAGACTCTCATCCAGCATCATGGCAAAGCACATCCTTACTGTAGATGTCTCATTGAGTCTGGCACTTCCCTGTCCCACTTTGCCAAGTTATGAGGTCTGTAACATTCATATGCTTAAAATCAATCATCTTATTCCTGATTCTGTGCTTGTCCCTTATAGTTTTGGTAATTGCTTGATTTAGGACACTAGGTAAACACAAGAATTGAAGAATTCGATTCTTAAAATTCACTAAAAGATAGACAATAAGGGGACAGTATATTTTAGATAAAATGCTTTCCATTGTCCAATGGAGAAATTAGAAGTGCAGGGTAGATGTCTCAATTTTTGCCACATTTATTGGAATATTGGTTCTTCTAAAAGTGAATATTGGTTCTTCCTTTAAAGTCCTTGTTTCCCTCCACAGGAGACTGAATATTGAGTATTTTATCCCAAAAAGAGCTGCACAATTAGATATTACAGGGGTTTTTTAACTCCAATCTCAGAAAAGAGAAAAGTCTCATACCATGACCCAACCTCAGCAAGGAAAATACAGATTATGAGTTCAAATTACATTACTAATGTAATGTGTCAGTCCCGTTTGTTTCTTGGTTTCCATTCTATTGAATCACAGTATTACTGCTGTTGGAAGGAATCTGATGATAAAGAAAGCCACCTCCCAACAACGGAGGGGAATGATAAAAGAAGAGGCCAGCCATCATCATCCTGAAGGAAATAACCAACACTGGAGCCCTGGAGCAGCTGTGATTCCCACGGGACTCTGCTCTGAGTCAGAACCCAGGCTGCAGCTGATGCTCATCCCCCTGGATCCCACTCACAGCCAACAAACTGTTGCTCTCAGAAAATAATACTTTAAACCATGTGAATTTTTTCCCCCAAAGATAATTATTTATTTCACCTCTGGGTGAACCAGGGAGGAACGTGTTCCAGAGCAGCACTAGAAGAATGTGAAAAGCTCAGATAAATTCCTTGTGAGGTGATTTGCCTTTTTCCCCCTCTCTTTGTGAGAAATGTGTGGCTGGGAGACAGAGATCTCTGTCCTGACAGCAGGTTCCTCATAAGACACAGAGTTCAGGGTGCACAAAGAGCAAAGTAAAGCAGGTTCAACTGCTCTTGGCTGCTCAGAGTTGTTTCCTAATACTCTGCATGGCTCAAGCAGAGGATTGGGCTGTGATAGGTGAACTGCAAGAGATGGAGGTCCAAATTCTGGAGTTACTATTTCATCCTCTCCCAGGCCAATTTCCTCTTGGCTCCAGCTAGAGTCCTTGAAATCCAGGGAAGTTTTGCCTGACTACAGAGTGAGTAATGATTCCAGGAATCAACTTTTGGAGATAACACCAAATTGAGTATCTTTGCTAAATTAACTTTCCTCCTAAGGTCATCTCCGTAACACTCGAGCACACAATGCGTTATTTTCGAAACGAGCCGGTCCCTATCTGTTTATCATCAGGCCAATACACGAATTCCTGATCATTTCTCCACAAGGCACACATAATTTGAGGCCATTAGGCAGTGCTTATCCATACCTCCACCGGGCAGATGTGTTCCCTGGGAGCGCTTGTCCGGGGTCTGGCAATAATAACGCAGCACGGGCAGGAAAATCAATCCCAACAAGTTTCAGAGGGACCCTTCCAAAGCTCCCCAGCATGTGACAGAGGGCTGCTAATGAGAGGGAGAGATCACATTCATTGCATGAGTGACAGGTGAAAGGGAAGATTAACGTTAGCATACACCTGCTCTTTGGTGCCCCAATTAAGACCTCCTACTGTCAGCAGTAACATAAGATGCAAATCAGCCCCTGCCCTTCCCCCTCCTCCTGGAAGGTTGTGGCAGGATTTGGAGAAAAACGCAATGAGACAAGAAATGCAAAATCTTGAATGCCTTCCTTGCTCTGCAAACCTTTTTCTTGCTTCCTGATTCTGCCCTTTGGGATCCTTATCCTGCCTTTTCTTTGTCACCACTCACCTGATTCTTTTCACCTAGAGAGAGGAAATGACCTGTTTCAGCAAGGGATCCCTGCCCTGGGGACAGTCCCAGGGACAGACTGGAACACCCATGATTTGAATTGGCAATACTTATCCCTGCTTTAAATTTGTTTGAACTAACCTTGCTCGAGCTACTGGTGATAGAGGAAATGGGTGGAAATATCACTGAAGGAGATATGTGGGATGGAGGAGGGGGTGGCTCATCAGCTTATCATGGACTGGGTCTAAGGAATTGCTTTTGAGGCATTATTTTAATGCAGCATTGGCAACCCATGCTGGAATATTGCAAATCCATGAGTAGCTCTTGTGAGTGCTTTTCCAATATGTCCATACTATCCCATTTTGTCTCCTCCTAGTGTCCAATATTAATCAAATATTGCTTATCTGATGGAATTCCAGCTGCCAAGGTATTGTAGACTTCTCAAAAGCAATTGTCCTTTCAGCTTCCTTGTAGCTGTTGCATGAAGGGAACTAGTCCAGAAGGTGCAAATCCATTCCAATGGGAGGAAAAAAATTTAAACGAATTTGCATCCTTCCTTCCTTAAAAAAAAACCAAAACAAAAACAAACAAACAAACAAACAGAAAAGGGGTTTTAAAATTGTACTTTAAAATAGGTTAACATTCATCCAAACTGGCTCTAGCATTTTGGGCAGGTTTTGGAGAGCATCCCTGCAGGACCCCTGCCCCTGTTTGTCCCGCCCAGCCCAATGGGCAGAGGTGACCATGCTGTGTGGCAGGCACACAGCCAGGGCAATTGGCCTTTCCTTCCTCCTCCCAGCTCTGCTGGCTGTTGGAAAACATGCATCAATTTGTTTTTCTCCCTTCAGGCAGAAAATAAAATTGGCAAAAATCATCCCAGCAGGAAGCCAGGAAGCCCTGTTTAAATTTTCCCAAGGGGAGGGGGCAACTCAGCAAAGTCAGTATTTTCCTGCAAAAAAATTTCAATTTGCGTAAAGATGACATTTTATTAGAACAATTTATTGATAGGAAACATCTAGAAATCTCATTCCAGAGCTTTATTGGCAGAGAAATGAACTCCTGCATTTCACAACCTCAGATTCTTTTCTCCTTCAGCAAACTGTCAGCTTTTGACCATTCAATGCAAAACACCCCAACCCTTCAGTTTGTTGGCCTGTTGCACGTTCTATCTGGGGTGACTTAGCCCAAATCTGAAACAATTGCACACACTCAAAGTCTTCAAAGCTCTCGAAACACTGCTGCATAGGAAGGGAATAGAATTCTTGGGACACTCTCTAGTTCATTTATCTCATCTGGTAATCTTTTGCCAATACCCATAGACAGGAGCTGAGTGGAAAGCAACAGCTCCATGGCTCAGTTTCTCAAATTCTTACTGACGCTGAAATTAAAGCCATGAAATCCCTTCTCCCAGTGGTGTTGTGAGAATAAATTCTTCAGTGGCACTAAAAGGCCCTCAGATATTAATGCTGAGTGCTTGCAAGAGTACACAGAAAGATGGATGGTGTTTGTCCTCAGCCCCCAGAAACCATTAAGTTCCATTGCTCTGCAAACCTCTCTGATGCACCAGCTCTGCTCCTCGAAGCTCTGTGCATCCAGTTTTCCCCTCTGTGTGCACATTCCATGGGGCTGGAGTGGTCAGATTTAAGGAAAGAGTCAAAGAGATGTTTTGAGAAAAATCTACCAGAAAGTGAGGACACTGCACAAACCTCATTCAGCTGCTTCACCCCAGCATCACCACTCCAGAGTTATGGACTCCTGTGAAGAGATGCAGGTGGAAAGAGGAGAGTTTGTAGTGCCTGTCTTGGGATGAAATTGGGATGCACAAGAAATTTCTGACTAGTTTTTATGCAGAGACATAGAAAAAAAAATTGCATTCATGTATTAAAGGATGTTAATTTGCTCAGAGTAATTTTCCATAGATTTTATTGATTGATTTCAGGCTTTGAGGGTTTAACTGCCATGTCAGTTTGCCCACTTTAATTTAGCATGTGGATGACTTATAACAACAAGCTGGTTTTATCACTTGAAACCCTTCCTAATTAATGATAGACAAAAGAGGGACAGAGAAAACACTCTAAGTGAACATATTACTTTCCCTTCTCTTTCATTCTGGAAAAGCTCCTAAAACTTGTGAGCTTGAGTAAATTATTTGGAAGACTGTTAAATACACAGGCACAGCAGCAGCAACAACCGTGCAGAGCTAATAAATCTCACAGAACTGAAATTATTGCAATAAGGATAATTCCAGATTTAGAACAAGAAGAATAAATATCACTATGAAAGGTCTTCATCAGTGTCTTCAGCTTCATCATTTCCTGGCTGTGATGCAGTTATTAAACTGTACACATGCTAGGGAAGAAGTCAAATTGCTACAGAACAACAAAAAAAGAAGGAATAAACCTGGCTGGGATCAAACAGGGATACAACTGTTCTGCCACTGGCTTAGCTCACAGTGCTGGGCAATGCATCGGACACCTCCCTGTTTGATTTGTCCATCTGTAAACTGTTAAAACAATTCTCACCCCAGCATCCAGGAGAAATCAATCATCAGGACTGAGCTGAACCAAATAGCCATTAAGTTCTTGGATGGAAGACATAATAGGAACACAAATATTTTCACTTGAAGTGTTATACTGCCCTCAGTTAGGCTCTGCTGGCGGTGACGTTGAGCTGAGCACATTCTCCTTGCTTTCAGGACAGGCTCTGATTTTCTGAAGATTGTATTGCAACAACACTTGCTTTATCCTCAGCCCCTTGCAAGTTTGCACACAGTAACTGGCATTGCAAAATCCCAAACTTTTAATTCAGAGACAGCTCTGAGCACTCTGCAAAGAGAACTCCAGCACCTGTTTGGAACCTCTCACCTTAGAGAGACCCTTGCCATGAACTGCCCTTGTCCTGCCCCTTATTGCACACATCAGCACTATTGCCAATTCCAAGCACTTTCCATCCTCTAGAGCAGTCAGGACAACACTTCACAGCGAGCTTTGAGGCTCTTGGAAAGAGGAATAGGCTTGCATTGTCCCCATGCTTGACTTCTGGTTTTGGTCCCTACCCCTGAAACCACTTGGATCTGGGTTTTCCTTTGGTTTTCTGAGTGACAGAAGCAGCTCTTGTGCAACCCCATGAATCCAGCAGCCAGGGCTTTGATAAAGATCCTGAAGTAGTGCAAAGAGCAAGTTCATTCTAAAAACAGGCAACACCACCAAGCGCACTAGAAAAAAAATTAAAAAAACCAAATTTGTTCAATATGGGGACAGACATGGAACGGAACCTGTCCAGATCACCTCTTGAGGGCACATTCCTTCAGCAACTCCACTGCATCCTTCCAGTGACTGCCCAAAGAGCCATGGCAGCCAGTAAATACAGAGACTGCTTAGCAGAATTTTTTACACAGATAAAAAGATTTCTGAAATTCTAGGAAAGTTCTTTCCTTTTTTTTTCTTTTGTTTTGCTTTGTTACAAGCTTCCACTCTATACTGAAATATTCCAGACTTCATTTTCAATAAATAATGCAGAGAGAGTAGCTTCAGATGTAGCTGGAATCTGAGCTGAGAGCTACAGTCCTGTTGGCCCTGCCCAACTTTCCATCAGTGCTGTCAAAGATCCAGAGGCTAAAAAGAGAGGGAAATGAAAATCCTGCCAGAAGTTACCCCACTGCCCCTTCTTCTCCTGGCTCCAGTGCAATCTGTTCCCAAACATCAAAGTGAAACTCCACATCTGCCTGTATTAAAGGGCGTTTTCCTTTCCTGTGCATTTTCAGCTGCACAATTTGCATGAATCCAACCTGATGATCATTGTGTGGCCCAGCCACAAAGCACAGACACAATATATGTGATGCTGTCCAGGGTCTGACCAGGCATTTTTGTTCAGAAATTTCCTTCCAACCTCTCAGGTTTGGCCATTTTTCTGTGGTGGCCTTGGCACAGAGAAGTGACAGCATGTCATTTATCCCTGAGCTCAGTGCCCTCCCCAGCTCTGCACGTGCCAAAATTGCTCGTGGAGCTCCCATTGGTTCTGACGACGCTTTCAATTTAGCAAATGTTTATGTGACTCTGGGTTGGAAAAGGATGGAAAAAGAGTCCAGGCACATCACTCTAAATAGATCTGTGGGTAACACTTTAGCTACACATTGAACTTAGATTTAGTAGCATCGTTATTGCATGTAATGTTTATTTTATTAGGTTTATTTTATTAGTGTGCCCACAGCAGAATGTAAGCCTTGTCTTTGTCAACTCTAAAGGCACCCCACAAGAGGCTCTGAGTAGAAAAATATGGTGCAGTTCATTTTTTCCTTTGGAAAAGCCAAGCAGATGCTGATGAGTGGATAGTCACAATAAGTGTGTGTTTTGAATGCACTATTAAGCTCTGAAACTCAGCTGAGTTAACTTGGTGGGAAGTTGGGTTTAATTTGATCCTGTCTCTGAGTGTTCATAAAATGATGCAATTCAGCTTTAACCAGATGAGTGGTATCATCAAAATATATTATTTAAATCCCACCCTCTCAGCCATGTAGCCAAATTGGAAGAAGTGTCACTTAAGTATCTCCTTCCAGGCCAGGAAAAGATCAGTCACACTTTAAATTAAGTGTCTCAAGTAAGGATTTAATTTAGACTTAATAAGACAGCGATTGTACATTAAATACCATTGGGTTATTAAAACCATATTCATTGAGGTTTTACAGCTATGTCAGGACAATATGCCATAAATGGAAAAACTGGTAACAAGACACAGTTATTGATTCTGACAACATGCGCTAGATAGGATGCATTCATATGTTCAGTAAAAATAAGATAAACAAGCATGTTTTCCAAAGTCTCCATGGATGCCTTCACCAAAATGTCAGACACAGAAACAAGAGCAAAATTATCCTCAGTGCCTCCCTAAGAATGAGATTCATTTTCCCTATTGTTAGGGAAACTGAGGCATGGAGAGGGCAACAAAGGTATTTTCTTAGGGTCTGCTAAACAACTCTTGGGAAGGCGGAGATTTTTGAACTCTCCTTATATTTCTGCTGTGCTTTTACCTCAGGACAAACCTGGTAAAAGACCAGGGTGGATCTGAACAAGGAGAATCCAAAGAAGAAATCCAATCCACCCAAGGACACCAATGTCCCCAGATGTCACAGAGGACAGGGCTGGCCTTTAAAGAAGAGGGAACGTGAGGTGTGGGCAAACCCAGAGCACCTTTTTACCTTGGGATGGGTGAAGCTCAGGAGATCCTGGATGGTTTAGAGTTTGTGAGCAGGGAACTGGCAACACCTCTACAAATCCTAGGAATGATTTTGTATTTGCATATATTCATTTACACACAAATATGCATTTTATGACTGTGCATGTATAATACATGTATATGTATAAGGAGGAACATTCCCACCAGAAGAAATCTTGGAAAAGAGATTGTTTATAACAAAAAAACATTTCCTTTGCTAACAAGTTTCTGTATTCCCCTTACTGTTATTAGAGACATTTGTGCTTAAATCAGAAGTCCCAGCCCTGCCTCTCCTTCCATCTGAGCCTACACAGATTGCATAATCCTCTGTTTGTGGCATCATCACACGTTGCTATAGAGATAGAGAAACCTCTGTGATGATGATGATGTCAAATTGCTCAGCCAGATAACACCAAAATCAAGATAGAGGAGGAGGGGGTCTATAAACAGAAGCAAAGCATCATCTCCAGCAGTCAGCAAAGAGGAAAGGTAATATTATTTATAGACCTCTGAAGGTAAACAGATGTCAGCTCCAAACAAGTGTGACTTGAAAGCTTTCTCTGGTGTGAAAGTCCCCAGCTCTGCTCCCATTTTCAAAGGCTTTGCTTCATCAACATGACTTCTTCAATTGCTCCTTTATTCAATGGGCTCAATAAATTTGGGAGAAGTTATGCTGCTACTGCCATGGGAATGTGGCAACCCTATGAATGCTGTGTCTGTCTCATCTTGTGGCTACGTCTGGAGATGGGCTAAGATCCCTTACTCACAAGAAATCTATGTTGCTCCTATTCAGGACTTGAGACAAAGTTCAGACTGGGATGTTCTGCTGTTCTAGGGAGCAGCACCCAAAATTCCCATGGCAGGGACCACACAGCCATGGCAGGGAGACAGAGTGGTGGGATCTCACTCCCAAATCCATATGTAGATGTCAGAATTGAAGTTTTCCCTAGAAAGGGAAATGCTCCTGGCTCTTGGAGGTGGAGTGCCCTGACTGTCAGGAGCCACTTTGTTCTGCAAATGTCAATCTGGGGAAGCAGATCTGATTTCTCACTTATATTTCATCTTGAATCTCTGCCTGCATCCAAGTTTTCCTCACAATCCAGACACAGGTTTACATGACAGTTGTACGAAGCTGACCTGAAAGACATTTATATTTTACAATTCCTCTGAACAGGAGAAAATGGTGGCTTGGTTCCTTTCCTGCCCAGACTGTTTAATTACTGGGGTATCATGGAATGCCTGCATTGTAATAAAACTCCAGAGTGCATCCAGGTACCAGGGGATTTATTAACTTGCACTCAACACTGGCAATCAGCAGCCAGGGTCAGATGTGCCTGGTGATGATGACATCACCATTTTTGGCAGCTCTCTCCAACGAGTGTTGAGTGAGGTAATGTCCCCAAAATTAAAACTGACAGCAGGATTAATAATGATAGATTCCTTGAGCATTCTCTTTGTGCTCTAAATTGGAGTCCTATTTCTTCTATCAGAGATTGCCAAAAGATCATCATAACACTTCAGCACAGCAGCAGTAAGGGACACCAGTGAGTGGCACTGGGTGAGGAGGTTCCTGCAGGAAGGTTTGGTCACACCTGGGCACTGACTACTGTATTTTCCACTGGAGATGGGCAGGTGTCACAGCACCTGGGCAGCTGCCATCCTCACAGCCATGCCAACACTCAGCTCTGGGTGTACAGCTGGAATTAACTCACAGGGATGTGGCTGTCAGCAGCTGAGGGAGAGTTCAGAGCAAGGGAAGGCTCTGTGTCCTGCTGCAGTCCCTTAAGGAATCTCCAGGGACACACCAATACCAGCTGGCCCACAAAACCTTGCCCAGCACATTCATGGGCGTTTTTTAGATTTTCTGGAGCAGCTTGCAGGTGGTTTAGCCTGTCTGGCACAGGGAGGTTTTGGCTATTTGTTTTTGAAATTTTGCAAGGGAAAGAGAAAGGAAGGGAAAGCCAGGCTGTGGCTGACACCCTGTGATAGAGCTCCCTCTGCCCAAGACCTCAGCAGCCACAAACAAATGTCAGGAGTGCAGTGAACAGGCTAAACCACACTGACCCAGGGGAAACAGGGCTGACACCAGGGCACTGCAACCTGCATCTCTCTAAACATCTAAACTTGGCCTTTTTTTGCTCTGTTGAACACCAGAGGGGAAGGTTTTCCTGAGACATTCCTGAAATCTGTAACAGCAACCAGTAACCTTCCATCACCATGAGATCCCAGGGGCTACAATAGACTTGCAACTTTCTGTAAAAACAACAGAGAGTACCCATGGTCCCACTTTCTGGGACCCTCTTCTCCCACTGCTCCCAGTTCCTGAGCATTTTGCTTCCTTAAACTCTACTCAGATTCCTCTCTTGACATTTCTCTGTGCTGTTTTTACCTGTCTTGCTCCTTGCCCCCTTTGCCAGCAGTCTGCACCGAGACCAACACAAGCAAACAACAAACCCTGAATGCAAGTGTGAGCTTCAAAAAGAGATTTCTTACACAAGTTTGCCAAACTTGCCGGAAGGAGACTTTAGAGATTAGCAAAGGCAAGTACCTGGGTTTTTCCTGTGATCAGATTCTGTACAGCAGCAGATGGAGGTTGCTTTGGTATTTGTGGCATCTATTGGCAAATTAAATCCTCCGATGGTCACCAGGCACTAAAATGAAGAAATAGAAAATACTGGAATTGTTTGGATCACAAACAGCTTATATTAAATAGTATTTACTACCCCTAATTGTTACCTTGCTCAGATAAAATCCATCTCATCTGTGCATTACTTTGCCCGAACACAAACTATAGACCTGAGCACTTTTATGCACTTTAAAATGCTGTAAAAGCATTTGTCTTTGTGAGTAGGTGGATGGTACAGAGCACTCCCTGAGCACTCTTCTGAAAAAGGCAGGCCCTTGAAGGCCCTACAGTCCTTGAGTTGCTCCCATATTCCAGAGCAGAGCCATATATTGCTCAGTCAAAATGAAGCCATGGAAATCTGAAATAATGATGGAAGAAATGAGCAAAGTTTTGGTCATTGTTTAATTCGCTAAGAGAACAACCCCACCTAAGATTCCTTCTGCCAACTCTGACAAAGTGGCCAAAGATAAAGAAAAATATGCCTCAGAGATGGAGCACAGCTGTTAAAATAACAGTGAAGAGGAAAAAAAGTGCACAATAATTTAATTAAGTAGCTGTGCCCATTCCATGTTTCTCCCCACAATGCTATTGGTAGCAAAACAAGAGTTTGTCACCAGTTTGAAATTTTAATTCTTTCCTATACAGACGTTGCCCTTAGAAATTCTTCTAATAACCTCGTAGAACTGCATTTCTCTAATGACGATAAAGTGTTTTAGTTAATTAAACCTCACAACATTTCTGAAAGTGCCATACACTAGCAGTGCAGCAGCCTCACTGCAAAACACAGCTCTTCCAAAAATCTATTTGTGGATTTTGAACTCTCCCATTCTTTATCAGCTGCAACGGAACCTCAGTAAAAGGTTATGTAAAAATTGACAGAGAAAATGTATTGGAGCTGCTCTTATTAAAAGGTTTGGTGAAAAAAAATCATCCTTTTACCAAAAAGAAAATGTTTTGCAAAAATTACTTTGATTTCACATGAGATTTCAGCAGAAAAGTTGGTGAAGTTCAGTGTGGACTAACTTGTACCCTTAACAAAAGGGGAAAATGTGCAATCAGTCCAGACCCCAATCTTGAGGTCTGAGTTTCATATTGCAAAAAACTTGGAAAGATTACATTTCATGTCAGTGCAAAAGCATCTCAAAATTGCGAAATGTGGTCACCAGACACAGTTGTAGTTTTACATCTCCTTCTATCATCAGGCCAGTTTGGGTCTGGTTTATATTTCCCTTTCAGGTAGTGCAGTTGATAGTACAAGCAATTACAACAATAATGCCTCCAGTCAGTGCCTACTTGTAAAAACCCCTTTCCATGGCTTGGATGTGTAACACAGCATGTAGGCCTCTGAATTTACTTTGTTAAGAAATAAGCATTATATTTGCTGCCGGCGCTCTGCTATGCTGCCCATCTTTTTACTCTGAGTAGGAAAATCACAAAGGTTTCATCTGAGACTCTTTAGCCAGGGTCAGAGCAGCGTGGTTTGGGCACTGAGATTCATTGATCTGAGGACTCAGAGAGGTTTACAGTGGGACAGCCCAGCCCATGGATTTGGATTTGGTTCATGCAGGCTCTGATTCAGCAGATTAATTAAAGGACAATGTGGTATTAGGGGAAAGAGGGCATCTCATGCACTTACACGCTTGCTGAGAACCCAAACTTCAGCCCCTGCATGGAGTTTGACTGCTGCACTTAAAAACACAGCAAGCAAGATCTCCTCTAGGATGAAAAGCTGATGCAGAGGTACTTACAGGAATGAGTTTTGGCAGCCAGGCTTCATACAGCCTACCTAGGAAGGTAACAAAGAATCAAGACCTATCCTCACATCGGGTACCAGCTTCTCTCTTATTAACATTGTGGATCCTGTGGTGGTTTCCTTCACTCCCAAAACCACTAATTTAACGTACAGTACAGTCATTCTGTGTGGGGGGAAAGAGAAATTCTTTCTTCCTTCCTGTTGGAAAACTCTTTGGCAGTAACGCTTGGATTGTTTTCTTTGTAAATTATATTCATGCTGTTTTCAAGATGTTTTCCTGACTTTATTGAAATTTGACCAATTTAACGAGTAATGTAGAACTTGTTTCCATGTTAAAAAACTCTCAGAGCTGCTTGGGGATAATTATTAAAACTTCCATGTGTGCAGCAAGGCCAGTCACTTTTGCAAATAAAAAAAAGAGGAAAAAAACCAGTCTGAAACAGAAGGATGTTGCTCTAACAATAGGCAAAGGAGTGCAAAACCCAAGGCCACCAACCTTTGGAGACCAGGGGCTGTGCTGGCTCCATGCCAGGAGAATAACACTCACACCTGGCTTTCCTGCCAAGTTTCATTTCAAAAAAAGTTTTAATCACAGATAAGGGACCAATACAAAGCCCTGAAATCAGTGGAGAGGCTCACATGGAGTCTATGGGAACGTGACTCAGGCTCCAAAGACCCGACCTCTGGCCCATCCACCAAACCATGCTCCAAACTTCCTTGAATCAGTTTTTTGGGGGGACAGAGGGGCTGTGGTTTGCTGAAACCCCTACCTGATGCAGGTATGTGTGACTTTGGGGACCCTTTCCAACTTGGATGCCAGCTTACATCAATTTACATCATTTACATCACATGCCAACTTACATCAATTTACAGGAGCCCCAAAAACCTTAAAGATTTCTTTAGAAGGATTTGCTCACTGTTTTCCCTGGTGGCTGGAGACAGGTTCATGGGGACACACAAATCTGCTTTTTTTCCACCATACCTGCTCTAGGCTGTGAGAGCAGCTTTCCAGGCAATGCTCCTCTGCAGCTGCCTTTGAGCTCCTGCCTTCCCCACATGATTCCCTGTAACACTTACAGCCACCACTGCAAATACAAGAAAAATACAGCTGGAGGTTTGGGCAACCAGAATAAATGGCCAGACATCTAAATCAATGGCTAAACAAGCACATTTGTGAATTTATGGGCACTCCCTGCTTTTAGCTACTTCTGTACTGTTATTTGGCTCAGCAGCTCTGAACAAAGCCCTTGTAACACTCCCATTTCCTCAGCATCAATAATCCATCGCAGCAGGGCTGGCTGTGCCCTGCCATGGGTGTCCCAGTGCTGCAATCCAGCACCGGGTAACAGGGATAGAAGGGGGTGTTGCTGCTGGGATGGGACCCAGAGAGGCAGAGGAGAAGCTCTGCTCCCAGGAAAGCCCCCTGGCTTCATCCTTTCAGAGGCTCAGTTGTGTAAAGCACCTTTTTTGGGGTTTTTTAAACTTCTTTTTTTTTTTTTTTTTTTTTTTGACACCCAGCACCAGAATAGCTGCATCTGCCTGGCTGTTACTAATTCAGGATATATTTCAGATGAAATTCATTAAACACCTTTCAGTCAAAAGGAGGGGAAGCCTCTCCAGCAGTGACTCATGGAAGCGGCACATCCTGGCAGGATGGGTGTTCAGGGAGAGCTCTCTTTCAGGGAGGTGCAGGATCACTTTTCAGTGCATCATAAAGAGGTGAGGGAGGTGGAGCTGACACAAAAAGGTTAAGCTTCCTTTTCCCAGGCAGCAGAGGCTGGATTTTGCAAGGAGTTCAAAGGGATGGCACACACCCATTCACTTCCAGGGGAACTTGGCAGTTTCAGTGCCTTTGAAACCTGCCTGCCCTAATGCCAGGCAGATGTTGGCAGTGCCTTCAGCTTTCCCACCCAGTTACAGTGCCCACTCCTCAGAGCAGGCAGCAACACATCTTTTACACACAAATGAGGCTCAAGGAGAGAATTTAGGGAGCCACCCCACCTTTACAGCACTCAGCCGCCGGGTTCACTTTAAAGCCTGAGCACAAAAGTAGGAAAACCAGGTATCAAAGACAGCTGAAACATGAAAAAGTCTCAGTCAGCATTAAACCAGCAGCTGAATGTGCAGCACACCCCTAGGAACACATCAAGTAGCAAAAAAAAAGGTAAAGACATTGTCCTCTTAAGATTAAAGCAGCACACCTTAGAGTTTTTTTACTAAAACACAGCACAGTGTCAGTATAAATGGCATTTATGCATAAAAGAAGGTGATTTATTCACCCTCCTCCTCTCCAGAGACGTGGGACAATGTGTTGGTTGGAGAACTTGGCCTGGTACTTGCCTGCACTCCTGGCTGATGGAACAGAAGGGTGTCTGTGTCCAGATGTTTATTTCCTGTGGTTGAATGGGAGTGACATGGAGGGAACAAAAAAGGTTTGGTTAAACTAAAGCCTCGTGGGACAGTAAATGCAGTCAGGGATGGAGGAGGACAGCAGAACTCAGTCAAAACCATCCTGTGGTAGTGTGTTGCTAAGTTTCTTGTGTTATTCCCCCAATTTATGTATTGTTCTCCCCTATTATGTGTAAAATGGTTTCGTTCCCCCAGTTCTTCCCGCCACTGCTAGCCTGTCAGCTAAGTTGCTATAGCAACTGCTATTCATAGTTGCCGATATGTAATTGCTTCTCCCCTTGGTTTCCCTTATAAGTGAAAGTTGTTTCCTCCCTGTCCAGTCAATCACTCCCTTCCTCCTCCCAGGTTTCGAGAACCTTCTCCTCTCTAGAGATGGTGGTTGGCTGGGGCCCCAGGACACCTCCTTTACCTTTTGATTATTGGTCTCCATGGAGTGTCAGTTCTGTGAAGTTCATCCCCTCACCTTTCCTGATTGGCTCTGTCTGTACCCACCCCCTTGCTTTATAATCCTGTTTGCACCCCCTATGAAAAAAACTTTTTCCCGGATGGTTTCCCGGTGTTTGGATGCGGCATCACCGTCAATAAACCGATGTTTAACCCCCGGGAAATGGTCAGCTCCGTTCCTCTCATATACCAGCGAGGTACGCCAGTCCGCAGCCAGCACAGCCCGAGGCCATCAGGCTCCGAAGGGTGCTGGCCAGGAATTGCAGAGGGGCGTCGGCCTTTCGCCCTCAGCTAGTCGGACTCTAAACTTCGGGCCACATACGATCCTTTCTGCAGATGGCGCCCACGCGGGGGCTTTACCGTACCCCGCGGACTGGACTTTAAATCTACTAGCCGTCAGACTTCCTCCGGTGTCAGTGGACTAATCCGCCTGAACTTTTCGTTTGCAACGCTCTTTGATTAGGTGAACCCCGGACTCGGTTCCTCCCCTGCCCTTTTAATTTTCCCTGGGAGCTCTACGAGGGGGACTGCCGTCTGCCGCCTTTCGCGCTCGCGGTGCCCCGGCAGGTGACGCCAGGCCCAGCAGCGGGGCTCTCGGCGCGGCGCTGACTGGTTGCGGCGGGCTCTTTCAGCGCAGGGCGGTTTTTCCGCGCGGTTTGCCGTGGTGGGGTCGCTACACCCCCCACGATCATGGGTGTGGGTCAGAGCAAAACCCAAAAAGGAGTTTTTTTTGTAGTTAAGGGTTTGTTACTTGGAAGAGGTTTTACTGCCCCCAAGAAAGAGTTGATAGTGTTGATTAGATGGGTATTTTTACATTTCCCTGAAGTTTCCCCAGAGGTTGCGAAAGAGCCGCGCTTTTGGGCAGCCGTTGTGGCCAAATTAGACCAACAGGTTAACGCTGGGGAACCCCGGTTGTCTAACGTGGCATACTGGGCAAGCAAAGTATTAACTTCGCTGCGCCCAGCCGGGAGTTCAAGAAAGGATCTTTCTTCTTCTAGTTTGTTCCCTAGTTCTCCCAGTTCCCGCATCCTTACCCCCCAGCCCTCACCCTCTTCACACAGGCAGGAGCCCTCGAAAGGGATTTTAAAGGCCAACAAAAAGCAGGGAAACCATTCTGCCCCTGCTCCCTCTCGACCTGCTCAGCCTCCCCATCCGAGGAGCCCTGCCCAAGTTCCTCCATCCTCCCCTTCTACCCCAGTTCCCAAGTCCCCAGTTTCAACCCCTAAGTTTGTTCCGCTTAGTAATGAAATTCTACAAAGTAGCCCCTTTACTGTCCAAGATGGCGGGGACCACGCGGTCTCTGCCGCCAGAGCTCTTTCTGCTTCCGCTAACCCGTTCCTCCCAAGCACCAACCCCTTCCTTCACCCTGACCACACTCCTTGCCCAGTTACTCCTCTCTCATACCCTCCCTCCGTCCCGCTCACTCCTCAGCACTCCGCCCCACCTTCAGCTCCTCCTCAAACCCCTCCCCCGGTTCAGCCCCCCACTCCTTTCCCCCCCGCTCCATTTTCGTTTTTCCCTCCGCCTCCGAACGCCGTCCGGGGGGCGGAGAAGGGTACTTTGCCGCGCCCACTCCCTTGCCTTACGTCAGCGCCAAACCCCGCCTCAACCTCCTCCAGTTTCGGTTCCCACGCCACCCCCCCCAGCTCTCACGCTTTGTGTTCAGAGGAGGGGGGGGGGGAAAGCCGGAAACTGGAGCAAGCTCCCCTATTAGAAGCCGCCCCGGTAACATATCATATAAGAGAAAGGGGAAATGCACGGGCACAGTGGGTGCCTTTAGCACAGGTCCAAATAAAGGAGCTATGCAAAGCTCAGAAAGATTACTCCCGGGAGTCAGAATTCTTCCGGGGTTTGCTACACAATACCCTTGCTCAGGGAGATTTGGTACCGACGGATTTAAGGTCCCTCTTCTCTAGCCTGCTCAGACCCATGGAATTTAGGGTCTGGGTGAGGGAATGGAGGAGGGAAATAGTGGAAGTACTCCCAAGTTTTTGGGGGAACCTTACACTGTCCCATGACGCAGATGGTCAGTTAATTACCCAAGAACATCTTTTGGGTGAAGGACAGTGGGCTGAAGGGGCAAATCAAGCTAAAGCCTTATTCCCATCCCAGCTAGTAGAGACGGCCCGGGCAGCTGAGCGGGCCTTCTTTAAGTTAGAGGTAGTTACCTCCCAATGGGAAGATGCTGAGGTTTTGCAAGGAGCGCAAGAGCCATACATGGAATTTATCGAACGTCTATACAGATATGTGGAAGCGCAAGCGTTCGGAGAGGATGACAGGGAAAAAATGCTTGAGCAGATGGCTTATAGCAATGCCAACGCTGACTGCCGCAAGGCTATAAAAACTCTCCCTCGAAGTCCTAAGCCCACAGTAGAAGCCATGATAGATGTCGTAGTGCGTCAAGTCTCCCTGGCCCCAAGGCCTAAGAGAACATCTGTGCATTTTGCTGAATGCCCCGAGCAAGACTTCATAGAGGCTGAAGCTTCCCCCGTGGCCGGTCCTTCTACTTCTGAGTCCGGCAGGAGGACATCAGCAACCCATCCCTGCCATCTCTGTGGCAAGGTGGGGCATTGGATGCCTCAGTGTCCCATGCGCCAAGACTACATGGAATGGAGGCGGAAGCAAGATAGGAAGAAGACAGAGGAAAAAGACCATCCAAATGAGTCAAGCACCTCATCCCGAAGCAGAGGATGCAGAAGGAAGCTGAGTCACAAGTTCAGGCGTGCTCGCGGTGACGGAGAAAACCCTCCCAAACACCATCAGTTTCCTCAGATGTTTACTTCCTCCCCAATGCTGAGACTGCTGCTCCTACCCCTCTCGTCACTGAACTACCTCTGGTTTATTAATCCCAACCTCCTTCCCCCATTTCTTCTTCTTCTCCCGAACTGGATTTATTATTTGGGGCAGAACCATCTGTTTAAGTATTTTGCGTTTAACTGTTCACCTTTTGTCTTTTAGTACATTTCCCCAACTCACTTTTGATTTTCATCCTCCTAATTTGCAAGCTAGTCCGGAGGAAACTGACTGCGCCGAGTGCCACTGTCCCTTGCAATGTTCAGAAGACAAAGACACTCGTCATGACCAGCTGCGAGTTCCTGCATTCTAAGCTTAATTTGGACTTTTCTCTTCATTTTAATTTTTATTTGGTAAAAAACGGGGAGATGTGGTAGTGTGTTGCTAAGTTTCTTGTGTTATTCCCCCAATTTATGTATTGTTCTCCCCTATTATGTGTAAAATGGTTTCGTTCCCCCAGTTCTTCCCGCCACTGCTAGCCTGTCAGCTAAGTTGCTATAGCAACTGCTATTCATAGTTGCCGATATGTAATTGCTTCTCCCCTTGGTTTCCCTTATAAGTGAAAGTTGTTTCCTCCCTGTCCAGTCAATCACTCCCTTCCTCCTCCCAGGTTTCGAGAACCTTCTCCTCTCTAGAGATGGTGGTTGGCTGGGGCCCCAGGACACCTCCTTTACCTTTTGATTATTGGTCTCCATGGAGTGTCAGTTCTGTGAAGTTCATCCCCTCACCTTTCCTGATTGGCTCTGTCTGTACCCACCCCCTTGCTTTATAATCCTGTTTGCACCCCCTATGAAAAAAACTTTTTCCCGGATGGTTTCCCGGTGTTTGGATGCGGCATCACCGTCAATAAACCGATGTTTAACCCCCGGGAAATGGTCAGCTCCGTTCCTCTCATATACCAGCGAGGTACGCCAGTCCGCAGCCAGCACAGCCCGAGGCCATCAGGCTCCGAAGGGTGCTGGCCAGGAATTGCAGAGGGGCGTCGGCCTTTCGCCCTCAGCTAGTCGGACTCTAAACTTCGGGCCACATACGATCCTTTCTGCACCATCCCATCTCTCTCTTTACTGAAAATTGTTCTGAATCAGTGAAATATTGGTAAACCAAATCATTCTTAGATTTGTTACCTAATACCAAAAGAAATTATTCTTTGATTTTTTGCCTCACCACAAGTTTCAGCACACAGCTTTCTTTGCAACTGCTCCTTGATGGTGTCACAGCTCTGGGAATTGCTGTGAAATTCTCTGTCCGCTTACAAGTGAGTCTGCAACATGGCACAGCTCTTGAGGGTGAAGTTTATGAGTCCATAACTAATATTTTCATCATTCATGCCTTAAATGCAACATAAGCCCTTGAGAAGTTCAGACCAGGATGACAGAAATAAAAAAAATGCATATTAAATTGTTTGGGTAGGAAAAAATAGAAGCACAAACATTGTACTTCCCCTAACCCAGAATAACATAATTGCCTTAAATATTTTTAGATTATAAATTGTTTCTCTTGCAAGTACTTCAGAAATATTATTCATGTTCATGGCCAGAGATGAAAGCTCACCTTCATTAGGAAGAATTTCAGAGCCCCCAAACATTAAAGAAAATAGTTTTGGGCAGGTCAAAACACAGTTTTAAAGGAAAACACAACCATGAAAACATATTGGGAAAAAAAAAAAATTGATACGAACCAAGGCAGCTCCTTCCCCACATCTCTGGATGGGAACAGATACACAAAGGATGCATCCTGGACCCCCAAGAACAGTATTTGATTTAAAATAAAGAAGGTGGGAGCTGTTGGGGGCTGCTTGGGAAGGAGCAGGGAGAGTTTTTAACTGAGATTCCCAACAGTTCTGCCCATCCCAGCAGTTCCCAGCCCTGGGATCACCCAGCCACACCTGTTAATTGCCCCTGATATTGCTCCTGAGTGTTTGGGAGGATTTCCCCTCATGTTTGTGAATCTGGGTCACCTGTGAGAAATTTGCAGTAAGGAGTGCTAAAGATGCATTTCATTTGTTTATTCTATATATCTATACACACACACACACATATATATATAAAATTGACTTTACAAGCTGCATGACAGGTTACTTAAGTTACCTGATATCATTTTGATATCATTTTTCTACTCCCAAGGCATTTCAAAGGTAACCATCTCACAAAATCTGACTTCTTACAGTCCAGGGAGCTTTTAATCTCTACGAGATTCTGGTAAGCAGAAGGGTTAAATATTCATTGCCAGCAACACTTATGGAAATGCTGAGGAAGTCAGAGCCAGGACCAAAGGCAGATTTCAGAGGAATTCTCTAAAACACCAGCTACAAACGTTACAAAGTTCACTAGCACTTGCTGTCAAATCCAAGCTGCTTTTGGGCAAGGCAGAATCCTGCAAATAAACCATTTGCAGCTGTAAAAAGCAGTCCTGCTTGCTCCAGAGAGTATTCTGTCCAAAAACCAGAATGATTTACAAACAGTATCGTCAAAAGTGAATGAAAAGGAAATACAGTGCCTGCGAGAATAATTTTTGCACAATTAGTCCAGTTTGTGCAAATATTTACAGTCAAGCTTAATATTACACACACAGTCCCACTCAAAGGTGATGAATGTACTCACCATTTATTGTTTTGCACTGCCTTCAGGGCCTGAAACATTAATTGGCCTGAGAAAAGTCCTGATGTTTATAAGCTTTTGGAAATGCTGATAACCTGATAAACAAAAATGTTAAGGCAACTTCAGGAGCTAATCAAAACCCTGGCAGGCTGGGGAAATGTCAATATTTACAGCAAGCAGCCTTTCATCAGTTAATCACTTTTAACCTTCATAAACTAAGATACTATAGAGGACTTCAGGTTAATGTATGAACACTCCATTCAATTAAGGCATTACAAAGGCAGTTACAGACAAATAAGGCTTCATGAAATGAAGTACAACTGAATTTATCAGGGAAGAAACAGGCCAGACAGGGAACAGAGAGCCTCAGCTTCAGTGTTTGAAAGGAAGAAGCGCTCAGTGTAATTCTAAAGAAACAGACTCAGCATCAGGTCCAAATATTTTATTTCACACATAAAGCACTGTACCCATACTCATGCTAATAAAGAACAGACTTGTGCCAACCCTGGTGCATGCTTTTGTTATTGCATTATAGTTCATGAGAATTATAGTGCATAATTAAATAGAAAAAACTTGAACCTGGAATTATAAAACCGTCACCACAAACCAGCAATTCCACTTGATATGTATTAAGTCATTACTTTTTTTTTTATAAGGAAAGAAAAAGGGAATCAAGGAGGAGGAAAAGGGGGGGAATAGAAGGAAAGAGAGAAAGAGAGAAAAAATTCTTTTCCTTGTAAATCATTAAAAATGCATGAAGGTTTAAAGCACGCCAGAAACAGCCTGTGCATTCATTTAGGAGACTACGCACGAGAAAACTCACTGCGTTAAGGAAAAAAAA
The DNA here is from genome assembly GCF_047830755.1 of Zonotrichia albicollis. NCBI lineage: Eukaryota > Metazoa > Chordata > Aves > Passeriformes > Passerellidae > Zonotrichia > Zonotrichia albicollis. The sequence continues at coordinate 4,231,916 of NC_133833.1, forward strand.
AAAAGAAATTTTTCTAAAACAAGGGAAACCAAACAAGCCATGGAGGAGACTGGTGGGGTGGAAATGCTCCAGGCAGGGAGGGGCTCCCTGCTCCATCCCCTTTCCTGACCGAGAGCATCGGGGGCCCTGAGCGCTGCCACATTTGTGATGCTCCAGCAGAGCTTTCTGGGTTTTATCATCCAGGGGAGCTAATCACAATTACAAACATATGGATTATTATTCTTGCAGTTGAGTTCAGCTTCTGCCATAGAGAAAGCTCCTGGCATGAATGGGTGATTTATTGAGCTGCAGATGGGAGCTCTCCTTGGCATGAGGGATGGGGTCGGACACGGGAGCAGGGCCTGGGAGCAGCAACCCCAGGTTCAACCTCCCTGTGACTCTTCCTACCTCCTGAAGGCACCTCAGCTCAGGGCTTCCTGCCCTGTGAGAGGGAACACTTGCTGGAAATGGTGTCCCACGATGAGAATCTTGGGTTTTATATAAGTAGTTTGTTGTTAGGAAGAGTCAGCCAGCACATACCATTAGGGGATGATTCTCACCCTGCACAAAGCCAAGCTCCTGTGGGACAGGGTGTCTGACCTTGATGTGTCACACTGTAACTAGAGAGAGACGTCAGGAGAGAAATGGCTTTTATTGTGTGGAGCTGGTTTGTTTGTTTGTTTGAAGTTTTCTGCGTCATCCTCTTTAAATTTTTAGAGTGAATTTATTGCTCTTGAAATCCATATCCCAGGGGCCTGGGTCTGCTCAGTGCAGAGGAGAGGAGATGGGAAGCAGTTCTGCAGCTTCCCCTTCCAGTTCTGACTTGCAGTAAATGCTTGGAGGTTTTTTAAAAAAAAAAAAAAAAACTAACTAATGATCTCCATCTCTCCTGGCACAGCAGTACCAGGAGACCCCAGCCCTGTTGGTTTTCCTTTAGGCTGTGCACACCAAAGGCAGCCTGAGAGCACCATTCATCACCTGGGAGGCACCTGATAGCCAGTAAAGGCTGTTCATGACTGGCAGCCCTACTCACCATTAAATATGTGCAGAGGGAAGGCTCTGAGCAGGATCCCAGCTCACGCTGTCCCCAGCCCCTGGCTCTTTGCAGGGCTCCAGCAGCTCTTGGTGCTGTTCCATCCCAGTCCATGCTCAAGTCACTTGGTCTGTGGCTCACTTGTACCCTGAGATTAGGAAGAGAAGGATGAGAAGGAGGAGAAAAACCAGACTCCATGGCTTCCCTAACACAGGGTTTGCTGTCATCCGGGACAGGGAGGCAGAACCCCCCACTCCTGCCTGCTGAGGGCTCCTGGGGTTGGTCTGTGGGGCACCTCTGGCTGCCCAGACCACAGGGGAGATCCAGCTTGGGATTTTCCAGGACTGAAATTTCACAAGTCAGACAGAGGGGCAATCTCCTGCGTTTCTGGTCCGAGTGGGAGTTGCTGCTGAGCTGTTCCCTGCTCCTGACCAGGCGTTGCATAATGCCAGCCCTGTTGCATCCCTCTAATGATGCCATTTTCTCCATAGGCAGGAGGCAGTCAGCTTTTGCCTAATCAGCAATTTTCAAGCTTTTGATTCCCACTCCTCCCCACCCCCTCTTTTTGTCAATATTCATTATAAATGCTTGAAGCCAGGGCTCCTTTTTAGCTGACTGTGCTTTCTGTGCCTCACCCTTTCAGGTGGATGGCTGACAAGTGACCACTTCATGCACAAGGAAACTTTAAATGAATCCCAAAAGAAAGTATTTGTGGAAGAATGAAAGGGCATCCCAGGCTTCTGCTGAGTAATGGATGTGATAATAATTGTAGGGGAAAAGATCCAAACAGTTGGGTGTTGGTTTTTCCTCTTCCTGCAGCCAAGCTCTTGATCAAAAGATGTAAAAAGCCTGACAGTTGCTGGAGCAAGAGCTGCACTTTGATTCTGGGGCACACAGGAAGGACAGCTGCCAACCTGGGAATCAAGAAACTGGCTATTGCTCCTTTGAACTATATCAAAAGCTCATCATATTTACTTCTTCTAATTAACAAGTGCATTTATTAGGTGTGTTAATGAAGGGCTGGTAGCCAAGGCTGGGAGCAGATAGGAAGGGGGCACTTTGCTGGTGGCAGCCCAGTAATGCACAGCAGCATCACAGCTGCCACCAGCCCCAGGCCCTCCCTGTGTCCTAGTTTAGGGCAAATTTGGGAGAAATTTTGGGAGAAATTTTGGGAGAAAATTGTTCTGTTTATCCAACATAAACAGAGCAGACAATTGGGGATGCAAGCATCATATAACCAACACAGGACACCCTGCTACTTGCTCTTGGACCCAGAGGAGCCACTGTTAGCCCAGCCTTGGGCCACTTTTCCCCAGGGACAGCCCCTTGTTCCTGGCAGTCCATCAGTTTTGACGTGAGGAACAATAAAACTGCAATCAAACTCCTTCCTCCTGTGCAGGCAGCCTGGGGATCAGGTTCCCCCTGTATCTCTTACCTTCCTCCTACCACTTTGAAGGGTTTGTTCTTGAATTGTATCTGGATATCTCAGAGTGGAATTTCATTCTTCTGAGGCTTTTAAAACTAGAGCAGGTAAAGAATTAGCAAAGGACAGGGAGCACACGGAGCAGTCTGGAGCTCACAGAGATCTCTGTCACTATTTTGTTAGTGCTGCCTGGAAAAGATGATGCTCTCCAGAATGTGGGAATTACCTTGCCAGGAATGGGTGGCATCTGCTTCCTTTCTGCTCCTTGAAGAACAAGAGCAATTTTCTTTCTCAGCACAATATGGGTATAAATGTGCTAGCTGAGATCCAGCCAGCATCTTCTCACTGAGAGTGGCCAAAAAGGGATTTCTTGGGAAATATAGGAAGGATATTGAATTTTTTCCATTTACTCCATGTGAGCTGAAAGAAAAATATGTGAAAGGGCAGATCAAAGCAGAGTCCATTCCTCAGTTCTGAGGCATATTTGTGCAGAACAGAATTCTGCTGGTTTGCTTGCTAAAGGAAAAATCCTAGAAGCAGAATGAATATATCCAGGAGTTAAATTATTATGTTTTGGTTTGTGATCCAATACAGCTGATCAAGATATCTCCTTGAGCAAGCTGCTTAGACTCTGAACACACTCAAAACTAAGTCAAATTCTCTGATTTTCTGCTGCATGCTGGCACATACCACCCTTGTGCTGCTCGGGGTATAGGAGACACCAAAGGTGCCAGAAGACACTCATGAATCTCGTGTAAAACAGTTGGAGAGGGGAGATTCCTCTGCACCAGAGCAAAGATGCTCTTTCCAGGATGCTTTTAAAGGAATCAGCAGTGCCCTACACTTGGTCCATGCTTTCTGAATGAGATGTCCTGGCTGCTTAGCTGAGGAGACTGTCAACATGACTGATCGCCCCTCACTGCCTCAGGAAAGGGCTTTTGTTTATATTTCAGGCAGACAGTTTTACTGCATTATATATGATCCTTGCAATTGTTACCACTATCTGCTTCTGCCCTAAATATAGTGTGAATGTTCCTTGCCCTTACCCTGGTGTCATTTCCATCCTTCAAGCTCCCACTCCAGGTCTCTTACACCGGTTCCAGGAGTGACAAATCAGTACAAATGCATCACTGCTCTGCAGGGCTCAGAGTGAGGCAGCAGAGTGTGCCTGGGACATGGCCCTCCACTCACAGCCCTGCCAGGGATGCTGCGCCTTGGAGCTGAACAGAAGCTCTGATCCCGTGCAGCTCCTCTGAAAGCTTCCCATAAATATACAAAGCTTATGCTGACAAGCTTGCATTAGATTTATACCCCCAGGACAGAGCAGTCACTTGTTCAGTCACAGAGAATGTCCCCGAGTCCCTGGCAGATTTAGTGGTGGGTAACCTGGTAACAGGGCAGAGTGCTGATCCTGCAGCCTGTGGGATTTCACTGCCTGCCTGGGGATTTTGGGAGGGGGCAGAGAAAGAAGAGGGAAGGCATTACAGGACTGAATTGAGAGAAGCCTTTTCTTACTTGCTTTGTTTGAGGGCTTGCTCAGAAGCATCAAGGTGGGCTTTAGGAGTGACTAAGATCACACAGGTTCTCTCTGTACTTCTTCTCTCTTGAGGATGCTCCTGTGAAACCAGCTCACTCTGTAGGCCAGGAAAACTTGCATCTACAATTCCAGCTTTGCCTCCAGCTTGTGCATCTGAAAAGGAAATGGGGTAAGTTCACACCCCTGTGCAGTACTAAGGTCAGGAGGGACTTAGCAAACAAACCTTGGTGCATCCCAGTGTGACAGGCTGAGCAGAGCCTGCTCTGTCTCACTGTTGGCTCTGTGCCCCTGGAAGTGCCATGGACAGTAAGGTGAATGTCAAAAGAAAATATTCACATCCTCTGTGGGTCTGAGTCACAAGGCATCCTAAGAGGAAGAACCATGTGCCACCATGATAGAATTACTTTTAGATGCCAGCAATGTCTTGGAGGAAAGAAAAGAGGAGATGTGCAGCAGGACAGCCTTGCTGCAGCAGAACAGGTCTCCATTTCCATCTCCTGCCCACAGTGGCACTGGGCACACTCAAAACTGCTTTTCAAAAGACATGTTTATATTAAGTCAGTGCCTTCCCCAAGACATGAAAACAAGATCCAATATTTTAAGACTTGACTGAACTGAGAATGAACAAGCTCATGTGATCATTCAGTTGTCTGCATGTGTAGGGATTTGTTCAGCAAATATTCCATAGTGAAATGCAGTAAATTCTGGGATGGAAGACAAAGAACTGTCAGCAGCGAAAAATAGCCATAGTTCACTGAAGTACAGTTTTATTGACCTGAAATTACAGGTTTCAGAGAAGGCCAGAGCTAGAACTTAGGTAAGGCCCAGAAATTAATGCTGTTCCTTTACTTACTGAAATCGACAAGAATATTACCATGGATCTGCTGTATTTTTAAAAAGAACATGTCCCTAAAAATTTTGGTTCAATGGAAATTATTCACCAGCTGAGTTTTCCTTTGGATATCTCCAAACCAGGCACAGGCATGGGCTAACTGGGGTTGAGTGAAGGATCCACTGAGGTTACAGCCCAAATAAACTGAAAGGAGACAAGGAAAACACTGACCATGATGAATTCAATGGCAAGGCAGGAAAGTGCAAATGTCGGCAAGTCATTTCCTCTCTGTAATTAAGGTTCCCTGCAGAGCCACAGTAAATGCAGGATGATCCAATACCTTACAGATTTCAAATTTCCGATGGCATTAGTGCATCCAAGATGCCCTCAGATCATTTGCAGAAACAGTCCAGGCCAGTCCAGACCTGGAAAGAAACTTCTTTCTTCAGGTGAGGGGGTAGCTGTTCCATACAGAACTCATTAGCCACTCTGCTGAATTGCCAATTATTAATTGTTTTGATCAGTGGCTCTTCAGTAACGTTCATCTCCCAGGCTTGCTCAGGACCAGCCTTTCCTGATGGGCTCTCAGGCAGCAACCTCTGCTCTCTTGCCTCTCTTAGAGAGGTTGATGTGACAGCATTAATTTTGCTGAACTTTTTGAGCTACCATGCTGGCTAGATTTTTCCTTTCCTTGTTAATCTAAAACCAAAATAAAACAAAAATATTCCTCTTGACTGAGCGTTAAAAATAGCAAACAGAGTTTTTTAACAAATGACCCATGACGGCACATCAGTGACTGTGCTCTGTGAAAGATAAGGAGAATCCTGGCTGCAGATTGGAAATGCAGGCAGGCTGGTAAGGGAGTGATTTCCAGCTTCTCCACAGCACCATGAAATACAAGGTCATACTTCCTTAAAGCCAGAGTACCAGGGAAGCATTTCTGTGTTTCTCCTTTCTCCAGGGTAGTTAGCTCCACTTTTCCTTCAGTGCCCACCCAGAATATACACAGAGAAGCAACAGCAAATAAAAAACGTGACTGTAAAATTGAGCAGCAGGATTTACAGCTAATAATACTTTAAACTTTTGAAAATAACTTGATCAAGTCTCAATGAGACTCCTTTGAAATAGCAAACCATCTCTTGCATGAAAATGTATTCACCAGAGTGTAGTTAATAGCCAGCTATGAGAGACCATTTTTACCACTGAAATTGCAGCTAATTCATCATATCTCAAGGGCTGGTTTTGTTGTTTTTTTTTTTTCACTGCTAACTTTCATTCCATCAATACAATTCTTTGTACAAGACAGCCCTGATAATGCAGAATAGAGCCAAGGCTTGGAGAAATAAAAAGAGAACGTGCTCTGTGAGCCCAGAGCAAGAAAGAAAAGCTGAATAACACCCGGTGCTGAGGAACACCAACCCCCCTAAAGAAGTGGCTGCAGAGCTCTCCCCCTGCTCTGGCTGCGGCTCATTAGCTTCCAAACCTCCACAAACTTCTCCCGAAATTCAGGTGAACTCTGGTGTCAAGATCACAGCTATAATTGCAGCTTTTCCCTGAACAGGAGCTGCTCAGACTTACCTGGCAGCAAACAGAAATGAGACAGAGCAGCAAGTCCCCCAGACTCCTCAGTCAGCTCACACTGAGGCAAGATCTACAATCCAGAAATAACAGGGCAAACCTGCAGCAGGGTTTATTTGTCACTGTCTCCTTTTTATAAACATTTTCTGCAAAGAAAGTTAAGGGCATGGTACATGAAACAGCAGCATAAACAATAATATTACTTCTGAACAACAATATTACTTCTGCTAAAATCAAATCATGGTCTTAAAATATGAGGAAACACATTTTGAAAAGCACCTAAAGATCAGGAAAAGGAAAAAAAAATGAATGTTGCATTCAGTTGCATTAAATTATCTAGTTTTCACACCACATGATTAATAAATTGAAATTATTTTTTCTGATTGAAAACTGTCATTCTCACCACTGCCAAGTGATGGTGGGAAGCAGGGAGGGGTCTGCACCTTTGTGCTGACTGCCTTGAGCATCTCAACACACACAGCTTTTGTTATAAACCTTCACCCCACTTACTAAAATTTGCTGTCTTGACTCCCTTTTTGTTTACACTAATCATACCCAGTTTCATATTAACTGGGGAACAAAAAATAGGTAAAAACATTCCAAAAGTGAGCCAAACTGTGACACCACACACTCCAGAGTCCAGCTCAGCACAGCAGCTCCAGGCCTGGGTACTCTGTGCCTGTTTGGTGGGTCCTCAGCACCTGCTGAATCAGATTAGAAATTCAGGGGAGGGGATGCATATTGAAATGCTAAAATCTTCAGCAATTCTGGCACTGGGAAAAATCCATGGGATAGGACCAATAAAAAATAAACTAGGGCAGGAGAATTATTAATCTCCCTAAAGCCCAGTGAGGGCTCCCTGCCTGGCACTGCAGCCTCCAGAGGATGCATCCCCACTGCTCTGCAGCCACACTCTGCTCACATATTTATGTGTGTGTTTTATCACATGCTAACATGGGACTTTCTCTGATTTGTATACGGGATTAAAAAAAGCGAAGTTTCCATCAAACTTAGGGAAAACCTTAATGGTGATTTAAGGCAGTGAAATCTGGCTTGCCACCACACTGTGACAGCACTGTATTTTTTTCTGCCAGGGTTAGGTGCTCTCTGGTGCAGCAGCATTCTTTATCTTTTTTTTTTTTTTTTTTTAACGAAGAATATATTAATCATTTATGAAGCTGTGGAGTCTTTTCTGGACTCTGAGCACTGTTAAAGGCACAGGGTAGGCAGCATGTGGCAGGAGAGGGCAGGGAGGGAGAGCCAGGACGTGGCTGCAGCTCTGGGTCTGGCTGAGGGCGACGTCACGGCCGCGTCTGGCGGGTTTGGAAACACACGTCAGCAGGATGGCCTCCAGTTTGTGCTCATGAATAAATTTCACTTTGCAAAAGCACCAAAAAAAAAAAAAAAAAAAAAGAAAGCCAGCAGCATCCCTGGCTGCACAGGGTAAAGCTACTCAGCTTTCAGCCCATGTGCTTAATAATATCACCTAAGGCCATGCCGTGAACACACTGTCTAGGGAGCCTTTTTGCTCATTTTTTTTCCCCCTCTCTGCCACATTTCATCATGCTTAATAATAAAATTCAATAATTGTTAGCATGGAGATGAACCACTTTCTCTGGGAATAGCCCTGAAAAAAACAGCAAGCGACGTGGCGAGGTGCTACTGCAGTAAACCCAAAAGGAATTCCCAGCCCCTTGTGCCCTCCTTTGAGCAATTGATATCCCCAGTGCTTTGCATTTTACCTCGCTGTCAGAAACGTCCCTGTTTGGGGAAAAGGAGCGGCGAGGCAGCGGCTCAGCCTCGGAGCGTGCGACTGACATATATAATCTAGATTGGCTCTCCCAGGCAGACCTTTGATTGAGGAGGAAGAAGAGCAGCTGGTCAAAGTAATCTGCTCAGAGCAATTTGCATAATTTTCTCCCCCGTTTCCTCCGGCATTGTGAGCGTGTCTGGAGAGGAACACAAGCGGCAGATGCTGCGTCGCTCTGTCACAGGGCACAGCAAAGTGGAGAACGTGGGTCAGAATTCATCTGCTAAATATCCCCAACAGGTTAAACAGTTCTGGAGAGCTTCAGTCACAGATCTCCTTTTCAAAAGCTTTTCCTTTTTTTTTTTCTTCTTCTTTTTCCCTTCACTGAGTACAAATGATTCCATTTCTCCAGCAGTTGCATGTTTCCTTTCACACTTGTGTGTGCTATTCAGAAAGATGCTCTTTGTGTTTCTTTATGGAGCTGGCTTCCAAGACCAAGTATTTCTTTCGCCTGCTTGGATGAAGAACCCATTACAAATGGGTTATTTGAGAACAGAAAGCCAGACTTCTGGATTAAAAATGAATGTGCATTTAATATTAAATACAACGTTTTTAATTGTGGCAAGGAAGGTTAAAAACCATCCTCTGGAGTTCCAGTTTTTGTTGGGTCTGGGACATTGGTGGATGCTGCAAATCTTGCAGCTGAGTCACCCATTTCCAAAATGGGTGCCTAAAATTTGGCATCAGGTTTGTGGTCCTGCTGAGATGAAGGACCCTGTAAGAACAGCACTGATATTTACTCTGACTTTTAAATACTTTGGGGGACAAAGGAAGTAATTTTTTAAGTTGTCAAAAAGCTGTTTTTTCCCAAAATTTCTCTCCAAGTTCCTGGAACCAAATAATACTGGTTCCATTTAAACTATTTGCAGGAGCCCAGCACAGTGGATACTAGAGCCCAACCCCTGCTAAGTGCCCAGCAGCCACATTTCCTAACCCAGGGGACACTGCCTGCAGGAAAGCCCCTGAACCAGCCCCAGGGGCTCTGCTCTCCCCCTCTCCCTTGCTGATTTAAAATAAGCAAAGTCATCAGCAGAGACTGTTAATTTTTCCTTGTGAATGCTCCAAAAATCAAGTCTAAAAATCGTCCAGGAAAAAAACCTCAAACACATAAATCCTGTTCCTACTCTTCCCTCCTGGGAAGCTTTCCCATAAAAAAGGCAGCCACTCTGACTGAGGATGGGAATTGTCTAGCAAAGTTGGGGAGGTGGTAGAACCTTCTTCAAGTAAGAGTGACAAAGAGAAATATATTACTGAAAGGTACCCATGAGTTTAGCACTCCTGATTCAGAGCTCCCCGAGGGTGCCTACAGCAGGCTGACAGCTCCCATGCTGCATCCAAGGCCACAGGGACACGGAGGAATTTGGTTCATTCACTCTCCAGCACTACCAGATGTCTGCTCCCTCCACAACTGGAGCTCAGACAGTGAAGCAATCCCCAGCACGTCCCTGTTGGCCATCTGGGAAGCCACTGTCCCAGCAGGGGTAAAATGCCCTGTGCTGTGCAGTCCCACACTGGATAACGTCAGGCTGTGATCCGTGGTAGATGCCAGAAGAGGGGCCAACATCTATTTCAGACTTTGCAGAAAGCCATGGGCACACAGTGCTGAAAGCAAGTGAAAGGAGCCCACTTCAAATGGAGATTGCCCCACTCGCTGTTTCTTCACCATGTGTCAAAAACTTTTACAATCCTACCAAAAAAAAAAAAAAAGAAAAATAGTTTGGGTTTTTTATACCTCTCCTCAACATCATCAACATCTTTTGTTTGGGATTTCAAAAGTATGGTCCTTCCTCTCTCTACTCTCTTTTCCCTATGGATTTGACTCAGGGCTTTTTTAGAGGTCTTTCAGATCTTTTAAAATAAAAAGCTAGAAACAAATAGGAAAATCCCAGGGATTTCCCACCCCTGCATCTGCCCTTATTTCAGTGACCAAATTCTTTCCAGGTGTGGATACTCAGGTCCATCCTTGATGGAACCAGTCATTCCTTGGATGTTTGGTCTCGCTGATTTTCTGTGTCTGACATGGCACCACTGGTGCCCCACAACGCCAACTTGAGAAGCTTCTTGAGGGGCATTGGCACCCACTGGGGAGGTCTCTGTGACCTCCACAGGCACCTGGCAGCTCCCTGAGGTTTCTGATCACAAGAGCAGCATTGAGCAGCCCTTCTCAACCAGCTAGAGACTCTGAACAGAGCTCAGCGGGAAAGAAAGAGCCAAGGCCAATATTTCCACCATATTCCCTCTCTACAACCACAGCAAGAGATGTGAACTTTCTGGCAGCAAAAGGAGAGGCCTGGAAGCTTTATGTTACTGAACTGGGACAGGAATGTCTTCAGCCACATGGAAAACATGGAGTCTTTTGATATAGGAGAAAGGACAAAAGTTTTCTTCAGACTTTTTTCCTTAGTGCTCCTCCAAATCCTGCCTCTCTGAGCCAAGCCTAGCAAAGCCAGCTGCTGAAACACAGCTCCAGGCCTGGCTATCCCTCTTGGAAGGGCGAAGCCAAGCCACCTGGGCTGCACCCCCACACAGGAGGCGTGATTAATTTTTGGGCAACAAGTGATTTGTTGGCATGACAGCCATAAACAACAGACTCCATTAATTAACATTACACCAGAGTGTCTGTGCTGTTCCTCAGTTTTGTATCCAATAGCACCTACTCTGCCCTTGTTCATCTGGAGAACATCCCAGAAATAAAAACGAAAACATTTTGGAAATAAAACCCCAGATTTAGGATAGTAGAGGAGTTATCCTTTAACTCTGTGTTAACAAGTCCTGTGAGGCTTTCTTTTTCTTTAGGTGGCTAATTACAAAAACTCAAAGAATTAATTTATTTTGTAAAAGCGCCTTTCATTGTTCTGTTAGCACATCTGGTAAAATCCCAGTTTTCATTTAGTAATCCAACATGTCCTGTACCCTCTCCCTCATCTCCTATTACTATTAGTGTCAGCTTTGTACTAACCTTCCTTTTTCTCTTCTCTTTTTTTTCCTTTTTTTTTTCCTGTGTGTGCGGAAACTAACTACCTTTCAGTCACTGAAATGCTAATTTCAGAGACTGGCAGTAGGCAGCTAGAAGATAATGTTACATGTTTCCAACCTCCCACGGGGGGAAAAACCTGGAGGAATCACAACATCTGAGGTGCTTTTGCATTTTGGATAGGAAGACAAAGGCAAAACAGTTCGTGTGTATACACAGACACCAACCCATTTGGAGACTGGGTCTTAGAGATTAAAAACATAATTGATATTGGGTGTGTTTGCTCCTAACAGGGCAAGCAAGGGAGAGATCTGAGCTTTAGATTTTCAGAAAGAGAAGAAATACAACTGGCAACTCCCTGTTTGAAATAAATATCTTGATGGGTATATTTCTTCTCAGGAATACACACTAGGAAATGGCAGTATTCCACACTGAAGTGCAGAATATTTGTCATATTTTCTTGCCCTGTCACTTTTTCTGCACTGTTTCATTGAGGCCTGCTCCTGAAGGAACAATTGCCTTATTGTCACCCTGGATGTCCCAGGAGCAACACAACACAGCCAAACAAAGAGGCGGGAGGGGGAAGAAAGGCTGAAAAAGTAGAACAACTTTTCCAGTGTGAATCACTGGGGCTTAAGTGAATCCTTCCTTCAGTTTGGTCTGCTGAAAGCCTGAATCTGCTTCCTCCTCTCAGTGTGTGTGGGCTCACATTGTCACTTCCTCTCTCCACTTTGGGTATTTTGGGTTAAAAGGATAAACAAAACCCCCGAACTCCTGAAATCTCTGATGTTGATTTTGGGACAGCACACAAATTTCCTGTTATCTCTACCTGACAAAAAGAGATTGGTCAAGGGCACCTCAAAAAAAAAAAAAAAATTTCCTTGTTTCAATTTGGTTTTTAATGCAGCATTGCTGGGTTTCATCAGTTCTGATTTGGCCTGAAAGGAGGCAATCCAGGCAATTCCCCATGGCCAGCACAAACCAGATTCTGGCAAGTGAAAGTACCAGGAAAAGGCAGGTTGCAGCTCAGGCCTTGGCACACAAGGACAGCAGGGCCAAGAAACCAAACCTTGGCTGGAAATCCAAACTCAGAGACCATGAGATGTGTTATTAGTAGTGGGGGAGAAGGACATGATGTTGGATTTAAATCCACAAATTAAACCAAACACAAACTGGATCTGAAAAGGAGAACATCCAAAGGCATTGACTACAGCAGAGTCTGGTGGTTAGCTGAAATCTCAGGGCAATGAGTTGTGGCAACATTTCACAGCGTGCTTGAATACGTACCACAGAGAGCCACTGGCATGAGGAAAATTTTTAAAAATATTTGAGTACTTACTTGGACCCATTAGCAACTAATTCTTGGTGGAATAGGATAACTGGGCTTAGACAAAGCTGTTACTTGTCAGTCCAGATTCTTTCCTGCTCTCTAATACTCAGCTCAGTTCCCCCATGGCTGCCTGGTGTGTTATAAAAGCAATCATACCAATTAAACATTCTGTCAGTTTTGAGCTCACAATATTTGAGTATCCACATCTTGGCTTTCACTGACATCATCACAAGCATGAATTTCACTTTAAAAGTTACCTCTCTTCAGCTAAGCCACAGGAATCACCATGTCAAAACTTGAAGTCCATTGCAAATGCTATACCAGGGAGCTTAAATTGTGATCAAATTTCTCATCAGAGAGTCAGTAAAATCCTTGAGAAAATTATCCTGCCTGCTTCCCCACTTCATGCCAGAGGCATTTTTCCCTGGGGTCAGGAGATCAGGCTGACCTAGCACCAAGATATTGTATCTGTGCCTTCAAAGTGGTGGTCTGGATGCAGATGACTCAGTATTGTAGTATCAGGCTCTTGGTTAGATCCTACACACATATTTAAGTGAATTACTATAGAGTCCCTTTATTTTCTTTCTGTTTTTCCATTCCAGAGAATGCTCATTGTTATTGGGTTTTTGAGCCGAGGCTCAAGGATCACATTTGATTGCATAGGACAGACCATTTTAAGTGGTAAAGCTTAAGGATGGAAAAAATGAAAATTATGTAATTTAATAATGAACCGCAACAATGGAGCACAATCTTCCTGCGCATTATTGACAATGATCATCTCCGGCTGCCAGCACTGCTGGCTGTGAGGATTCAGGATTTTCCCTGTGCCAACACAGACCTCACTCCCATTTCCAAGCTTTCCAAGTGCAAACAGACCACAGGCTGCTTTGCATTACAGGGAGGCCTGCCCATCAGTGTTCTGTGAAAGGCTTCCACAGATTTTACAACCTGGTGTGTGCACACAGGCGTGCAGCATCTTCCCTGCAGCGTTCTGCTGACTTGCACAAGCACAGAGCCTGGGGTTTGGCTGCACAGGGGCACCTTGCACACTCTGGGGCAATCCTTGTGCAGGAAGATCTTTGCTCAGCACAGAGACAGGCAAAGCATTCCTGCTGGGCTGGGCATTTCTACAGCAGCAGAAAGCTCCTCGTCATGGACTCCCATTGCCCACCTCAGCATCACATTCCCCTGGGCAAATACAGCCCCTGGCCTTTTGTTTCCAGCTCACTCTGTTCCTTGTTCCTGAATTTCTGCATTTGAAAAAAGCCCAAATCTCAAGTGAAATCTCACTCCACTCTGGCAGCCTCTGCAGTGCTCCTGGTCTAGGTGGAGCCATGTGTGGGGTGTGTGGTTTCAAGCCAGCCATCAGCCAGGTTTCAAGTGCAAACCTTTCACCAGAGTTAAACTCACAGTTACAAAAAGCCTACGAATTTTACCTGACCTGCTGCCAGTATTTTGAGCTCTCTGCTGCTTTGGAGGGGAGTTTATTGTCCAGCAGACTGTTCCCTTGGATTAACAGAGCACAGTGACACACTGAGCTGTCACACTTAGCTGGCATTCAATGGGTCAGTCCTTATGAATAATGATTAACATTTTGAAATTAATTAGGGAAAGGCTTCCAAGGTCTATCTAGGATGATAAAGATATAGCTGTTAGTGACAGTGACATTTTGAAGACTTTTACATTGGGGGCAAGCTGCTATATTTCTCACTGGCCATGCAGCAAGGTCAGCTCCTCACTTCCATATGATCAGGACAGTCCCAAGAGAGAGAGAAACACTACCCAAAGGAACAAAATAAGATAAATTCTGAAAAAATAAGCTATAGCCCAAACTTCCACCAGAAAATCCAGCAAAACTCAAAACCCTCCAAGAAAACAAATCTGGAGATTCAAGTAAATCAGATTGCCTAAACTATAGATTCACTTCCTTCTTGTGAAACATCTGTGGAGTCTGCTCATATCCTGGCCCTTCCACCCACTCCCACATTCCAGCACCCAAAAAGTAAAAATGAGATCTGCTCTTTGGAGGCTGGCTAGCACGAGCACTGCAGTGCCAGGTATGTGCAGCTGCGTGCTTGATTGCTAATCCATCTGCAGGGCTCAGCGTGGGCCACTTTTGTTTGAGCCTCAAGTAAGGATGGGAAAATGGGTTGGAATAAATAATGTGAAAGCCCTTGGCCTTTTGCCTCTTTTGAAAGCTGAATTGGAAACAAGAGTTCCTTCCAGGTTCTCAAACGCTCGGTTTGTGCCACCCATTTGATTATTATACTGCTCCATTTTAGGATCCCATGTGGGAGAGCAGGCCCTGAAACATTGCTTTTCTCCCACTGCCCTCCCAGGCTGGTTGGAAGCAGAGGGAACCAGTAGGAAATCTGTTTTGTGGAAACATTAACCTGAAGTTTTTTGCATCAAAAGAGTTGAGTGAGCACAGGTAAATATTCAGCATTGGAGAATGTGAGGGAACAAAGTGTTAAATCTGGAGCTAAACTCAACACATCTGAAGGACTGGATGCACCAAGAGTGGATAAGCCACTCTTGGCTTGATCAAGAGTTGATTTAACATAATATACAAAAGAAATGCAAAGTTCAGCTAAAAAACCCTGCTTGCTTCTCACTGGTTTATATTTCTTGTTTCTTGTCCTGGCTCTGCCTCGTCCTCTTCTCTCAGTGGGCCATGGGTGTTACTGAGCAGCATGGTAATACTTGGCCCACATCCTAAACCATGGATTTTTGTAAACATCAGTGAATAAAATTATTTAACATCCTGCCTGAACATTGTTTTAAACCTCTGGGTACATGCGAGGGAATGCCAGATGCATAAAACTTACATGCAGAAGAGAAAAAGGCTTCTCTCTGAGTGAATTTTAAGTTATCAATTCTTGACAGATGAATGTCTTGAAATCAAGAACTATTTTGCAGAAAGTGAGATATGGTCAGAGACACCCAAGCAGCGCCTGACTGAGGGTAAAGCCCCCACCTGAACTGTGGCAATTCAAGTTTGCAGATTACGTGAGCTGGAGAGGGGACTTTGAACCAGGGGTTTTGTCTCCTAAGGCAGCCCCCTAAGTGATGAGATGTCAATAAACCTTCACAGCTGGCAGGCTGTGATATTCAAACAACCATCTCCCATCTCTGCAGTGATGTTTCTCCCACTGCAGGGGTCTCACACCCAGTTCCTAACCCAGCTGCAGGAGCCCCTCAGACACCAGTGCACCTTCCTTAGGACTCACTGCCACATCCAGACCCACACCCTGGGACCTGTCCCCACACTGGTTTCCCAGTTTGAAGAATGGGATCTTGCTGGTGGAGGAGCAGCCTGGGAGGTCTTGTCCTGGCCGAACTGAGTGAATTCATCTCCTGGTGTCCCCTCCCTGCTCATTGCCTGTGTCAGCTGGGAACGCTCCCAGGTGAAGCACCAGGGGAAGGGGCACAGTCCTGCACCTTGTCCCATAACCTGGAGGGAAATGAGCCATTCCCAGCTCTCTGTTCAGGCTGCAGAAAGGGCACTTCTCCTGTCGACAGTGCTCCCCTGCCTCCCTCCATCCCCAGGATGAAATGGATTCATCACAAGGTGCTTAGCGGGATGAGCCGTCTCTACTCAAATCCCGGGATTTGCAATTTGTGCTGCTCCGGGGCTGTGGGAGGGCGCTGGGCTCACTCTCCCTTTCCATTTGACTCAGCCTTCTCATAGCAGGGATTATCCTCCTCTATCAAAGGCAAAGCTGCGGAGCAGACGCCCGCCTATTCTTCCCGAGCACTGAGCCTGACAGCCGGCTTTTCAGCCCCGCTCCCATTACCAGCTGCCCTACAATGAGCCAGCTAAACTCCACACAAGGCCCACATGGAGCTCCAGAAGGAGCTGGGGGGCTGCAGGGAGCAGGAGAGGAGAGGGGGAAGCCGGGCAGAGTGGCCAAGGGAGAGAAACAACTCATGCAGATGAGGGAGAGTTAATCCTATTTAGCACATGTATATTATCAATGAGTGTGTGCGGTGGGGAAGGGCAGGGGGGGAGCCCCCCACTGCAGGCAGGCGGAGGCAGACAAAAAGGTCATTCATGTGTGGCTCACAGAATTAAGAAGGTACCACAATCTGCTGCTGGTTTGGCTCCAAATGCTTCTTCGTATTCAAATCAAAGCCCCTTCCCCCAGCCCAGCCTGAAAAACTTCCTCGCTTCTCTGTCCCTGCCTCGATGTGCAATTACCTGGCCCAGTTTCACCCTCCATCCCTTCTGGTGGCAGTGGGGAGATGAGGGGCAGCAGCCACATCCCAGGCCTCAAAATTTCAGTTTACACTAAGATTTGGGCTTTAGAAGTGCAACATTGGTGTGGCTCCCCTTGTGTTCCAAGAGTTATTCCAGAAATGGCTAAGGACCCAAAATTTCCTCAATGCTGAGAGGAGCTTCTAAATCATTAAGCCCTTCAGAAATTTTGGTCTAGAATTAGGATATCAGCCTGAAAGCTCAGGAATATTTTGGTTTGATCCTGGACCATCATTAGCTGTGGCTTTGCAGTAAAACTGAGTTTGCAAAGATCCTCTCTGTCCAAGTTTTATCCCCAGCACATCCCAACAAATGACTTTCTACATCCTCCCAGCTTGGCTGTTCAGCAGAGCTGTGTCTTCCCCTGCAAAGTTCCTGCTTCCTCAAGAGCCCATGAAAAGGAATTCAAAACTCAGAGTTCTTTTCAATAACAGTGTGGGGATGAAAGACCAGGGCTGGAGCGAGTCATTTAAAATGCATTAAAAAAAAAATCTGAGGCTCGAATCTACAGTCTGCCCCTTTAGAGGAAAAACAAAATGTATTTTGGACAAACCACTTGACTGCTTATGAACCACAAACACAAATATTGCTCCTTAATTTGCATTCAGCGCCAGAGGAGAGCTGCACTCCCTCTAATGAGCACTGCCAGCCACCCTTTTCCAGGGAGAGCACCCCAAAGGAACCAGCAATTCCTCTGGGGCCCTGGTGCTGGCTAGCTCCAGCCTTTGGATGGCTGCTTGTGCTGCATGGCACAGATCTCACTTCACCCCCCGGTAATCTCCTTGCCTTCTCCACAGGAATCGGGGATAGAGGAGCTTTCTCCTCCCCTACTGTACATGCTCATAGGTTTTAATCCAATTAAACTGTTCTCTCCCCTTGACAGAGTCTCTTTTTTCTTCATTTGCTTTCAATAAAGGAGCATCATTTGCTTGGGAGCATTCCAGGGTTGCAACAACAGGCCCTTTGCTTACATGTGTCGCTTACAAGTGGAAAACTGCAAACGAAGCTCGATGTTTATTTTAGGAGGAGGGTAGAAATGGCCCTGTTATTTAATTATTTTTTTAGAATGCTTTTAAAACCTTATTAAGGAAATTAAATTTCAAGAGACATCTCACTCTTATTCTGGGAAGTCCCTTCCTCGTCCCTTTCTTGTCCCAGATTGGTTTGTCAGCACAGGCTGCCCATTGCCTGGCTCCCACAGACCCATCAAGCATCGATTTTGACACTTAACAGAATTAGAAATGCCAGCCATCCAAACCCTGATGGCTTTTCACAGGGAACGAGCACTAACCTCCATTAGGAGGCCTCCTTTTATCACATAGATCCTCTTAAAATTCAATTTGCAATGAAATTCTCCCCCATCTCCCCAAACCCTGCCAGCTGCCAGCCCCATCCCACTACCTCCAACACTTATTCCTCAGTCAGATTGACCATATCCAATTCTTTCTGTAATCTAAAAAAAAACATCACTTACACCACTACTCTCTGCTGGAAGGAAGCCACAGTCAATAGGTGAATCAGGTCTGCACCTCGTACCCCTGAGTTAATAAATGTTGAAAAGAGGGTGAGCTGAAGCCTTTGATAAATATCTCTTGTGCCAACTGAATAAACCTATTGTCACAATGCAGCACCCCTAAGTTCCTTGTAAAAATGTGCCTGAAACATGAAGATAATAGTGAAAAACTCAAATATTGTTGGCCTGCAAATCTTCCAGCCTCAAGCAAAGAACTATCTGCAGAGACACAAAGTCAGGAAAATCCAAGTCAAAGATAAGTGGAACTGCTGTTAATGTGAGGCAGTGCACTACCTGGGTTTGATCCAAAAATTAGTCAAGTTCTTCATTTAACTACAGGGGGTGGTTGGATTAGATCCCACTTAGCTGATGTGCCAGGGGCAGGAACGTGCAATTCTCAATCTTTCTCCTCCTTTTAAATGCTCTCAGACTCTTATGGTATTTTACAAATCATTCAAGGACTTGATGGGTTAGCAGGAAATTTCCTTTGTGCTGCTGTGCCAGAGACAAGAAACAGATCTGGTAGGCAGCTCTTCATTTTACAGTGAGATCCCCATTCAGCTGCATGGAATGTATGCACAGGATTAAAAATTATCCATGATTACAATTTAGAGTGTTATAAACCACTCAGCACCTGGAGCCCTTGCGAGGAGATATGTAAAGATTAATAAAATAAGCATATGAAAATCCACTTCCCATTTGGTTATTTGCCAGGATCATAGTCCAGAATAGAGCATTTTCTGTGCAAGAAGTGGTAAGCTGATTAACAGCTAAAGGAGAGCACTTTTGTGCACTTCCTCTAGCATGTGCAGTACACACCATGTCATCAGCCCATCCTGATCCTGTATCTCAATAACCAGAAACTCAGTCGGGGGACGGCATTTTAGTAAATAGTTATTGAAGGGACAAGTGCTGTTCAGATCTTTGACCAAACTGACTCTCCATCAATTTGGATTAGTTCAATTGAAATCTAAGGAGTTTGATTTGTCTGATGATGATTGGACTTTCATTAAATGCATGTTTTCCTCCTGAGCATAGTTTTAAGGTTTGATCCCCAAGACTGAGCAAATGTATTTAACTCCACCAAGTCATGGAGTCAAACTTCATCTGGTGTTCAGAGTTTGGTTCAAAACTCATTAAAATTAGTGGCTGTGCTTTCACTGGCCTCAACAGGCTATAGATTTCATCCCAGTTCAGATCTCTCCATTTAAGTTTAACACCTAAGTCTCCTGAAGTGAACCAAGCAATTCCCATTGACACCAGTGATCTCAGAACCATGCTTGTTTATCTCCAGCTTTGTCTTAAAAGCATCAAAAGGAAATTAAAAACAGAGCACCTTAGCAAGGTAAATAGCATTGCAACTATAAAGGGCTCTAACCTCTTAAGCTGTACATGTTTGGTTAAGGTTTTTGGAAATTAAACACATTTCTTCCTCCCATAGTGTATTTTTACTCTTCAGCAGTCTGCTCCAGAGTTTACACTGGAATGGGATTTGCTGTTGAGTGAGCTTTACTCATATAACTTCTCAAAGTGCAGACAATTGTTGCAAATGATGCTCCCCATTAACAGTAAATGCTTTCACTGTCTCCAGCTCTATAAATCACTAAATATTACAAGGAGTTACTCCTTAGTTCCTCTCATGAGAGATTAGAAATGGGACTTCTGTGGACACAACTAGTAAAAGTAAAAAAGGATTTTTCTCTCTTGTCCTTTTAGTAGCTGTTTATGGAATGGGGAGGGAGGGGCACTGCGACCCCCACAGTTAATTTTTTTTCCATATAGTTTCCCTTATGTTCTGTATCACAGCCCCCCTAGAAGAAATCCATTGAGAAGACAATTCGGAACAATTAGCACCCCCTGTTAATTTTTAAATGAATCTTCCAAATCCCAAGACCAGAAATAAAAAGCTCAGGAGTTCTCTGACTTACAGATTTAGTTTAAAGTGTTATTTGTACCAGTGGCACGAGCGGAACGAGCACCCAGAGCACCAAGAGCAGAAGCTGGGGAGGATGGAGTAGAGCAGGTCACTCCAGCACGAGGGGTTTATCCAAATGCCAGTCAATTAAATGCCCCAGAGAAAGGGACATCATTCCTTTCCTTCACCCTGTTTCTCTCAATACTTAGAGGGCAGACCTTGTTCTCACTTTCCCCTTGCCAACCCTCATCACCTCCATTGGCTTTCTAGGAGGGACTCGAGATTAATGCCCATGTAGCAGAGCAGATTTAAGAATTACTTTATTTCAGTGGAAAGGTCTTGCTGCTACTTTAAAATATGTCCTTCTCTTTTTGTCTGACATTGCAATTAATCAAGTCTCCCACCCACTCAGAGCCTGTCTTGAGAGCTTCCCTGTATCTCACTTTCTTTTATAGATGAGGCTTTAGTGCCTGCCAGAATTTACAGAGGGAAGTAACACTGATTCAGCCAGGACCTCAGAAAACAGGCTCTGATATTCTCATGGCACATCTTCTCCTTGCCCCCTATCACAGGATGGACCAGCAGCTGTTCTCTCTCCTTGAGCCTTCATGTGCTCCTGCATCCCTACGGCCACAGAGGGCCTTGTACAGCACCAGTCCTGGCTCTGCCAGAGGGGAAGGAAACATCTAACATGGCATGTTAGAGGAATCTCAGGGCTCCAATTAGCATAATTAACTTAGAGAGTCTAACAAAGGGCACTCTGCAACCTGATCTCTCCCAGCAAATCAGCCTCACAGGCTCTCCCCAGCCCCCAAATGTGAGGCTTCAAGGACTAAGCTGGTTTTGAGGAGGGGACCAGAACCAGGGGAGAGGGGGAGCAGGAATCTGAGTTTTGCTCCCAGTGAAAGTACTTTTCCATGAACAGAAGTAATTTAGCCCTTTGTTTGTAACATTACTGTATTTGGCTAAGAGTCCTGGACTCGGTCTCTCTCACACTATCCAATAGTCAGCTTCAGTTTCCAGGAGCCCAAGTCAGAACCTGGGCGCAGAGTTAATGACTCCCAGCTGCAGGGCTGTGCTCAGGCCCAAGGTCTGGGTCAGATTCGTCACCAAACAGTCCTGAACAGGCACAAAATCACCACAAGGTATTAGAGCAGGGTCACGTATGTGCAAGGTCACCACAGGGAGAGGGCTGGGGTTTGTTTGTTTTGCATATGTGTTAGTAAAGGGAAATCACTACAGAACAACGTAAATGTTATACCTTCCAACTGTAAATGTTATACCTCTCACTAAAAAAAAATAGTCCTGGTTATTTGTTTCTTGGCAAAACATGACTGTTTCTCCTTTGTCAGTAGGTGCAAGTTGATTTCTGAAGCCCAAAACACCTCTTTTTGGCTAAATACCTGTTTCTTTTTTCTTTTAGTAGCACACCCTGGAGGAGCATAACTGAACTGACATAAATTACATGTGGAGGAAGCGGGAGTTTAATGAATAGAAGACTCGTGGAATTCACTTGATGTTGGCACATTAACACACTTTTCCTGTGCACTGAAAGTAGTTTCTGTCATTTCCCCACATAAATTGGGAAGAAGAAAAAAAGACAGAAAAAGAAAACTTTTAAGACACAGACCTTAGGGTTCTATGAGCAGTTTGATCATTCTGTGAAATAACATTTGAATAAACCAAGATCAGATAAGCAGGGCAACACCAAAGTAGATAGCAGAAATCTTTTTGTGCCCTCTCTTATATGCTTAGTAAATACTTGCCAACAAATAATTCTGTGATAGCTTTAATTTGAAATAAATAAGTACCAGCAACCTGGTCCTCTCAATCCTCTTTCAAATAACAAACTTAGCCCAAAAACTGATATCTTGGAATGACTGAAGAATAAAGCAGCACCAAGAGAGTAATAACAATGCCCTTGGAAATAGCATCCATTTCTGCATTCCCTCTGGTTCTTTAAATACTACACACGAGTGGAATGGGAGTCTTTCAAAACAGAACCTGAGTGCATAAATAAATGTGTGCTGACTTGTGCTGATGCTCTTCCAGCATTATAGGAAACACATTTGTTTATCAGGTCTGATTAAGCTTACACGATCCAAGCCCTGCCAGAGTCAGGAGTGCATTGTACACATTATTTGATAAGAGAGAAGGATGAGTTATGTAAACACCTAGAAACATGTGAGGGAGATTTACTCTAATTGTTTATGTGCCTTTGTGGGAAGATTATAATCATGTTGTTTCATTAAACAAAACAGTTGTACAAGTTCTATAAGACAAATTGCCTTTTGCTCTATTCACTCGCAAAGGTCATCCTGTTACCACTGATTAGCAGCAGACAGCCAGTCATACTTTGGCAAAAGGAGAGTTCATTCATAGCAGGAATGCAGAGTCTTTCTCAGAATAGGTTTCCCAGTGACTGACTTGGCAAAGACACAACGGAGAAAACACTTCTGCCCAATATCAAACATTCACCTTCTGACAGCTCCAGAGGACATCTCGCCTTCACAGCAGTGCTGAGCACCGCTGGTTCAAGCCTTTGGCTGCATCAGAGAGAGCGACAAGTAAATACACAGAGGTGAAATGCAGGTAAATCCTTTCCAGATATTGCTCACTAATGGAGTAACCAACCTCATTGCTAGGTAATCCCCAAAAGAACTGTTAAAGTTTGAGGAAATGAAGCAGAAGAGGAAGCTGAAGTTCTACTCTAGGTCTCTCCTAGTGTTAGAGAAGCATCTTCTGAATTCCTCCTCCTGCACCCCCATCTCACTTCAGTTCAGGCAGCCCAAGGAGCAGCCATGGACTCTCTGAACACACATCCCACTCCCCAGAGCTTGGCAACCGTCTCGCTTTGTCTCTTTGATGGGCATGTAGGAAACAAATGAGAAGGAGAAGATGTTTGAAGAGTCCATTAACATGGTTAGCTCGGACGTGCTGACAATAAATCGATTCTTTTTGACGTGGCTGTCGCAGTAATGAAGGTACATTTCTGGATAACTCTTCTTCATGCAAGATAAGATATGGATGGCTCATGTCTTCCTGACATGTGTCCAGCATGTCAACTAGTGGCACAAGAAAAGGTTGTTTTGTTGATGCGCTAATCAGAGATAAAGTTTAAGATTAATGATGATGGGTGTTTTTGTCTGTCATATTTTTTGAAGGATAGAGGTCGCACACTCCTGGGGATGGCACAGTTAGTGCCCTACCTCTGAAAAGAAAATGAACATTCAACAAGACCCATATTAAAAGGTCCCTCTTTCCTCTAGAGATTGAAAGTGGCAGTCAAAGGAAAAACATGCCTAAACTTGAATGTCACAGTACATTTCCCCACTGTTGCTGAGGTTCTGGCATTTGAAGGGATCTTTTAAGGCTCCTTTCTCTGATGTATAAAAGGAATGTTTACTACAGTGAAAAAATGTATATGAGAGTCAAAGTGGCAAGAGGAGAGAAACAAAGCAAAAAATTAGCAAGTACCAGGGGAGGTCATGGATGGAAATAGAAAGATCTTCTTCTCCTACTTCTAAATAAACATGGGCCTGTCACTCTTCACAGCATTCTGCTCTAGAGTCATTTAGCTGTATGAAATGGGGCAAAACCCAGGGCTGTCGCAGCTGGTGGGATCCAGAGCACCCCTGAGGCCCCACCATGGTCCTGGCTGAGGGCAAGGGAAGCACCAGCACCAGCCCCAGGACCACTGCACACCTTTCTTACCCTGTTGGCTGGAAGGATGCACAGACCAGTGCTCAGAGGTGTCCCTTGGCAGTGTTATGCTCTAATTTCCCTACATTTAAAGCTGATAAAATTCTAATGTCCACCACAGCCCACGAGTTTTGGCCTATTTTGTTTCTTAGGCAAGGTATTGTCATGGTTTAACCCCAGAGGGCAACAAAACACTGTTATGGGGACTTGGAAAGATAAACATGATCACTCCAAAAGTCCCATTTCTCCTTCTTCCTCAGCTTTATATGATGAGAATGACATCACATGGTCTGAGACATCCCTGGGGTCAGTAGGGGTCAGCTGTACTGGCTGTGTCCCCCCACTTCCTGCTCAGCAGTCATGAAAACAGCCCTAAATTATTCACACTGCTTCCAGGGCAAATCCAAAACACAGCTCCAGAACAACTCCTATGAAGAAAATTAACCCTACCCCAAGCAAAACCAGCCACAGGTATTCAATTAATGTTTGGTGAGACCTGAAATCTATGGAGAAGAGGCCTTATTACCTTGGATCACCTTGAATTCTATTGTTAGGATCAACAACAAAACCCTTGGTAGTAATTAAAAAAACTTAATTTTTTCTGCTTCAGAGTATTGTTTCAGCTATGGAGAGAATTAACATTTAATTACTTTGAGACTAAAGAAACAAACAAGCAATTAACTGCCTTCAATTCACTTAGCAAAGGGATGAAGTCATGCGAAACATATTTTGACTGGAGATAGGTAAGAGTCAAAATCATGAAGATTAATGCTTCTAAATTTTGGGATCAGTTCAGGAACAACTCCCAAGGTCTGAATTAGCCACCAGTGTTCTGGTTTTGCATCTAATCTAAAATGGGAAGAGGACCAATTCATTAGAGCAGCTAGTTTTGTAATGCTTTTGCAAATAAAATCCGCAGAAACAAGGTCTGCAAGATTTTAGACTTCAACCCAAAGCCCAGTTCAAAACTTGGCTCCCAAAAAGCATCAGATTTTTCTACCAAAGAGCATAAATCTCTTCTGGAGAAGGCTTCTGTTTAAAAGGCTACATTTTGAAGCTCTTGACTCTAACACCATTGATAGCTCTGGAACTGATTTAAACAAATAGAAAAAGAAAAAACTGATAAAAGACACCATGCTTTGTCTTTCTAAAATTTTTCCCTTTAAAATATTTGGGGTATTTTTTAAGCCTTTTTTTTCTTTTTGTTTTCTTCTTCTCTAGGTTTTGTCACTGAGTGTGATGGAATCACTGATATTGCACCCACTTTTTTTCCCTTTCATTTTTCCTCTTTTTATTCAGTTCTCTTTCTGCTATTTTTCAGTTTGCGTCCAGTTGAATAACTGTGAAAAGGTTTAAAATAAAAAGGAAAAGAAAAGAAAAACAGAACACCAACTCCGCAACTTTAAGAGGTAAAAATTATGGGGGCTTAGAGGTACCCATTCCAGAAAGTTCTGTAAGTTATTACATTCTCTGACTTCCTTGGCTACATGGGGTGTAGGGAGACAGAAATGAAGGAAGTATCTGAAATGTCAGTATTTAAACTATTCATATTTTGAAATTACTGCTTTCATACCCAAATACCCACTGGATACACAGTTTGAAATGTGTAGCCAGA
The DNA here is from genome assembly GCF_047830755.1 of Zonotrichia albicollis. Lineage (NCBI taxonomy): Eukaryota > Metazoa > Chordata > Aves > Passeriformes > Passerellidae > Zonotrichia > Zonotrichia albicollis. Next base: position 4,257,415 of record NC_133833.1, read on the forward strand.
CTCAGGAAAGACACCTTTTGGCAATGAAAAGCATTCCATTTTGGGTTTGATCTCTTTCCTAGGACACCCAGTGGACACAAGGGCATCTCCTAAAACATCACCAATTTCTGTTAACCTGTTTCCTCATTAACAATTTCCAAACAATAACATTCACACACCTCCAGGGCAGCACTTGCCATTTGCACTGGTCCTGCAGTTGTTCCTTGCACATGGATATTTCCCATTCAGCTCTAAGGCTAGGGATCAATTCAATCCAACTTCAACTAATTAAGTAAATAAATAAACAGCAGTCCAGCAAACCTTTGCTGAGGGGTTAAATGTTCTGCTACTGGTATCAAGCCTCCAAAGCCATTCAGCAAGATGCTTGTCTTACCTCTCAAGTGTAGGGTAGAAGGGCAGGAAGAGAAATTGGATCTCTAAAAAAGGAAGTTATAAAGGAGTTGCCTGCAACCAGCTTGCACCACTCTGCATCATTAGGAATAACAGGCAGCTGTGGCTCCTTCTTTCCCCTCCAGAGGTGGCCCTTTGGGGCTCCTTTCTTACTCCTTTCTACACTGCTGGCTCAGTGAAGACTTAAAGTTTCCTCTTCTGCCCATAGTCTTTAAATTTTTTGATTTTTTAAATTTGTGTAGTCTTAGTTTCAAAAACACCATAGTGGATTCTCGAGCAGAACAGGGCAGCCAGGACCAGCTGCAAAGGCAGCTTTTCTTTAGAGGTGACATGAAACACAAATTTAATAGCAAACGGAGGCCTAGGGCCAAACGTGACATCTCTCAAATCTGAGACATTGTTCTCACTACAATCTGGCATCAAATCATGGAAGCAGGTTAATATTAGCCTGTTCAAACAGATTTGCAGTCAAGACTTCAGTCAGAAACAGCTGGAAGAAAAAGCCAAATTAAAAACACACTTTTGTTTCTTAGGGGTTTTTCCATTTTAACCTAGACCTGAAGCTGCAAGCACAGGTTCTGATCCAGGTGCTTCAAATTCAGAGCCAGAGGAGATCGTTTCCACTCTGCCATTGAAACCCAGTCCCACCGTCTCCCCATCTTCCCAGAGGGATGAAGTTTCTCCACAGATCCACTTCTCCATCTGAGCTTGCAGGTGACACTGCTGATCTTTGACATAAAGAACTGGGATTCCAAACTGATTTACAAAGCCAGTGCCGAGTAGATGAGCAAAATGAAATCATAGCTGCCTGACCTGCTTATACACTAAAAGGCCTTGGGGGGGAAAAAAATCAATTAATCAATTTGTTTACGGAGGCAACTTAGCAACAGGGAGCACATGGAACTGATTGGCTGGGTCTGTTAATAAGCAAGCTGAATTGCAGATAGTTGCATCAACTGATTTCAAATTTTGGGATATTGATTTTTGTTAAGAAGATTCATTTCCACTGACCCTCCTCCTAGAGAAAGAATCACTGTTCCTTTATGCCAAAGGAGCATCATGCTGAGATTAAGAATTACCACGTTACCACTTCAAGGAGAGTTCAGTACACTCAGGGTTTCTAAGCCTGGGCTTAAACAGCAACTTGTCTGCTCTCCCTTGCTTTGTGGAGGCACCTCAGGAGACAGGGCTTGGAAGATGCTAAAGGGCAAATATATTTTAAAGCAGTCATATTATTTGCTAAGTGCCTGTTTCATGTTAAATAGAAGGTTATGTTCAAAATCCTCACAAATAGGAAGAATTACTATTTCTCTTCTAAATTTTAATTAATAAAATTAATAAAAAATTAAATAAAAATTAATAAAAAAATTTAAAAAATAATTAAAAATGCATGATAAATAAATATATAAATATCAGTATTACCTGATATTTTCTGTAATTTTAGTTAATATCTTAAGTTATCTTTTTAGAGGGACATTTGAAACCTATGATGGATGTGCGTTTGCAGTGGAGATGGTAAAATTGGAATTACATGTGATATTGCCATTACAGCCCACAACCTCTCAACAGGCAGAGATTGGCCTCAGGGAAGCCTGTGCATCCAAACACCCACACCCTGGGAATTTCTGGCTGTCAGTGTCACCATTCTGCAAACCAACACCTTCATTTCCTGCTCTCTGCCACCCCCACCCAGGTGCTGACACCTCACTTCCACTCCCCTTTTCAAGGCATGGTCCTGATGGAAACACTACCCCCAGAGCTGCCCTTTTGGAGAGGCTGCAGGTACCTCTCATGGATCCTGGGCACTGCAGCATCCTGGGAACGTGCTCCAGTGCCCCAACACAGACACCAGCCCGTGGGCTGCACAGGCTGCAGAGAACCCAAGGCGGGTGCAGGACATGCAGCCTGACTCTGTGAAGAGACTCTGTCACTCTTCATGTAAACCACACCTTCACCTTCCAACTCAGACTTAAAGCAAGTGCTGAGCCTGAGAAAAAGTTACCTCAGCAAAGTCCCAAAAGAGAGGGGAGTTATCCTCCTACCCCAAGCATTGCTGCCAGAGGGCCAACAGCTTTTTTGGGAAGCTCCATCCTGTTTAGAAAACAAGAGATGCTCTTGGGTTTCCTCCTCTGCTTCCTCTCCGAACCTGGTGCACGATGCACACATTTTATTTCTTCTTCTGACTGAACAAGGTTGCCCATGATTATAAATCATCCTGGTGATTTCTTTGGAAAGTTTTCCTCATTTATGCCCATGACCTCGTGGCCTCCTGATACCTTTACTTACATCAGGACTGCTTCCACAGTCGGGCCGTTTATTGTCATTCTCCTGAGACCAAGGGGGCAGAGGGAAAGGAACTACAGGCACTCACATCTGAGATGTAAAAAATATGGATTTCAAACAAGTATAAACAAGTGGGAATGTAAATGCTGAGAGCACAAGATCTCCCAGCTCTGAGTTTCTGCAGAGGCCCTTTTATTTACTGAACATTTATGTGTATATGAATATTCAGCCCTTGATAGAGCAAAGAGCTGGTTTTGATACTAAGAGCAAAAATATTTGCTGTAAATGTCATGACACGCCTTGTCCATAATATGATTTTTTCCAGATGGTTATTTTTTTCAAATTACTGAATGGAAAAATATGTCTTAAGACAAGTACACATAAAAATAATTCTTTTTCCTATTATTGTTTCTTTTTTTTTTCTTTCTTTCTACATTTGTAAAAGTGCTGCTGCTTGCCATGGGATGATATGCTGGGAGAGCACATACATCCTGACATCTGATTAATCATGAATAGGGGTGGGTGTGTAATCCTTAACTGACAGGGCAGCAGACCAGAAACCCTTTTATTATATAAAATACAAAGATGTACATTATTTACACCCTCTTCAAGGTGGTTTCTAAGGCCAAAACATTTCACTGAGTGAGTGGTAGTTTGGCTTTGACTCCAAGTAAGCCCATACCTTTTTTGTTAGCAGGGACACAAACCTACTTCTGGGTCCAGAATGATCTCAGCTGGCAGTCCCACCCAACACAGCAGCTGGATGATCCTCTTGATCCTGATCTTGATTTATTCAATTTGGTGTCGGTGAGGTTGTGCCAGACGTGGCACACCTCTGCTGTAAAACAACATCCCACTCTGCAGAGTGTTTGTCTCCCACGGAGAAGTGGAGCCAGTTGAGCTCTTCCCACACAATCTGGAGCTGGAAGGAAGCTTATCCAAGTCAGGATTGTGCTGGGGTGGAGGACAGACTCCTGCATTGCAATGGCACCAGTTTGGGAAGATTCCTCCTGAAAAGCATCATGCCGTGCTTTCTACTTGCTCAGACTTTCTGTTATTTGTATTTCTGAGAGGCAGAGTGAGCTGGCAAGATGGGGGGTGAAGGCACAGGATTTTGGTAATGGAGTGCAGTAAGGAGTCCCATGCAGTAGCTGGAAGGTGGAAGGGGAATAAACAAGCTCTGGGCTGTTCAGGAAGAAAATGAGGGCCAGACCTAGGCCAGGAGGTTTCCCCTCCTGTTCTGCAGACATCCAGCTTCTGCCTTTCTCTGAGTGCCCAACAGCTTTTTGTTTAGCGGTTTCCATCAGCAGGTAGAAGACAAACTATTTCATTTCTTCCCTGCCCAGCTGTCTGCCTAGTAGGGCAAGAGGTGGGGGCCCCACGAATGAAAAAGCTGCTGCAGGTACAGTCTGGGTTTATGGATTAATTCCATGTGTGATGCTGAGTGACAGCCTTGCCCAGCCAGGAGTGGGGCGTTGGCTGAAGGGATCAGTTACACCAACTGCAGATCGACTTTCTAGCTTGTGGCCCAAATCTGAATCTCACAGCTCAGTTCTGGCAAAGTGATGAGCAGCTTTGGCTGGGCAGGAGTTAAGAACACTTGGCATCTTGCAGGAAAAAAGCCCTTAATGCAAACCAGTTAGTGGAGTATGAGCCCAGCAATTTTTCTTCTGTAAAAAAAATAAAAAAAACCCCAAAACCAAAAAAAAAAAAAAAAAAAAAAACCCAAAAGAAATTTGGAAAGGGGATAGAAGGGCAAAGTTCAGAGTGGTTTCAGATTCCCACAATAACAACGAAGCCCAGCTCTTTCCCAAACACTTGCACATTTCCTTAGAAACAGGTGACAGACATCTGCAAGGCTGAGTTCAGCGTTGGAACAGCCCAGCCTCCCTTCCTTGGTTGTGGGTGTTCTGCTCTTACAAGAGTGAGAGAGATTCAGCTTAAATATTTCCAGACAATGCTGCAATTTATTTTAAGTGTAATAGGGGTCATTCTTCACTGAAAGAATATAATAATCTTTCTGTGTGAAAGCAAGAAGACATGTGGGGAAGCAGTAGATAGCAGGACTTACACTCACCCAAGTCACAGTTAAACAGTTTTCTCATGTCCCCACATCTTGGGTATCACACTCAGGCCAGTAATCCCAGCGCCAGCCACCAAATAACACAGGGTTCTTTCCTTGTGCTGTTCCATATTCACAGGGGAAAGGCTCTCTGGGAGTCAGATGCTTTCCCTGATCCCAGACAAACCGTGGGTCTCATCAGCTGTGTTAGGAAATAAAACTGTGAAGAACCAAAGGGATGAAAATGATCATCCAGCAGCAATATAAATATAAATATAAATATAAATACCCTGCCCTGCTGAGGCTCAGATCAAATAACCACCATGAGCAGCTTCCCAGTTTTCTTTTGGCACCCAAAATGACCCTGCAGTTTGGTGGAGTAACACTTGTCATCCTCTTTCCTCCCTCTTAATTGCCTGATTAGGGATGGCAAGAAGAGCAGGGATAGAGGGATACAAACCCCTTATCATCACCATCCCTCAAAGGATGAAAATACAAGAGGGGGTACATCAACTGTTCTGTTTTTCCTCTCTGGGAAACAGAGGCTTCTTCCACCTGTGGAGAAAAGAGGGAGAATCACCAATTAGTCACTTCATCTTTCTGTTCCTGTGTTTTCCCAGTGTAAAATGTGAGCAATAATACCTCCTATGCAATGTACAGAGCAAGACACTGTAATTAGGGAGGTGATGTTACTGCAGAGAAGAGCTGCAGGGCATTTGAAGCACTCCCTGTCCACCCCAAACTTGAGATTTAAATTTTGTCTTTAAATCTTGACCAACTCCAGAAAAAATAAAACCCATTTCAAATCAAGTGGGTGAAAAGCCAAGACTCAATCACAATACCTGCTTGCCAATGAAAAAGCTTTTCTTTCTATGAATCTGATACACATTCAATTGTTTCTAGTGCTTTATTCAGGAAATGTTTCAATTGGAAAGTATCATTACTTAGAGAGAAAAATAAAAATACCATAGATGGTTTTAAGCTCTACATCTGTGGAAATCTCATTAGGTAGTTTTAGATGTACTGGCATCTGGAAAAAATCATCCCTCTAAACAGAAAAATATGTCATAAATGTCATAATGGAGTGTTGGAGAAGCACATGAAATTAGTTTGGTTCTTCAACTCAGCATCCCTAGCCAGAATCATTAAAAAGAAAATGCTTGTATAAAGCATTAAACAGTTTTTGTCAAGGTTTGGCTGTATGGACCAACCTGGAGTCTGAATAGCACTGAATATCTGATTTAAAGATGTAAAACTCTGGAGAGTTACAGGAGGTTGGAGCCAACCCAAACATTCACAGAAGGTGAGTACAAGTACAGAGAAGCCCACAGCCTGGAAGGGCTTTTTCAGCAACAGGCAGGAGCTTTGCTCTCACCAATGAACTGTTCTAAGTCTCTGAGGGACATTGCTGCTCTGTCCTCACTCACTGGATGTTTGCATCACTCAAGATTTCGGGCCAGCATTGCCTTCAGAGAAGCTCTACTTAGGATCTTAAAGGATCTCAGCCTCCCTTTGGGTGGACAGAGTTGGAAAATACTTGTGAGTTGGTGGACTGGGATTCTTCAGCCCCTCAGGGACCTCCTGTGCTGGGCATCACAGTGTCCTGACCAGCGCTGCTCTGCACAGGGCAGGCAGAGCTGCATTGGACACAAATGAGGAGCACACAGAGCCGTGGGTGTCCCTGAGCACAGGGGCAGAGCAGGAGGGCTGTGGGCATCTCATTTCTCTCCTGGGAGAGCTGCTCATCTCCTGCACTGCTTTTAGGGTCTGTCTCAGTCAAGCACAGTCAGTAATGTGGGGTGGGAATGAGCACAAGGCCTTCTCCAGATGCCCCGTCCAGAGCACAACCACTCCTGAAGAACCTGGGAGCTCAGTGAGGTGTTCTTCAGTGCCCTCTAAAGATCCCTCTCCTTGAGCTGACTCACAGACACATGAGCAAATGCCCTTGGAACACCCTGAACCTGTCCCCAAGCAACTTCCAGTGCTCCTAGATATGTAGAGCCACAGGTATTTTTGAAGGGATGGCTACAACAACCAAGAGCTGTTTGCTGATGGGAGATGCTTCACTTCTGGCTGCAGCTATCCCTTGGTGCTGATTGCTGCTTTGCTATTGCAGATATGTCATCAAAATTAACGTGGCTGTTAAACACCAGCCCTCCAGGCCTTCACAAGGTGCACACCAAGGAGGTACAAAGCAACTGGAGACACAATTTCCTTGGGCAGTCTGTAAAACTCAAACCACGATCAGACCTGGTCATTAAAAATCCTGTGGCAATCTCTGCAACAGAACATTCGATCCATTGTCCCAAATCTAATCATTACACTCTGCCCTCTGCCCATTTAGCATCCTTCTAGTGTTTCAATTGGGGATGGTATTGCAGTGCATTTCCTGACCTGAATAGTTTAACGGATCATAATTGTCTCATGGTTACTCCATGCTCCCGCAGTCGGTTTGTTGTATCCATCTGTTTGCTTTTTTCTTCCATGCAAACTGTAAGGTCTTTGGGGCCAATGGCTGCCACTGAGCCCTGTGTTAATACAGCACCAAGCACAGTGGGGCCCGATTTTTAGGTTCAGCAGCAGAACAACCCATAATTAATAAATGGTGGCTCGTCTGTTCTGAGCAGAAAAGCAGCGCAGCAATCTGTCAGGGTATAGAGGAGGAGGGTGTGACCTCTCCCATCAGGCCCATGTCCCTGGGGATTCTCCTGATCATCCTCATTTTCTTTGGAAAAGTTATGGTGCCGATCAGTTTTTTGTGCATTCAGTTTCACTCCAGCCCAGGAACAGATGGTGGCACAAAAGAGGAGTGACTTAAAATCACTTTGTCCTGTTCTCCCCCTCCACCTGCTCCTAATCACAAGCCATCCATACATTTAAATACCAAACAAGAGGAAGGAAAGAGCTTGTGTGCAACAGAAATACCAAACAATGTTTGCATTAAAAAAAAAAAAAACAACTTAGACATGCCTTTCAGCCCCTAGCAGCAGTCCCCATGGAAAATAATGTTAAAATAAACAAAAAGCAACAATTCCTCTCTAACTGATGATTTTATAATATGGTTGGTGCTGCTAAATGCATCCAGCCGTCCCTCCCACACTCCTGCTCTCCACTCAGAGCTGTCCCCTCTTTTAAGGGTGTCTCTTCACCCACTGACATGTGCACATGAATTCTGTTTCTTAATGATCTTTAAGCATTATTAAGAACAAAAGAAATCCTAATAATGATATAAGCCTATTAAAGGATGACAATGATAAATCATTAATAATGATGCAGAATGGGCAGAAATGTGCATTTAGCACTGACATTTCTGCATGTAGAAAGAAGCAGGATGATGTATTTTTATTGAATGAGGATGATGAAGTATCCCCCAGTCTATTAGCAACCAAACAAGATGTTAAACAACATTTATCAGGAAGTTATCTCAAAATGTACACCTAGAAAACTTGGAGTGAAAAGTCCTGTAAGACCTGGCCAAGGTGTTCTCAGGCTTTGCAATGTTTTTTTGAATACAGTTTGAAAACAATTGTCTTTCCAAAGACCGGTGATGATTGATTTGTGTCTCTCCTCACCTCAGCTTGGCTCTAGCTTGTGCAGCTCTGCCATGAACTCCAGGACAGTGATAGAAGTTGGCTGGAAGATCTTCATGTCACTACCTAGAAAAAAATTTTGTCTGTGGGGTTGTCTCTAAAATACCTGAGGAGTTTTTCATCAGGTACTAAAATCAGTTGTGGACACAGAGGCTACATCTACCCTGCAAGGGTGTCACACACAGTAACTCTGAGTCTGTGCTCCTCAGCCACATTTCTCCTCTGTTCCCTGCCCATGCCCCAGACCCCTCAGGAGAGGCTGCACACAGGATTGTTGGGATGCCTGAAAGGAGGAACTGCCACGCTGCTGCATTTGTGCTATTCGATGGAAAATTGCCTTAATCAGGGACACTTTGATTCCTAAGCTGGGATGTGAGGAGCTGTAAATCAGTGCAGTCCCCCTGCTTCTAGCAGACTTACAGGATTTGTGTCAGTGCTGGAATTTGCCACTTCGTTACAGAGCTCCTTTAGCAACAGCCTACCCTGAACGAGGCCCCATGGCCAGCACGCAGAGGTAGCAATTTTCTCTTCACCGTGGTAAATAGCAAACTCACAGACATTATTTTAATCAGCCCTAAGTGCACAGGAAGGCTCTGTGCAGATAGGTGTGCATTAACAAGGAGCACACTCATATCACTCTGCTAAGTATTTTTGGGTGGCCGGTCAAGCATAGCTGCCTTTCAAACTGCCTCGGAAGGAGAAATATTAATAAACTCCCTGCAGCATGCAGATTTGATTGAATTTCTCATGGATCATAGCCCGCCTGCAGCAGGGTGGCATACCTGTCAAACTAAGACATTGTTCCATAATTGTTCCTGATGCATTGTGTGCTAATTACCATTGCTGAAAATAATCTCCAAAGATTATGGCAGGCATCATAAATAACAAGCCAGCGGTTCGACACCGCATTATGACAAGGCCTCAATCGCTCTTATCTTTTACTGGAGTGGTGCCTATGCATTAGCTTTACTAATGAATCTTTTTCATTTGTACAAGTGATGTTTCCATTTGACAATGACATGAACATAAAGTGGAGGTTAATTTACTCTATTCCGAGAGGTTCATTATTTAACCTGACGTTGAGGACAAAACAATGTAGCCTAATAGATGGCAAATAGAAATTAGTTGTGATGAATTTTGCCATTTAACACTCTGAGCGGCGGAGCACAGAGCGGGAGGATGAGTTTGCTGCGGCGGCAAAACCGCTTTATTTCCACGGTTCTGAAAAAAAAAAGAAACAACCAAAAAAAGATTCTCCCAGAATCCCCCTGCACCTTGTAAAACACGATGGATTTACACAGACATAAAAACTGCTGGTAACTAATGGCCCAACGTTGTCATTGTGTCAATTTTTATCAGATTAGTTGGCATTAACACTGTATCACCGATTGCCTTACAAGCCAAGCTGCTGTGAATTGGATTGGATTCAGGTAGCTATTAGAATTGCCAATTTAAACACTCGGGGCTTATCTCAGCTTTAAGCCATTGACAAAAAGGTTTGGTCACTTCCCTGACATCTTCTGACATGTGTGCTCAGGGCGGGTGCTCAGCATCCGGTGGCTGCCTGCACTCATCCCTCTAGGCCTTCAAATGCATCTATTCAACATTAATTTAACATCATCCAATGTGGTTTGAATCAAGCAAATATTTCCCTTGTTTATTGCACACACTCTTTGTGCTGTTTCGAGGAGGTTTATTAATAGTTTGCAATAAATTTGTTAAACAATTTGCAATAAATTATGCAGTCATATTTATAGCAGTGACACATTTTAGAGGACAAAAGTTGACCTTTCCCATGCCTCAAAGAGAGAAGGGGCAGGGTGTATCCATTACAACCCAGCTTTTCATAGGCTCATATCCTGGTTTCTTAAGCTCACACAGAAGATAAAATGTATCTGCTCAAAAGCTGATTTAATTTATTTACAAACAAAGGGACATATTCCATGGGACACTGAACGCTGCTGGGCTGGGTTCCGATGGGCCACAGGAACTGAAACCTGCAGGGTCTCTTCAGAGGTGTTTGCAGGACAAGGAACCCTTTGGATTTGGGGTTTGCTTGTTTTGTTTAGTTTTGGAAGGGTTTTCCTGTTTGGGTTTTGTTGTTTTTCTTCATTCATAGCTTGACAAAAAGCAACATCTTGAGAGGAAATGCTCCAATTTCAACAGTACTGCGTTTTCCAACAACAACACAAATGCTTCATTAATTACTTCCAAATCACGTCTAATATTTAGTCAGTGAGAGATGTGGTGATGAGTCTGGGGGCTTCTCCAGTTCTCCCCTGACCCCCTCTCACCTCCTGCTCCCAGCTGTTACCTGGCTCCCCATCACAGACACCTCCAACCCTTCACTTCTGGACCACCAAAGAAAGGGAAGGTACAGTGACGGACACACACAGGAGGAAGGTGCAGCCTCTCACTGCCACCTCTGGAGGTGGCTCACAGCAAACCTCCCCTCTGCCCTCAGCTCCAGGGTTTACATCCCTCTGTCCTGGGGCCATCCTCCTCCACCCTCCCCACATACACACAGCTGGGAATATGAAGTGGAAAGAAAAAATACTCCTCCTTATTTTTCCATATATTTCCAAACATCAGGGCAGCTCAGGTTAAGCCTGTCCTGACAGAGCATCAGGGGATCCTCAGCGACCACATGTGGTCAGGAAGCAGTTTTCACACAGAAATGAGAAGTGCCTCTCAGGAGAGAGGCAATTTTTCCTGTCAGGAGGGATCATTTCCTTGGGGGTGACTCAGAATGTGAAGGCTACCACCCCAAAAGCAGAGCCTGTCCAGGGTGCCAGTGGGATAATGATCTCATTCTTGGAGAGACAGAGCACAGTGGTGAGAGAGAAAGAGCATCATTCTAGGAGCAACCTGGGCAGCAGTTTGGCTATGCCTCGTTTTTACAGCATATTATTACAGCATTACATTCATAGTCCAGGGTCAGCTGCCATTTCCTGGGGTTTATAACTTGCCTGTTTTAATTAACATCAGGCTCAAACTTGGTAGGAGGCGGGGTCAGCCCAGATGTTAATGTTATTCCAAAAGTGCCTTATATCAGTGGTGTTATTTGAAATATATTAAACAGGGAACATCTAGAGATGTGCCATTTCCAGGGTTGTGTTTTAGATAAATTAAAAAGACCAGGTTTTGTTTTGGAAGAGGGCAATTTGGGAGGACCTTGTGTCTCTATGAGCAGCTCACCCCTGAGAGACAGGAAGGGTCAGTTCTCTGCTGTCCATGGAGCTCCTCTGGACAGCATCAGCCAGGAGGGGGGAACAAGCACCCCAGGTGTCCTGTCCAGGTGGGTCTGGGCTCTCAGCAGGGCTGATATTAGCTCAGATGCAGTGCTTTATGAACTCAGCAGCACACTTTCACTCACCAGGAGAAATGGTTTCTCAGTGTTATTGTACCCAAGGAGCTCGGCCACACAAAAGCCCCCACAAGCCCTCAGCTGGGTTTTCCACTGTCCCCTGCCCTTATTACCCTGTGTAGTGAAGAGCTAGCAGTTCAGACAGGCAATAAATAATGCTTTAAAGAATTGCCTTAAATATGTGTTCTCCAGTTGCCATGATGTTTTTGCTGTACTGGGGGTGCAGTAGCACCCTGATGCAGCTCCAGTGCTCACTGACACATGAGCAGTATTTGCTCACACACCCAGGGCTGTTGGCTCCTTGTACAGGCTGCAGGGGATCTCAGCTGAACACAAAGTTCTGTGCTTGTGGCACCATCATTTCCAATGGAGACACCAGGACTTGGCACCACCTTTTTAGAAACCCCTCTAATAGCTGATGATTCCATTGGTTGCTGTTGAGTGAAGGGGCTGTCTTCACTATTCTGGTTGTAGGTGGTTGTGGGCAGTGCTGAAGCCCTTTCTCTCAAGTTAGAGCCTTCAGGGATTCTACCTTAACTCTGAATGCCAGCACTGTTGTGCACATTGGCAATTTCCTGTTGGTTTAACTCAAATTTCTGAGCTCTCCAAGTCCATGGTGAATTCTAAAGCTTCACCTGAGTCAGGCTGATTTATAATCTCTCTGGTTTTCCATGCACTGGTCTGTGAACTCAAAAGCTCTTGTAGCTTTATGAACAATTTCAGCCTTCTCACTAAAAATGTTGGTCCCCAAATGAGCACAATCCTCCTTAACCAGCCCCCACCCCTGGATCACACCTCACTTGTTCATTTATCAGGATCCATCTTTAAGATAGGACCTGGTGCTCTCCTCATGTTACAGACACAGAGCTAAGTGTGAAGGGATACAGGGCTTGCCTGAGATGATGCTGGGAATCTTTGGCAGAAGTGGAAACTGGACACAAGACTGATAATTTCTTGGGCTCTGAATAATTGGCCACCCTTCCCCAAGGTATGGGCTCTTCCTGAGGACTGATACCTTCTGCTTCTGGCTGTGGAGGGGGTGTGGGGGAAGCAGCTCACAAAATACCCCCGGCTTGCATGTTGCCTGTCACAACTAACAAGAAAGAGAATCAGATTTTTAGCCTGTGAGGACTATTCCCAAAGGGCATAGAAATTATAACTAAGAGAACAAAATCTATTTCCAATCAGCTTAAAATTATTCTGCAAAGGGTTATCTCTCTGTTAGAACAAAAAGTTAGAAATCCATACATCAAAGAGGACTAAAAAGTGTTTGTTAGTTGCCAGTTGCATGAAGCTTTGAGCTAAGGACTGAGCTGCCCCATCCCCAGCCTCCTTCCTTTTCTGCATAAATTAAGAGAGAAGTGTCATATCATCAGTCTTGCTACATTTGAATGCCCAGGACTGCACGTTTAGGGACGTAGCTGGTACAACAGCTTTTTGCTTTGTGGTAAAGCTACCAGAAGTGCCCCAGGCAAAAAGTGACATTTCTCCAATGCTAACAGAGAAAAATGCTAACAAGCTAATTTTGCCTGTTTTGCTTTAATTTTGATTAGGGACCCACTGGCTACAGGTAAAATCTCGGTGTGATGGAGCTGCGAGTGTGCTGTTTGCTTTGCCTTCTCTCATTAGTGAACAGCAGGAGCAAATGCAGTGGGTAAGCTGATTACAGCTCTTGGCTCCTTTCACAGGCAAGTGGTGAATTCCTGAGGACCACATTCCACCTAGGTGTTATATCCCCTGGTGTCCCACACTGCACTCACACAGCCCAAGATCATGGCTAGAGCATCCCACTGGTTTGGGGCTGAGGGCTGTGATTGTTTTGTTTGGGTTTGGGGGTTTTTTCTCACGCAGAAACTCGATAACTTCATCAGCTCTTTCCTGGATGCATTTTTATTGTGTTTACCTTCAGAAAAAGCAACATTTGATCATGTGTTGAGAAGCTGCATGTTGCCTTGTAAACTCAGAAATTATTTTCAGGTGTATTCTGTGGGCAGTTTTTTCTCTCAGAAAATTAAGAGGCCTCTGTAGCAAATACCCAGTTATAAGGTATTTATGGAGTCCTCCTCATTTTGTTTCTTGGAAACACAAAAGCCCCTTCTGCCTGCTCGCATTGGTGGGCCTGAAGCAGTGATTTGAAAAGGAATTGCATGTCTGTAGCACAGCACATCAGACAGATGAGGGCACATTTTCTAAAGGAGGACAGGGACATCACTGAGCCTGCTCCCACCACCTGCAGGCATTGCTGAATGTGTCAGTGCTAGTGAGATTTTCCTCTGTTTTCCTTTAGTTCATCTTCCAAAGGGCCACAGCTCCCTTACAGAGGGACAATGTGGAAGGGCAGTGGATGTTTCTGTAAGCCAGAAGTGAAGGTGGAAACAAGGAGCATTGGTAGCATATGTATCATAGCACTGTCTGAAAAGGAATGCAGCTTGGTACTTGCTGTTCCTGAGGTGAAAATATTGCAAGTAGAAGGAAGAAATCTCAACACATGGAAACATCTGCTGTAAAGAGGCACTGGAGAAACAGCTTTGTGTTAACATGGGAGGTGCAGCAGCCCCCAGGGCAGCAGCCCTGCACACGAAATGACAACCAGAGTCTCTGTGGCCACCCCTTGCCTTGGGACTCATGGCACAGCTCTGCAGAACACTTGGATGCCAGGTTATCCCTTGGCAAAATTACCTGGCTGCCAGAGCAGTGCAAACACAGGGAGGCTTGGATGGGCTTTTAGTCGTTTTCATCCTTTTCCTTCCATGTTATTCCTTCCTCATCTTCACTCTCAGGATCTGAGATGCATCACAAACCTACATCCCATAAGAGGAGAGCACTGTGGGTTTTCTGAGCCCAAAAAAGCCGTGACTTTTTTGTTTAATGTCAGGGGTTATTTTCTAGCTGGCAAAATTTATAAGCTGTTCCCAAGATCCGGGGATGCAGATTCAATAAAGGCAGACAAAAGATTTGAGGTTATGTTCTTCAGAGGGGAGCCTCTTTTGTTTGGGTGGTTTGTTTTTACTCAAAGGGCATTTTTAATTTGTTCCTCAGTTAGCTGTTTCCAAATATATTTGCCTTTGCCATCTTCCTCTTTCCCTGCCTCTCTGGTTCTGATTTTCACAACCATTAGTAAATACATCACCAGTGGGATCTCCTCTCAAGGATTTGTGTTTGGACTTCAAAATTAATTTCATCCCAGAAAAGAGGATGAAGAGAAAAAGTGCAAGAAAAGGACAAAAATATAATACAAATAATAAGTAAGAGAGAAATCAGAGATATTTGGATGAGACTGAAGAGTATCCTTAATTTGTTGGGAGAGCCCTGATGCCACAGACTGACTTTGAGTCACAGTGTTCAAAAACATGTTGTTCTCAATTTGTCAATTGAAATATAGAGAAGATAAAAAAATTAAAACCCATATTAGACTGACTAGTAAAACTATATTCCAGCATGACACAAAAATTGCATATGAATGAAATTGTTGATGTTTGCCAGAAGCAATGGTTGCTCACACAAACTACTGGGACATCCTGTAATTGTCTAGTGAAATTCAACCCCAAATTGCCAGAGCTCTGTGCAGACAGGCTGGCATGTGTTTAAATTTGCCTCCTAGCAGTATAGTTCGCATTAGCATTTCCCAGGCACACATAGACATTAACTTACATGGCTCAAGGAAGTTTAAATAGTTAAAATTCAGGTAAACCACCTCAGGAGCTGTATGACAAGAACTGGAGGCTGGATGAGGGGCCACTGCTCCCCATCACCTCCAACTCCTTCGTTTCTCCCTCTTGTAGGTATGGCAGCTGTATCATCTGCATGACCATGTCCTGGTGAAGCCATTCATGCACTTTAGTATATTTATTTATTCATTATTTAGTGTATTTATTTAGTGTTAATGTAGTAAACATGCCTTTACTAAGTTAGTTCACTTAGGCAAAACCAGCTCTAAGGATCCCCCATACAAAAAAGCTGAATATTGCACAAGGAAACAGCCAAATCTGGAGATGCAGGAGATGGCAACGTGCTCAGCCAGCAAAACTGCAGCCAGAAGAGACTGTGTGATCACAGCTTTTTGCCCTGGGGCAGGAAGGGTTTGTCCTTGCCCAAACTCCTGATTTTCCTTGCCCAAACTCCTTATTTCCATCAATATAAGTGAGCGCTGAAAAGCTGTAAACTTTCCATCCAGTCATTCCCAATTTATTGCATCAGGAGGGAATAAACATCATACATATTCTACATCAGATCTACCCTGAGCTGAGCAGGATTTATTTTATTTAGACCACACATTGTGTGGTGTATTTATAAAGCAGAGTGCTCTGAAACAGAGTTGTGCTCAGGGAGGTCTCAGCTGAGCCGTTTATTGAACACATTTTGGCGAGCTGGTGAACGTCAGTCAAATCTGGAAATGGCACAAGACGCTGGTCAAGAGGATGGAAAATGGGGTAGGAAAGCTGGGGTAGAGTGGGAAGGAGCCTGGGAGTGCTGTTAAATTCTGAGCTGTCCTGCAAATTGTAGGGCAGCATCTTCCCAGCATCCCCCTGGCACGCCATGAGTCACTGCTGAGGCTCCACGCTGAGTTATCGCCATTTAGAGTGGCATTTCCTTTCAGACTGCACAAAGCAAAGGAGCCATATTAGTAAATTTATTGAGTATTTCATTAGATCAATATGGAGTATGATTTAGGAGCCTCTGCCCAGGCTCTTTAAATCTATTTAATCAAACCAATTAATAAAAAAAATCTAGAAAGTTGAAACATATCCTGTAAGGTGCATCATAAATATACTCCCTTACTTAGGCTTTTGATCTCAGCCAGGTAATTAACGGCTTTGGTTAAGTTCAAGTCATTCCCTCATGGCTGCTCATGGTCATAAAGCCCTGGGGCTATGCATAGCTCATAGATTTATTATGTTTTTTTCCAGTTGCAAAAGCTTTTCTAGCTCTGTTTCCTTTTTCCCTCCCCTCCTTTAATTCCAGCCATGTAGACTTCTGTGGCTCCCCATCCCAGTTACAACTGCAGTGCTTTGTGCAACAACAGGATGGAAAGCAGGGCTCTTTTCTCTTCTCCCAGCTTTTGGGAGAAGACTGAAGCCTGGATATCCCAACAGTTTTGTTGGGAT
Source organism: Zonotrichia albicollis (assembly GCF_047830755.1). Taxonomy (NCBI): domain Eukaryota; kingdom Metazoa; phylum Chordata; class Aves; order Passeriformes; family Passerellidae; genus Zonotrichia; species Zonotrichia albicollis. The sequence goes on from NC_133833.1 coordinate 4,274,212, forward strand.
AATCCTCCTCAGTGAGGCATCAGCTTCACTTCAGGAGAGATGAGACAAACCCAGCAGGACAAGGACCTTCTTCTCCCTTCCATATCCAAAAGCAATGAGGTGGGAATATATTTCTCTGTGGAGTAAAGAGGCTCAATTCTTCAACTAGAAATCTCTCAGCTGTTTAGACAAGAATGGAGGAAGCTGGAGGGAGACAAGAATTGTGTCCATCACAGCAGGGATGCATAATAAGCTGAAGAGAGAGGGAGATTGTGAACACATTTCTTCCCAGAGTCTTTAAAGTCAAGATAGCAGCTTTATCTTACTTTACAATCAAGGAAATCCGGGCTCTGGGGGAGAGAGACAAGGGACAGATGAATGGGTTTCCTCTAAGCACATGTAATATATATCAGAGTCTGAAGAACATTGGTCATAACTCTTGGACAGTGCCCCAGAACAAAATAAATAATGAGGAGTGCTGGGCTCACCTCAGGGGCTGCTTGGAACAGGAGAGCTGAGCCTGGATTCACTGCAGACAGGGAGTTCCTCCTTTCTGCTCACAGTAGGCATCTGGTTTTACCTGAACAGTTATGGGAGGTGGGGAAAAAAATAACAAAACAACTGACCCACTTTTTTAACACAACTCCCAAGAAGAACAACATATCTTTCCTAATGAGTGTCTGCTTAACTTTCCACAGGTATCTGAACATCACAGGAAATATCCTGATGTGTTCCAGGTGATGAAAAGTCCTACATAAAATGCCAAAGGTCCTCCTTCTACTCGGGATGAGGTTTGTTTGGTAAAATAATCTAAGAGAAGTATGGAGCACTGTGGGAGAAATTTACATTTTCTCTGTGTGCTTAGTTCCAACAAGGACTGGTGTGACAGGAATAAAACTGCTGTGCAGCAGGGAGAGGGAGATGTCCACTGGTTACCCAGCTCTACCAGAAGCTCCAGGATGAGTCAGTCTGACCTTTGACTGTGTAAGTAGGAGTCCACAGATGGACCAAAGCCTTAACATGAACCCTAAAAAAGGGCACAGGTCATAGCCTTGTTTTAGTTTACAGTTTGGGCTTTCCACTGCATGAACATCCATGTGGCAGAGAAAGGAGCAGAGAGGACCATTCCTTCCTGAAAACATTTACAAGCACAAAGACCCAATCACAAATCCTCTGAAGAAAGCAAAAGTCCTTCCATCAGCTCCAGCTGGCCTTGGATCCAGCCCTGGGCTCACACCTGAAGGATTCACTGGGGAGGGTTTTTTGGCTGCAGATGCTGCTCTCAGAGCAGGTTGAGACCCATGATGACCACACCCTTCTATTTTATTTTCAAGAAGCCATGGGCCAGACAGAGTCCATTTACTCCAATATCTACTCAGCCCTCCTGGAATCAGAACAAAGGCATTATCACATTGCCAGAGGGTTTCTAAAGTGGCCAGGCCCCAGAATGGGGCTCTCCCCTGCTAACCCCCTCTGCTTTCCCAGGGTTTGGGGTGGCCATGGTCACTGGGCTTTGGAAGAGCTGCCACCAGTGAGGTCCCATTCTCACTCAAACCACGATCAGTACTGGGAGTGGGGGGAGGCAAAGGGACTTCTGAAAGCAGGAAAACAAATCCATAGCTGGTAAATTATATATAGCTCTTATCCCACAATTAGTTTGTAATTCTGAAGGACTGCAGACAGTCAGACTCCTGTGTAATAATCCCCGAGATCAGATTCACATTGAATTGAAGGACTTTGAAGAAAGATAGGCAACAAAAATTAGGCCAGGATCTATACCAGTTTACACTAGTAAAAGCTCTGTCCCTAGAAGGGGTTTTAGCAAAAAATGTGAGGCCTTTTCTTCAGTTAGTTTTTATTTACATAAATTCTCTTCCCCTTTGGATGTTTTCTCTTTCTTAAACCCAGATGCTTCTTCATTACTACTTCAGTGTTGGCCATAGTGGAGTTACTCCTAATTTACACTGTCAGAAAACAGACATCATTGTGGGAGAAAAGATACATATTTCCAGTCTGGATAATTAAAAATAGACATTGAAAACAATGTGTGTTTTATATATCACATCATATATATATCTGTATATAACATTGCAAAATAGGTGGTAGTTGAATTTATCCATTCATCATAAATATTGATTACTTGCGTAGTAAGTGATAAATCAAAATGCAGTAATCACTAAATCAAAGATTTATATGAGTAAAGAGCAGCAAAGCAATTAATCAGTTCCCTGTACAGCCAATGATTAATTAGGTTCCAGTCTGAAAGTATAGAGGCTGGTTTACAATTAAGACTATTACAGATAGGCTTTATATATTTTTTTCTTAAACATCCTGTTCTTGAAAAGGAGATAAGTTGACCCCAAACAAACAATGCTCTGAGAAGGATCAGATGATGCAGTTGTGTGTTTACATTCAGGGCTCTCAGTTCCTAGAAGCACAGATCTCAGCAGGAGGAAGCAGCAGAAGTTGCTAAAGTCTCATAGTTGGACCCTTCAGTCTGGTCCACAGCTTGGAATAGACACCAACCCCAAAGCAATGGGATTTGGGAGCTAAAGTCATCAGGAAATCTCTTTTGGGGCACCACAGATCCTGGTGGCTGTGTCTGGACCAGCATCTGCTAAAGACCAACACAGACCTGGGGTCCTTCTGACACCCAGACACAGCAGCTTTGCACAGGCAGGGGAGAAGCAGCAAACACCGCCAGGTGCCCCAGATCTTCCTGTTGCAGAGGAAAATGTGTCCTGGTGAGCCCCAGGGAGCACCAGCTGCAGCACCCCAGCAGTGGGCCCTGGTGACAGGGACAAGGGCAGCACCCCGTGCAAGGCACAGCTCTGCACACAAAGTCACAGTGAGTTTATCAGAACTCCCTGATCTAGACCATAGCAGAAATTGTTGGTGTGTTCCCTACCACATGATCCGTGCAGAATTCAGGTTTGACTCTCCAGCAGTGCTCCAGCCCACTGGAAGCTCTGCAGCTGACATGGGATCAGCTGTGCAGCTCAGCAGAGCTGGCAAAAGACAAATATTTGTTCCCAAATTCTCCTACCAGCAAGAGCTTCTCCTTATGCCAGCCAGCTGTTTGGCAAGAGCTGTTTCCTGCTCTTATTCATTGTGATGCCTCAGCCAGGCCAATTCTTGTGCCTGGGAGAGAGCAGCACTAACACCATGTGATGTCTATTTTATCCTGCTCCCTTCTCCCAGAGAGCTGAAGAACAGGCCTGGGGGCTGCTAAAAACCAGAGAAGAGCAGCAGGACATGCTCAAGGTGCCCCCTTAGTTCAGAAGGATGAAGCTCCAGTTCATGCAAAATGCTCTTTTTTAGCTTTCTGCACCGTAAATCTAGGTGGGTGTTGGCAGTGAACATCACACATCTGCACCAGAGCTGTGCCAAGCTGTACCTGCTCAGACACAGGTGAGCAAGAGTCAGACCTGAAAGGAAACTTCTCAAGGAAGGAAAACCACCTTGTACCAGAGAAACCTGTTTTCTTCCTTGTCTCTTTCTTTTAATTTCACATGAGTATTTTTTAGGGTGCTGACTGCACCTCCCTTCCCTGGGAGAGGACACGATAGGGATGTGAACACACAGATGTCTCCAAGAACTCTGTGTTTTGGCTGAGAGGCTCTAGCTGGAGCCTCTTTTACCCAGACACTGCAAATTACTCTTTTTATATGATGTGCATATTGAAAATGCAGAGGTCATGAGTCTGCAGCCCCACCAGTGCACTTTCCCAAGGTTCTCCACATGCCCAGCTAAGCCAGGTGAGAGCTCTGGAGCAGTGAGAAGTTCTCAGGTAATTAGTTTACTCATGCAGAAAATGCAGTTAAGGGTTACCCAGACAAATCCAGATTTTTAAAAATCCAGTATTTTTTTTAAAAAAGTCCAATCATGTTGTTTGACATTTTCAAAATGAAATGTAACAGCTCTGTATTTCAGCTGGAAGGTTTTTTGAGACCAAATTTGCTCAATCTCGGGCTTTTTATATATAGATGTATACCCTTTTTAAAAACAGAACAAAACAACATGTTTTGCATAATTCGAAGTGATAGTTTTCAGAAGAGATGACAGTGGGGAGAGTTATTTTAGAAGAAAACCTGCTTTGTGTTCTCTTAAAATGGTGAGCAAGCTGAAAAATTAATTACACACACATCTCTAAAGCACAAACTGCACGGATCAGCCTGGGCCCAGGCAGAGGCACCTCATGAGTCCCTCCCGGCCAATAATTGGGTTTTGATCCTACTTTACCTCTGAATATAAAACCTGGATGAGGGGTGAGAGCATCATGTGGCTAATGGTGGGTGCTCTGCACAGAGGCAGGATCCTTCCTGCAGAGCAGAGCCTGCAAATGCTCTTTTTGACCTCGTTTTGCCTCAACGCCTGCATTACTCACTCTGAATTTGGCTGTGTCTACCTTGCTCTCAAGCCTCTTGTCTCAACTTATTTGTGTTAAGTGTAGGACACCTGGACAAAATAACCAGAGCGATGCCAAAGCTGTAACCCAACCCTGCATGTTCTGAGAACTGCAGGGATAAAAAAAAAAAGAAGCACTTTTTTTGGTGGGGAGAGAGGGAGAGGAAAGGGGGAGCTGGGATGAGGAATCAGCTAATTAGCCTCATCTACATTTCAGCTACATGGTTCACAGGTACTAAATCATTCCTGACATATTTGGGTTGCCATTTATTACCAAAATTATTCAATGTGAATTTTGCCATTTAGGACGTGTTAAGAAAAATACTTATGTCTTCAGAGTGACTCCAGCTCTGATCCCTTCTGACATAACAGCACCAGTGGGCCCCAGTTTAAGTGCAGGCATCCCTGCCCACAGCAGCAGCCCAGGCACACAGCTGGATGCACAGCTGGATGCACAGGACTCTAGCACTGGGTTCACACTGAGAGATCAGGGTGCTCAAAATTGATTTCTTAGGTCAAAAACCCTGCAACTCCACCATCCCCCACAAAACTACAAATTAATACCTCTGCTCTGATAATCTCAGCTTTCAGTGGAGTGTTCCTGAGATATACTGGAGACTTTGCATGCATAAAGACTTAAAACTTGGTCTTGAAACAGTATAATCACAGTGGAAACACATCCCCATGCCAAAGGATACACACAAATATGTGCACACACACGTGCTGCACATGACTGTTGAGGCCTTATATTTTTAGTTAACTCTTCATTTTTCATTAATTAATGGGTTGTCCACATTGTGTTGAGCTGCAGCTCTACCCCAATAAACCATAAAAAACCAAAAACCAATACATTAACTCAAACGACTCAGCAGACAAGTCCTCCTGAGTGGGAGGATTTACAAAGATGAGTGTTTAAGTCATTTCCTTGCAGCTTGTTGCCCTCTTGATCTTCTTGGTCCAGCTCTCTTGGGATCCCCTCCCAGCTCTTCTTCCCTTTTACTTTGCATCTTAAATCCCAGTCCTGTTAAAGCCTCTGATCCTTTCAGGTAAGACCACTAACCTGAATTATCATCCCCTAAACTCCATTCCAAACCCTACCACTTGTGGATGGCAGCATCACCAATGCAGACTTTAAGACATAGTGGTTAATTTCAAGGAAAATTGGACCCAGAAACCAAGGTCTCCGAGATAGGAAGTTCACACAGGTTTTATAAAAATAGATTCCTGATAAGGGAAACTGCTTTTATTAATGCTTGTTACAGAGAAAATACTAATAAACTCACATTTTATTAGACTTTGGAGAGTCAATGTAGAAAAGAAGTGTTGAAATCCCAGCTCATCAGTCCTGTTGTTCATGGAAAAAATTTTCTAATCTGGATTTAGTTTGCTCTGGGCCACCACAGCCAAAGATAACTCTAAGAAAAATAACATTTGCCTGTACATTCTCTTATAAATTAGTTAACAAAGCCCACCCTACATTTGCTACATTTGAGGTGACATTCCCCACATTAGTGACAGGCTGAAGATGAATTTTAATGATATATTTTTAGCTGGCCAACTCCTCTGCCACTGAAAATCAGCATGAGACCACAGGCACAAAAATAAAAAAGCAAAGCTGATTTTCAGCACTTTACTCATTATTGTTGAGAGTATGTTCATTCCTGTGTCTCTGAGTTCAAAGAGGAACACAAAAATAGCCTTTTTCATTTAAAAAAAGTCAAAGTGGGAGGGGTTATCTGGCAAAGTTTTTCCAGTGAATGGGTCTTGCTTTTGCAACTGGCTTCCAACTGAGTCCAAGGCAGTCTGAATTTGACTTTAAGACTATCTGCTGAGCTACTTTCCCAGGCATTTGAAACAGATGAGATGTAACAGCATTTTTTTCCCCTTAGCCAGGGCCAGTTTCCTATCAGAGGTGCAAATTCAGATTTATCTACTACAAGGAGCTTAATAAAAAACACCCTTCCCCCCTCCCCCAGTCACTGGTTATCATAAACAAATCCCTCAGCAGAAGCTAAAAAGAAGATACTTTGAGGTTAAAAGCAGCCTTTAAAAGAAAATGATGTTGTACATCATCCCAAAATTTAATATGACTTTATGCACAATAGTAATGTGCCTGGTAATGCAAAGATTTTTCTAAAGTAGCTTAATAACAATCCAATATTCTCTTCCTTAAAAAATGAAAATGTATGTCAAAAAAGGATCTAATGTAGCTGCATCTTGTATCCATTGATGGAGAGAGCTGATTTACATAGATAGCATTTAACATACTATCATCATTATCCTATCAGTCTTCTGTCTAATCTGGAAGCCTTGAGACAGAGTTCTCAATGTTCTCTGAGGTAAAAAAATACCAACCAAAATTATGGTAAAGGGGGAGAAAAAAAAACTGTGAGGGACAGATGAATATCAAATCAGATGAGATAAAAATGGGACTTTTTTTAGCCAGCAAAGAATGAGCTTAAACTGCTGGAAAGTGGATAAAACAAATAATGTTTAAGACTGTAGCATACAGTACCACAATGATGAGGGATAAAAGAGAGAATTATGTTAATGGCTGGGCCTGTGGAGGCTGCTCTTAGATTGCTTGTGATGGCTTGAAGGATGCAGATAGATAGTGTGGATCTCTGAAATCCAGGTGCTGTACAATATTCATTTCCTTTCCCTCTTACCCTCTTTTGCATGAATTAATGCTTGTGGAGAATGCAAACAACTGAAGGAGGCCTTCTACCGTGAGCAGGATGGAGCCACATGTAAACCTAGACAAGGTGAGACTGTCTGAAATGAGATTTTGTGTTTCTCTCTATTTGGACCAAGCTTGCATTAAATTGCTCATCATCAACACAAGTGTGTGTTTATGGCAATATCCCCTACCCCTTGCTCTCTTTTATTTTAGTCTTTCTTAAACTCAGCAGACCCACCAGTGCTTGTCCCTTTCCCAGCCCTGGTGTGTCCCCCAGGCTGCAAAGGGCTGCCCCGAGCCCCCCAAAGTGCCCTGTCCAGAGACACATCCAGGTCTGCAGGTCCATTCACACTTCCCAGACACGCCACAGGGCTGAGGTTTTTAGAGAGGAAGCGAAGTAACAGCACTTCTGTTTGTCCAAAACCCTTTTCTTTTGAAAACAGGGCAACTAAGCAGGTGGCAACTCAGAAAGGCATGTGAGGAGAGCAGGGCAGGGCTCAGGTCAGCAGGTTAGGGCATCAAAAACAGCAGAAGAGAGCCGGCAGCCAAGGAAACTCCCGTGTGAGGTGACATTACGGCCTCGAGGCTGCCTTTACTGCACTCTGCACCTTTAAACTCTTATTGAGGGGGCTTAACTGCAGCTACATGAGCCAGACCTGCTGCAGGGACGTGTCCAGGAGCCACCCAGACTGCACTGTCCTCCCAAGGCAACCCTGTTGTGGGGTGGCATCCCCCATCCCTCTCTGCACAGCCCAGGATGTAGAGCAGGAGGGCATTTAGCACTGAGCTATGGGAGCTGCAGCATCCCTTTAGCATCCCACAGATGTGATGCTCCTGTCCTGGTGCATGCTGGAGGCATGGCTGGGCAGAGCTTTTCCACCCCTGCCTGCACGGAGCAGGATGAGGTACACGCCTGTGCCTGACCCCACAGCATAGGAGGACACAGATTTTCCTTGGAGTCCTTGAGGGGCTGTTATAGCCCAGCCACTGGGTCATCCCACCTCTCCCATCTCTCCTTTGGCTCCTGCCCACTTGTCTGCCTGTTTGAGAGATTGGTTCCCTCAGTCAAAACTCTCATGATGCAAGGATGAGGTTGCCCTCTTTGTCTGAGAAAGCATGGCAGGAATTCCTGCAGAGGAAGAGCTCCAAGAGCTGATCCAAATCTGCCTCGAGTGAGCTGGGTTAGGCAGATCCAACGTCATTTGGATCAGGCCCTTCAGGAGGAGAAACAAGCAGCACCTTTAGCAGAAAAAACAAGGATTTACCTTTGCATCCCATTCACCTCTCCCAGAACCCAAAACTATCTTAGTTCACTGGAGAGCAACACACAAATTCCCAAATGATCCCCAGAGTGAGTACAAGGACATGAAGGAAATGGAGCAACCCTCTGGCACTGTCTGTGCCACACATGTCCCCATGTGGCTGCTCAGCCCTCATTCAATGCTGCATCTGCCCCTGCATAGAAGCCAGTATGATGCAATATAAAGCCTGGTCTAGTCACTGCACCTCATTATGAGGAAGAATAGAGCAAATTTTCCCCTTACATGGACACGGAGAGCCAAAGCCGTGCTGCTACTGGCAGAGTTCCCCTGTGGTTGCAACTATAGGGCACCCAGCAGGGATTTAATCCTGTTGTAAGCAGCATTATCTTGAGCTCAGATATTTGTTCTGGGCTTCACAGGGTTAGCAGTAGGGATCAGTCCTGCCCCCAAAACCTTGTGGCTTTCAAGGTGGAACGTGATCATTTTATTAAAGGGATTATGCACCATTGTTTGTTTGCAACCACAAAGCACCGGCCTCAGTGACTCGGGAGGTGCCTTCCAGTCTTTTGCTGCTGTGTTGCTAATTGAAAGAAAAGCTGTTGGTTCCCTGTCCTCAACATTTATCATACACAAATCCCTTGGAGATCTTACAGGTTTCCTGGGAGCTCAAGGATCCTGGGATGCAAAAACACTTTTTGGAATTTCTAACTCATACATCTCAGTTTCTAGTTTTTTTCAGAAGTGGAGGGAAAAAACTGGGATCATAAAAGACTGAAGTGTGACATTATTTTTCATAAATACATCTTGCTTTGATTCCTTGACATTGTCCTTTTCAGGCACATGAAACCTGATCACCAGAGCTCAAAGCAGCAGACAGGAGGTAAAATGGCAGAGATCCAGACTAGGAAGAGTCAGTCTCCTCACAACTAACCTAAACCAGGCTTAAAAAATACCTCTTAGAAAAATAGTTCCCTGAAGTGAATTGCCTGGAGCAGATGAGATAAAGGAAAAATAAGATGCAGAAGGTGTAGCAAACCTTTTCTCACCAACTATGGGGTTTAATGGGCGTAATGAAACTCTAAAAATGAAACTTTTCTTGAGGAGAAATAGAAATATATGGATCTTACCACTTTTTTGGATGTGTAGGCACTGCTCTGATGCAGCCTGAGCTATTTACCTTCACTGTGGTCTGAAGGACTGGGAGATAAAAAGCTGGGGGCTACCGTGTCCACTCCTGCCAGGTGGGCTCGTGTGATTTAGAAGCAAGACTGAGGTTGTAGCACAAAACTTTCAGCCCAGGGAAGCAATGATCACATCATCTCACCCTCTAAACAGAGGAGAAATAGAAGGATTTTCCTTTAAAGGAGTTCATCTGAAAGAGATAGAAAATAAATCTTCTTAAATACGATAACTGAGAATGCCCTGATCCTGGAGACAGACATCTAAGCAGATGCAAAAGACTCGTTGAAGACAAGCATTAGTGTTTGTAAGATAAAGCCTTTATTGATACTTAAAGTTCCATCAGTTTAACTAAATGTATTTTTAAAACTCATTTAGTGAAAACATGCAAAACCCTTGGGCAGACACTCTAAAATTGTTTTAATGGTTTTAAATTGAATTGGCTTCATGATTCCTTACTAAATTAGACTGTGATAACTTTAAATTGTTCTGCAAGTAGCCACACAGCACTGTGTACAAGAAAAACTGAGCCAAGTTTTCAATGCAATTTCAGTCAAACCACCTTAGATATAAGTATGGAAAAAGCTTTAAACACAGGAGAATCATTAAATAGAGGATGGAGACTCAGCATGTAAACATACAGAACAAACTGAACCTTGTCTGCTGAGACACAGCATTAAACTTCTAAAAACTCATTTATTTGCTTTCTTAATTGTTCTGTACAATTTTTAAGTACTCAGGTGACTACTGGTAAATGGTTTTCTAGAGTCAATCTCTGCAGCTCTCATGCTCATTGGAGTCTGCTGGGTTTGACACTCCAGGAGACTTCACAAGTACTTTTAAACTTTATTTTTTTGGTTCCTCCATGACTTTCTGAGACAGAAAGCAAAGAGGTGACAATAAAATGGCAGCACCCAGAGACAACAGTGACAGCTCCACAGACTATGATACTGAAAGAGTGACAAGTATTTCTAAAGGCTGCTTTGACAACTTATACTGGAGTTTTCCTTTAAGTTACAATCATTCTTCTGAAGCAGTGAAATTGGTGCCTGAAGGATCTGAAAATGAAGAAATAAACTTGTGTAAAGTTGGCAGTATCTCATGGAGCATCAGTTATATCTATAATGCCCTGTCCTACACCTGCCAGAGTTGCCTCAAGACCCTTTTGCTGTGCCGTGGTGCTGCAGATTATTAATAAAGCTCCTGCTCTGCTCCTGACCACTCTGAGGCAGCAAATGGAGAGAAGGTGTGGGATGATGGCCTGGGCTGTCCCACTGGTACCTGTCCTGCTCCTTGGTGTCACCCCCAGGCCTTCCCAAGGTCTGATAGGGGGACTGTTGTTACCTTCCCTGCTCCAGGCACTCTGATTGCTGGCAGGGATCACTGGATCAGTGTCATTGTCACGAGCAGCTTGAGGTTTGCTCTCTGCTCCCTGTGCACTGCCAGGCTCTGTGGCCGCTGGGCAATCCCTCCCCCAGAGCCCAGCAAGGAAGGGAAGGGACCCAAGTCCATGAGGACTGGCTCTGTTGGGATGGCACTGGCCACCACTGCTGTGTGTGACATAACTTTAACAGCTGAGATGTTTAAACCAGGGAAATCCACATTCACACACCTGTCCCAGCAATGCTCCAAGCAGAAAACAGTTTCCTGCTGCACTCTCCATTCAGGATTTAGCCTGAAGTTTCAGCCTAACCCTTGAAATTTGCTTTCACCTGCCTAGTGAAATGATTGCTTGCCTAAATAATTCAGTTGCTGGCAGCTTTATCAGCTGGACACCAGGTTATTATTGTTTAGAGGGCAGCAAATCATTCCATGGGGAAGTGGGAATCATCTGTGAACTGCAAAAGCTGGCAACCAGACAAACACCAAGACGTCAGGGAACTCCTGGGCCTGCTGCTCTTGGTTTACACAGTTTGGTCCCTTCCACCAAAAGGCCAACATCCTTAATTTTGTCTTTTCCCTGGAATGGGGAAATTCCTTCTTTTCCAGGCCAATCAACAGAAGCTCACTGAGATTTATGGCTTTGATGAGTGAAATTTTCAGCCTTGAATCTACAGACTGATGCTTTAAATACATTATAGAGATTATCAGCAATGTATCAAGGTGTCTTTGCAGGATGGTATAAACTTCTACTGCACTACTTATTGCCATAAACCATACTCCCAGGTTTTTATTTATATGCGCATTAGCTCGATATGATTGGATCTGTAGCCAGCCCTGTGGACTGGAGTAATTTATATATATCAATAAAGGTCTCCAGCCAGCCACTGGGTGCTCTGAGGGGAACAGTAGTTCCATTTAAAACATTAGGAACTGGAGAAATTGAAAATAACTCTCTATTTAGAAGCCAAGAAGTAAGACAGCAGGCAACAGAGGTCCCAGCACAGCAAGGCTATACTAAAGAGATTGTTAAAATGTCATTTCACTTACATATAAGCCCCAGAAAAAAAGATTAACCCTTTCTCTCCCATACTTGCTGCAAATAATTCTTGAAAAGAAAACATATTCTTCAAACCTAAAGTGTTTTAAATAATCTCGGGGGATATGACCATAAAACTTTGAGCGACACATTCAAAGAATTCAGGGGAGTTTACTTGCAAAATTAGTTTCAAAAAAGACAGAAAATCTCATTACCTTTGCATTTGTTAATGTTAGAGCTGAAATGTAAAAGCAGCAAAAAATCCCTCAGTGGCTGGATTTTGCAAGGCACAAAAAGCCTACAGGAAGAAGTGTCATCTTGTCTACCTAAAGCAACCCAACCCAATACTATTAAATTTTAACATTAAAAAGTGTGGGTTTTTTCCTCTAACAAGCAAGGAAAGCACTGCACAATCATCTAGCATAGATCTGCTGGAGGTTTACCTGCCTCCATTGCTCCCAAGTTTCCCATGGTTCATGGATACACTTGGCTGGCAGTCTGGGCTTTAACAGTGTTTATATAGTAAAAATTTCATCTTACAGTGAACTTTAATGACCTGTAACTCAAACCCAGCTTGATCAACTTCCTATAATTTTTTCAAAAATTCTCTTTAACTTTCTGCAAAATATAGCCAGCAGGTCACAAGGAGGATAGGGGGAAAGTGTTTGAGCCAGAAAAAAAGCCATATGAATCTACAGAAGAAAAACAGGCTGTAGGGGCTTATTGCAGGGTGAACTCTGGAGCCACATGACTCACATGTCAGGACAAAAAAATATGTGGGATTGTGAGAGAGAAAAACTGGCTAAAAAGGGCCTTGCCCTGCCTTACTGCTCTGTATTTTCTTCACTTTGAACTAGAAAAGCAGTAGGAAAATGCAAGTTCCTTCCCTCCTGCCCAGCCCCTCTTGCAGGGGTGAAATGCCAATGCTTGATTTTGCTTTCTCAGAAATGACATTTTTTGTGAAGGTCTGGAACAGCATTAAGGAGGATTTGCCCCCTGCAAAGAGAGCCCATTGGGTTTTCTTTCTCTGTTCTTTACTTCACCTGGGCAAAAAATAAGAACCAAAAAAAAAGGAACCCACGAAATGTGCTGCTAAGCTGGGGAGCAGTTATTTTATGCATGGCTGATGTGACCACATCCCAGAGTGAGCCTTCCCCTCTCCCATCACACCCCCACACCCCAAGAGGGGAAAAACAAAACTTGTTTAATGCATAACAATGCCATCGTGTGCGGGAGAATTCCTGCCTGGAAGGAAACGTCCCCTCCAGAGCCCCCGCGTGCTGCTCCCAGAGCTTTGAACACTCCTGCTGTCCTTGTGCGCCAGCCAAACTAAATCCATTTCTATTCAAAACTCAGATACTGCCCTGCTGTTCCAGGTTTTGTTTTGTTTTTTTAAAAGGTTTGTTTCTTACACTGGGTATTTATTTGCAGTGGGTTAATTGATGGCTCATGAGGATTCACTTTTCCAAGGATATTGCTTTCTGCTCTGGGGAGATAGTGTGGGCTGGTGGACAGAGTCTTTGGGCAGAGTCTGTGTTGACCTGCAGTGGGGTTTGGAGGAGCCCATGCCCTGTAGCTTCTTTTCTCATCCCTTCAGTGAAACCACTGAACCCTCCTGGATTAATGCATGGTCTCAGCTCTCCCACTGACAGAGAAGTTGCTAATTAATATTGCGAGAATGTTGTATTTAATCCTTCCAACAAGTGGGCCTGAGTTAATATCTGGATCTTGTGTTAGACCTCATGCCCTGGAGGAAAGTCATTCTAGGATACATAAGTGGGAGGAAAGAATGATGTGATGATGTAGAAGAAGGATATATGAGAGGAAGAGATGTCAGTGTGACAGGGCAAAGGTGAAAGAAAACTTCACGGAGATACATCACAGCAGTGGTAGCTCATGAATGTGCAAAGTTTGCACCATCTACTGAGAGTATCCAGCTCTTTCAGATAAGGACAACTGGGTTGATGCTGTGTGTGAGGTGTCACTGCAGTGGCCTTGGTGCCCACAGCCTTTTCTGGGCTGGACATAAGAACAGGACTGTCCCTTTTTGCCAGGACTGTGCCCAGATCCTGGCCAAATTATCATGCAAAGTCCAAACTGGAGTCTCTGAAATGATTTCTGTGCATCCTGCATGGTATCAATGGTCCTTCATAGTTGTTGATAATTATGGGCTTTTTTCCTGAATAAGTGCATTAGTGCCTCGTATTCTCGCTTGGTTGGAACCGCAGGCACACGGCGCTGCAATGGCTGTGTTATTCTAACATTATTAAATGTGCGCTCTTCTTTTATTAGGCTTTTTAATAACATTTAAGTTGCACTCCTGGGAATTTTTGCAGAAAGGGAACATTGGCCAGCCTAATTTGTACATGAAAATACCCCATAGGCCAAAGAAACAAGATTCAGATGAATTTCACGTACAGTATGACTATGAATACAACAAGCACTGAAGGAGCTTTGGGGTGTTAAAAAATGCTTGAATCCCATGTGTTGAGCTCTCAAGGCTGTATCTTTTTTGTGCACATGACTGCTTACAGTCCACATGTATTTTTGCTTCTTTAGTAAATGCACACAGGTTATCTCATTCCATATATAAAAGACTCCTCGTTACACCCCAAAATGGCACAGTGCAGAACGCACTGCTCTTACAGGAGACCCTGCTCTGTATATCAACCCTAAACCACTTAATTCCCAGGCCACCAGAAACACAAAGCCCTGTGGGACATCCTGGTGAGCTGTCCAAGTGCACTCCCAGCCAGGAAATCCGTGGGTGTAGAGTGATGCTGGAAGAGGAGGCAGATGCTTGTGTCAGGCACCGTGGGGACAGATTCCCCTCTCGGGGAGCTCACCAGCTCAGGCACGAATGGGATCAAAGCTCTGGAGAGGAGCAGGCTGCCAGTGCCAGCCAAAGTCTCTGAAGACAATTCTCTCCTCTTTGCTCTGGCTGACACTGCTGTTAAGGAGCTTTTATCTATAATCAGCTGTTTGTCATCTTCCTTGCTACTTCATTATCCCTTTTGAAAAAGTGTTTTGCAATAATTTTAGAATAGTAAACAAACAAAGTCATTTTAAAAGGGAGAAAGCTGTGTGTAACCCTTTTCCTTTCCCTGGGAAAATCATAACTTCAACTTAAGTGTTTCAGTTCATCTCTTTCTTGGAAAGCTAGCACATGGAGATCTGACAGAGGGGGCTGCAGGAATTCACAGGAACAGCATTGCATTTTCTTGCTTACAGCTGCCTTTACTGCTGCAGGGTTACTGTTTTCCTACAATACTACACAGTTTGAAAAATTGAGCTGTTAAAAGTGTAAGAATAGAAAATGCACAGCATTATGTTCAGAACTAAAGCATCTGAAGAGATGTTCCTGTGACAAGAAAGGAATTCTAAGGAATGGAATTTGACTTTTGGTTTTGCCAGAAGTTCCCTGACTCAGCTTAGGTGAATCATTGAAATGTCTTTGTTAATTATTCTTTCTTTCTGGTTTGTTTATTTAGAACCAAAAAAAAAAACCTATTTCCCCATCAGTATTCAGCTATTTTCAAAACAAATGCCTGCACTTTTAAAAGGAAAATTATTCAGATAACTCCTTACCTATGGGAAAATTATAAGTTCCTTCATGTTTGTGGAGCAGTTTTCTCTACATACAGTCACTCGTACACAGGAACTCAGATCTGGCTGCATAGTTTGCAGAATTCCCAAAATGCACATTGTCAATGGCAAGAGCAGAAAGAAAAGATGATAGAGACTGGGGCACAGGGGTTGAGGGGATCAGTCCATTTCCAGGGCTGCAACACCCTGTGGGAACCCTGACTCAGCAGTGGGAAATGAGTTGCATGGTCACGTTTCTCTAAAGCTTGCAGGTTATTCTGTGGTTTCTTTCACATAAAGTTCATGGGAACATTTTGTTCAGTTTCATCACACAAGTTCTCTTTTGCACTTCTCATGTTTCATTTTGGGCATGAAATGATGAACAGACCCAGAACCTCAAAGAGAAACTCACTGGAAACCACAACATTTCTTTGGTCTTCGTTTTAAATCCAAGAAAATCCACAAAGTGCTCACACTTTCTATGAAAAACCATCAGCTGGTTTAAGGAAAGATCCTAATCAAACCTTCCCCTGATTTTAGTGAGGAATTCCTGATCTATGCCAGAATAAGCAAAGAGGATTCAGGGGAACAGTGCCCAGGAACTACACAGTGAACTTGGCCTGGGTTTCCTGTTGAGAAAAAAAAAAAAAAAAAAAAGATTTTAAAGTAAATGAGTTAGAACAAGATAGTCCCAAAATGGGCTCACTTTCAGGTTGCACAATGGATATTTTGAACAATTTCAGTCACAGTCCATTTTCCCTTGAGCAATTTATCTGCATCTCCACAAACCATCCTGGGTGCAGGAATATCCACAGGGGAATGAAGGTCCAGACTCCATGGAGATGTGTACAAGGGATGCAAATACTGGGCTTAGCTTGTGGATATTCTTTCAGTATTTTGCTTTTGTGTTGGCACTGGAAACACAAGTACCAGAGATCTGAAATGGTATTTGCTGTGTTCTGTGGTCACACAGAATTCACACAGAATCACTGGGTTGGAAGAGACCTTCAAGATCATCGAGTCCAACGCAGCCCCAGCACCTCAACTAAACCCTGTTACCCAGTGCCACATCCAGGCTTTGTTGAACACACCCAGGGATGGTCCTCCAGCACATCCCTGGGATGCAGGGGGAGAGACAAGCCAGTGGCTCTCCTGGGGAGCAGTGGTGGAGCTGGTTTTATCAGCACTTGGGAAGTGGTTGCAGCATCTGACAATGGTGCTGATATATGAAACACATGTGAGAGCCGAGCAGTGCACATGTGGCCTGGTTTACACATCGCCTTGTCATTTTCTCTTTCCTGCAAGACAAATGTGAGGAGGGTGATAGATTTTTCAGAGGCTGAGAAATTATTTTTGTGTTTTGCAATTCTGTTTTAGCTGGTGGCCAGACTGGCACAGAGCTGAGTGTGTTTGTACCACACGGAGTACACTCCTAAATAACCCCGGTGTCAGACAGTGACGCTCGCAGCATTAGTCCCAATCTTTCTATATATAGTGACTTATTGAAAAGGTCTTACTTCAAAACTGCTGCTGCTGCAAAATCCCTGTTGCTGAGTAATATGACCCATGATATTTTATATTTACTAGAGCAGATCTATCTCATCCCTGCTCCATTTGATACTGCAACGAGAGATATGTGTAAAGAGTTAGTCACTGTGACTCACATAACCTCAGTCTCTATAAAGGAGCTGTGTTTCATGCTTTTTGTCTTCTTTTATTTTCATAGAAAGAAAAAAAAAACAGTTCTAAGTGAATCAAGAGTAAAAGGAGGAGATGGTAGTAATCAGTTCCACCTAATGATTGATCAGTCTGTGAGGAATGCTGATCAACTCCAGATGTTGCATTCCAGCCTCAAAATGTGATCATCAGTTCAGAATTCCCATCTGGTTTGTCTGACACCAACGACAGAAGAAGTATTCCAAGAAATTCTAAAAAAAATATGTGGGTTTGGGGAGAATCTCTCTTAGCTCAGACCAGTCTATTTGCCAGTAGGATGTGATGGTTCCCTTCTGTGAGTCTCCTTTGGCTCTTCCCAAGTGACTGGTCCATGGATGGCATCTGACAGAAATCCACCCACTTTTGGAGATATCTTTTTGGATCACCCTGACTTTCAAGGCCAGGGATTTCTGGATGCTGCTCTCTCCAGTTGTGCTGGTGGAGAGCTGTTGGTGTCACTCTAGTGTTAATATTTTAACTCTCCTCCAAAATCAGAAGCTAATTCATTTCAGCCATTCTACCCATTTGCCAGATGTCACGGGAAGAAATGACTGCCAGGGACTCATCAGTGCTTTGCATTTAAACTTTCTTTTTTTTGTTTTAATTTCCTTAATTCCCAGAGCTCTGCTTCCCTTATTTACTCACCTACCCCATCCATCCTATAAATCAATCATGCCTCTGGATAGCAAGGTGCCAAATTCAGTTCTCAGCTAGTATTCACCATTCCCACTGATTTTAAAAGAACTTATGAATGTGTTCTCCATGGAACAGTCCAGCTCTCACCCAAGTGTCCGCACAAAACTGTGCTGCAGGGAATTCCTCAGGGAAGGCAGCTGCCAGCAGATTTGTTGGATTCCTGTATTCCTGAACCGCAAGAGGTGAACACCGAGGTGCAATCTGCCTGCAAGAGGCAGGAGGGGGCCAACCTCCCTCAAGAAGACACAAGGACAGAGAGGGAAGGCAGCCAGTGGAAGCCTTGACCACCTGCAGTGGTTGTGTCCTCGCAGGGTCCATCTGCACCCCTTAGGAAGCAGATCTTTAATTACAGCTTGTAATCATCTAATGACAGCTTGTCCTACCACAACACAGAGCAGCCACCATCAGACACCCAAACATCCAGGCTCAGCCATCCCAGACAGCAGCATGGAATGCTACTCTCATTTGGAAAGGAGAAACAGGAGGAGGCAAAGAAAAATGTAAAACCTGCAGGAGGCTTAGCTGCTGTCCTTGCAGGAAAAGCACTCCCTGCAGTGCAAATCCAGCCCTGTTCTGGAGAGTGGGGCTGGGAGGGTCCAAAGCATCCCCCAGGAGTGTCCTGGGGCTGGGCATGGCAGCAGCACTCACAGCCACCCCACATCCATGGCACAAAGAGTTCCAGAGCAACGGGCTTGGTCTGACCAGCCACACTACTCACATCCCATGGAATTAACCAGGGGGACTCAAACTGCCCACTGGAAAAACAGAAGCCAGGCTTGGAAACCAGTTGCATCATGAATGATAATGGTGCTGACAGCTTTAAAAGCTCCCAGGGAGTTTTTAAAGCACAGCTACCCTGCCTGAGAGAACCTTTCACGGGGCAGGAGCGCAGCCGTGCAGGAGGAGCCTGAGCTCTGCAGGGAAACGAGGAGCTGCTGCCATGTTGGGCATTTCCTCTGCATTTCCAGAGGAAATTTCTGCTTTCATGGGGAGGGAAGTCAAAAAAACACAGTGCTCCTGACAGAGTTAGGGCCTTTGGTGGGGACCCCTCTCTCTTGTGAAGAACACCTTGTCTGTGTTTAAGGGCACGGAGATTCTGGCACTCACCCGTGTTGGATGGGTGGTTAAGGTGCCCCACACACTTAAACACATTTCCTTACTAAATTCCCTGCAGTACATTAATTTTTACTGATTGCTAATGGCTGCCTGGCTGTCTCTAAGGCAACTGGTCCAGTTATTATTAATTTCCAGGGTAGAAGAACAATAGATGTTCATTTATCAGTGAGGTACAAAACAACAGCCATTTTTTGTTGTTGCAAACTGGTTTTTAACTACACAAGTCCCATTCTGATTGTGATTTTGGTCATTTCTTGCCATATAACATCCTAGTGGAGGAAAACTTGGGGCAAGAATAAGTGAAATTGAAGCAGTGCTCAGGAGAAATTTCAGTCTCCTTCAGCAAATGAAGTGAATGCAATTTTTCAGCTGTCACTGACCTATTTTAGACCCTCTCTTTGCAAAAAAAAAAAAAAAAAAAATTCCCTAGGAAACTTCATTTGCCATAATATGATTTTTCTGGAAGGATCAGTGAAAAAAAACAAAAAACAGAAGAGGAAGTTTAAATATAGGGTTCATGAGCTGCTTTTCACTTGATGCAGGAACAGGGACAAGCAGAATAAATGGATTTATATTGGTGCTATGACCATCTCTATTCAGCCCACAAGTCAGTGGGGAGAAAAAGTGACCCAAGCAAAATTAGCATGGCCTTAAATCTTTTCTGACATTCATGACAGGGAATCCCAAAATACATAAACCTAGCTGGCTTTAAATACATTTCCTTGTGTAGGCTATAATGGAATTCTGCTGGGGTTTGCAAGCCCTTGATTTGATGTATTTTGGGGGCCAAAGTCTCTGCTGGCAAAACTGTTTTGTGGCACTGGATTTACTCACAAAGACAATTCAGTCTGTTGTGTTAAAGGCCTGGTTATGAGAACATAATCACATGATAGATTAAATTACCCCATAATACCATTTCTTGCCTCGGAAAGGAGATCTAAAGGAACAATTTCCAGTGGAAGTAGATGTATTTGACAATTTTTGGTGTCACAAAATTCACTGATAGTGTAGGTTTATTTAAGACTATTTAACTATAAATCATTTGCATGTTTGTTTTAATAACTATTTATTGTCATGTCAGCTGAGAGACACAGATTAGTATAGAGTGTGCAATATCATACAGAGCAGAAATATTTTAGCACAGCCACTCTGTCAGGCTGTACCATTTGCCAGCCTCAGAGTAGATGCTCAGTTTCCTATTCACACATAATTTTGTGAATTTGCAGAGGTTTCAGGGTGGGTACAGGAAACACTGGGTGAGTAGGTGTACAACTGTGGTCATAGCAGAGTGGGGGTTTTTATTTTCAGGTGGTTCTGAGGTATGGGATGTTTATTTCCTTTGGGTTTTTTTTTTAATGTGACATTATAGAAAGAAAACAGTAGTTTACAGGCAATGGGAATGGCTACTTGTACCTGCTGATGCACACTTGAAATAACAGTTCTGCCTGAAATATCTGTACTCTTGCATTTTTATTATGTTTCAAGATCAAAGTAAAAATTTAGAAACTTTTGCAAATTGCTTTATAGTCTTCAGTTTTTAACAAGAGCTAGTCTCATTTCTTAAAATCACAAAATTCCAATCTTTCATTTATGAGAAAACTTTTACTTCTAAGCCTCTTTCCTTTTTTTTCAGAGTACCAATTTCTCTCTATGCTTCCTGTACTCTGTACTTCTGTGTATTTATTATAAAATGGAGTTTCTTTGTAAAATGCTTTGAAGAGGAAGAATTAAATATGTTATATGGGAATCTACTATCATTAACATTGATTTACTAGACCATTTTGAGAATACTGTGGTTGAATTTACATATTTAACTGCAATCTCAGCCTTATTCACAAAGTTCTTCAATGTGAATAACTTTGAACTGAGAGTTAATGACTTGAGTAAGTTCTGTACCAAGAAGACACCCAGGTGAGAGTTACAGATATAAAAGAGTTTTAAATTATGGGGTATTTTGGGCTTCCTTTGAACAAAGATATAACAGCACAGAGAATAAATTAGCAATTTCTATTTGAAATCAATCGAACCATTTGCATGACACCAGTGCAAGGTTCAGTCAAGCTGTTTCTATAGCTGAGAGCTTGTTTTAGTATTAGTGAAATAATCAGGGGATTCCAGAAGATAAAAAGTGCTAATAGATAAAAAGTGCTACCCCTCAGCACAACTGCTACAAGTCAGGTGGTGGTGGCTGAACTCAAGAGCACAGAACTAGAGCAATGTATCCTCCTGAGTTCATCCTCAAGCATAAACACCCCAAAAATCACTGCAAGCCTAATGCAGCCTAATACAATCTCTGATTGTATCACTCAGGTTTGCACTGTGGCATCTGAGTGAGGAGTCAGCCAGGCAGGAAACAGAAATGACACCACTGCCAATTATTAAACTAACAAAACATAGATTTGCCACAAATTATCCATGAGCTATTCAAAAAGGTAAACCCCTTCCTCATACAATTTCACAGATTGACAGAATGTCCTGAGCTGGAAGGGACCCACAGAACATCCAGGAGGGCTCCTTAATCATTGTTATAATATCTATTATCTCCCAGTGTGCTACCTTCTGCTACGCTGGTGTTCATCTATTTCATATCTGGGTGCTTGGAGGATGAAAACTATTCATCCCTACTAATACATCATGCCAAGGCCTGGACGTTTTGATTCATTTAAGAATGCCCAACCAGCCAACATGGGCAGTTCTGGGGGGTCTAGGCTGTTTTCCAGACTTTTTGACAAGTGGGCTCTTCCCTGTCCCATGTTTGCCTCTTCCAGTGGCATCCTCATACCTCTTACCTCCCACCTCATCATCTTCTGAAGAAGCAGCCCCCTGCAATTTCCAAAGCTCTCTAGAGAACAAATCTCTCAGCCATGCTTAAAAATAAACTTTTCAGTCTGCAGTCCCATGGGAAATGCGTCATTAGGGAAGGCGTGGAGTGAAAGAAATTAAATCATTGACACTATTAGCTCAAGTGGACACTGCAGCTGGTCCAGTAAATGCCAAGCCAGGCAAAGCTCAGTCATTTTCCCTCACACACATTGTGTATAGTGGAACGAGAGTGTCTGCAGATTTATTAGCTTGTATATAACACTAAATTGATGAAAACATCCTCTAGGCAACTTCATCTGCTTTCCACTTGCCATGTTCCCATGACAGTGACAACTTGTTGTGTTACAGCTGACCTGTCAGCCTCTGCTACTCCCTGTTCATCGGGGGCTGTCACTGGATGTGTATGAAGGGGAGGTGAGCAGAATACAGCAGGCAGTTATACACACATCCCTCCCCACCTACCTGCTGAAAAACTGGCAAAGCTGACACTGGAGAGGTTATTGCTGGACCTGCACACAGATTCATCTGATATGTAAGTCTGTTCTGACAATGAATGGTATTGCTGCAAATATTTTCACTTAGCCATAAATAATCAAATTCCTCAAGTCCAAAAATAGCAGCTCCGGGTGTTTTCTGCTTTTGCAAATAAGTGGTGAAAGGGGCATTCATTAGATCCTCTTTTCCAGCTAAAACGGTGACCAGCACAAATCAGGCAAGGAGTGCTCCATTGTTACTGCAGATGTGTCAATCCCTGGAAACAAAAGAATCCGCACCCGTCTAGGAACAAGCTCCCGGTTAGTTAGCAATTCAGAATGACTTCCAAAAGCAATCCCTTAGTCTCCAATGATATCTGTCTGACAACTACTTAATCTTGGCAAGAGCTGTGTTAAACCAGCCTGTCATCATTGCTACCTCTCAGGTGTAGCTTGAAAAGGGAGAGAGAAAGAGAGAGATCTATGAGTTTCAATCACTTAGAAGAAATTATAACTTTTTTGAAGCCTGTATGCAGATAGCATTTCCCATATTGAATGGAAGATGACAGTTCCCATATAGACAGAATGGTACAATGCAAAATGCCAGCTTCCAGGTGATTCTATCCCATCTCCGAGGCTGTCGGGAGCTATCAAATTAATGTTGAAATAATTGTCACTTGTGAATACCTGCCAGTGTAACCAAGTCGGGTATTTAAAAAAAAATCCCAATTGATCAGCCTCACAAAATGTTCTGAATACTTAAGGAAAAAGTTTCACTGAGGTGTGACGCTGTTCCATATTCATTTTAGCAGAAGGATTTTTTTTAAGAATAGAAGCAATAATGAAAGTATTTGTTTCTTCATTGAAGCAGTGTTAATACCATCACTGACTCTTTGATTGTTTAAAATTTTATGATAAAAGAAGCAAATAAAAATTAGCTAATGCTTGAACCTCTTGCTACTAGTCATTTGCAATAAATCTTGATGCTGTTCTCTCTGTCTCATTGCTATAAAAATTTACACTTTGTTAAAGTTCCCTTTTATCTCTGCACATTTTTACAGAGGTTTTATTGGGGTTAACAGTTTTTTCTAGGTCCTATTGCAGCAAACTCCAAAGTGTTCTTGGTGTCAAACCTAATGAAGAGTAGTGATACATCCACTGTGTCACTCCAGTCCCATCCTTAGCATTTCATAATAAATGACAGGGTAGGAAAACTACATTCTCTATTCGTGGAATACATGCAGCAACACAACAGCATTGCACATTTCCCCTATATTGACTTGCCAATGTACCTACAGGAAAGAAGAAAGGAAATCAGTGTCTGTGCAGCCTGAGAGCACTCCCAGCTCCCACTGAAACTACTGCTCAGTATATGGCAGGTTTGAAATTTTGACATTCCTTCTCAACCTCTTGGAGGTACCAGGTTTCAGTATTCACCAAGCACACCTGAATACCCAGTATATGGCAAATGATGGCATCCTACTCTTTCAGAGACAGCTCTTACCTTTTTGCTCTTTGCCTTCACCATTTTTCAGAGGTCTAAATGCAGTGCACCCTCAACCAGCTGCATTTGAAATCTGCAGCCGGTGCTGAGTTCGGCAGAGAACATCCAGAGAGGCTGTTCCTGTAGGCAGGACACTGGACAGTGCTCTGGGACCTGTGCTGGCCTTCACCTGATGCCAGGAACAGCCTGAGATCCCAACACACAACTGCCAACCCTTTGGACACCTGGTCCCTGACTCCCGGAGGAAGCACCTCACTGATAAAGAAGCACATTTCATCAAGGGCAACCAACTTTTCTTTCCTCTGGAAGGCAAATATGCTGTGTGCTCAGTGTTCCCCAGTTCTATATTTAACCTCCAGGCTGGTCTCACATGTGAGCCCTCAGCTGGGGGAGTTTCAGTGAGCCACGATTCAAATCACTGGGTACCACCATGCAGAGCCCCTGTGCTAAATCACAACACAGGCTGAGACTGTCCATCCATGGAAATTATCTTGGAGCCTCACAGATCTCTGCAAAAGGTTCTTTTGTCTCTCTTTACTTCCTACAAGCCAGACACCTAAATTCTATTTTCTAAACAGATAAAATGAATTCTCTATTAAGAACCTCTGTGCTTCAACTGATGAGGTCTTCTGAAATTAATTTTCAGCCACTTAATATTTACAGTAATTTAACTATCTCTTCTCCATCTTATTAGATCTTGTTAACAAGTACCTAAAGTTATTCCTTTTCCTTAAAAAGCTCTTAGAACTTGGGCTGCATTAGGATTTCTGTATTATGGAGCAACTGGATCTATTCTATACTTGCACCTGGATAAATGAAATATCATTGTGATTCTTGTGTATATGTGAACATGGAGAGAGAAAACACATCAGCCAGCAGAGATTTATGTAGGAAATTTGTATGAAGTCTGTCTGTGTACACAGCCCCGTGCATTTACACAATTAATACATATTGTATTTACTGGGTATATGTGCCTGCATGTTTCTTTTCCTGTGCAGCTAAAAACCCTGACAGTGATGTTCAGAGACAAAAACAGAGGAACATTCCACATTTCAATTTCAGCCCATATATCTCCAAATTTTGGAGTCACCTTTGCCAAGGGATGAATACATGCCTAAAAACTTTTCCCTTGGAAGCTCTACCCCACAAACTCCCTAACACTGTAATGACAAAGGCAGCAGCTGTTTTCCCAGGCTTTTGCTGAATTATTCCAGCAGATTAAAATATACATGTATATATTTATGCCGACAAGAAGGAGGGAAAGTGCAACTTCTAGTCAATGCCTAAATTTCCTGCCTCCAAAGCCCAGCTGGAGAGCAGGAGCTATAACAGAAAACAGCAGCACAATTAGCTGGAGTTCTGTAGCTGTCTGCAGCAGACTGCTTGCTCCTGTCTCTCTATAGGTGGTCTCCCAGTTCTTCATCAGTTCATAAATAAGTAATTTGAAATGTGTTCCTAGGGGAAATTTTCCTCCTTCTCTCCTGAACAGACTGTACTCATCAGTTTTCCTGTTCTCCAGGTACCTGGCGTTCTCATTTATAATGGCCAGAGGAACTATGCTGTTCTAATTCTTGCTTCATTACATTTCCTAATGCTTGTTTTCAGCAGCTTCACAACTCCACATTTCTTTATATATTGATAAAAAAAACTCTTTGCATATATTATTTATTGGCACTTTCATGTTAGCTTTACTGCTGATTTAAATGGAATATTTTTACATACAAAGTAAGACTGTGAAGTTGGTTTCAGGTCTGAGGTTTAGATATTTTGATTTAAATTATGTGAAGGGAGGAAAAAAAAAATCAGCAAGAGAAATCATTGTCACTGGCTATTTCCCTCCCCTCCTCATCACAGAATCTCCAGACAGATAGACAGCACATACCAATGCTTCCACAGAAGGGAACATTTTGTACTTTAGAGAAAAACATAAACACCAAATCAAAAGCTTAAGAAACCAGTTTATAAAGGTCTTAGGTAGTCAAGGATGCAGCAGAATATACAAAAACTTGGCAAGTAAGTGCTTAATCCTAATGAACAGCAAAGGAAATCAGGAACCCAATTCACTTAACTCATTTGAAAATACCTCTAAGTGCTGATTGGTGTCGATGCTCTTGATGAGGAATGGCGTCCATTGGCATGTAAGTAAAATCATGACTTATCCACTGATGGGAAGGATAATGATGTTAATATAAGTGCTAACGTAAAACAAAGCAGCCTGAACCCAGGAAAGAGAATAGGAAACAGCCAGGTTAAATATTTTGGAAGTTTTGTTGGATAAACGGATTATGTGATAACAACAAGCCTCATCACTGCTGGGAGTGGATGTCACACCCCTGTGACACCACAGCCTCACCTGGGAGGGTGCAGCAGGAGCCAGCCAAGGCATTGCCAGCGCAGAATGAGGTGCAGGGGTGCCAGCACTGGCACAGGAGCCAAAATGTCTCCTGGAGATGCAGCACTGGGGGTCCTGAGCTCCAAGTCACTTTGGGAGGGGTGAAGACCAAGACTCCAAGGCTTGGTTGCCCACGACAGGCAGAGATTTGAGTCACTGCACAAACTGCCCTGCCCTTTAACAGCCACCAACAAGTGCCTCAAAAAAACTCACTGTGTGCATCTGACTTTAACTTGTTTGCTTTTCATTCCTCTGTAGAACAAAAGGGAAGTGATGCAACCAAAAGCCTCGGTGAGCTGGAATTGCTGCTCCCCAGGAAATCCAGATTAGGCACTGACAGACCCTGGAGTGGAATTAGGGATGCAAAGCAAGAGTGTGTCTCTATATTGCCTGGAATTACTGTGATTTTATATTGCTCTTTTTGGACTTAATCAAAGACACCCATTGACTGCATGGATGATCAATCAGGCTTTGCTTTTTGCCATATTACTCTAATCAATGGCTCTAATATATTACACAGAACAGTTCACCAAATGACAGATTTAGAAGCATCTATCTTTTCCCTTAAGAAATTACACTGAAAACACCTAATGAAGAAGCACTTATTATTGCTTCTAGCTGGGCCCAAATGTTGCTCTTAATTAAATCAGTGAAAATTCAGAATTAGGCTGTTGAGTTCAATAATTGGCTTGTGAATGCCAGTTATAATTTTGATTTTCCTATATTTCAGAAGCAGATGAAAACTTACATGGAAAAGATATAAGGAAACACTTACCATTTTCTTTTAGTTCTTTGATATATCCATTGAAATTAATTCTATTACTGGACTGTTGGTTGGTTACTGAACAGTTTGTTTTTAAAGAAGTATGAAAAATATTTTAACTTTTAAAAATAGAAGGGCTGCTATGTAAACTAACTGAGCAGCCCTAAATAGCAAGTCCGTTTTTTGGATTTTTTTATGAAAGACATCAACATCTAGTTAGGCAAACTGAATTCTATCCTTTCTCTACTCTAGTATATAAAAATTATATCACAGTCAATGTAGAACCAAGCTCAAGTCTTCAGGCACTGCAAATCAGGTCCTCAGATCTGATCAGCTTTGCTTGAAAAAATAGAATTCAAAATATTTAGAATCCTTTTGTGCTTTTATTTAAGGCTGCACTAAGATTGACCAGAGTTCTCCCACCTGCCTGGATATTTTTCTTCTCCTTTGCCACAAAAGCAGGAATTTACATGATTCTTGGGGCTGAAGTTTTTAAAACATAGTAATGTTTGATATCCATGTTACTTTGATATCCAGTCATGGATTATACAATATTACAAAACATTAATAACAACAACAAAAAATAATTAAAAAGCAAAAACAAGAATTGATGGCAATTGGCATTTTCCAAGAGTTATTAAAATCATTCAGTGAGAGGTGAAGGGGGAATACTTTGTAAACCTTCTGGAAAAAAAAAAACTCTCATAATTAAAATCATCTTCTTTTCTTCTGGGATTTTCTTTGGTGGGAAGGGAATTCTGTCACCCAACTGGTGCTGAATTTCCATGTTAGCCTTAATTATTTGCTGGTTACCTGCATAGCTCAGCAGTCCTAGCTGGGACTAGGTTTTTCAGAAAAGCTCTCTACCCATTTCAGCTCTTGCAATTAAGTTCATGCCATTGGATCCCGCCTAAACTTTTGAAAAATTATTATTCTTTATAGGTACAGGGGGAAAAAATTGTTGTTTCTTCTGAAGGCTGAACTAGCAAAAAAAAAAAAAAAAAAAAAACCAACAAACTGAGAGAAATCAAAACATCTTTCAGAGCCTTTCCTTGAAAGGGATGTGGCTGGAGGAGGGGGGAGCAGGAGGCAGCCAGGCCCCAGCAAAGCTCAGATTCTTCATTCTGTGACAGGAGGGCTCTGCTGCTCCTCTCACTTGGGCTGCTCCTCTTCAAGTTCCAGTAGCCCCCAAATGACAGCAGCTCAGTGTGGGCACTCAGGGTGCTGGAAGGGACAAAGAGAGGCAGAGCAAGGCTGGCAGCTGACAAATCTTGTGGGTGAGTGGAGCAGAGAGAGAGGCATTGGCTGCACCCTCGGACATCCCCATCCTGATGCTGCAGCTCCATGTGTGCCCCTCACTCCCTCCCACTGTAATATTCCAAGCAGGGAAGACACCAAACAGGCTCCTTGGCTCCAGGAGTGCCTTATCTGAAGCCCTCCTCAAAAGAGGAGATGAGCCTATTTGCATTTTCCCACTGAAGCACGGAGGGATGTTTCTCGTTACATTATTCCGTGCGCTCAGGTTTGCCCCAGGCCTGCTCGTAGGCTGCAAGAGCTCTGAAAACACCTGTATCCTTCCCACTTAACTGCACGCTTCACACAGATCTTTTGGAGCCTTTCAAAAGACATAGACTAATATTTTGCCATGCTCACATGGATTTTTTTTCCTATGAGATTGCTGAAAACAGAAATTAACCACTTGATTCCTACTTCCTCCCCTTCCTTGGATTGCTCTTTTATCTGTAAAAGCTTCCCTCTAGGTTAGGCTTTGGATGAGCATCCTCCTCCACAGGAAAAAAAACCCAAAACAACCAAACCTTTGGAAATGTACCGTAATTCAAGGACCTGTCACATACCTGAATGAAAGATTCAAGGGTGCTTTTCTATTGGAAAAGACTTGGCACATTTCTTGTTAGAAAATTCAAAATCCATTAAGCCATCTCTCCTATGGATTTATTCTCTCTGTTTAAAACTTCCTGAAAATTTATTACAGCACAGAAAGCTACTACCTCAAAAATGATTCAAGGCAGCTTCCCTTCGTGTGGGGCTGTTCCCTGCTACAAAGGCTGGAGAGATTGCTGGGATTTGATCCAAATTTTGGGACTTGATCCAAATTTTACTGAAGTCAAGGCAAGGATCCTTGCACAAGTCCATGTGCAACCATCCTGGGCTGGGTGGAGGATAAGTTTTTCTGTCTACAAGTAATTGCACAAGGCCTGGATGAGAATAAACGTGGCAGAAACATTTCAGAGGACCCGAGTTTAAAGATCAGTGGCTGCAATAATAAGTGGTGCCTATGGAAAAAGCTGTGTGCTGTCCCCACACTGCAGGAAACTGATGGATGCACTGCCTCTCCCTGTGTCTGGGAGGCTCCCAGCCTCCCCTGTGACTCAGTTTCCCCATTGTGGAAAGCTGTGAGGCCAAGCCTCCACCAAAGGCACAGTGCTGCACACTGTGGTGAATATTATTATTTACACTTGGACATAATTACACAGTGTGTGTACACGATTGTGCATATGCACATGTGGTTACCTTGGTGACAGCTTTATTCTGATATGAAGTGGCCATAAGAAAACACCATAGGGGATTGGCAGGAATAAGGGCAAGAGACAAATTAGTTCCCATCAGGATCAGCTACTGAGAGCCTGATGCCAAGTTACATAACAGGGGGCAAAAAGTCAATGTTCCATCCCCACGTTTCCTTGGTAGAACACCAATGTCCCTAAGTCTTCGCTCTCCCATCATCTTTTAGTGTCATTTCATTAAGGATAGAGTGAAGATTTTTCTAATGCACTCAGTAATTTCCTACTCTCTCTCCTAAACGATGATTTCATGTGTAACTGGCAGGAGATGAAATTTTAGCAGATTGAATCTCTCTCTCTCTCCTCTGCGCGCGCATACACGCACATTCTTTCAGTCCCCAGATAGAAACTGTAATTCCCCTATATAAAAATGGGGGAAAAACATTTTTTTTCCTCCTTTTCAAATGTATAACATAGTTGTGAAGGCTAATTATAAAATAATGTTTATACCTTGGAGACCAAGACAGGAGGTTACGAAAATGCTTTAAAAGTCCCAGTGCTGCAATAGAAGAATTTCATTAACTGAAACAAAGCAGAGCTGGTGAAAGTTTGAAAAACAAAGTATGCAAAACACTAAAAAAACAAAGCCAAATCTATTTACTGGTCTGGTACATATCAAACTTTCAAGGTTCACAGTGATTCCTTCACATTCCTGAGTGAAAAATGCAATTAAGAGGTTCACTTTTGTTCCTAAAATCTTGGCTTTGAAATGGCTTTTTCCTTTCAAGCCTGGAGGAAGTGCAGTGCTGACTGGTGCCCAAAGAGGTTTAAGTGCTGCTATCCCACACATAACCCTGCAGGATGAGATCTGTGTAACCCAAGCTGTGCAGAGAGTGCCTGCGCCAGGAGATGATCTGCAGGCACCAGTTTGGGATACAGATGTGCTGGGAGCCAATCTCCCCCTGCACAGGACAGGTTGGCAGTGCATGAGTGTCCAAAGGACCTGTGAAGAGAAGGTGAACCCTGACAGATGTGATCTTTACCTCAGAGTAAAATGGGCTCACAGCAGTGTCCCACCAAGGAGAAAGTCACATTTTATAATTGCCAAATTGCTCACTGCAGTGAGCTCTGCCTGCCCAGCCCTGCAATTTCACAGCTGCAATTTGCTACCTGCATCCTCCAAAAGCAGCAAATAAGAGCAGAACCAGCAGCATCTGGCCTGATCCCCCTCCCTATGCACATCCAGGCCCCCAGCAGAGTTAGGCTCTTACTTCTGGGACACCGAGTTCTTCCCTTCCCTCCTCTACAGCACATTCCCAAGCTCAAATGCATCCCTTGGAAGGAGCATTCCTAGTAAGGGAGTGCTGGGTTTTGGGGCATCGGACCCTGCTGTTCATTGTGACAAGGTCTGGTAGAATTTGAGCTTTCTTACCTCAAACTGAGGACACCCCATGGTTGGGATCACTGAGCTCCAAGACGCACAGCTTTTGTCAAGGAAAAGTTGTGCTTAATGCCTTACACTGTCACGATCTTCCTACTTGCCCATGAACCTCTCAGTTCCCATCTGTAAAATGGGGAAAATAACACTTCCCTAAGTCCCAGGGGAGCTATGAAGGTGGAAAGCCCTGAGGAGCACGTGGCATTCGGAAGGGTTGCAGCTGGAGTCTCCCAGATAGCTACAGGATGGGCCATAACTGCAGTGATAGATGTGTGTATACACACACACAGTTCTAAAAGTGCTCAAGAGCATAAATCTGGTTTGAAATCTTGCCCTCGCCTCTGAGGTCTCTGACTACTGATTCCACCTAAGGATAAGTGTTAGTAAAAGATGTCAGATCCCGAGCCAAGGCAGTCTAAAAGTATTTAACTTCTTGCATATCAGAGAATTCATTTTATTTTGGCTCACTAAGGACAGCTTTTTTGAGAAATATATCAAACTCCTTCCTGCTGCTAATCACAAGGGGCAGGGCGACCCATTAGAGGAGTAAGATGTTCATGCATGTGACAAGCACGGTCGTTTAATGAAACACAACTAACAAAGCTTCACAATCTCTGCCATAAAAGTGGCTCTGAATTTTAAACTGAGACTTCAAGGAGACAAAAAAATCACGTTCTTAATGCTAAATATAGCCCCACAAATGCTGAAAGTTTTGCACAAAGAAAGCAGGCTGCACGTTTTCAAAGGCACGGTTGTTTTTTTTTTTGTACCTTTTTTTCCCTGATGAGTGAAATAGGATTTCACAGAGCTTGCTTAATGTTTGTTTGAGGAATTCTTCTTTAATGAGGAAATTCAAAATTTTCCAGGGAAATGTTTTTCCTGAATTTCAATTGATCCAACTCACAAAACTGAAGACAACTGCTTTGCAAAAACTGAAACCAAAATTTAAAGAAAACTGAATCTTACATAAAGTTTCTAAATCTTATGCTTTTAGCACCTAAGGAAAGACTCTATGAGTAATAAAATAAAAAGCAAATTGAAAAAAAAAAAAAAAAACATGTTGTTGGGAGCAGAACCTTCCCATTCTTATTAAAAGAACTCTTAAATTCTTCAAGATTTTTATACTTTTGTGTGGTATTGTTTGAGTAACAATTTGAGTCTGTTTGCATTTTATTGAGGCCACTTGACCTTTCCCAGGCCTATAGAG
The DNA here is from genome assembly GCF_047830755.1 of Zonotrichia albicollis. Lineage (NCBI taxonomy): Eukaryota > Metazoa > Chordata > Aves > Passeriformes > Passerellidae > Zonotrichia > Zonotrichia albicollis. The sequence continues at coordinate 4,306,373 of NC_133833.1, forward strand.
TTTTGCTCTCTGTTTCTGAAGAGAGAATACAGACCCCAGGAATGGCAGTATCACACTCACAATCAGGCACTTTGATTTAAATAAAAAGAAAAAAAATGTTTTAAATTTGAACATCTCATGGTGGGATCGGTGTCACACAAATAAGGAGAATTCTGTCCTGGAGCAAACTTGCTTCCTGAGCAAACTTGTTTTTCCTCCTTTTTAAGTAGCCTGGGAGGTTTATGCTGAACTGACAGCAGTTTTACATCCAGGCAGCTTCATTAAAACCTTTGGATCTATTCCTAATTATTTACTTAGAATTTCTCGAGAGGACAGTCAGCCTCTCACTTGGTTTTTGTTTTTTTTTTTTTTTTTTTTTTTTTTAATGAATTTGTTTATTTGCTTTGTATATTTTTCTCTCTGCTGGAAAATGGAATAGAAAAGAAACAAGAGAATTGTCCATTTGAGAATGTGGCTCTGGAGTTACAGTTCCTCTGAGGGCTTGCATTGGAGTCCCATAAAACTCAAGGTGGGTTCACAGGCTACTGGAAAATTTACTTACAGGCATGAATAGCATGAACAACAAAATACACCAAATGTGAGGCTTTTGCCCTCTTTTCACATTAAAAAAATAATTGAAGGAGAAATAAGAATGAAAGTGAACAGAATAAAAATTAGGATGATATATAAAATTATGTCAGAAAAATCTTTCCCCTCCAGTTTGACACCATTCATTCAGATCAGACCAGGAGCTCAATTCTTACTGATTCAAGAGAAGACACAGTTCCTCTTGTGAGGAAAAAGGGAGATTTTCCTTGGATGTGTTGGTTCCTCCTGACACGAGCTGAGCACAGTTTCTATCACCCTGAGATGGGGGGTCCCTGTTACAGCAACCTGCTCTGTCACTAACCTGCAGTCCCCTTGCTAATTAAAGCCTCTCGTTTCTGATCCACCCCCTGAGCTGCTCCCAGGCTGGCAGGAGCATGAGAGACAATTTGATTTCATTGTGGAGGAAGCACATTTAGAGGGTTGGGCTTTGTTTGCTTGGAAAAGAGGCACCAGAGGAAGGGAGGATGGGTGATTGACAGCTGTCAGCCACAGGTTTGGCTCACATTTGCACTCCCTTCCTGCTCCCCACCTCCGAGTGCACCCACAGAGCCAGCACTGGGAATCTGTGAAGGTTTCACTGCCTCAAAAAATCCTCTTGGGCTGTGTGTCACATCAAATCCTGATTACAACACAACCAGGGCTTGAAGACTGCCCCATGGTTGATTATTTGCTGATATTTCCTATTTAGTTTAAAACAACATACTGATTGTATCAGCCATAAAGCTTTATGGAGGTTAGTTTATTCCCCCCTTCAAATGGACTGTTCTCCTCTCTGTCATAAAGTTAATTTTATAGTCTTTGTTCATTTTCCTAATCTGCAAATTACATCCTCCTGTACTCTGATTACTTACTATTGGAAAAACAGACCTTCTATATTTCCCCTCTGCTTCCAGTTTGAATATTCTTTGTATTATCTTGATGACCTTAATCTCTTTTTCCCCCCCCACTGGCCTTTCAAGGAAGCAGAAAATGCACCAGCAACACTAAGTGTGTTGGCCAGAAAAAACACTCTCAGCTCATGCTCTGAGTCCATCTGACTCCCATCTCCTTTTTCTTCCTTTTTTTGTTTTCTCTTTTTTTTTTTTTTCTCCCCTCCTCCTCCAGCAGCAAATAGTGTGGGAAGAAATGGAACTCTGGCAGGGAGGATTTGGCATCCTTGTAGAAATCCTTCATTTCCTATTGGAAAAGAAGGCAGTTTAATATATTGGGAACAAGGTATAAATATGCCAGAAACTGACTATTGAACATGTTGCAACAAACAAGTCGTTTTCTGTTTAAAGATACATTCATTTTGTAAGAAGTGTGTGGAAGCACATGCTCACGTTTTACTTTGAATGGCCAAACCCCAGCACTGGGAACAAGAGGAGTCTGATGGGAGTTCCTGCCTGGGTACCACTGAAGTCCTGCTTGAACAGCAAAAATAAGGCACAGGCAGGTTTCAGACTGCTCCATGGATGAGCATCCCTAGATGTAACTGTGAAACGTACTGGCAAGTCTGGAGAAGTAAACCCTGAGGAGATAAAACAAAAGTGTGGTCCCATCCCAAACCAAAGTTCTTCATCACTGTGGGATATTGTCTACCTGTGGTTTTAAACTTTTTCTCATTGCTCATCTCTAAAAATATGGCTGCATGTGAACTGACTGTCTGCAAATTTGATTTTCTTGATTTGCTTTTGCAAATGTCTCTGAAAGTTTCTATGAATACCATGGGATTCAATGGACTGTGGCTTGAACATCACAGTACAGCATCCATCCTCTGCATCAGATGTGGCCACTATTTATTTATAGGCTACAAAGCAGGGAAATCAAACCACACACATTATTATCAAAATGCTGGGCCCTGAGTGGAGCATCCCTGAGCATCTCCTGTGAAGTTCCAAATATTCCAATAAACATTGTTAATTGATGGAAACACCCACAGTCTCCCTGTTGGGACTACTGGAGACTTAACTGAGATTTCTAACCCCAGTTCCTAGCCAGGGGAAGTTCCCTGGGAGAGGCCAGCCCAGGACATGGGGCACAGCAGTTCCCAACAGCCTATTGAGAAGTCCCTGAAAGCAGGTTCCTCCTCCTGGAGGATGCAAGAGCTAAAAACTGTGCACACCTCAGGTGGGAATTCATCTGCTTTCCTGCTCACTGTGTGATCCCTCACTCAGCTCCTGCTGCCACTTTGCCTGTCTCCCTCCAGCTGCATTTCCCACTCTGCCCACAGACACCTCTGCTCTTCCATCGTGTTTCTCCCCTGGCCCTGCCTCTGCTCCCAACTCAGCCTCACCTCCCTTCAGCTCATTCATCTCACTCTTTCCTGCCCTAATCCCCTCTGTTCTCTCCCTTCACCTCTCTGTCCCATTTCCATCCTTTTCTTCCCCTGGCTCCAGTTTTCTTTTTCTTTTTTTCCCCAACTTTCTTCTAGTTTTAAAACATTCTCAGAGGCCCTGTCTGTTTCTCTCCCTCTTTACCTTCCACTTCCCCTGTGTCTCCAGCCTCCTCACCTCTTTGCCAGTGTGGTGCTGAGGGAGTTGCTCACAATCCCACTTTTCCAAGCAATTCTCTAGTGCTCATGTGGCCCTCACTTGCAAACAGCAGCTCCAGCCGGAAAAAATAAGACACCAATTAATTCTAAAAGCCAACTTTTTCCTTAAAAACCTTACATTGTTTCACATTAAAGACCAGCAGCCTCTGTCTGCCTGCAAAGTACCCAGTGCCAGGAACACATTTATAGGAGGACTTGTGGAAGGAAGGGGTTTGGGATTTATTTTTTTTTTTACCACTAGTAAACACAGAGATACGGGGATTGTTTCATTTCAAATGCATGTGCAAATTCTCCAGGGCGCAGCTCGGGGGCCGGAGCAGGAATGGGGCTTTATTTGTAAGCTGTTAGTCTTGGCAACTCCGCAAAATGTTTTCCCCCAAATGTATTTTACACTCATAATTACTGCATGGTGGGTTTATATCAAATCCCTATAACTTCAGATGTGTGACACAATCTATTAAAACCTATACATAATTCAGCCGCACGTTTGGGGGCGGGGGTGGCTGCGGGAGCGCGGCCGGGGCCGCTCCGGCGGGGCCGTTCCTGGGCTGCCAGCGCCATCTATAGCCGGGCTCGGCCGCCCCCGAGCCCCCGCTGCCGCCGCGCCGCTTTCGGACCGCCCTGCCCCGAGCCCGGCCAGCGCAGCCCCCGCGCCGGGGCTCTGCGGGAGGCTGAGGCTGCCCTGAGCATCACCCGGCTCACCCCCGCATCCCTTATCCCTACATCCCTGCATCCCTGCATCCCGCATCCCGCATCCCTCATTCCGCATCCCCCCATCCCATATCCCGCATCCCTCATCCCAGCCCGTGTCACATCCCGTGTCCCAGCTCGGCTCCAGCACCCGCAGCCCCGACTGAGATGTTTCCTTCAGGACAGATCCTTCTCACGTTTGTTTTCCTTTTCTTGCTGTTTCAGCCTCCCCAAGTGGCCTTAGGTGCGCAGGAGCCACCAGACCAATCCGAGCTGGGGCCATCTGGTTCAGGAGCTTGTTATGACCAGTGACCAGCTCAAGATGGAGAAAAGGGAGGCTAAGAAATGCCAGATTTGGCCTTTATTAGAAGAGGAAAAAAACTTCTTGATTTTGTGCAACATTTTCCTTAGTTTCCATTGCCCAGCAAACAAGCTGTGCCCTCCACAAGAACAAGGTGATAGTATGACTTGACAATAATTTCAAACAAGAGCTGAGCTGACCCTGGAGAGGATGGAGAGGTGGTTGGGTCTTTGCTGAGTTGGTGGGTGTTGGATTGGGCCCAATGTTAATTCAACTGAGTATTTTGCAATCCAGACAAATGTTGAAGAGAATATGGTGGTAGGAAGGAGAATTTCACCAAAAGAAAGCTCAGATCTCCTCAGGGTGAAGAACCTGCTACACTTGGAAAAGAGATACCAAAGCTCTGAATGTATTCAAAACACTGAATTGCTGTTTTACAAAGACTTTCCTCAAAAATTAGAGCTATGCTTAAAAGAGAAAAACAAGCATGAAACAATGGTACAGGTGCTGCCACTCCTTTCACACTTTGACTCTTCTCTCTGCCACTCCTGCCAAGAGGGAAGGTGCCACCTCAGAGGTGGTACCTTAGCATTGCAGGGAGAGAGATGTGGAAGTAGCTCTGCCAGATCACAGAATCAGAATATTCTGAGTTGGAAGGGACTCACAGGGATCATTGAGTCCAACTCTTAGGTGAATGGTCATACAGGGATCAAACCCACAACCTGGCTGTTTCCAAGCCAAGTATTAGCCACCAAAGACAGTCAAATCTAAGATACTTCCTTGCATTATTCCTCATCTTAAATGAAGGAGTTTGGGTAAAGTTGAGGAGCCAGCACACTTTTCTAAGGGAGTTAGGACAATACTAAGGTGGAAGGGATGTATTACACATCTTGTGACAGAGTACCTCTACCTGACTCCACTATAAACCAGGTTGCCCAACCAGTTCATTTCACAGCCTGAAGGGCCAAACACAACATTTCATCCCTGCTTGTCACACAAGAGAGGCACCCCATCTTTTACACCTCACTGAGGACAGCTGCAGCTCATACTAAGCCTTGTGTGCACATTCAACAGCACTGAATGAAAAGACCTTTCCAAAATCCATCTTGACCCCTGTAAACTCAAAATTTTGTAGCAAACTGAAAACTCACATATGCTTCTTCCCTGTTCTCTCCTTGAAGAACCCCAGGGGGCTCCCTGCTGCAAGAGGGGCTCTGAAGGTGTCAGCATCAGCTTTGGAAATAAAACACACTCAGTGTTTCTTTCCTGAGATGCCTGCCGACCTCTTCTCTCATGTAACATAAAACTTTCACACTTCAGCTTCTCTGGGTTTCTTAAAGTAACACTTGGAAACACAAACCAGTCAACACTTCAGGGAGCCAGGGCACTTGGCTGAGGCTCTGCCCTGCTGCTAAGCCAGAGCTGCACAGCAGGAGCCAGAGGACCAGACAACAGAGATTTGGGGAAAATACAGGTAAGGGCTCCTTGCTAGGCAACAGAATCCACTGGCCATTTCTGCTTCTCCCAGACTCCTTTCGGGTCATCAGGATTTTCACCTCCTCTACACCTCCCATTCCTGTCCAATATTTTGCCTGTTCCTTTCCTCAGCTGCCTTCTGAAGATAAACCTAAAATGCCTCAGTGACAACACTGGCAGAGCTGCATCTGACATTTGCTGAGCAGAGAGAATATAACTGGAGAAGATCTTGGAAAGTGTCCTCACATGCAGTACTTGCTCATAGGAGAAATGAGACTGAGCTCCAGCTTATCTGGGCGCTGCCCAAAGCACCATTGCCACAGAACTGAACCATGACAGGTTCCTTTGCAGCGTGGAAATTGCCAACCACATTTAATTCTGGGGGAAACAGGACTGAAAACATTGATTGCTCTGTATTTCTGTTTCCTGGCATTTTCCAATACGTTTCACAGGCTGTGTTCCTGGTGTTTAAAAGTGTGATAAAGCCATATGCTCAGTGGGAAGAGATTCCTTTGCCCTTCCTACAGCGAGTGCTTGCTCTTGAGGGGCAGCTGGGGCTGCTCTGTCTCTCCCAGGCTGGGGTGGGTTTGTGGTTCACAGGGCAGGGAGTGGTGGCCAGCTCAGGGAGCTGCCATCAGCACACACTCACAGTGTGCACAGCAGGCACTGAATATTGATTCCCAGCAAGTACTGCATCACCAAGCTCATTTTTGCTTTTCCTATTGTCCCACGAAGCCTGAAGTGCAGCTCAGATCCAGAATGCCCCTTATTGGCATTTCTTACTGCAGTGAAAGTGCAGTTTTGTTCTGAAAAGGAGCTCTAGAAATAGTATTATTGGGTTCCACATTTACTGTATCTTAGTGACTTCCCAGAAAATTGCCTTAGCCTGCACACAAAGGAGTCTCTCTTTAGTTGCAAATTAAACCTGAGATCTAAAAATGACTTTGGGTTCTGTTACCACCAAGAATAAAGACTCTGCAACTGCAGCTTTGCTAATTGTTCTGTCAGTTACTGCAAATTAATTTGCTCATATTTATTTATTGCTGTGCTATCAAAATTGCACTCAGAGTTATGCAGCACCCCAAAAACCACAGCTTTGCTGGGGAATTTGCAGCTTTCCTTTGGTTTGCTCAAACACAGCTCTGTCTGCTGATCCTGCAAGGGAGGCAAGGGAGGTCAGGGTCTAATCCAGCATCCACCAGACTGGCACGAATGAGTGTTGGATCTGACTTCTGATAGGTTTTGAAGGAAAGGTTTTTAACAAAGTTGGAAGGTTTTTTTCTTTGCTTGTTTTGTTTTGTTTTCTTGGTTTTTTTGACCCTGAGATCCCATGATTTTAAATGGGGAAAAATCAAATTTACAAGCAACCTCCCTTAGCCAAAAGACCTTCTTTCTTTGTACTGTAATTAGGCAAGCCCTGCCAGGTGAACTCAGGTGAGCAGTATATAAACGCAGTTAATATAATAACAACACATGTGATTGTGTGTAATGTGGCAGGCAATTGTACACTAAACAGGAGCATTACTGGTCACTGCACATGATAACTCACTGTGACACCTCTTATTTCCCACTGTACAGAAAGAAAGAAAACAGAATAATATCCTTCCCTGCAGCTCCCCGTATTTTACAAAAAGCTTGTCATTAAAGAAGTGTAATTTTCTATTCCAATCTCGACAGACGGTTCTTTTGCATAAAATATTCTCCTGCTCTCTGCCCTTTATTCCCTAGGGCTTGGCTCCCAAAAGACATTAGTCCCCTTTAGAACAACCTCCAGAGGAACGAGGCGCTCCAATTCACCTAAAATTCAGGGATATCAAGTCTGACAGCTCCACATGCTGAACTCCTGGTTGAAAATGCCCTCTGCTTTTCAGATTCCCAACAGCTGAACCCTTCATCGAGCAATTCGAACTGTTTGCATATTAGAAAACAATCAGTATATGCCAAGTAAAATATCAATATAGATTTCTTTCCACTAAAACCCATGTATTTGTGTATAAATGAATCTGTTACAAAATGTATCAAGCCTGACAAATAAACATTTTATTATGTATAGCTGTAATACTGAAGTTGTTCATCATCTTGCAATGAAGAACTGTTTTATAGGAAATATCTATTCTTTTATGTTTTTATAGAGTGGTTTAAATATTTTGCACAAAATGCTCTTATTAAGAAAAAAAATCACCTTTTTTCCCTGAAACAAAATTTGCCATTAAAAATTGTTAACCTTATTAACATAATCCATTTTCCTTGGCATTCCCTGTGCCTGTGTCTGCTGATACCGTTGTTAAAGATTTGATCAGAATGATGTTTCAAATTATTTTAAAATTTGTTTTCAAAATCCCATCTTTTCTTCCAGGAAAGTCCTATTAAAAAAAATGAAAGAGAAACTTGAAAAGGATTCTGAAAAAGGTCTGAAGATTTTTTGGAACATATTGCAGAAAGATATTTTTTAAAGAGTTGAAGTGTAAAATAACTATATATTCAGTACTAGAGAGGAGACAATGTACAACTCTTTATGGTGTTTTCTTAAAGTAGTTTCTTTAGTTTTGAGCAGCTTTCTGCATTTCTGTTTCTGGGGAAGGCACGATTTGTTAGAACTTTTTGGATCCATCATTTAATACTCTATCACCTTTTACAACACCAAAGCTCTGCTGGATTACCACTGCTGAGAAAACACAAACACATTTATACAATAGATGTGTTTATTTTAGTGCACATTATAGGTGTGCACACAGCAGAGCGTTCCCTGGGAAATGTGTTCCTATAACACATAACTATATAATCTACTCTCTGTAAAGTAATGCTTACTCACAGATAATTGTGTATAGGAGGGATAGAGGTGAAATCCTTCATCTCTGTGCAATTTTGTGAGCGAGGGCTTTGCAAATGGAAGTTCAATAGAGCCACCCTGGCTGGAGCACAGTGCTCACCGGAGCTGCACAATTCTTATCTCGCTGGTGGCTCTCGCAAGGGAAGATATGAAAGTCTCATTCTTTCATAAGAGAGCTGCATGGAATTGAGGATTGTATGGTTCTGGGGAGACTCACTGTATAATATCAGAAATTGCTAGACATTTGAAGACTGAAATGTCTTTCTCCTTTGAGTATTGCATCCTAAGTGCCAGCCAGAGATGATTTATACATGCTCCTCCTTATTATGGACTACACATAATAAGGGCATGATAGAAATCGTATCTGCATAGATTCAGGCAGTTCCAAGAGATCTGCTGCCAGTTTTGTTTGACAAGACACTCAATCAAGTGAAAAGGTTCAAAATATTTCAGGAGGAACCTCCTGCATTTTTAAGACCCAATGTTTGTATCCGTGTAGCAGAAATCCTAAATGAGAGCAACATTAGCCTATATTCACTTCAAGTTGCATTTTGCAAAGAGGAAAATATTCTGGGCATGGCTGCCAGCATCTTAAAATAAATATCTTATTCATTTCATAATTTCAATAAGATCTAACACATTCCTGTTTCTTTTTTCCTTCTTTTGAGTAATGTTAAACAGGATAATAATGTGCTGGAAAAGAATCTCAGAACCCTTTTTATATATTATTTTATTAATTGGGCTGAGGCAGTTCCATTATACTCCTTATTGCCTCTACAGCTCTCTTCAAATCCTACTTGATCTTTGAAATGCAGGTCATTTTCCAACGAAGCAGATGCATCAAGAAAAACAGAGCACTTGTGAGGATTTTATGCCGACAGAAATTACAGTGATGGGAATTGACATTCCTCAGAGTGCATCAGATTTTCCACGGAATGTTCCACTGCTCCCATTGAAGCCCAGTTCATCCAAACTCGAGCAATCCCATTGCAGTGAGTAAAACTACTCAAAGGAGTAAAGCTTCACAGGACTTGCCTCTGACAGGCAAGGAAAGAGGGTAAATCTTGACCTTAAAAACCCAAAAGCAGCTCAGCCTGAGGGATTGGCTTGGCTGTCACTCATAGAGTTAAATCTCCCCACCATCTCCCACATCTTGAAAATCCATGGACATGCAAGTCATTAGGCTGCTCCTAGCAAAGCTCTTTTTCTGAGACAATATCGTGCAGCAAAAACTGAGTCATGTGTAGGCCAAGAGGCTGTGCCAGAGCAAAGCACTGAGGACTAAAACATTCACTCTTCCAGCACTTACTGCACTGACAGCTTGATAAAGTGGTTCAAGGCATAATGTTCAAACAGAGGGAGAAAAAAAATTAAAAATGTAATAATAAAGTTAAATGTAACTGTTTTAAAGTATAATTCTTTGGAGAGCTCAGTTTTATGTTGGGCCGGCATTTGAAGCTGCACTAGTCATTATTAACGGGAAGCACAGATAGAGGAGATTTAAATCACTAAAGTAATAAAATCTGAACGAGGGCTAGCACCTTGAAAGGCTCTTGGAGAGAAGATTGCATACAAATGCAATTAAAACGATGCTTATAAAATACTAAGATGTTAATTGGGTTTAGTCCCAGAAGCCCCAGCAGTACAGTATGTCAGAAGTTAGCTGGTTTGAAGTTTAAAAAGAGTGGTTTAATTTGTACACCTTGTCCTAATTACGAAGCTTTCTGCAGCCTGTGTATCGGCATGGTTTATTGTAGCTTAGAGCTTTGTAAAACAAACACACACCACTTAATTGGGTTATTGCAATGGAAAATTGGGCTGCAGGACTGAAACCTTCCTTGCTAGTGTTTTTTTACAGCTTGTAATGAACGCTCCAGCAATGTCAGGATAGACTGATTTGTAAGGTGTGCAGTTTACAACTTAGTTATACCGCTGGTCCGAAAAATAGGTGATACAGTGAAAACAAAGACTAGCACGATATAATGTTGCTGAGCTGGTGGGTTGAAGCCCCAGCTGGCTTATTTATACCTTGCAATCCCCCCAAATACTCCAGCAGGTCTGAACTCTACATTCCCACATTCAAGAAAGGACCATAATAAGGCAGGGAGAGAATACCATGGTTGTTCGGGGAGCCCGTGGAGGCTGTGAGCACCTGCTGGGGGTCCTGTGAGGTCGTGTGTTTTTCCTCATAATCAGTAAATAAATACCTAGAATAAGAACAGAGTAATGCAAAGAAAGAGGCAGAATTGCTGCTCAAAATTTTCTTGAGACCACTCATCTTGGAATTCATTTGTGCCATTCAGCTGATACACATTTCTTTGTGTGAAGGATACTGTGCAAACGAAAATCCAGCCTCTCCCCTCCTGTCTTCCTTCAGTCCAAACTTCACAGAGCTGGGGATCTCAGAGCACCAAGTCCTTATCTCTCAAATTCATACTAAGAACATAAGCTGAATTTCTGAGGTCAGTGGACTCACCCTAACAGGAAACATTTAGCAGGAGAGGAGACCAAACCTCCAAATCAAACCCAGCCATCAGCTCAGGGCTGATCACAGAGTGACCCCAACCTTTCCACCCTGCTTCAGCTCCGTCATTCAAGGCCAAGTCCTAGGAAAAGCCTGGAAAAGCTCTGCTGCACCAGGCACTGCTCTTTGTTAGACACTTTGGGACAGATTTCTGCTGAAAAGCAGTGAGGTATTCAGGGTCATCTGGGTCTGCTCCTCTGCAGGTTGGATCTGTGTCTGTTTCAAGAAATGTGAGAGCACATACCAAGGGAAAGCTGGTGATGCACTGGAAAAGTGGGAGGTCTAATTTCCTGCATTTTTCTCAAAAGTGTGACTGCAACAGAGCCATGGCCAAAGCCTCTGGCAGCAAGGACCTGGAGACACTGTATATCCAGGAACAACTCAGGCCACAACAGAACTAATGTAACGTGTGACCAGTCCTGCAGCCACCAGCCCTCAGGACGGGAGGAATGCTCCTTCATGATCCCATTTATGTGTAATATTTATATCATCATGGGTACAGCTGACTGGTTCGGCACTAAAAGACCACTTTAATTAGTCTTTATGTAGCAAATAAATGGCTGAGAGGGAAGAATGGTCATGCTATCAGAAATGCTAACTTTTTGTAGCCCAGGGGGCATCAATACATCACACAATGGGCCTAACATTCTGCAGTCCTGACACACATCAGGTAGCTTAGAGATGAGTAATAGGATGTACCTGTAAAGAGTCCTAAATACATACAGGAAAGTGAGATAGGGTTTGTGTCATTACCACTGGTGATGATTGGTGACAAATAGGTGCTTGGAAAATCCACGTGATCACTGGGAATTCCAGGATTCCAGGCAGACCCTTCCCACCTGCCTCAGTGGGCAGCCTGTCCACACAGCTTTCACCTGCCTGTGAAGGTTGCAAAGCCCTGCATTTCCCAGGCTGGAATAGCTGCCACCCCAACTGCTGCATTTACATGCTGCTTAAGGTACATCAGGGCATAATCTCACCTCGTTGAGGAGGGGATTTACATGTACAGCATTTATAGGCAATACACATATAACTCACAGCCCAACACAGAGTGAAAATATAATTATCATAACCATTGCCACATTGCAGGAGGCTTGGGCATTCTGAGGCATAAGTCTAATTAGCTCTAAGCTGCAGAAGATTTGAGAGTGGTAGTTTCTTTTTGACTTACTGCTCAGTGCTTGGTCTGAATATTCAAATCTATTGTTTCTTTTTAAAACAGCTCCTTCATGGCTCACTGTGTCATGTCAAAACTCCCTTATCTTGGTGACTTTTTGTAGAGGTCCCTGCAGGCGCATTAAGATACATTTTTAGCCTGTTCTGTTGATCTCTCTGTTCTGGCTTCATTGTTTATAAATGACAAAGACCACTGCTGCAATGGTAAGATTTTTATTTTTTATTCACCAGGATTTGCAAGCAGTGAAGTTATGTAACACTAAAAGGAGACGTACATGCACTATTTCCAGATAGATGCATTTTCTGTGTGCTGAATTCACTTCAAAAGTTTGTGATATTTGCAAAAATGGCAGCTCAAGTCCTTACCACACAGGTCTGCCAGCTTTCATTGTATGCAGTGTTGCCCAAAGTTGGGAAGAGGCACTCTTGGCTTCCTGTGCAGATGAAGAGAGGGATGACAGGACACAATTAAGATTATCGGTGGATTGAATGATGTTCAGGAAAGCCTATTTCTATTTATTGATGTGAGACATTTTTCCCACCTTCTCCTAGGGACGTAGCTGATGTACCTAGAATCCCCCTTACAAAGTATTGATTTTAGGATGTTAGATCCATAACAATAATGGGGTAAAAGCCCAAGTCTGTAGGAGCACCTATTACAGAACAATTTATTTTACAGGATCTCTGAGAACCAAGTGCCTGTAAACTTGGATTTCATAGGAGGCCAAGACTCAAAGTCCTTTCTTAGTTCCACTCTCTCTACAGAATGAAGGGTTTGCTTGAACAAGAAATAATGAGCAAGACCTTCAAGGTTTAGGCTTCCCTCCGCTAAGAGGCACCACAGGATTCCCAGCAGCTGCTGACATCCACTAACACAGCTCAAGTGGGCTGCACATTATGCCAAGTGCTCCCAATGCCACTTGAACCCTGAAGTGCATCTCCAACAACAAATAATCTGCTGTCTCAAGTGCCTGCAAACAAGCTTAACTCCTGGGCTTGATGGGGGGGGGGATCTTTTTGCTGCTCCTAAGGTTGCATTTTCACATTACAGCCAAGTCAGTTGACTGGAAAGCCCCTGCCAAAGGGAGATGTCACCACAATCTCCATCTCCATCCACGTGCCTCTGTGTCTCCCTTCCCTGGATGTATTCATCACAGGGTCACTGGATAGCTCAGGCATCAGGCTGACTTGTAAAATAAATGAATGTTTCCTGCTGGAGCAGTCACTTGAGTCAAGGCATTCCATAAGGACACCAGCTCCTACAAGTTTCATCTCTTGGACATTCAGTCATTCCATTAGAAACAGGGAACTTGTGACAAAAATAACCTAATTTTTTTACAAATCTGTTTTGGCTGAAGAATCAAGAGTTGGAGGGAATGTGATGAGGGAGGATTGAATGGAAAATTCTCTGCAAGCAGTTTCAGTGTGCTGATGACATCTTGAAACACATTGACAATTTGGGAAGTGGAACCATCCATCAAGCCACTGGGCTGCCTTTCTGCTGAGGTTGCCTTCCAAAAGAGGACACTGCTGCCCCCCTCCTCTCTCAGTCTGAGTATCCCCCTCCGGCCCAGCATGCAAGAGTGATGCTCCTACAGCCAGGATGAATCTCTGGATTCAAAAGTAAACAATGGCCTCTCCTTTTCCTTCCTGGGAGTGTTGGCCAACTCTGTTGCACGGTGTGAACTCCCAGAAAATTCCCCCTGCTGTGGCACCACTGCCATTTCCATCTCAGCCTGGCTCCTCCAGGGCTGCTGCCAGCCCACTTTGCTCCCCTTGCTCTTCTGGGAATGGGAGGTAAGCGTCACACTCCAACTTGCTGAGGGCTTTGGGAAAGTCATCGTGCTGGAGGAACTGTGGAAGTCTCCTTGGGAATAGCAGCTCATATTTAACCTCCCCTAGATCATGTCAATGTGAGTCTGGAGAGAACAGGTCTCTCATTTTTCTTCCTCGGTAAGCTACCATATGCACCTCATCCCCCACTTAAGCCAAGAGATTGATGGCTAAATTGCTTAACCCTGGTGTTTTTAATTAATTAGGTTACTTCATAGAAGGTTTAATACAGTAGTTTAATTTAGACTTTGCTCAGTGCATGATATAAAATCCAGATTTATTACTATTTTTTATCAATTTTTATTTTTATGTGATTCCATCATATAAAAAGGCTAGTGTATGTTATAGACTTTAAAAAGTGATTCCCTGTAGGTATTGTAAAGTACAGGGTGTATTATATGATAGTAGTGTGTTTATAGCTGAATTTTGGAACATTGTTCAGGAATCCCTTCAAAGATGACTTATAGAAAAGATATTTTATTCCATAAAACAGTAAGGGAATGTACCTGTTCTTTCTAAATATCTTCTTACAGTGCTTTTAGATAATATTATAGTGTATGGGATAACCATAGCTTTGAGAAACTCAGCACTAAAAGGAAAAATACTTTGAATTTTTAGAGAAAGAAGGCACAATAGTTTGTTGATAGCTCTTTCTTAAAAGACCTGCAGAACTGTAATCTGGTGAAATTCACCATTACTCTTGGTTAATGAGCAATTTGTTAGTTAACAGATGTTGTTATTAACATGAGAGGTACCTGGTTTATAACAGCAATACTTAATCACAGTGTGGGGTGGCAGAATCATTCATAAGAGCCAGTGCAGTGGCATTGTAGCAACTGTAAGTGCTGCCATGTGGGAACACAAGGTGAAGGGGTCACATATCTATCCTGGTGCGCGTGTTTGTGCTTCATTTTGGGGGATTCTGGTGCACTTTGCAAAATTCACTTTAGAAGAAATGCAAGAGAAGACTGCATGGAGATAATTGTAGTCAGAGAGTTTGTTATATTCTCTTGATTTTATCAGTCATCCTCTGTTGTGTAAATCTGGCCCCACAAAAATGTCTAGAAGATCCTAAGGCACTGAGATGACCCAGGAATGGAGGTCACACAGGGACCTTACCTATATAACAGACAAATTGACAAGTCCCTGTTTCTATAATGTGATACTGCCAGAGACTTCCAGAAAGTTGGGGATGTTTCCCTTTTATGCAGCACTCACTTTCCAGAGCCTGTGTTTTCAGATGATTGGTTTTTGTGGAGAAATCACACAGCTTTGGCCCAGGTTTATTTCCCAGTATTCCAGCTATTAAGAAAGTACTCAAAATCTTTGTCTTCTCTCTTGAATTTTGTCCCAAGGAGGCCAGGCAGTTCAATTTTTTTTCAGGAGAAATAACACCAGAATATTGCTGTTATTTTCCCAGAGTGATGAAGAAATACAAGGGCACTTATGACTCTTATGAGGGAAACAGAGCAGAATGAACACACTGAAGGACTCTCACAATGCCTCTCCTGCCCAGCTGCCAGCTCAAAGCAGGATCAGGCCATGCTATGAGAAAATCCCACTAAATTAAACCAGCAAAACAAACCTTCTAAACATTAACCTGACTTTCTAGATGAAGAGTTATGTCTGGAAAGTCTCAAGGTTTTTATGCTAAGTTTAAATCCTTCAAAGTTCACAGCCACTACAAAACACAAGCAGTGACCACACTTCATTAAGAAAATAATGTCTTGACACTACCTGTAAACCCATTTAGAAAATTCTGCCTAGGAAGACCCTAAAAAAGGAAACTGTGATACTTCATGTCACCAGATTTAAAATCATGACAGTAGCAAGCAGGCAGGAAGGATTCAGCTATACTTGCTGCCTTTTGCTTCCAGTTCACCAAACATTTCCTCCTTCCTGTAAGCATCTGTCTGACCTGAGTGTATCTTCAGCCAGACAACCTTCATTCCTGAGTCAATCCTCTCATTCCTGCACAGGCTGCTCTAAAAGTGGTGGCAGCTTAAAGCAGGTTGTTGATAAGCTGAAGATATCAGAGCCCCTGGTATCATCAGCACCCAACAGCACTTCAGCAGCTGCTGCACAACAGATGAGGAGCACTTGGAGAGATTCCCCAGAGGAAAATCATGTAACTGCCCAATGGTCAGTCCTTTCAGTAAAGACAGTGGTTTCCAAGGATGCAAAAGAGCTCCAGATCTTCACGTTGGGAGCCCAAGAGTATCTCTCTGTGAAGCAAGAAGAGTGGGGAAAGAAGTGCAGGTTTTATTTCTGACTCTTTCCTAGGTAGTGTCAACTCAAAGGAAGAACCTTCAGTATTTATCATGCAAATGTATTCAGGCAGGGCAGTTGACAATAAAGGCACAACAATATGTTGTTTTAGAAAAAAGCTCTATTAGAAGAAGGAAAAAATGCAGGTTAAAAGGTAAGCTTGTGGCTTAGATCCAAATCAGCATATTGACTCAGCTTTACAGATCCCCAGCCCAAAATGAATTCCACACAATAACTAAGCAGTTGCCTTCCAAAGGTGTTAAGCCTATTTGCGCTGTGTTTGTTTTGGAATGGCCAATAAAACAGCTTTAGATGATGTCAAACAGTGCTTAGGCCCATACAGAGGGAGACAGCTGCTCAGATAAATACTCAAGCCCCAAACCATGTTCTGTTTTATAAGTCGTCAAAAGCTCTTTGAAAATCTGCTTGATAGGTAGCTGGGAGCTAATGCGACTTCCTCACACCTGCCAAAGCACTCTGGGCAGGTCAGGAGCAGGCAGTAAACTCCCGCACTGGCCTGAGCTTGTGCTATTATTTCTTCTTAGGAATATTACAGAGCCTTCTATCTTTCTGAACAGCAAACTCCATGTGACACAGCAGTGCCTAAGGTCAGGTGCTGCCACATAAAAGTTGCAGAGAGTCACAAGCATTTACCACCAGAGCTGCCCAAATGTACTTCCCACCAATTTACTTGAGACAAAAGCTATTGCCAGGCCAGCCCCTCACACAGTTCCTTCTCTCTGTGTACACCCTTTTCTCCATTGCTCCCTTTGACCTGTAAATGAATCCCTTCAGACTTGAACTGTGCCTTGAGCCTTGAGTTTTCAGGAAAATGTAAACTGCATTTTAGGTATAATATATGAAAAGCACTATGTAAGTTCTGAAGAGAGAATCATCCCAGTGGTTCTGGGGTGAGAGAAGGCTCCAGTCTTTATCCATGTTACACTGGTGTCAGATAGGATTAATTCCATAAAAAACAAGGAGGTAATCAGAGTAAGGAGCTGAAGGTGCTCTGTGGTCCCACATTCAGTCTCAGTGACCATATACAACCCTAAGTGGTTAAGAAAATGCTCCATGTGCCAAGCAAAACACAGGAGGTGCTTTAGAGCCTAAGAGCACTTACATTTAAAATCCTGAGCCCTGCTGTAGAACCAGCCACTGGCAGAAATAAGAACTCAGAGGGACAAGTCCTGGTGTCCTGTTTATCTTTGCTGTGAATCAGGAAAAGGGAGGGAGGGCAAGGAGCACATTGCTGAATCGGTGTTGTGTTTCTGTCAGACAGGGCTAAGCCAGACTAATGCACCACTAGAGCAACATTCTCCTAGGCACAGAAGAAGGAAAATCTGCCAAGAGAAGTTTGAGAAAAAATATCTGTGGGTGGGCTTCCTGCAAATGCTTGATTCCAACACACCAACCTAAGTCCTTCCTTGGAAGACAAAGCTACAATTCTGGGTGTCACATACACAATTTTGATCCCATAGTTGCTGGCTAGGAGAGGTGGTTGGTTAATGGAACTCTGCACAGATTCGTGTCCCTGCTTTCGCTTCAGGGGACTTGAACAAATGCTTCAAAAAAAAAGCCCCGAAGCAGCAAAGTGGAAAAAATCAAAGGAAAAGACCAGTACATCCTTTGTCCATGTGGTCTCTGTTCTATGACTTATCCAAAGTGTGGATCAGAACTTCTAGGATTCCTCAGAGTTACTGAAAACCAACACAGTTCCCTCCTTCTGAAATGTTGATGAGGAGTTGAAACTTTCAGACAAGGTGAAAATTAAGGCAGATTGTTTGATGGCAATAATGGTTTCTTCAATGCAACATGATCATTTGCTTTTTAGAAAGAGGAAAGAAGGGATA